>NW_020799116.1:11446843-11510639 GCF_003259725.1 Athene cunicularia
GGGAGCGGCGGCCCGGCGGCCTCTAGCGGCGCCTCCCGGGGAGCTGCAGGTGGGCCCGGACCGCTCCCAGCGCCCTTATATCCGCCCTCGGGCCCTGCGGAAACCTGCGATCAGCCCCAAGCAAAATACTGATTTTATTTTCAAAATGAAAGTGTTTTAGTGAAACACATTTTAAAGATAATAGCAGTCTAATTTCCCTACCATGATGGGAAATTTCCAAAGACTATCTATACTGAACTGAGTATGTCTTCGGAGCAACAATCAGTATTACATTTGCCAAACAAGGAACGTACCACAAACGTGCATGTGATGATTAAGCATTTATAAGAATACAATAATCACTTAAATTATTAAATTATGATTCCATAACTTTTTCTGCATTATCTCAGTATAATATATATAATTCCAGGGTATTGTATCTGTTACGTATACCATAATAAAAAAATCAAATGTTTTCGTTGTCAGGCTGGATTGCAGTCTGGCAAACTAAAGGATTAAATAAATATGAGCCACTTCTTCTCCAAACCCTGGGGTTTCGTTAAAAACCGTTATGCTAAATATTTTTGGCTTCTTTTGATATGGTAATCTATTTTGATTTCTGTTGGTTTTTCATTTAATTGCTGGGGGTACATCCGAGTCACACTTTTAAGCTTGTTTCTGAAGACTTGAGGGAGAGAACTTATTTTTTAATGGCTACTGAGATTCTCAAATAATTCACATGACTGAAGGAGCTGGGGTTTCTTCTAGGAAACAGTAAATACAGTAATAATCATAATAAAATGATGAGTACTGGAAACTCTGGGACCAAAACCCTAGAGTTCCCTAGTTCTTATTTTGGATGATACTGCATCTCTTTATGACTTTATACTGCTAAGAGCTATATTTGTGTGCAGCGTGTACAACTCTAGCTAGTGCCTTAAATCTAAATCCACAATCCCAAATTGGGCATTAACTCTAATTTAGTCTCTGACTATAAATTACAGACATTACTATCCACCAGCCTTTCCTACAGGGGCGTAGTGAAGACACTGTGAAGATTTTTCTTGAGATATGTGACTTCTTTTAGGTTACATGTTACTGTCAGGATGTTTATTAAATATGCTAAGGTACAATTCATTTTTATGTTTTTAACCTAAACCTGCTAGAAAATACATTAAACGTATAAATGTTTATTTATTATCACAAAAGGCAGTCTTTAGCTCGAAGAGGGTGAGAGTCATTAATTTCACACTGTAATCCATCCTGGCATGTGGCGTGTTCCCAAACTCGGACTGGAATCACTGGAAGCCATTTCCTATTCTTCCAGCAATACTAACCCCGGGTTGGGTTAAAGACAGAAAGCAGCAGGTTGCAGGCTGAAGAGCAACTGTGTAAATTCCAAGTTATTTTATTAAATTTGGTGAGGGCAAGTATATGTATAACCCAAAGTATGTTAGCTAATCTGGTCAGTGCCAATCTGTCTGTATTGAGTAGCGCAAATTACTGTAATTTAGATGAAGTCAGAGCACTTTGATACGATGAAGGGCTTTTTTCTTTTTAGCAGTCAAAGATATACACAGCCAGCTGTGATGAGTTTTTATTTTATTTTAGGAGCCTTATTTGTTAGAACATTGATTTAGAAACAAAATTTAACTACCACGCCACCAGACCTTGTGGGATTTAATGCCCAAATTCATATTGTCTCTTTTGTATCTTGCAATTGCTGGTTGGGAACAGTGGCTAACTGCAAAGTTGCTGTTGGTTAACCTCTTAATAGTTTGGAGTCAGGGGATGTTAATCACCTTTCTAGAAGAAAAATACACCAAAAAGGACAGCAATGTAAATGTATTTTATGGTATTAATTACATTAATACATTTATAGGTATTAAATGTAGCATTAGTTAGAATTTCATTTGGTGTTGCTGAGGGTCATCCCTGGGATGAAGAAAGCAATGGTTTGGGTGCTGGTTGCCTGAGACAAGTGCAGTGCATTAATTATGGGTGCGGTTCTCAACGAAAAGTGTTTGTAAACAAACACCAACCTCCCACCTGTCATACACATGGAACAGAATATATGCTCTACCAAAAATACGTCTCTACCACCCCCACCCACCCCACCCCCCCAAATATACCATTAGGTCAGTTTGCTATTTAATTGCAGTACTTCTTTTCCTCCCATTTTCTCAGCATCTGCACTCCTGTGTCCACTTCCCTACTGTCCTCAGGAGGAAAAACTATGTGACTGGTAAGAGTATAAAAGAGGAATTAGCAGCAGCTATACTGACAAAATCTTCACCATGTTAAAATGCTCAAGCTCATCTCCATCCCTCAGCTCCCTTCTATCTCAGCACTAGTTGAGAGAAAAGAAGTTGTCAGAAAGTTTAAGCAGCCAATGCACTCCACCTACATGCTTGAATTAAGTGGAAAATTAAATTGATTTACTATATTGCTGGGATAAGAGGCACTAGATGGTGCTGTAACATACACTTTTGCAGATTTTGTTTCTTTGTGAGAATTAATCAGTCAGCTGTGCTGCACTGTTAGCTTTGGGATTTCTATTTTTACAGGATTCACAGCAAACAATGGAAAAGTTTGTTCTCTGACCTAATCCCTTTAAATTAGGGTTTTGTGTGTTTCTGCAACATGCTGTTTTGACTTCTGTTTAAAAAGTAGTCTGTATAGTCTAATTAAAATAGGAAAAGTCCTGTGTATGTATGCCATTGATTTTTACTCTGCCAATAAATTGGCTTGTTATACACCCAAACCCACTAGTTTGAGGTAGAACAAAGCAATATGTCTAAGTATTTCAAAATAAAAAGTGACTTTCAACCTTTAGACGATTTATTAAATACTGACAGGAAGAAAGCTGTTACAGGGCAAAATCTATACTTTAGACATGGGAAAAGCCAGTTACAAAAAATACATTGAGGCATTTTCATACCAACAACCAGGCAGTCCCCACACTACAGACACTTGCCATCTGCATATACCCAAGGAAATTCCTGCCTTCTCAAGTTACCAGTTGAACTTACAACAACTTTTTTGCACAAATTAGGAAGATGTGCCAGGTAATGCAGGTGTTATCTGCCCGCTGAAGCAGGGAACATGTCATTCAAGTGAGCAGTACTTCTAGTTGCAGACCCTGTTACACACACCCAGTAGATAGGGAAAAAATCCTTCTTTTAATTGTAAAATCAGGACAGATCCTAAGCTGTCAGCTCTGCATGTACCAGGTTATCAAATTTGCCATCCCCAAACTACTACATCATCAGACTTGTCCATTTCAGTATTAAATGTACTCTTAAGAGAACACAGACAATGCAGTAAGGCAATTCCAAAAGCAAAAAAAATCAGTGATGGACAGGAGAACTGTTCTAGAAACAAGTGTGGTTGGACAACGCTTGTGAAGTTAAAGAGCAGCAGATGACTATCATGAAACAGCTAATGTTTGCTTCAGATGGCATTCTAGTAAGAACAGGGCATATTTACGACTCTTTTTTTAATATTTGCTGCCTAGGTCAGGCTAGCGTGACAAATGAGCAGCTCTGAATATGCAAAAGGCTTTTAGACAAAGAGCCTATTAGCCAAACATGCCTATTACTATGCGTAGAAGCAAATTCTCTTGCCAGTGAACTCTCGCCAAGTAACAAACTATTTGGCATGTGTGCAAAGCCCATATTCAACACAAGTGACAGACAGCATGGGATAGAAAGCAAATGTGACTATAAACAGAAATTTGGTTCAATAAAGAGAATAGACAGTGAGGGAAACTCCATTTCAGGCAACGCTCACTGGAAGGGTATACCACGTCAAAGACAACCCACGTTCTTTAGGTAGCCTTTAGGAGTACTGCCTCTACATAAATCCAGGGCTTTCAGACAGCTTAGAGATGCATGTACCCTTCTGAGAAAAGGGGCCAAGACCTCTTCCTCTGTGACTGCTGCTCTTACAAATAAAGCTGTAAATCAGTGTCGTGGATGGGCAGCTTTACAGTTAGTGATGTAAAGTAAAGATGGGTCCTAAAGCCAGATCCTGAGCTGCTCCAAACACTCCCTTCTGCGGCGGTGGGGAACTGCACTTCAAAGAGACAGGTCAGAAGCACCAGTGGGAAAAGCAGCAGTGGTGTTGAGCAGGGCTCCAGTTACAGCATGCTGATCCGTAAGCTTGAACGAAATTCTGTTAGGGCTTCCTTACCCTGCTCTGGAAACCACTGTGGCTTGCACGGCTCCTGGGCCACCCTGAGACGTGTCCATAGCTTGCAGAGGGAGGTTAGCACAGACCTGATGTATTCATAGCTGGTGCAAGCTGCAAAGAAGGCTGATCAGAGATAAGGGTCTGATCTTGCCTTTAAGCTGTTCCATACCAAAATTTTTGGTTGTCTTTGTGTTAATTAGGTGGCAAGATCTTTAGCCAGCATGAACGAGTAACTCCATTGAGTCTTACTATCTATAACATTTCTTCTTCTTTCTCCATTATTCTTATTGGATCTGTCAGCACCCATCTTAACAAAAAGGTCAATGTATATTATGTCTAGGCAGTATTGCCAAAGATCTAACTAGCCCTGTCTGAACAGGAGTTGATGCAGAACTCACTTCAGTAATCCCTACTTGCAGTGTGAGCAGTGTCAGTTTTATACATGTATATATTAACCAATGTAGACAAATCAATTGTTTCCATATATTACATAAAATAATGTAATTGGGTTTATATACATTTAGATAGAGGTAACTAGTTAATAAATCTGACTTAAGTTTAAAATGCAGAGTACTAAGTATAAATTAAAAGTACTATCTTTCTTGCACTGGTGAAAAGAGCATGCTACTTCTGTTCTCCATGCAGGAAAATCACTCAGCACTCAGGAAGGTTTAGAGAAGTTAATACGGCGACATTTATGACAGTATTGTCCTTAATCTTGGGGAAAACATTCTTGATTCTGTTTGAGGTTTTGCTGGCTTCACACGGCTGCAGTTTGTCTTGGGGAAGAAGGCACCTAACCTCAGCAGATGATGGCAGTGAAAATGTATCACTGAGAGCTAAACTTGACAAAGAGTGAAAGAGACATGGCAAAGGCTTTGAAACCAAGACTCTTCTGAGGTTTTTCCATCACAAAGTACTGAAGTGTAGTAGAGACTGAGTACACTTTCTTTGTAGTCAGCTTAGGTTTTTTCCAGTTCTTGGGCTGAAAGTTATATTGTTAACATCATTCCCTAACTTTTTTTTAGTATTTCATGACTCCAATTCAAAGGCGGTTGCGCTGCAAAGACAGTGGAATAAAAAGTATGCTACAATGTAATGGACATAAAATACATATTATGGACATTAATGCCAAGCTCTGCTGAACAAACTCTCTGTATCAGAGGAGCAGGTACTCTAGACATGCTCTATTCTTTTGCAGTTCTCATTTTGCTCTTGCTTTTGCAGGATTTCCATCGTCCTTGACCCTCACACAGGTTAGAGCAGCCTAGGTAATGATGCATTAGGCATAGCGAGACTGGCTGCACTTTCTATCTGCCTTGACGTGTTCTTTACCATCTCCTGGTGTGATGCTTCAGAATGTTCACACTCTGAAGGAAATTGCAGGAAACTCTCTAACTGCTTTTCAGCCACTTTGAAGAACATGGGAGGCATGAAAGAGCTGGAAAATCACAAGAGAATCTGGGCTTACAACTCGAACATGACAGCTATATTGAGCTCATACCAGTCTATAGGCTCGTATCAGAGCTGCCACCTTCATATCACACACCAGTTTCAGCTGTGCAGGTTGGTGACAATCCCAGTCTTGCTCTCATGGCATTTCCCAGCATGAAAACCTGTGACTATGTCCCTATGGTACAGCCGAGTCCCTTTGGGAGGGTAGTTACAGCCCCGGAGAGGGGTTCTCATTCCCCTGCTGCCCCAAGTTTAAAATCCATCCAGCTGCCAGTTTCGTCTCTGTTGGAAGGAAAAAAGGGATCTTACTGCCAACTGTATGGATAAGGAAACCTCTGTAAGATAACCTCTCTCATGTACAAAACTACTTATAGAGTAGTATTTTCCTTTCACTAGCATAACCGTCACATTAAGAGGATTCCTCTACCTGAAAGAATCTCCTAGTGAAACGCTGAACTAACAGCTTTAAAGGACTTCAGATAAAGTGACGGTGAAAACCTCCGCTGGGAATGGGAGGGAAATACATCTTCTGAAAAATGGAAATTCTCACACTGAACAAGATGTTTCAGGTATTTGATTACCAGTAGTTTCAGAGTACTAGCTGAATATTCAGCTGGCATCAAATTAGCTCTCAGTTGAGAGTCTCATTGTGTTTGTGCACTCAGAGGGCAGGCTGTGTGTTAGCAAAGGTCTGGACGAACATGTGGGTGGATGTACATAATGTGGGTCTGAGGCTCCAAGGAGTAGTAAGTATGGCAGAGCTCCTTAAAAGGATGTCTCCATCAAAGGCTTTCATACGCAAAAGTATAAAACAATTCTTTAAAAAATACATATCAACCCTATGATTCATTTAATGCCTTAAATATCAGATAAATAGATTAAGGAAACACATTCTAATAATATACACAGTGATACATAAAAGTGCACTAATGAGATTTTAAGCTGTTATCTAACTGCAGAGAATGTAGCACTGGGAAAAAAAAAAAAAAAAAAAAAAAGCAATTCAGTCCTCAGAGTTATCACACCAAATTTTCACCTTGTTTAAGGGCAGATGTACACTGATTCCAAAAAGGAAACAGATGTTTTCAAACCATCACAGCTCATTTATAGGGATAATTACCTGTAAATAGTAAGGTTACTAATGCTACTAGTTGAATATCACTATCTATCAAGCATAAAACATTCATCAAAGTAGACATTCTACTACTGAAGTCCAAATTAGAATTAATTTCCTTCAATGGCTGAGTATTTAAGGAGATTTTCAGGAATTTTGTGGCCATTCACAGAAGTTTATTTTCCTACAGTGCTCTAAATCACCATAAGCTCTACATTTTAAAACACTAATACCTCCTCAAAATTTGTCATTGATTTCATGCTTCACAAGTTTTAAGACCCTAAACAAGCCAACAAACTCTTCCACAAGGAACTAACCTTCATTTTATGACCTATCATTACCAATGCCAAATAAACTAGTAACAACCAATACTGAGGTATAGATTAATAAACTGTCGTGGTTTGAATTTCTATGTGGCCAGTCATTTAATTATCACACCCCACCCCACCGCTCCCGGTGAAATAGGGGAGGGACAAAAAAAAAGAAATTTGTAGGTTGAATTAAAAAAAATTTAGTATCAAAAACCCAGTAACAATAGCAAGTCCAAATGGGTAAGATACAGCAGTGGCTCACACCTACCAGCGACCAGTACGCACCAGAAATCCCGCTGCGCTGGCTCGGAAAGTGAAAGCGAAATGGGCCGTGAGAGAGCCCGTGCCCACCTGTACACTGAGCGCGACGTCACATGATGTGGAATATTCCAATGACCAACCCAGACCCGGCCCTCTCACTGTGCTCCCTCTAATTCTAGCTAACTGTATCCTGGCCAAAACCAGGACATAAATCTAGTCGAAATTTTCAGGTCAATACCAATTTTTTCCCGTTTTTCATTCATTCTATTTCCTGTAAACTGAATATTGTACGTTCTTACAGAGCTTAAATATATATCATCTGAATATGTATCATACAACTAGGCATGTTTTCTTCAGAGTGTTTTTTAAATAATGTATTTTGCACATTACTTTTGGTATTTAGGCCAACAAACTGGAATGGAGGCCAGTTGATTTTGTCTTTGCCTAAATTTCTGAAAATTCAATTAGTCAGTCAGTCTTTTCTTACAAATACAGACATAGAAACAATTCACTAATGGCTTTAGAAAATCACAGTAGGATAGAAAATTGTATGTATTCTCTCATTTTAAATTTTCTATTGTTTTGTTAAAGTATCTTGCCACCCATTCTATACTACAGAAGGCAAGTCTAAGGCACAAAAGGCGTGAGACTGCTAAACCACTGCTGTGAACTCATTTCCGAAGTCAGGTAAAATGTCATTCCATTGTTCTTTTGAAAATCATCCCCCCAGCATCTGTAACATAAGGAAATGAAAAATGGAAGAAACTATTAAGCTAAATGGCCTTTTGGAAGGATGGAGAGAAAGCTATACAAATGAAGTATTGTGGAAAGTCAGCTAAATGCTATGTTTTCTGTGGTTTCTTTATGTTTTGTTCTTCCTCCAGATAAGTAGGGACAGGAATAAAAAAAAGCCTGACTAGAAACATTTTCACTGACTTGATCATTAGGGGCTGCCACTGAAATGGAAGAATACTAGCCATTTTATAAAATGCAAAATGGAATAATTCCCTTTTAATGCTCTATTTATTAGGAGTTGAAGAAGGCTTAGTTAGAGAAAAGAAGCCTTGTTTCCCCCGAGTGCATGGATCACATCTAATTGTATTCAGCCCAGACCAGCCACAACAGCGAGAGGAACGAGAATCAATATTGCAATGGAGACGCCTTCCCCATTACATTTCAGAGAAGCTTACCGTTCATAAGAGAAAGGAACTTTCTGCATAAGCAGTACAGAGACACAATAGGATTTGAACGCTGGCAGCCGGGAACACAGGTTTAGGAAGTTGATGATAATTCATAGCTTTCCATGTCGGAAACGCTCCAAGCGCACTGCAGCTGATTTACTTCAGATCAAGTGCTTTATGCCTCGTGCTCAGACCTGCTGGAGTAACTGGTTTTAGTGTAAGTGTTCAGTGGTTTCACAGTGCATCCACTCTCTTGCTCTTTCCAACCATTTTATTTTTGGGAGTAGTTCTGCAACATTTCCCAACAGAGCTTCTAAAAGCAGTGGATTCAGGGATATCTTTAAGGAGGAGCTTCTTCCATTTTCAAACCTGGCTGTAGTAAGAGACCTTCTTCCACCTGCCTTAGAATGGGTCAGAAAGGGGCAAACTGTATGTGAAACAGCTTTGCTGATCTTAAGGCATCTGGAAGCTAATTTCCAAGGGAAGTTCCAACTGGCAGTGGCTGCAGGAGTCTGGGTTCCTAAGTCCAGCAGAATGTATAAGGGGGTTGGAAACAAGATTAGAATTGTAGTCCAATGTTATTTAAATCTAGCCAAAATAATGCAGTTCTGCATTCCATAATCAGTTAAATGTATCGACTCTTCATTCATTGGCACTCACTTGGAAGCTGAACAATCACTGCATGCAAATAAACCCTGCACTTCACTGGAAACAATAGCTTGCAGAAGTCACGTTCAAAGGAAGCTGCTACATTCAACAGACCTGCTGTTAGTTATCCCTGACACATACTGTCTGTAACATATATACAGCAAACACGGCAGATCTCACAGCCCCTCTTGACTAAATTAGATGACAGTGTTTATGATTTTGTTAATTACAAAAGAGCTAAAGGATGCCATTCAATGGAGACATTAATTTAAATTATTACAGTCCTTTGACGAAGTCATGCTCTCTGAAGCTGCTAGGCAAGCCTTCCTTTCCAACTGCAGGTTTGTCCCGTGTAACACCTTTAGCAGCAGCCTAGAGGAGACATTCTTGTCAGGTTGGCAGATGGCATCAAACCAGGGGGACTAGTCAATGTGCTTTCAATTCAGAGAGACCTAAACAGGCTGGAGGAACGGACTGACCTTAAACTTCCAAACTCAACCAGAACATGTGAATGCCCAGTGCCTGGGAAGGAGTAACTCCTTGTGGTAACTCAGGCTGGGGAACAGCCCTGCTGAGGATGCCCTGGGAGCCAGCAAGCCGAGTAGAGCCAGCAGTGAGCCCTGGCAGCAACAGCCAGCACCGTCCTAAGCTGTATCAATGGGAGGACAGCTCAGTGGAAACACCCCGCTTCATCCAGCACCCCTTGGACCACATCTAGAATACTGCATCCAGTGCAGGGCTCTGTCACACAGGAAAGGCAGGGAGAGAGGGGTGCAGCAGTCCTGGTGATGCCCACCTCAAACCCTTGCATCAAGGCTAGAGCAGAGGTAGAGAAAGTGTTAGTTCCCATTATGCATTAGGGCAGGGGTTCTCAACATTTCCTTCACCACGGACCCCCTTAAATACCTCTTGTGGCTGCAGACCACCAAGACTTAATTTAAGATTTAAAGCACTAGACTGCATCAAATATTTATTTCAATTTTCTCATGAAGGGTCTTCAAATTTGGAGAGAAGGGGCAATAAGGTAACCTGTTAATGCACACACTCCTATGATATCTTTATTGCAATGATTCCATATGAATTTAAAATAATAGCATCAACACTCTTCTTGCTCAAATGGAAAATTTTATTTTAATTTGTATTTTAATGTGCTAATTCTAAATTTGATGCCAATTTTTACATTAAAATTTGATGAAAAGTTTTTACAGTTCTTATCACCTCCCCCGTTGTTTGTCTGTGTTCAGTCACCATATATTATTGTTTACAGGTCCAGGGCCACCACTTGGAGGAACAGACTTCAGCCCCATTGTGGCCCTAAAGAGGGCTGTTTGGTGAAGAAAATGTCTTTAAGAGAAAAACTGCCTAAAGTGGGTCCCATCAACCATGCCAGCACCAAAACTGCAATCACACAGAACCATTAATACAACACATGCCTACAGAAGTCACATGAAAACGCAAGCTAGAAAGCCTTCGCAGACCCCCTGGGATGACATCACAGCCCCCCAGGGGTCCAGGGACCACAGGCTGAGAACCACTGCGTTAGGGCATCGTTTACCGGAGGCAGAACCAGCAGGTACAGGCTGATGTTCCTGGGGCACATGGGGTTTGTTTCATTATGGGAAGTTTCTGCCCCGAGTACTTACTCCTGACTAGTTCCTGGAGTGAAGGCAATCACAGGCAAAGGGATACAGACACGTTTGCAATGTTTCTGTTGTGGCTGGACTCGTTGAAACTGTAAGCTGCAACCAGTCAAATAAATCAGCGGTTCGGGGAACTGCACGACCAGGGAAATGAGCAGCTCACAAACAAGGTCCTAGATGTGCGGAGACGAACACTGAGATATCACCAGAATTTTAAAACAAATTCCTACCTGAGAATTACAAAAGAAAGCCAGCAGATGATTAGTGGGAGACAAAAGAAAGTACGTTCAAGAACACTGCTGTTGCAAAGGATCAGAAATATTGTCATTTGACTGGCCATATTCCTGAGTCGTCTGAATAAAAGGGATTGAGCCTAAAGACTGTATGTAGGATGACTGTCTCAATGTATCGAAACAGAATGAAAGGCAAAGAATCTATTCCATTGAAAAAATAATTAAATCATTAATAATTGCATGCATGTAAATTCAGGACTGAACGATATCAATTAAATTTAATTAACATCTGTGCAATGCTTTGAGGGCATAAAATGCCATGTAACTCTAAGGAATTCTTAGAATTAATCCTATTAATCCTATTTTTAGGATTTATTAATCCTAAACCAGCTTTTGCTGCATGAGCACACTGCTCAATGTGAAAATCACCATAAGCAAAGTCAGGTCCGGTACTCCAAAGTTTTAGGTAATTCTTTTGTATGAAAAAGTAAATTTTTTTCCTGAAATCAAGTTCCACTTGAAACTGGCAGTAATAAGCAAATCAATATTGATGACATTTTTAAAATAACCATATTCTTTGTGTTGCTATTGATTCTAAATGACTAAAGAAAGGATATACATAAATATACCAAAAAAAGAAGAGTTGGGTATTAATGTCGCCTTTCATCATCGTAGGCACTAATATGGCTGGAAAGTATTGATTACCTTAAAAGCTCCATATAACTAAAGAACTATTGACTTAATATTTTCTCTAATCCTCCATGAAATTTTACAGTAAGTCCTGATGTATTTTCTGTTAAGGGTTTTAGGGCTGAACTACATCATGTGCTTATCTGAAGTGTCAGCTCTAAGGCTTACACTGCAGTTGATGAGAACTGTGTTAAAGGTGAGTAATAACTCTGAAGTTTTAAGTATGGTTTCAGGGACTTCAGAGATAGATACATCTTCTAGTGTATATTATTCTGTAACTTTGTCTTTTAAATAATCGTTATAATTAGGGAATAATCTAATATAAATTTATTCAGTATTATTTGCTGTTGTTCATGAGTACTTGACTATAGCTGTTCTGAAAATTCCCTCATTGTACGAGTCTCTCAACAGCCATTTTTATTGCTTCTTATTTTCCTATCACTAACACACAATCTATTTTTCTAAAACTCCAATGAGTGATGGTTATCAGAATTAAATATGAGAACAGTGAAAGAAAACTTACCCAAACATCTCTTCAGATCCCATTAAAGTGGATGATGATGATGATGATTATTATTACTAATACTATTACTATTATTTTCCATTCCTAGATTACTGAAACAAAGGTTATCTGAAAGGTCCATTTACATCTTTACTTTTGCTGTGTTTAGGATAACAGTAAAGTGTACAGGCTCCTGCTGAAGGCACGGACACCATCCTACTAGATCCTGTGTTCTCAGGTAGTAAACAGAGCTTTTTCACCGTAGTTCATGTTTGGGTCAGCAGGACCAGCTGAACAGGACAAGGAGCCACACCGGTAACAGACAAGCTAAGAACCAGGCCACGCTTACCCCCTCACCTCAGCCCTGTGGCAGAGAGGAAAATGCAAACTGGCAAAGAATCGTTTTGGTGCATCCTTAATTTTTGGGGCTGCTTCCAGCAGCAGATCCTGGTCCGAGTCCTTCTGCCGTGCCCGGTTCACCCGCGGGCCGTGGCTGCAGCTCTGCACCCCCTCGGACGGCGACGGCTGCAGCGCAAGCGGCTGTGCCTGAGGCCCCTCTGCACTGTGGCTGCACTGACCTGAGCCCACCATCCCATTCCAAACCCGTACAAAACTCTCCAGCCCTTCTACCACTATAAACCTTGCCTAGGTCCAAACTGCCGGTGTAGAGAAAAGCTTTGCACACCCTTGGCAATTCCCCTCGAGCCACCTTCTATACAGTTCAAGTGTATTTACAGAAATACCTTCAAGACATTGCTCCCTAACACCAGAATTATGAGAATGTCTCTTTGCTTTTTCAAAAATGGTAAGAGACTTTTAGATTAAGAACTAGTTGAAAAAATAGTATAGAAAGAAAAGAGCAATTATAGATCTCCTACCTCACATCCTTACATCACTTGGACAGTGTAACAGGGCCTCACCAGGTTAACTCACATTTTCCAAGACTTCTTTATATAGTAAAGGTGATACATAATGCCATCCAGCAAAGAAGAATAGACATTTTTCCCTTGCCTGCAATAAAACTAAGGACTTCTCTTGATCCCATGAGCTACATCTAATCCTTAGTGATTGTTTTTGTCTCAATCCTATAATCATTTATTTATGGAAGCATCTTTATTATAGGAGCAGTCTCATTAAAACAAATGGGCCAGCATGAGCAAGTGATTCATGTGCTTTTATTTGCAAGGCCAGGGCTCAGGTCCTCAAAGCCATCAAAGCATTAAGTCCTGCTCAAGCCCTGCCTTGCCCTGGGTTCCATCGGGCCACTGTTGGGGTTCAGCACCCCCAGGGCTGCAAGGGGGGAGCACGGGCAAATGCTGGCCCGGCAAGGAGGGGATACGTGGCAAGCTCACCTCCTCGCTCACACTGGGGTCAGCTGGCCCTATGGCTGTGCCCTGAGCAGAGCAGTTGGAGCACAGCACCTCATTATTTTAATGACTGGAAATGAACTGTGAATTTCTTAAGAGCCACTGAAGCAAAATGTTTTCAGTCAATCTACCCACATTAATAACAGACCGTTAGAGATTGCTTATATCTTTAATATGATGAAGTGCACCTGCTGTATTTCCCTAGTTAATATTAGGCCAAATGTTAAAATACCAAACCTTGGCTTACAACCTTCTGAGTAAATAAATGAAAAGGACAAAACTGGAAACTCCCAAAGCACCTGAGCCACGTGGAGCCGGAGTGCTTGCTCCCATCAGCGCATCCCCAGGAGACCCGTTGGGGGGTGAGTCAGGGACTGGCCCGAGCCACCCTGCTCCTGCGGCCGCTCCTGCCCTGCCCAGGCGGCACCGGGACCCCCGGGCAGCTGCGGGATGCTCTGAGGTGCAGGGCCTGGCTCAGTGTCTGGTGGTGCACTGCCAGACCCGCGATTATTTCTCTATCCCAGTTTTGTTATTCCTGTTCTGTGCTGTCCATTGCCGATTTGCTTTTTCTTTTTATATCCAAGGAAATGCAAATAGGGAACATAATCAGGAGGATGAGACACTACAGCCAGTGTTTGCCAAACAGTTTAGTGAGTGTGAGCACCTCCATTAGAGGCAAGTTGAAGCAGCTTTAACAGACAATTTTCAGGCAGTTCTGAGCATTCATGCAGAAAGAAATCACCTAAAATCAGGATTCATTTTTTTAAAATGCTGCCTGAGCTTGAGTCCCTTAAAAATACAAATGTCATTACTAATTCAGGGAGGTTTTCATTCAGTCACAAATGCTGACATGCAAGTTTGATACACACAAACATGTAAGAGCATTTAGCCCTGTGCTTAGGATTCAGGGATGTCTCCAGAGTCCCCCAGCAGAGCAGTCCCAGACGAGAAGACCTCGTCCAGCCTCCACGAGAGAGGAGGCAGAGTCATACAATGCCATTAACTGCACTCCCTCCTTGCGGAAGAAGCATAATGCATATCAGATTGCAAATGGAGCAGAGATTAAACATAGCTTTTAATGGCTCTGCAAACACTTACATTTGAGAAAAACATCACAGCATTTACCACTAAACTAACTCCTTATTTTTTCCAATATGGCCTGCTTGCGTTCTCCTACAGCACTGCCTCTGTAGACGTCTTCCCACAACTCAGGCAGTATTATGGTTTATGAACATACACACATTTTTGCTGTTAGGCATAAAATGGTCCAGAAGGTTTTTCAGAGTGTGTTCAGACTGATGCTCCTGGCGGTCAGTGATGCCAACCACAGAAATCCTCCATCTGAGAGATAGGGGTCCACACACCACAGCCTGGCTCTAGGCCAGTAATTAGCAAAGTGGTCAAAGAATCGAGTCTTTTTGTTTCCCTGCTGCAGGAATCCCTTGAGGAGCTTGTGTTCCTCAAAGACCCTAGTTATTGGAATGGATTTAGCACATTTCATCTCAATGGCTCTGCTTGCTGGAAAGGCCACAGATGCTGAAATTTCAGACTCAAGTGTGATCAGTTTGATAAGTTACACAGCAGTCTTTCTCCTTCCTGATCAGATGTCTGCTCAAACTCTTCTGGAGAGAATATTCAAAATTAAGTCAGGAAGAATGACATTTCTTCAATGCTAATAATTTTTTTACAGGTCATCTACCAGCACTCAGCACTCTCCCGCAGAGGCACAGCGGCTGTGCAGGACCACGTCCCCCTGTGAGCACACAGAGCCCTCTGCAATTCCACTGGCAGAAAAATACACTCATGTGCTGACCACCCTGTAAAAGCTGCCAGTTTTAGAAACGTGTCCATTTTAATGAAAAAGCATTGATGAGAAAATCTCTGTTCAGGTACACTGCCCTTCTCCATGCTTGCCTACAGCTGTGATGCAGTAGCATCTGCTGGGACACGGGGATCAGAACTGTGCCCCTACACTCATGTCCACTCAATTTTTAAATAGTGAATAATTTAACATCATAGTTCAATTACTGAAATAGTATTGTTTAGCTCACATCACCTTAATAGATCTTAATACTTAAATTTAGCCTGGCCCCCTGTGCATGCACACGGCTCATCCCAGACCAGTGTGATTCTGCCAGCCCATCTCCAACTGCTGTTCCAGTGTTCCAGCTCCCCTAACTTGTCTCTTTGATGGAAATAATCATAGTTTAGAGTCACTGCTACATCCCCTGCACCCTCCGGGCTGCTAAGCATCCAGCTGACCCCTGCAGCGTCTTTGCTTAGGCAGCCAAAAATCCCAAGGCTTGGTACAAGAGCGCAATACTTTCTCCTTGCACATGATGCCATGTGATGGGGAGGGCCAGCGAATTCCCAGGCCGTGCCCATCACTCACACAGCATCACTTCTCCAAAGCTGATAAACGAAAGAATCAAGATGCATTTCTCTTCAGTAATTTTCCTTTTGCCCATTACAGCGTGCACAATATAATATAACTGCACATTTCTTTGTGACTCAGAAATAAAGAATTGTTTAGATGTTTATTAAACAACAGAGTTGAATGAAATTAGTCACATTATGTTGTCTGGAGTATGAAAGTTAATTGGAAGACACAATGATTTACTAAAGTTTGAAATACCAAATGGTTTTTTGAGTAAGTTAATGACAACTAGAATCAGAATGTAACTGTGGAAAATGGAAATTTTATTTTAATTCCTACTGAAATTCTTTTGTAAATGAGCTTGCTCTCGACTCATTGTGAGAGCTTTATCACAGCTTGGTTTGCTGTTACATATTTAAATGTTATCCAAGGGTATGTTAAATCCGGCAACCGGATCACATTCATCACAGGACACTGGAATGGCAATTTAATTTTTCTAAATAAAACACAAGAGGGGAGCGAGAGTGGCAACTGTGAGGAATTTTCTGGACAAAGAAGGTTGAGAACAGCAACTGCCCAGTAGCTGAGGAGCAGGGGTGGCCGGGGAGCCCTGCTGGGCACCCCCAGCAAACCCACCACCCCACGGCTTTGCTCCCCAAAGGACACACACAATGGTTTTGATAATGTACATGCAAAATGTCAAAATCATCATTTCAGAAAAGCCAACATGGCATTTCCAGAATATGTTTCCACCTCCGTCTTTCGTTCCTGTACTGTTTGTTGGTGCTGTGGGGGATTTTTTGGGTAGAGGAGGCACATCTGCAGAAAATGCCGGCGTGTTTATTCCCTAGAATAAAGACAAATAATAGGAAGGGATCCAAATGCTCTCAGCAACAGTGGAATAACTCCACAATAGCCCACAGAGCCCAATGAACATCGCACAAAGCTAAAACTGGATTTATAGTGCACACAGTGGAAGGGAAAATGTGTGCCATTAACATGAAAGCTTAAATCAGTGGAAGAAGGTGGAAATGTTGCTTTTCCCAATGAAAAGCTTTTTAGCATGATTGCAGAGAGCCCGAAGAGCAGAAGTGAGGCAGCCACCAGATGGTGCAGGTGGCATCGCCGGGTTTCCTCACTCCTGAGGTGGGCAGAGCCTCCCATAAATTAGAAACAGTGTTTGGTAAATGGTAGGAAAAGAGATGTTGTTTATTTTCAGTATCCTAGGAGTATTTCCAGCAGTGTACTGCCAGGAAAATAAATGGCAAATTAGTATTTCAAAAGGAGAAGGATCTGGCCCTACTTTCATGACTTTGCATTTAGATAAGATTGGAGAAGTGTCCCTGTATAATAACTGCTCTGTCACTGCTTGCGACGTATCGCACAGCGGGCAGGATGCAAAGCGGAGATGCTACGCTAAATGCGTGTTGCCTCAAAGGACCTTCAGAGGCCACACTCATTTTATGAGAGCACAGAACTCAACTCTCCTGACTGGTTTTTTTTAACAGGAGAGCACAGAATTTTTGCAAAGACATTTTTGCAGAGAGATGATCAAATTCCCCCATCACCTCATGCCAGGAAATATAATCGTTTCCTCAGCAACTTTCCATCCTCCTCCTCTCCCACGGAAGAGCCAGCCTCTTCCTCCTCCTCCTCTTCTTTCACCTCCTCCTCTTCCTCCTCCTCCTCCTCCTCTTCCATGAAAGACAAGACACCAGCTGGCATTAAGAAAAAAAATGCGCATTTCCTTCTCTCTTCCTCCCCACCATAAGATTTCTAAGTTTCAGTTTTACTTGTTTTCTAACTACCAGTTTGGAGAAACTCCTTGCTGGCCGCAGGTGTGTTACCTGCCCTGGGAGCTGGGGCCAGTCCCGTGAGTTGGTGATCCCTGACTGCAAGGAAGTTCATCCAGTTTGCACATGTTGAGGACCAGATCCTTTCAGCATATTATTACAATCTTTTTTTTCTCCTCCATTTCTTTTTATGTCTCTCTCCCACTGATATCTTAATCCTTGCACTCAGCAGGTTGTTTATTGTTTATCTAAACATCTCCTACTGTTGTCTAATATTCCCTTCCAGCTCTCCTTAAATATTTGGCTTCTCCTGCCCTTTCTTAGCATAAACCAGCCCAGGACTGAATTGCACTGCAGTCCTTTCAGCTTAACATCTGCTTATTTTTCTCCAGTTGCTATTCCACAAAGCACTGTATTTCAAAACAATCTTGTAGCTTCAATGTTTAGCTCTGCTAACAGACAGGGAGCTCCCACAGAGCTCTGCTGAGAGACATCTGAGTTTACTACAGGTTTAAAGATCACACCTTTCCAGAAGCATCAGCTCTCACACAACTGGAAATTAAAACTATTAACATCTTTTGGATTATTTTGTCTTCAGTCAGAAATAGATTGCTGTTGCAAGGGAATTATTCCTGAGATATTGCTATCTGTTCATTCCTCTGCAGGGACAGAGAAAAAAAAAAAAAGATTATGCAATGCTACAAGCTTAAAATGTGTGGAAAGGGGAAAAATAACAAATCTGAAACATTTGCAATTGAAAACATATCATGCAATTCAAATTCCTCTAGAATTTACAAAACAGAAAAGTTGTCAAGTGTCAGTCCAAATTCCTCCTTACGTTTCATGTTTTTCACCCCCATGTCCAAACCTCCCCCAAATTCCCAGTACACGTGGCGGTGGGCTGGGGAGTGCCGATGAGTGCCGTGAACATGAATCCCTCCCCATCAGAGCCAGCTCCCTCCTGGGGCTCACTGAAAGTGAGAATTACAGCTTCAAGACTACTCATGGGCCCCCTCCAACACAAAGGACAGATTGCCTTTGGATTGAAACGTGACACAGTCACACTGTTTAGAAAGATCATCTCTAATTTAAGGAAGCATAATCTGGGATAACAAAGTTTTACAGAAATCTAAATAATTCTTGAAATTGTATCTACTGCATTTGAAAGTCCCCTCCATTAAACTGTAATTTCCTTTGCTCTCACTCCCATTAGAACTGTAAATTTAATGATACTGTGATGCTGCTTCCTTGATGCTTGGCTCGCTGTCAGGAAGGAGTTTTTGTAAAAGCTGGCTGCCGTGCTGCATGGCTGCACTAACAAACAGTGTCCAAAGCCACCTTGCTTTAGCTTTGCAATAAACCCTCCTCCTTTCTCAGAACCATGTAATGACCATCAGCCCAACCGGTATCAGTACCATTTGCACATCAAATATCTCTGTGAGTGTTTGCTCATTTTCCCTCATTTTTCTAATTGTCCAAGACTAAACAGCAAAGATATAAGACATTAAAACACTTTGGCCAATGCCTTTTGCCACCTTAGTATCTTCCCAACTTTTGCTTAAGCACAAAGGAGCAGGTGGTGGTTGGAAGCTGAGCTGAGCGAGAACCACAGAGAAGGCTGTATGGAGAGTTGGAGGGGATGATAATCTGGCCTGAGACACCCAAGGAGCTGAGGAAGACCTTCAGGCCGAGTTTGGTGGTCAGCACTGAAGTGCATGAAGAGATGAGGGGCTCCTGGAAAGGCTCAGGAGCCCACGGCAGGTGGAGATGCTGCGCAATGACCGACTCTGGCACAGGGTTTGTGACTGGCACACTGAGGTGAACTCAGCGTTGTGGGGTTTACTAGTTTCCTGTATAAATGCATTGACCTAGTTTTCTGGCAGTTCCTGGATTTATACTTAGGAAAAATTACTGTACTGACTTTTCAGAATACATACTGGAGAAGGAAATGGTGTTATACATATCAAGTAGGTCCTTTTTCAGTTACAGCCATTTAAACACGGTTTAGCAGTATATATATATATGAAATAAATGCAGTAAGGCTGCTACAAAGCTCATCCATACACTCATTATTATTTCCACAATACCTCCCATCTGTGCCTCACTTAAGGTGAAAATATATGCCTTCCCATGCCTCCTAAATTATGTCTATTTTAAGAAATATTGAGTGAGACACCAAGGTTCAGCAGGATACTTCGTCAGCACATTGATTGGGATTTGCATGGCAGGGCAGTTTGTGTACAGTCCTGTTTCTCACAGCACGCTCGAGTGTTAACCACAAAGTGAATTCCCTTGCAATTTATAGCCCTGTTCTTTTCAATTTGCTCTGCTAAGTCATTTGGCTCCTGACAGGTCTCAATTCCAAAGGCTGGATTGTTCAGCACAAAACAAAATGACATCGTCGCCCTAATCAATACGTACTCGTGGTAAACTGCAAGTATACATACGTCTCCCAGACTGGGTTTTACAATGGGAGTTTTTCCTCTGGCTCTGAGTGCAGGAGCAGCTGCAGAGCGAGGGATGCCCCAGCACAGGCAGCCACCCCACTGGCTATGCCTCTGTACCCTCATCCTGCCTGCAAGGGGCTGAGGCCACTAAACCTTCATCAGAAGTCAAATGCCAATACCTGCTACACCCAATGGAGGCAAACCCATGAAATACATCCACCCTAAAGAGCAAAGAATAGGCAAATATCCTTCTCCTATTCACGTGCTATATTTCACAGTCTTTTTCTCTCATTTCTTCTTCTCATTTTCTATTCTTATTTTCCTTCCCACACTCCCCGTTTCACCTCCCTCACCAGCCCACCATCCACAGCTCTCGCTGTCTTCCCATGTCCCACCTCCCTCCTCTGCCCTTCCCCAGCCCGAGGCTCGCAGAGGAGGGCTGGGAACGCCGCGAAGGACCAACCCCAGCCCTCGTCACGCAGCCCGTGTCCTTGCAGGCATATGACAAGCCTGTGGTCTTTCTGCCAGAAGTGACTGTTGGGGAAAGCTGCCTCCACAGATCCCCTGCAACAGAGACAGAAGCGGTGCTGCAATTTCGATTGCTCGTACGCAGCTCCGTGGCAGCACAACGATGGCCAGGAGATCCCATTCCTCTGGCCAGCCACTCAGTTGTTTCCTATTATTTAAACCCTTACTGGTGACTAGTTTGGGTGAAGAATCTGCAGAAACAAAAAAAACCCATAATATGATAAGAATCAGATTGGCTAAAATAAAATACATACGGAGCCTCTTTGGAAACACAAGTTTGAAGCTGTGGAAATGCCACTCCTGCAACAGGAGCAAAGGGCTTCCTTCTCCTGAGGGGCTGAGTCCATGGCCGGCACGAGGAGAGATGGCAGAAAAGCAGGAATGTAAGTTCAAAGGCATATCTGTGTCCCTGCAACACCCCTGCATGGGAAATACAGAGCAATGTACTGGGATTTCACTGAAAAGCACTGATTTCACACTGATGGGAGCAAAAGAAAAGGCAAGCTCACAGTCAGCACTGCCCATCAGTAGTGCAGCACAGGCCCGGGAAGCTAAGAAAGGTCTGTAGCATTTTGTCCCAGCTGTCCAGCCTTGCTGCTCACCATGGTGGAAGTGATGCCATCTTCTGTGAGAATGTACAGGAAGCTGCCTCCCTGTTTTTGCAAAGTAATGCGTAAAAAACACCTTACAGATTATTGCATGGGGGCTACTCCGGCCAGGAAGTAATACTTAACGTGACTATCCACCACGGACAGAAGCGCAGTTACACCTGTGCCGCCATGCAGCAACCTTCAGAAGTATGAAAAAAATAAAGACAAACAAATACCTGTAAGAGAAGACAAACAAATATATGTTAGTAACACACTGGCCTCTGCTGACAGCACCTTGTCATCCCTGTGAAAACCCTGCTGGGCTTTTGTCTGAACAGCTTCCACTAATGAAGTTAACCAGCATTCCAGAAATAACACACAGATGTTATATGGCATTAGACTGACACATATTGATTAAAAACCCCCCAATGCCTCCATGACAGGAGTAGTCGTTTTAGCTACAGTTTCAGAATTGACATATTTAAACATTGGAAGATTGCTGCCAGTCTTTACACAGCGTAGCACCCCACGGGGTGGGTCCAATTCCCTCTTTAAATATTTACAAGACATCCTCTGTCATCTTGCTTGGAGACAGCAAGGCAACCTGAAAGCTCAGAGAAATATAATATCCCTCTCCCTCTCTTTCCTGACTGCAAGATCCAAATGTGCTTCCTCTGTGTTCAACCTTGATCAGCCTTCCCCTGATTTTTCTGTGCTGCATCCGACTATTTAGATTGCCGGTCGTTAGCACAGGGCCAGAAGCAAAGTCATGATTTTGGTTTCCCAGTCCCTGATTTTCAGACTGTCTGAGTGAGAACAAGACTCCCACGGGCTGCTCCAAGGGGAGCAACCACCCAGAGCCCCGTGACTGGCTCCCGTCGTGGCTGCTCAACCATATATAAATGCTGATGAAAGCTACTGTGTGCGAGGCTGCAGAGGGGCACTGGAAGAAGCAGGTTTGAAAATCCATCCTGTAAGTGCAATGGTGCAAAATGTGCCAGCACCACATAATTAATATCAATCATCACTAAATACAGAGGACTCGACTTTCAAAAGAGACCTGGAGGTAATTGCTTGTCAATCTACCTTTTAGGCCATGCATTTGCTGATGGGTTTGTGTGAATCTTCATCTATGGTGGCATAAAAAGCATACATGCTTTGTACAAACACAGCCAGCAGGTGCTATATTTAAAATTAAGTGAAAACCAGCTAAAGAACAGATGGAGCAGGGCATCTACAAACCAAAAATAGACATTTCTTTAAAAATAGATGAAAGCAACATTTAATTTAGTTCAAAGGTTGACATGATTCATTAAAAAATCTAGGCTCATCTAAATACCTGTTTGTCATATATATTTAATTTTCATTTCCATTTGGATTGTGCTCTGCACTTACACAATGACCACAGCTTGTCCTGAGGTGTCTGACCATGAAGAAGGATTTTATAGTATTCCTAAGTGGAGGAGGAGATTTCTGGGCAAAACAGATATCAAAACCAAGCAAAAAGCCATTATGAATAATTATTAGTCAGTCCCTGAGTGGGAATCAGTGTGCTTGGCACAAAAAGAATGTAAAACCAGGGGTATATAGCAGGGCAGCAACAGGGCAGAACATTACAAATATGCGAGCCTTAAAAAAACCCTGCTATTTGAAGACAGTTTGGTCCAAGTCATCACATAGAAAATGTCCATTTTCCTTCTTTTTTCTTCAAACCAGGACAAAACTGTGGAAAGCATCGCTCCTTCTGGAGAGCAGCATCCCACGGCTCTGCGCAGGTGGGCTCGCCCTCACCCATCACTGCTCTCTCTCTTATTAAAATGTAGTCAGGAACCTGAGTACCCGCCTCCTGGTTTTCAGTGGTTTTGCCTTTGAGCAGTAGGCACGGGGAGTCCGTTTTGCTCTATGTTTAAGACAAGGGAAGGGCATTAAAATATGAAAGCTTCTGTGTCATAGATTCAGTTTTGTTTCTGGCCACCAGAAGTTTTCCAAGCCAGCAGCCCTCTCTGTGACAGGGTTTCCCCCATATCAGGTACTTATGCAGCCCCAGCAGTGGTGTATGCGAGTTCCTTGAAGTCTTAAATATTTATTTTTTTTTGGAAACTTCTGCCAAGAAAGGTAGTTTTAAAGTTGAGATACCAAAATGCAAAGAGATCAAGACCTGGCAGTGCCTGACAGATAAACTGTTTTGTCAGTACAAGCGGCACCTTGAACACCAGGACATTTTTTCTGCACATACACAATCCCAGAGAGGTTTCCATGTCCGTGGTCCCGGTGCTGGTTAAGCATCCGGCTATAACTCTCTCATCTTTCCAACAGCTGTGGCCAGAGCTACTTTGGCAGGTTTGCCATCAGAGCTGTGTCAATTAGGGGCATGAAAATTCATCCTACTAACTGCCTTCATTATGAAAACAAGTTATTACATATAGATTCAACTAATTAAAAACAAAATCTCTTTCTTAAGCATTGCTTGGACAGATGGTTTTTACCCAATTTGCGAAGGGTTTGGGTTTTGAACATAAGCTGCCTCTCCGGTGGAGAGGAGGTGGGGTAATCGTCTCCTAATTAATCCTTGACTGGCTGAAAGCACGTTCTTTGAGCGGAAGGTATTAGATGTAGTTTTCTTACACAAAATTCAGACATAAAAAAGAAATCATAAACCCACTACTGCTTTCGTTAACATCAGGAAAAATTGTATTCAAGAAAATACTACAACTGGGGTCCTAATTCTTTCCCATTTTACACCATCTTGTGAGAAAAACCTGAATAAAGGCTACTCAGGAGTCCAGAGTCTATTTTCTTAGGAGGTGAACCACATAAACCCAAAGAACACAGTGACAATTCTTTCATGTTTCTGAGTTATGGATTAGAAAAACAGTCTCAGCAACACTGATCAATGGGAACTTCAAAAAGAAATGTGGACCATCTATTACATTTTCTCCCAATTACCGTCCTGCTGTGAATTACATTTTATGTGCCTCTTAGGCTTCAAAAAAAAGGGAATAGGATTAAAAAAAAAAGCTCATAAGTGAGCTCTACCTTTAAGCTGGTTATGCTGATAGTAAATTCTGAACTGCTGATGCAGGCTGGGCCAGTTTGATGGTCTCTGAAAAATCTGAGATTTTTGTTTTTTTCCACTTTGTAGCCAAAGCAAGTAAAGTAAAAAGGCACTAAAATATATTTTGGGGTTCACCCACCCCACCAAAAAAAGTTTCATTGACTAGACATTTGAAAAACTTATTTCAAGATGACTTAGTAGCTTCTGTCCAGCCCAGTTAAGTTTTACAGTCCTTTAAAGCCTCCAAGATGGCTTTTTTTTAGCTAACCATGAAATGAAAGCACCATTTTGAAAACAAAAAGTCAGCAACATCTCTCAAAGTTGTTGTTGTTTCTGATCATTTCTTCTCGCTTTTGGTCACTATTTGACAAATTTTATCTAAATCCATTAGTCATTTTGAGTAAGCTGAAAATAATTTCACTTATTTTGTTGGGTGACCTTTAGCTCTTCATCATATTATTTCAATCTAACGAGCTCTCGTGAGCTGGTTTTGGAGGGGAGAACTGAGTGCTCCCTTCTTCTTTTCTACTGGAAACCACAGATAAATGTGGTCACTCCTTCAGGTGAGTTGTCTCTCCCTCCATAAGCTAACCCAAAGTTTTCATAAAAGTGGAGAACGGAAAGCAGAAAAAATAGCAGTATCGCCTCCTGAGTTGTTGGTACTTTTCCACAGTGGGTTTTTTTACCTCCACCCCATCAAGTGCCCAACAGCTCCCACGCTTCCTCACTGCCTTGTTGGAGAATGAGCTGGTGATCTCCTCCCGTGTCAGGACACATTGCACACGTGCTGGCTGGGGAGCCAGGGGCTCTCAGCACTTCAGCAGCACTCACAGCAGCAGGATTTGCCCTTTAAACCCTTTGTTCCAGGTTGTGGAGCAGTTATGGACACGAAATAGTAAATGATCCCATGCTTTGTCTTTGATACCAGCACACCAAGGTGAGATGTGTGACCAGAGGCATCTTCCTTTCTCCCCGCTGTTGGAATTAACAGGGGCTGGTACTGGAATGATCACAGCCCCCTTTGTAACTAGTTTGGTTTAACTACCAACAGCACAGAATTAAATGATGTGATCTTTAAAGATCATTAACAAGTCCTTATTCTCATTTCAGTGTAACTATGAAATCACCCCTGTGGTTATCCAGAATTAGACACGGCTTTATTTTGCAGGGCAGAGATAACAATAGATTATATTCAGGAAGTCATGTAACAATTATCTCCAAAATTAGGCTGCACACAGGGGACTGGTGAGCTGGACTGGAAAAATTGAAATTTTTTTCTCCCACTCCAAATCCTGCCTCTTTAACCCATACCACCCTGCTATCTCTCATGTCATTATTTATTTGTGCTACGTTTTGTTCTCACACAGTCCCACGTAATACCCAACGAGATCAAAAGTCCCCACATACTGTGTGAAGGCAATTTTAGAGCGATCTGCTTCACAGATGCCAGGCGCCTGTTCGCTAAAGCAGGGATTGTCCCTCGGTACCGCACGCTGGGTACCAAGCCAAGCCCGCGCAGGGGTGGGTTAGTCGGAAGGCACACCCAGCTGCCGCTAACCCCTGCCGGGTCTACACCGGCCTGAAGCATTCAACAAAGTTAAAGACCAAATGGACGTAAATTTCTCCTGCGCCCCTAACTGGATGGATGCAGTGTCCCACACTTAATGCCCTATTACTCAGCATTTCTCAACCTCTTATATATTGCTAAGCACAAAAGTTAAAGCAAAACTGGATGTTCAGTGAATACTCCGATCGTGCATCTTTGTAGATGCAGAAAGAGCAGATTCCTTTTGGCACCAACAGAAAGAACAGACGAATGACAGTAGCTGATCCATGTTTTTGATTCAAAAACCATTTAATTTAAAGGAACAAAACTGCTCTTGGAGCTCCTGCAAGGCAGACTTTTTTGCTCAGGTGAAAAGCTGTATCGCTTCAACAGTGGCTGGGTTTGAATTGTGCTTTGACCAGTAACATCCTTTCCTTTCAGTGACACATTCCCATGGAAAAAGTCAAAGCGGTAAGTGAGAACTTCACATAATTAGATTACTATTAGCATTATTAATTTTTAAAATAAATAATTTAACAGAACAAGTTAGATGTCAAAAATATAGCTGCTTTGTTAAGATCTAGATTTGATTTTAATGAAAATAACAGTATAGGTTTGCATTTGCAACATCTGACTTGGACTACAGCACATCTACTCGGGACCAAATGTACCCAGAATACAGATTTAATGGTCTGGGCTCATCTGAGTGAAAGCAGTCTTGTTAACCACAGCTATACAAACCCGTCATTCACACGCACTATCACATTAATGACAATTTCACCTGAAAATTGTATCTGGGCTGGATGGCTGCCGATGTGGAAAGCAGCTTTGCATCCAGAGGTTAATGGGTTTACTTGTGGAAATCAGAAAAAGTACAGGTTCATATTTCATTCTATAGCAGGGGAGGTTATTTGTGGGGTTTTTAACGGGAAAGGCTACAGCCTGAAATCTCCCCAGCGGGGTTTGCCGTGTCAGCATTTCTAACGGGCTGAGCTGGATGAGGTCCTGACCAGTACTTGAGACAGTAACTTCCCAGGAAAACTTCCAAGCGCTGCTTTCACTGATTCAGCCATTTCTCAACCTTGAGTAAAGGGGCATTATTCTTCAAAAGAGCGTTATTTGGACAAATTGAGTGTGGCAATGCAGGCAGCAGTGTCACGGCAGAGTGGGAGGCACAGGCGGCTGAGGCAGGAACAGGACAGAGCCATTCAAAAGACAATATACCCACCAGCATCTGTGCTATGGATCTCTTCCAAGAAGAGAAAGCTCATTTGGTCATTTAGTTATTTACATTCTACCAACCCAAATCCTTTTTGATATTTTTCAATTGCACAAAGCATTTTTCTGCTCCTTCCAAAATACTCTTTATATGGAAACCGCTGATGAAGCACCACAGAGGTAATTGCATTCAAGCAGGTCTGGAGCAGTCCCTGCACACATACACTTCATGTCTTCTCCTCCCGAGCCACTGCCAGCAAAGGAGAAAGAGGGGAGAGCCTGCTTGGACCTGTCCCCTGTTTTCTGGTGGCACAGGAGCCTTTGAGGATGTTTGTGAATTATAACCTGCCTGTGCTACCAGAGTGCCTGACGCTCCAGCTGCAGGTTGTGGCTTATGGGGAGTTTCTTTAGCCCATGGGCACGACCAGATGCTGAAGACCCTCAGCACCCAACACCTGATCATAATGAAATGAGGAAAGCTCAGCCCTAAAAACAGAAACCTGAAGCAACCTTCCCTGTGATGTTGAGGATGCCAGCAGACATCCTTGCTAAGCCTGCACCGAGGCTTTATGCTGATCGTGGTACTGTGCCTGGCTGATGTTACAAGCTTACCTCTGAACTTGTCTCTAAAACTAAGATGTTCTTTTGTAATTCTCAGCTGGGAAAATCCTCCCCTGCCAGGCTCCTGCCTGCTTTACACATCAAATAAGCCTCATGCAAACAGGTTTAACTTCCTGACACCTCTCTTTAGCTTGACAGGTAAAACTGTAACAAACAGTGGGTTAAAAAATTGTTTTGGGTGTAATTAGTCTGCAAGAATCATTACTTCGAGAGTCCTTATCACTGAAAAACATTTCAGATAATTTAATCTTGGCCCTGTTAACACTCTGAATACAACAAAGGGCTGAAAAGAACCTGGCTTCTGTCACCGTATGCATCCCCCTTGGCTCTCACGGTATAATAAGGCAGTTGTGGGTTTGTGGCACATGCCATTTTCTCACTGTTTGGGTATATATGCTAAACAGTGTGAGTCCACACAAGCTGAATTTTTACCTGACAATTGCCATAACAGATCCCACGTTTGGGCATTTTTCTAATGGAAAACTAGGTTGTCAAGGAAATAAATGTTTATACAGAACACTGGATTTATCACTGGAGTAAATCAGATGATGGTTGGGATAAATAGGAGGTGGAAGTTATTTACAGCCATAGTAATTTAATAGATCCTTCTTACGTTAATACCCAAGAAAGCTCTTCTTGCAGGGGGTCCCTCTGGGAGCTCGGCTCTCCTGAGGAGCCATGGGAGGAGAAGTAACACGGTGAGGACCTGGGAGCCCAGAAGAGAGGACAAGGTTGTCGCTGCCAGTGGACAGTCTGCTCCAGGTACATCGGCTCAGAGGTGAGGACAGGCTGGAGACCTGCCCTCTTCCCTAGATGTTGGTCACAGCTCTCAAGGTCAAACTGGGCAGCTTCCAGGAGGTGAATTTAGAAGTTCATGGTGAAAAAGATCAGCAGGATCAGGTTTTTGGTCACCCCAAGTTGCCCCTTACTAAGAAGATACAGTTGCAGAGCCAAGAGTACTCACTTCCCAGATCCCAGGCCAACACCACGCTGTCATATCACTGACTTTGGTCTTTACATTCCAGATACACAGCTCCCACTAACATCAGCACAGGTTTTGCATTCTTGCAAAATCAGCATATTTTTTACAGCAAAACCACGTACTCAGCTTCAGAGGGAACTGGGTGGCAAAAACACAGTGAAAAATCCCAGGCAAGTCTCCTTTTTGACCTGACAAAATAAAAAATGCAATAAATAGCACTCAGCAGAGATCTAAGAAAATGCATAGCAGCAAACAGTATACTTGCTTTTGAGACAATGTCTTTGTGTATGCACATAGGTGGACATAAATAGAATTTTAAAAAATCAAGTTTCATGCATGGACGGAAAACACAGACTTCCTACATGTCCACGTCACAATCTTACATACAAACACAAGGCTTTTGAATTTGGTTTATAAACATTGAAGAGGAAATGTTTACATTCATGCAACTCCTACTGAACTCATTTTAAAAAGTCTGTTTAAACTCTGACCATGGAGTACTGGCTCCGTGGAAGCAAAACCAGCTAACTATATAGTGAGCTATAATCTGCCTCTTTGTGCTCCTGGATAAAATAAGGTTATCTGAGGTAGTACCACTTCGCTAGTCTCAGCTGACTCCAAAGGAGAATGAGAATCTCTTTAATTAAGGTTATCGAGTTCCTTGCATTGCCTGTCTTCACTGCAGAAAAGACGTGGTTCTCACAGGTCAGTTAATATATGGGATCCTTAGGGCAACTGGTTCACATGCCATAGCTCAGCTTCTCCATTTTTTTATGTGATACCAAAGTCTGACCTGCGATGACTTCAGTGTTTTCCTGCCGCTGCCTTTTGGGTGCAGGGTCCCACCAAACACAACAGGGAGGAGGATGCTCTGCTGCATTTCTCTCCTCCTAGAAGATATAAAGATACTGCCAACCCCTTCCAGTGCCACCCCAGGGCTGACGCGGGTCCTCTGGGACACGGGAGCATCAGGGAGCAATGCAGGGGCAGGGCCACGGAACTGGCAGCTCCCCAGGAGAGCAGTAAACAGTCTTTCCCTTCTACATTTTTGTACTTACTAAGATACAACCTTATTCTTGGAAAATGTCTCTTACTCCATGAATCATCCCTGTGGGTAGAAAAAGAATACTTTTTTTTCTAAAAATAAATCAGAAAGCCTCACAAAAATTCATGAGTTTATCAAATTTTTGAGGGACTGAAAAACCCTTAAACTTAATTTAGGATTCAGTTTTGCCCCTGCAGTTTTTCAGCCCTGGTAGGAGCTGCAGGTATTTGAGTCTGGAACACACATATATTCAAATTTATTGTCGGTATGACAATGACTATAGAATCACAGAATCATTTAGGCTGGAAAAGACCTTTAATATCATGTAGCCCATTGAGATCGAGTGGTGTGATTTAGTGTTTTGGAGGCATTTGTCATGTTTGATGAATGCATCTGGTGATTCCGGGCAATGAAAATGCGAGATTTCCAGCTGGTGAGAGATAAAGGATGCTGGCTGATACACAGGGTTATGGCAGCGGTTATATAAGGTTATAAAAATTGTATTTGTTTCTCATTTAGAGTTTTAGAGGGAGATGGGGAGGAAGATATACTTTAGCTGGCTCTCCAAGGTGGAGCTAGATAGGCTGTGCAGACATTTCTAACACTTTGACAATCTTTACTTGGGAATTAACTGATATTTTTGCTTACTTGTGTTCCCTGTTTCTTGCCTGCCATCACTTATCTGCATAGAGCAGCCATGCAGGCGCATTCAGGGAGACCTTGCAAGTATCTCCAAATTACCCCAGCATTGACAGTTCTGGGAAAAGTCATAGAAATACTTTTGTTTCCTTGTTTGCGTGCTGTAGAGCACACTAAAATCTGGCACAATGCCAGCTGGAGTCAATGGGAAACTGCCCTGAGACAGGGCATTTTCTCAGACAAATCAAGTCAAATGAGGCTCAAAAATTTGACCCCTATCTAGACAGCGTCCAATAATTTAGGTCTCACTTTGGTTTACAGTTGACAGATATATAAACAGGTTCTTAAGAAAACAAGGTATTTCGAAATGTGTTTCATATTGCATCTTTGTAAACAAATCCTCTCACTCTGTACGGCACAGGGATGCCTTGCTTTAAACACAGGATGCCAGAGAAAGCACCTGGAATCTAATCTGATTTTTGTACTATCACTGAATCACCGATGGCTTTCAGAGAATGGAGATGTCTTTATCAAATGTGGTGAAATGGCACAATGCGGAGGCAATCAACAACTCAGAAGTGCCATTACCACCTCTGACAGAGCCATCTCCAGTTCCCTGAAAGCCATCACTGCTACAATAATAACTGGTAAAGACCATAAAAAAAGACGTCTTTCCTGATGCTTTTCTATCAGGCACTTGTTCTGCAGTAAGTTACAGTAATTCAGGAGGAAATATCCAGAGCACGAGCCTGAGAACGGCAATCTCCATGGATTTGAGAACTACTTTTATACCCGTCTTTGTTCATCTGTATGTGGGCAAAGGGGCTGCAGTGGCAATGTGAGGATAAGGAGGATGCGGAAGACACGTGGCCACAGGCAGCAGCTCACCGGAGACCCCACGTTCTCACTGCCAGCACCATTTTCTAATTAAGACATACTCTGTGGCAGCAGTATGATCAAGACTAAAGGCAGTAACCTCTTCTAATACTGGAAACAGCATTTACTCACTTCTCGTACATCTTTTTTGGGGTCAAAAGAGATTTTTTCCCACTGCCTTACAGCATGCGGATCTGACAGGTGCCTAAAGCTAGAGGCTCTGCCTTCAGAAGAAACCCACACCTGAAATCCTGAATACACGAGAGATGCCACATTGTATTTTTCAGAAATTGGCTGGTAAAAACTCCCACATTCCTACCAAATGTCAAGTTAGCTCATTGCACTGCACCTGCCCCAATTCCCCTTCACGGTTTCCATAGTGCGTTGTTCATCACCCCCTGCTCTAAGCCGCTGTCCTGCAGAGTTGTGTGCTTTCCACGCTGGAGGAAGCCGACTTCAGTAGTGAATGGACTCTATTTGAGTTTGACAAATTTGCAGATACTATAGGGATCCCATCAAATGCTACGTGAATACAAGCTGTCCGTTGAATTCAACACGGCCATTTGTGGAGCAAGGTGCTGTCAGCGAGCTGATCACCAAACAAGAGAGATTTAATGTGATGATTAGCTTGATTGTGCTCCACACTATTCCTCATTTGGACTGCCACCAGCCAGAATATTTCCATGCAAAGTTTGCTCGAGTTTCTGTTGTGAGGGGATGTATCTGTCATGGTAAAATGAGAGATTTATATGCAGCCATACATTTATTGAAAGGTTGTCTAGAAGTATTATGTGTCCGGGCAAGTCCATTTGTTTTTCAGCTTATTATAAGCTTCAAGTTCTATGTATAAGATCCACTGAGAAATAATGTCCACTGAAATCCGTACCAATTGAGTAACTACTTCTGATCTAGGATGCCCATCACATCAATCAGTAGTTTTAAAACTTAGTAAGGCTGAGATATCACAATGAATTCCTCCTTGGAAAAGGGTACTAAAAGGTATTTAGTTTTCTCCAACATCATTATTATTAGTATTATTATTATTATCATCATCTTTTACTTCTGATTTGGTAAATATTATGCATACATTTTAACTCAATCTACTGAGCCTTAAAATGATGTGGTTAATGTCAGTCCCCAAGCCTATCCTATCTTAAATTCCCCTTGATTTCAGTATGATGCCTTGAAAAGTACTGAGTGCTTTCAGCTCACAGGGTTGTGCCTCTAAGGGGATGCAGTAGAAACCCACTTACCTCTCCATAATTGAAGCCACCAGACGGTGGAGGCCAAACCATGCCCACTTTGAGCTCAGTATTTCCTCCATGAGTAGCTCCATGAAGTCCAGGGGACACATACCTCTCTGGGAGTAAAGGTGAAGGATCTGTCCTGGAAGAAACATCAGCTTATTTGTGCTGTAGATACTACCCAGTTTCTCTGTATAAATTTCATTCACGCGCAGTCACACAAGTTTTGCTGTTCTCGTGCACGGTGCTGAAGTGCTGCCTCTTTACCACCAAAGTGTGTCTTCGGCTGCAGAATCCCCACCAACACCTTCAAACCAGCTTTTCAAAGTTACTTTGTTTACGTATATGGCTGTGAGAGACTTGACATCTGGTGGAGAAATATTTACCACTGTTGAATAAGGTGTGGAAACACCATGCAAACAAAGCTCAGGTTAGAGGCTGTTTAAGGCAAAAAAGAAAGGAAATTGAGGATACCGTTACTTCAAGAGCAGATGAAGAACAATGCTTACTTCATTAATGGATATTTATAAGTAAATTCAGATGTGCCAGTGCTAGTCCATCTTTTTGAAATATTTTAACCTCTAGCTTTCAGATAGAAATACTTCATATTAACTAACACCTCATTTTACCTTATGCTATTTAGGGTTTCCAAAGAAAATACATTCCATTCATATTCAGTAAAAGCAAACCCATGTTCTGCTGCTATTAGCTGAGCTTTAACTGAATCTGAAGCTCAGCTTTCACTTAACAAAACCAGCTTTAGATGTACTAGAGCATCAATCCATATAGTAGTACTTATGAGGAATAAATTGATTTTCTCATTGCCCTATGTTAGCTAAAAATTATTCGATTATGTATTTAGCTGCTAATGGAAACTCATTAGTAGATTTTCATTTCATGCTTGTTTGCACCTGCAATCCATTTCTTCTTGTCCAAAGGACTGTTTCATTTAGGTTGCATGCTATAAATTTTCTTGCACATAAACTGATAAGCATCAGCCAAAATTCAGTATACGTGGCCTGAAATAGCTCAGGGCCATCATTTCTACAACAGCATCATTAAAGCAACAGATCTCTGGTGATTCATTGTCACTTATTACTGTGCATATTGATGTTCTAACTTGCCTCTTAGTTTACTTGTTAATTTTGTTATCTTTGCTACTGACAGTCCCTTGACGCTTTCCTGTCCACTCTTCACTTGCTTCCTCCTGCAGCCCCACAAGGCTCCTGCACATCTTTTTCAACCCAAAGACAGGACATGCCTAACACAGGGCACTGGGTCTGGACGCCAGACTCAAGGGCAGGAGCGAGGGAACCATCCCCCTGTGGTAGGCCAGGGCACCCCATTAGTCCAGGCGGGTCACCCCACCATTTCACCCCTGAGCCACCATCCCAGGTTCAAGCTACCTAATTTTACATGGGATGTAAGTTCTTCCACAGAGGCTTACCTGGTTCACAGGGGCAAAACCTCCGGCTCTGCTCAGTGACTCCATCACTTCAGCCTCAATAACATTTTCAAACTATGAATGACAGTGGGAATTGAGTTCTGTGCATACACACAATTATTTGAATGCATCACTTTGTATTTTGGCCACAGTTAAACCAGAATGCTAAGCTCTTTTTGAAGAGTGGCTGCATTCGAGGGTTGAGACAGGCACTGACTGAAGACTGACTTACAAAATCAGTCCCTTTATCAGGCTAATACACCATTAACATCAGTCATATTTTTAGCTGTTCCTGATTTTTAAACCATCTAACCTAGTTTTGCTGCACTTAAACTTGCTTTGATTCATGCTATGTATTTTGTGGCTATTATCCTGCACCCAGAGTTTAAAAATCAAGTGAAGTTACTCTTGCAATAGCAGGAGTTTATTTTGATTTTGTTTACCCCCATTACAACTTCAGTAATCCTGAACTTGGCATAACTTTGACTGCGCAGCAGGGCTGGGCCTGAGGTTTGAGCTTCGGCCACAGTTTTGTGCAAGTTCATGGGCCTGCAAGGGACAAGAAAGCATCACCAGTCCCACTGGGGCTCAGACTCACCGAAGCTTTCTGTGGGTAAAGGACACCAGCATTATATCATTGTACTATCATCATAATTATCACAACACACATCTCAGATGTTCAATAAAACATATGCTCAGTGGCCACTTGTTTTATTTGGAGGGATACGTTGTTATCTGTATTAGAGTAATACCCTATTCTAACCCAGCCAAATGCAGCTACTGTGCCATCTGGTCATTTTTAATAATTTTTTTAACAATGTAGCTCAACTATACTTTTAACTGCATAGATCAAAGGAATGTATTTTTGCCCTTAAAGCATTAGGTAAGAAAATGAGCTTAATGATCTCAACGGGAGAGTTGTGCAGCCCCGGTATTTAGAGGGGTTGCAGAGGAAAGCCTCTGTGCAGAGCAGCAGGACACGCTCCTGCCGGAGGGACAGCTGTGGAGCTGAGGCAGCTCTGCCCTGCGGTGGCACTCTCCCTCTTGTCCCTCAGACCTCCTTGGTCCACAACAGCTCCATGTGTTCAACACGGGTCCCACCTCCCGGCTTCTCATGTGGGCAATGTTGTGAGGCAGATGCAAAAGGCTTTTCAGTGGGTGTGAATGCATGAGGTGCTTGTTTAGGGGATGTCTTCAAAGCAATGTCGACCAGTGACGACATTAAAAAGTGAGGCACTTGGTCACGGACTACTTGTTTTGTGATAGCAGGGCCATATGTCATCATGATTTGTCCAAGTACAGGGAGCACAAAATTTGCCCGGTTTAAACTTTTCCTCCCCATCTTTCTACTCCAACTTCCTGATGTGTTTATCCCATTGGGATCTCTCAGGTGATGCAGCACAATGAGTCAGTCCTGGGTGAAGGAGGAGTGTGCTGCTCACCCTGCTAAACTCAGGGTCTGCTTCCACCTCCCATTCAGTAATGCTCTTAATTTTAGACTTACCACTGTCTTGCCTTTTGCTTTTTCATCTCCCTTTGCTCTTGCTCACATGAGACAGAAAACAGCCGAGTCTCAGCCAGTCCCCACACAAGTGAAAAGGCAGAATAGTCATCCCTACCCATCCAAGATCCCTTCAAGCTTTTCCAGCTTAGTCACAGAGCACCCTGAGCTGTTCCACTGAACGTCGATGGAAAGTAGAACCAGAAGTAAGAAGTCCAGAGAGCAGAGGTGTAGGTTCAGGAGCAGCAGATGACCATAACTTTCATGTTGCAAGTTGCCGGGCTTTTATTTTGGAGTTCTGAATTTAAAAAAACCCACGTCCTGGTTAGTGAAGCAGAATCTGATCATAATAATTATGCCACATTTTGTTTTCATATAGAGTCAAAAACTTGTTCAACTTCAGCAGAATTATTCTGAATTGATCCAAATATGAGAACTGAATCTATTACTGCTGTGTACTAATGCAGCCCCCACACAGAAAAAATACATTTGCTGTAAAAATATCTGTCTTATCAAGCAGCTTAAGCCACTGAGGGTCTGCCTGTATTCCCCACCACAGTAACTGAGAACAGAAACTGGTTTTGAATGTGCTTGTTAAGTGGTCATGATCAATACAAATCTATTTTTCAATTAAGTAGAAGATACTGGGTGTATGCGTATTGCCTGGAGGCCAAAATAGTTTTGAGTAAAACTAGATTCCAGAATATAAAGTTGTGTTGTTTTTGCTCTGTCTTTTAAATGAGCTTTACCAGCATGCAGTTCCAATCCTTGTGAACTCTGCAGATTAAATTTCCTTGCAGTAATGACCACTAGGAATTAGTGAAATGTTAATCTTCCCACCTGCTGTGTATGATTATACATGAGTCTAATCAACCTGATTACAAAAGAAAGCAATTTCTGCTTTTACAGAATTTTTTTGTTGTTGTCTGCTTTAGTTCTTCTTGAGGAACGGTAAAATTCCTTACCCTATATTTTAAAGCAAAAATAATAATTAAATTAAAAAGTGTAAAGGGGAGCAATGGAGGCTGATAGTAATTGCTTTACAACAGATACAGTAATTGATGCTCTGAGGATTTATTTCAAAGCATAGAAGTTGAATTAGAAACCTAGCTTTATCTGGATTTGCGTTGCTTTGATGAAGTCACTGCGTCTTTGTGTCTTGATTTTTAGCTAAACTGTTCTTAATGAGAATGCTAATAATTACAGTAGGACTAAATTGTTTTAGGGACACAAGAGGATAAAAGACAAATTTTGATTTAATTTAAAGCTACAGCCACAAGCATGACACCTCTCTGCTGTCAACCCTGAAACAAGCTGGATGAGAAAAGGAGGAAACGCACCAGCTGAATTCATCAAAGACAGCTGCTTAATGCATTGAAGGCAGATTCTAATGACAATCTAAAAACCTACACCTGATTGTATTTCTTGTGCAAAATATTTGTTTGAATCCACATGTACTAAAAAAAAAAAAAAAAAAAAAAAGAAAAAAAAGTTAAGGCTGGGTCCACACACCTTCTGAGCTGGTACTGCCATGCAAAGATATTTTCCAAGTCAGAAATCCAGGAAAATCAGAGTTGGAGTACAGAAATCTGAAAATACAAGTAACATAGAGTAAGCCTCAGCAGAATGTTATGCTACTTCATTCATCAACCAAAACCAGTGTTTTCTTCTCAGTAGCCACAAACCCCAGAATGCCTGAACTTCACCCCCAGCGGTTCCAGTCACCTCCATGCTTGCACACTGTGCACGGCAACATATCAGATAATCCCTGGACTGAAAATCATAATATCGAATCATCTGATTCAATATATTACTGCTAGTTATCTGAAACCATTCAGGACCTGATGAGCATTATTCCACAGGCGAGCTTAATATACCCAGAGAAATATGATGCCAATTATGAATCCAGTGTTTCTCTGCACTTTGCATGCAAAGAGCAGAAGATAATCGGGGATCTCCATGGTGACAGCGTTAAGGTAGCTGGGTTACCTGAATGATAATTTCCATCCTTTCATCTGATCTTCACTTTTCATCTTTACCTCTGAATGTGTTAGGTTTCTAATGGAGAGGAATTGACAAATATCCTAGTATTCCTTAGAGGAAAAACAAATCTTTTCCCATATATACTCCTGCAACTTAATTCGCCTTAACAATTTTTGCAGGGAGAGATGCTCATGGTAGTAGGGAATTTGCCTTCTACACACATACAGCCAGCTTTCAACTGGACTGGAGAAAAGGTAGAAAATACCTTGCTAAAGTAGATCTCCAAAAACTCCTAAAAGAAAGTCCCAGCTCCAACACACCACTGGTTCTTCCCAGCGCTGCTTCTCCCAGTGCAGAGACTCCACAGATAACTTCTGATACTCTTAATTTCTGTTTACGGCTCCCACAATGGCAGAGAAAATACGCTAGAAAATTAACGTGCATTGAATCTCGGGCTTTCATAATTTGTAAGACCCTCATCCATTTCTCAATTTGGAGAAAAATTCTGCTGAGATCTCAAAGCAATCTATCACTCCGAGGCAGAATTGACTTTCATTGATTTCCGAGAGGTGTGCCATGGTCACGATGGCAATGAAAGCCAGTGTTTCCTGAACAGTGAAGGGACTGCTGCCTTCCCCTCCTCCTTGTGCTCTTTAACTGTGCGCTTACTAGATAACCTGAACATTTTTCAATTTGGCTCATTAAAATCTTCAACACCTGAAACAATCCGGTTTCTCTCCTGCTTTGGGTTCTACAGGAATATCCTCGGAAGATGAACCACAAGGCTGTGAAAGGAATCTCGGAGCTGGCTGGTGAGACTGATGCCCCGACCCAGCAACCTCAGCAGCGTGAGAGACATGTCGTGCAGCAAAGCAGTGACTGCACATGTTTTCCAATTGCCTTTATCAGCTCTAAAACTGCTCTCAAAACACTCGCCAAGCCTCTCCTTAGGGCAGAGAGGCCAGCAAGGAGAGGAGAGGCCCGTCCTGCAGCCTGCATCCCCAGGCTGGCAGGACTGCTCCTGCCCGGCCACTGCCGGCTGCTTGCTCCCCAAGATTTTAACAGGACAAGGCTTCATTAAAATTGTTTTCATTCCCTCTGTTTGATGCAGCCGGTAAGAAAGACGCTGCCCCAGCTGCGTGCTGTTATTCACAACTGTCACTCCGGCAGCGCACGGCTTCCCGGGGAGCAGAGAACAAAAGCAGAGACCGATTGCTGTGCAATCACCCAATTAACTTCTGCATTTTTGTTTTTAATCTACTTCTGCTTACTGGAGAAATAAATACAATAGACCATTAATGCTGATGTTCACAGCACTATGCAGCCACCTTCTCCGCCTCTTCGCAGTGCCATGTTACCTAACACCTGGTAGGGGATTTAAAGGGATTCTCTTCATCTCGTTTCATATATTAGTGCTAAGTTTAGCTTCTGTAGGCGTAGGTAACAATTTCTGTTTAAACTTTAATAAAGAGGTATGTTTAGAATCTCAGGGGCACACTCTCTGCTCATTTGAAGCAAATGAGGATTATATAAGGAGGAACATGAGCTACAAATAGGATTCATAAATTTAATTGGCCCTAAGCTGCAGCTGAGTGGAGCTGAGCCATCAGAAGTGACGAGTGGCCACAGCGTGTCTGTTCCACTTGGCTAGCCCCGAGCCCCCAGCTGAAGACCTCCCGCGGGCTCCTGCACCAGCTCTGTCGGATTCAACTGCCCCACGGGCCAGGGCTGCTGCAGAAGCAACCACCCAGGTGCCACTGCCACACTCCCAGAGACTCCCCAAGAGCTCCAAGCTGCCTCGATGTTGCCATTTAATTCATTAACAGTTGATCTTGACGATCTTAAAAAGTTTTTTCCAACCTAAATGATTCTATGACTCTATGATTCTATGATTTCTGTGGTGCCACGTAAGTTCTGCCTCCCAAGAGGGTCACGGATGCCACAGACAAAGCCTGGAGCAGCACATGGAGGTTTTGCATACCTCCCTGTGCTGCTCCACACAAGTACCTCCATATCACTTCTAACAAATCCAAAAATTACAGCACATGCTTGAACATTCAAACGAAGTGAAAAAGCCACACTTTTTTCTTTGGCTACAATTGCTGGTCCAGTTGCCAGAATTCCTCTGCACAAATCTATGGCTGCACGTGCTGTGCTCCCTCTGCTCAAGTCATTTGTTGGACTAGAAACAACAACAACGTTCTATATATTGATTATATCAAATATCATGCTGCTAAATCCATCTGAAGAAATCGGTGGGATTCCTTGAAGGGGCTCATCTGCTACCCCCTCCCAGAATACTCCAGTCCCGAGACACACCAGGAGCGGGGCAGCTATGCGGCCTCTCCTCATTTAGCAGACTGCTGTTCATTGCCAGGAGGATCAGTTACAGCTGCCATGCTTTAATGAGCTAATGTAAAACCTTTAGCTGAATCTCCCTAATTGCATTTAAAGCACCACATAGATATATATATGTATATATAAATCTTCTAAAATAGCTTCCACATGTTCTTCCATTCCAGAGCTCTCTTCAGTTACAAAATGCTGAGATAAGCCTCTGCCGAGACACACATCCCACCGATTCCCACCACAAACTTGAGTTAGGCTCCTAGTATCTTTGTAATAGCAAAAAGTCATAAAAAATCATCCTAAGCAGTGAGTTGTAAACAGGAAATAAGTATAAAGCCTCAAGAAAATGCTGAAGGAGACAGAGCCCTGCCCCTGGGTTTTGCAGGGGAGCTCGGCCCGCGGCTGCCTCTGTGTAGCTCCTCCCGTAGCTCCGAGCAGCCAGCCCTGGACGGGCTCCCATCGGCTCCCCTGGATGCGCGCCCTGAGCATCTCAGCCAAGATGCATGGAGTTTGCACACAGAGACTCCGTAATCAGCCAGAAATTAAAATAAATGGGAGTAAAACTTCTCTTGCACCTGATCGATAACAGTAATATTACTGGGAGTATAAAGACTGAAAAAGACAAAATCTCTTTATCTTTCCTTTCTCTGAAGACTCTATCGGCTAAGCAAGGCAGTAGTTCATTAACAGCTACTGAAATTATCCCTAATTTCTCGACTGGGCTTTATGCACTATCATTGACATTTTAGTCAACGCATAATCACCCAGGTCAAAATGCAATTTGTGATAATGTCCTTGGGTAATGAACATACCAAAGCGGCTATTAATGAAATCAGGGGGAAGCAGCATGACCATTTCTCTGTACCCCCCAACACAGTCCTTTGACAATTTTTGCTGTCTTGATAGCTTGTAAGGGGTGGCTGACATTCCTCCTCTTTTAGTTAAAATAACTTGCATCCACACCAAACAAAAACCCCTCTTGTATAACAACAGCATTTCTCAATACATACTAACTACCAAGTTTAATACATCTATTATTTCTTTTCAGATAAATCACACCTACTTGGATGCCATCAGGACCAAGGACCAACATGAACAGCAGGTGCCCTGAAGAGCCCCCAGGAAAAAAAAAAAGGATGAGGTCTGGCCAGCAAAAAGTGAGGATCCAAGGACTGACAGTGCAAACACCGTGTGGCCATGTCCTCAAGCCCTGGCAGGATCCAACTGCATCAGGATGCTGAATTACTACTCATCACGTTAACCTGTGTTTTTAATTCCCTAAGAGCAACAATCAACTACCGAGTAAGAGCTGCCTGTCCTCCACTGGCTGAGGGGATGTCACAGCTCTTGTTGAGGGCTGCCCCCCTATTCCTATACACTACTTGGTGCTTTACTTGGAAGAGTTGCTAGAGGACCACTCAGTCTTCCTGGCCTCTATATTGTTCACACCCAGATATAGGAGTAGTAGTTATCAATCTGTCAATACATTTTTCAAAAGAAATGGGACATACATGTGTTTTTTAGCTAATCCCACAGAAGGAGCTAAGACTAAAATTTCCCTCTAGATTTCACAGTGTCTGTGAGTCTTGCTGCTATTCAGACATGGTTTCTATTTAAAGAAAATGAAACCTTCCACTGTTGATAATATACTATTATCAGGTATCGCCTGCTCCCCCGTGTCACCCCCACATACACACTAAAAGTAATTGAGAAAGTAGTTGTTGACAGATCACTGTGTACTGGGGACAATAGACACCACCGTCATTCATGTAGGAAAAGGGAAGCTGAAGCTCTGACAAACCAGTGTGGCATTGACTTCTGCTGCTGGGAATCACACTGTCACTCCTACTTTATGCAACTTAGTTTGTAGTTGTCAAAACAGGCGTTCACTTACGTACCTGCTATAATAAAATTAGTCAAAATCGTATCTTCCCCTGTAGCATTAGAAATATTTTCGTATCTAAATTTTTCAGTCTTCGTGCAAACATATTACTTTGAGCAGACATTACACAAGACAAATATAATAATGTCGTGATGCTTTATATAATGCCATATCTGGGAAAAAAATGCAGCCTGTATATCTGTGTCAGTGTAAATACACACCATTTAACACTTAAGTAATAAAAATCTGAACGTTTTCAAGTCTTGAAAAACATCCAACCTTTTCCCTGAAGCATCAAAATCTTGTCACACAGCTCGCTACCAATGGCCATCACACGGAATATTATATCACTGTCTGAACCTTAGACTTGAAGGAAAATAAATTTCAAAGAAATTTTTTTTCAAAGAAAACAGCTGAAGAGTCTTCAAGATGCCACTGGAATATGATCATCCTTGAGAGACGCAACAGAAATCACAGTCTAATTTCAAAAATGAGAAGAGACTCTCAACTCAAGTTAGACAGATGACTCACCACGCTGACAACTCTTTAGGTGGCCTATAGGTGGAGAAGGAAAAATAAGGGTATTATGCATGCACAGTGGAAAGCAAGAAAATATTTAAGGGGGAACCCACTGCAGCTGGTGAAGTCATGTTCTGATTAAACCAACTGACTATATCACCATGGCTAACCTTTCTTATCTTAGGAAATACATCCTATATTCACCAGCTGGCCAAAAGCAAGAGGAACTACAGCACATACCTTAGTGATGGGAAGGAGCCCTGGAAGCAATTCAGGGCAGGTGATGCCAACAGCTCCCTGCATGTCCCACCTCTCCATGAGAGTTTGGGTGGTTGTGCAGCTGAGTCCCATGGACACCTCTGATACCATCCCTAACAGCCCAGCCTGCCGGCTGTCTTCCCCCAGCCCGGGATGTTGGTTAACCCACACCCCATACACCAGCACGGCCTGATATTTTCACATGATATCACCCTGGCTGCGAAACCACATCCAAACTGCTAGAAACCAGCACGTGGCAGATTAAAATGCAGCGAGAGCATCCTGTGCACTTCCTCGCAAAAAGTAGGTGACCCATTTTCCACAGGTTTTGTTGGAGCGTTTAATTTTCTAACCTTTCCTCTTGTATGACACAGGGCACAGCCCTGCTACTGTCTTCCTACAGGAATGGGCTTATTCTGCAGCCACATGCAATAAAACTACGTAAATTCTCTGTCCTGCTCCCACTAAAGCTAATGGCAAAATCCCTGAGCGTTTGGAGGAGCTCTGGATCTGGGTTCAGCAACCTTCTGCTCCAGCGCAAAGAAAGCACTCACATTTTACTGAGCCTCTTCACACACAGAATACTGTTCAAACACATTTATGATTTCTGAACGGGTGTCTTCAGCCGGAACCTCAGAGACAAGTGCAGAGGGTTTATCTAGTGGTAACAAACGCCTCGTGGCATTTCTTAGATAGAAAGAAAACTGAGTTTAGCAATTATTCATAGCCTTACATACATCCTTGCAGACAGTCAAGCTGACTTGGCAGACTGAAGCTAATTGGGTTTACAGTAGAATGAAGCTTTGATTGAAGTGCCTAGCTGAAAAAAAAAAATTACGTACACACCCCCATACCCCGATAACATTACTCTCGAGCATGTAAAACAACCACCCCACATATTACCAAAGAAGAAATGCAGAGATTTTTATTGCTTTACCAAGCAAAGACCCACAAGTGAGTAATTCTGAACTGTTTGATCTGCTGTATTCTGTTCCATAATTTAGCGGCTGCAGAAAGGCTGCGTGTGGCTGACATTTCAGGTTGCTTTTGAAGTTCATGAAACCCCTGCAGTCACCAAGGGGAGGGACCCTGCTCAGGAAGCCACGGTGGGCACTGAACAAAAGGTGGGTGGGAAAGAGCTCCAAAGATCATGAACAAGAAATTGGTTACAAAAAAATGGAGAATGGAAATTAATGTAGCCTCGAGTTTACCGAGTAAATAATTCAAATCCTACCTTGGTGATTTATGAAAATAAAAAGACACATCTAACGATCCCAGCAGGTGATTCCATTTTTACATGTTAAGAGCAAAAATAAAAAGGCAGCTTTTGCTTCACTAGGCTTTTTTTCCTATTTCATGGTTACAGTTTAAAATAAAAGATTTCCCACATGCTTCCAGGATATGCTATGCTCAGCAATTTTGCTACTCAAGGGAGGGTCACGCAAATGTTTCTGTGTCTCTTTATGCTGTGGGTTTCAATTTCCATACAACCAGGTGAAGAACCCTTCCAGACATTCCGGGTAATGAACAGTTCTAGGGGAGATTTTACAGAAAAGATACAACAGCCTACATATTTCAGAGAAGGCGGCATATTTTCAACAGCCTGGTGTGGGACAGCACTCAACACAAACCTGCTGTTGAGCGTGTGCTCTTCAAGTGCTTTTCTAAATCAATGTGTGCAAAATTTCACACAGGAATTCAGATCACAGACCAAATCTCTGTAACAATTCTGGGCTACTTTGCAGAGAACAGAGATGGGCTCCCAAGAGGAAGATGGCATGGGGGACCCTCCTGAAAGCATAAAAAAACTCATGGCAAAACCACAAGCCGAGAAGGCAGAAGCCCGGGGAAGAGGGAGAGCCTCAAGCCGCCCCCCCTGAGCAGGGGGTGAGCTGGGAACGAGGGCAGCGGGGACCCAGAGCGGGCAGAGCCCGGAGTGACGGCGCCCAACGGCCGCCACGTCCAGGAGCGGCCCCAGGGAGCGCGAGCGACCAGGAGCGCGGCAACAGGGCGGGAAACAGGGCGCGGGGCCTCGGAAGGGCTTCAGCAATCAAGGATAAAAAGAAATGTTTCTATAACTATGTCAACAGCAAAAGAAAGACCAGGGAAAGGCTCCATCCCCTGCTAGACACAGGAGGAAACATGGTAACAAGTGATGAGGAAAAGGCTGAGGTGCTTAATGCCTTCTTTGCCTCAGTCTTTAATAACAAGACCAGTTGTACTGAGGGAATCCAGCCTCCTCAGCCAGAAGACAGAGACTGGGAGAACGACCCTCCCACAATCCAGGAGGGGACAGTCAGTGACCTGCTGCATCACACAGACACTGACAGGTCTATGGGACTGGATGGGATACACCCAGGGGTGCTGAAGGAGCTGCCTGGGGTGCTCGCCAACCTGCTTTCCATCATTTCCCAGCAGTCCTGGCTGACCGAGGAGGTCCTGACAGAGTGGAAGTTGGCCAGTGTGACACCCATATATAAGAAGAGTTGGAAGGATGATCTGGGAAAATACAGGCCTGTCAGCTTGACTTTGGTGCCCGGGAAGCTGATGGAGCAGCTCATCCTGAGTGCCATCACACAACACGTGGGACAACCAGATGCTCAGGCCCAGTCAGCGGGTTTATGGAAGGCAGATCCTGCCTGACAAACCTGATCTCCTTCTAGGACAGGGTGACCTGCTTATTGGATGGGGGAAAGGCTGTGGATGTTGTCTACCTTGACTTTAGGAAGGCCTCTGACACTGCTTCCCACTGCATTCTCCTGGTGAAACTGGCTGCTCATGGCTTGGATGGGCACACGCTTTGCTGGGTAAAAAACTGTCTGGATGGCCGGGCCCAGAGAGTTGTGGTGAAGGGAGTTAAATCCAGTTGGCGGCCGGTCACGAGTGGTGTCCCCCAGGGCTCGGTTTTGGGGCCACTCCTGTTTAACATCTTTGTGGATGATCTAGAGGAGGGGATCGAGTGCACCCTCAGTCAGTTTGCAGCTGACACCCAGTTGGGTGGGAGTGTTGATCTGCTCGAGGGCAGGGAGGCTCTGCAGAGAGACCTGGACAGGCTGGAGCCATGGGCTGAGCCCAACTCGGGGAGTTTCAATGAGGCCAAATGCCGGGGGCTGCCCTTGGGCCACAACAACCCCCAGCAGCGCTACAGGCTTGGGGAGGAGTGGCTGGAGAGCTGCCAGTCAGAGAGGGACCTGGGGGTGTTGACTGACAGCCGGCTGGACAGGAGCCAGCAGTGTGCCCAGGGGGCCAAGAAGGCCAATGGCATCCTGGCTTGTGTCAGCAATAGTGTGGCCAGCAGGGACAGGGAAGGGATCTGAGCCCTGGACTCGGCACTGGTGAGGCCGCCCCTCGATTCCTGTGTTCAGTTTTGGGCCCCTCACTACAAAAAGGACATTGAATGACTCGAGCGTGTCCAGAGAAGGGCAACGGAGCTGGGGCAGGGTCTGGAGCACAGGTCGTACGGGGAGCGGCTGAGGGAACTGGGGGGGTTTAGTCTGGAGAAGAGGAGGCTGAGGGGAGACCTCATCGCCCTCTACAGCTCCCTGAAAGGAGGGTGCAGAGAGATGGGGATGAGCCTCTTCAACCAAGTAACAAGCAATAGGACAAGAGGGAATGGCCTCAAGTTGCCCCAGGGAAGGTTTAGACTGGATATCAGGAAGCATTTCTTTCCAGAAGGGGTTGTTGGGCGTTGGAATGGGCTGTCCAGGGCAGTGGTGGAGTCCCCATCCCTGGAGGGGTTTAACAGCCGTACTGACATAGCGCTGAGGGATCTGGTGTAGTTGGGAACTGTCAGTGTGAGGTTAATGATTGGACTGGATGATCTTCAAGGTCTTTTCCAACCTAGATGATTCTGTGATTCTGTGAAAAGGCCAAACTAGTGGTGCAGTATCTATGTTCTTGAAGAAAATGGAAGACAGAGAAGTGCAAAGACAAGACAAAATGAAAAATAGAGGCTTTGTGGGAAGCAGAAGAAAGAGGAGGCCTACCACATCAGCTAGGATGAAGAACAGGAAAGGAAAGGAAAGATTTTAAGAGCAAAGGCTAAGCTAGTAAAAAACCCTCATGATTTATCATAGAATCGTAGAATGATTTGGGTTGGAAGAGACCTTTAAAGGTCATCTAGTCCAACTCCCCCGCAGTGTGCAGGGACATCTTCAACAAGACCAGGTTGCTCAGAGTACCATCCAACATGACTGAATGTTTCCAGGGAGGGGGCATCTACCACCTCTCTCTGGGCAACCTGTGCCAATATTTCACCACCCTCACTGTAAAAAATCTCGTCTTTATATCTAATATGAATCATAAACTCCTTTAGTTTAACCACTATTTTTTTCTTATGAACTATATTTATGAACTCTCATGCTCAGGCACCAAGCTGGCATCATTTCAGTTTCTCAGGGTCAACCACTTAAATGCAGTCATATTTCGGGGGCAAGTAGAAGCTGGCATTAGTAAAAATAGGCTTAAAAAAATCACAGAGAAGGAAACACCACTGACCTGAACAATCTCTGGTAAAATGGGAAAGGAGCTGCACTGCACATCCTCCTTGCCATTTAATTCTTCTGCCTGTCTTATTTATTTGATAGTTTTAGAAGAAAATCCAGACCTCAAAGCTGATGATCTTTCCATCTGTCAGCTTTATCAATCAGCGTCCACAGGGCCAGGCTGCACTGCACATCGACACCTTTTTCACTAACTCCCATATGGTTCATTGTGTGGAAATGCCTAATTAAGAGAAGAAGATGAGATTTTTAGAAAGTAAACCTTATGACTTTCTGTGGAGGACATATGAGTGGTATTGCTAAATCACAAGAGGTGGTAAGTATAGGCAGAGAGGCGACTTTGAAGGTAAACTGCTGCCTCAGAGTGTCTTTCAGAGGTTTAGACTTCAAAATTACACATTCCGTGCACTGTACATTTGCAGCCTGACAGCAGGATTCCCCTGGAGAGGCCAGGGAAGGATCCTTGCAGTCCTGCACACAATGCTTTGTCAGATCAAAAAATCCAGCAGACAGTGATTGCAGATCAGAGGAGCTTACAGCTATTAAATCCAACAATTTGCCACTCTCCAGATGTAAACCGGGATAATTCGCTCCACACGTGTTAATAAATGACCCCACTTCTTAAAGCAGCGCCACATGTGACGGATGGATGGCTTGCAAATTCAGAGCTGCTTTTTGACAACATGCAAACAGGAATATCAAAACTCCCCCGAAAACCCCCAGCCAACCCCCATGTAGAGATGCAACAGCAGCCACAGAGATGCGCTGTGCAATGATGGACTGCTGGAGCCCTGGCTCCCAGTGTCACCACTGCTCCCAGTCCTGCTGCTGCAAAGGGCCCTCACACACCCCGCTTTCAGCATGCCACAGCCAGGACGTCCACCCAATTCTCAGTGATTCCCATTGTTGAAAAAACACAGCCAAAAGCAGGAAAAAGGGGCTGCTTCACTTATACTGAAATTATCCTTTCCCTGAATGATTTGCCGTAGTTCCTACAGCCCATGAATGCCCTGCCTGGACACGTCCCAGTGAGGGCCTTTTTCTTCTGTAACTATGAACTAAGTCGTGACCTTGAACAGAGAGTGAAATTATCTTGTGAGATTATTTAGCAAAAGAAGAGAGGTACGATTAGACACGGTCTAAGATGCTTTCTGCCTGGAACTGGAAGGACAGGGAGAGCCTTCCCGCAGGTCTATTTGTGACCCAGCTAGGGTAAATCCTGCAGAATGCTTTACAAACCCTGCAGAAAGTCGGCAAGCTGAGTTTCCGCCAGCTGTAAACTCCCACTCCTCTCTATCAATCTAAGGCAGCAGAAAATACAGCCCCGCAGTCCTTTTAAGAGTGGTTTTTATCACCCTGTTTAAGCAGTAGCTCAATTAGCTGACTCGCCTTCACTTGGGCGCTCGGCTCAGCTGCAGCCGCTGCAGCAGATGGATGGGGTGAGAACCAACCTCCCCGGGCAGGGGGCAAGGGACGTGCATCACCCCGCGGCACCCCACCTCCCGACGCCCCCCGCAATCCAAGGCCGAGCCCGCGGGATGGCACCGGGACGGGGTTTCATGGCCACGATCAGCTGTGCAGGCACTGACAGATGTTGCTGTGGCAATTGGAAATCATTTGGCTGGCATTAAAAATAAAGAAATAAACTCATTTTTATGACACAATGCATAAAATGCCTGGCTTCTGCTGGGAGTCTAAATTTGGCCTGTTTGGTTAATTTGATGGGATGCCATGAGTGAGGGCATGATTTGAAACCACAAGTCATTTTTCTCCTTGGAAGAGTGGATAACTGAGTCTATTAATCTGACAATACATTTAAACTGAGTTATTGTGACAAGGGACTTCCATTATCCATTTCATCTAGTTGCAAACTGTCAGAATAAATCTCAGGGGGTTAGGGAAAAAGCTGCCTTCCTTTGTTTGCTGTTTTTATATGCCACAACAGTTTAGATTTGGTTCACTTTAACTCATGATACTGTACAAGTGTATGGGGGGAAGCTCACAGAGAACCTAGTACAGAAAATGGCAACTTTATGGTCATCAAAGTTTTCTTTAAAAAAAAGGAGTCAGGACAGTAAAATTTGACCACATGGCAGTATCTTTACATTGACTTACATTTCTGGTTTCTAACTATAACTGGTTCTCCCTTTGGAATCAATTAATAAATACCTTTGGAAATTAAAAAATGCTTTCCTAAAGCTGTTTTTATCTTGCTTGTAAAGCAAGTTGACTTAAATAGTTAAAACTCATAACTAGAAATGAATCAATATGAGGCATAAAAGAGTAAGCAATGGTATCAAGCTTAAGATGTCAAAGTGGAATTAAAAAGGCTGGGATTCAATTTTGTGGCTCTACCACTGACTTCTAAAATGTAGAGTAACTTATTCCCCCATCAGTTATGCAGATGATGCTACTTTGTTATTATCCATTATTTGCTTATTTTTGTAACTAAACCTCTTCTAAAAGAAGAGGAGCATTTATTGATGTAACTGGCCAAGAAATCTAGTGGTCAGAGGGGCTGGTGCTGCAGAGCCCAGACCCTGCTCCACTGCGTGGCTACAGGTCTGCTCCAGCACAAAGACGAGGAAGAATGAGGTAGTTTGGGGAAGCCACTGTTGCTCCTGGCCTGCAAAACAGACACGCAAAATTCACAATAAATTCAAGCCAACGTGTGCTCATATGCATGCATATATATATATGAATGAGAGAAGGTAGGTGACAGCGTGCAAAGAGCTGCCTGGGGAGCTTGCTTTTCATCAGTCCCCACGGGCTGCAGCCCTGGCCAGGCCCCTGCTGAATGGGATCTTTGAAGGTTTCCTCCTGCAGTAATGACACTTTAACCCCTGTCTAGCACTTTGTTGTCAATTATTCCCCTTAAGTTTCATTTCAAAGCCACTGTGAGCTGCAGGAAGTCCAGAGAGTGGCAGAGAGATGCACAGCAACACCACACACACTTTAATTACATCCTTTCCAGATAAATATTAGTTTTGAGAAGTGAACTTCAGAGGTTTTTAAGAAATGCTAAAAGCTGGTTGAGCTCCCATGCAAAATACATGCAGAAGCTCAAAACCCAAGCGCACTGGAGAAAAAAAAAAAAAAAAAAAAAAAAAAAAAAAAAAAAAAAAATAATCAACTCCCCATGTTTCTGGAGGGCAGATAAACCCACGTTTACAAGGCAGCATCCTTGCTTTGAGTCACAGCTCTGGATTTGAAGTCCAGGTTGCCATTAACCGTAGCCCCAGAGATGCTCCGACAGGGCAGGACTGACAGAGGCGTGGGGGTCAGCAGCTGCCTCCTGCGGACTTTGAGGAGCCGCAGCTCCCTGAGCAAGTTACACCAACCCGGATATCCAAACACACGTATGGCTTGCAAGTTTTTAAATGAAAAGGGGCTATGCTCTTAACAAGATTTGGTTGGAACAAACAGTCTGGCCAGTCCTAGTACACAGAATATATCACATCTTGAAGCCTGGGGCAAGGACGAAGAAAAAAATCTGTTCCTCTTAAAGTCTTTTACATGCTAGGTTAATTTTTTAAAAAGACTCTGCTAAGAAATAAGCATTGTGACTTCAACTAATTTTAATTCTACCCTCTCAGCACTATTCTCGTGAAACAATGAAAACTCTAATTCATGATCTTCCCCAAAGTCATCGTTTGGTCTCAGGAGGTGGTCGAAAGCTCAGTACAAAATGTCAGTGTCACAACTTCACAGCTCGACACTTGCTTTTGATCAGATCTGGGAAGTGAGAATAGATGCAATATGCTCATTCCCTTACTGTCACTGCAGAGTATTCATTAGTTTTAATTATTTTTTAGGTTCTAGGGGGAATCATTAAAAAAAATAATCACAAATGGAAGGAACAGCAGCCGTATGTGGCCATAAAAAGACAATAAAGCATTTTAGGATACACACTTGTTATGATTTATATTCAAAACAGGACTAGAGGTAGCATATGGTGATTGCCATAAAGTAACATTTATTATAAAAACATGGAGATTTATCTTCAAGCTTGGTTTTATGCAAGAAGATGCATTTAGTTTAACTTATATTCAGATTGTTATAATATCACAACTGTGTTGGGGGGGATGGTTTGGGTTTTTTTTTAACTGAGCCAGGTTACTACAGTCCTCAGCCTGTGGTCCTTACAAACACATCCTTTAAGCAGACATTCTTTTCACTGATTTTAGCTGAACTAGTCATAGGCAGGAAAAGTTTAGACGGGTCAGCTCCTGCTTCACCAGCTCTGTGCTTCTCTCTTGCAAACGGAGAAGGTACCACCACTGTCTCCAGCGGCGGACTCCACATGCCTGAAAGGACCCTCTAATTACTTCAAGGTTTGCTTTGCTTTAATTTCAGCATCTCAAACCTAGTAAACATTTTGGGTGATAATTACTATATGCAGTGTGTCATTATTTACTCTAAATAAGAAAAAACAGTATGTAAAACTATTACCTTAGTTTCTTCTTGCTGATTGAAATCTGTATGGCTGGGAGGAACATCAGAAAAAGCAGAAATTTACATTAGAGACATGTTTCCAAGAAGATGGCACTAATATTATGACGTATTCCTATTAAAATCTGGAAATAATAAAAAATATACATTTTACAGCTTTTATGCACCTTGAGGAATAGGACAGGATATGCCCAGTTAGGGGAGGCGATGATACAGGGCTGGCTGTACCTGGAGCAAGAACAAGGATGGGGCTGGGGTCGGGAGAGAAACACAAGGTCTCCAGAGATCACAAAAGCCCTGGGAATGCCACAGCCTGACCCAGCCCAGCTTGAGGGGAAGTGCTGGCAAAGCACCCGGTACAAGTTCCACTGCCCAGTTTCCCCAAGCAGCAAAAGGCTGTTCGTGAACGCTGAGATATGACAGTTTCCCTGGTTGAATCCTGTGGGCCAAATCAATCCCCGGTGCAACACACACTCCTGATGGATTTAAATATGCAAATACATCAGTGGAGTGCAGGGTATGCAGTCAAGTTTTGCTTTCATGGGCTATGAAAGCGTATTTTTTAATTCAGCAGTAATGGACTTGAATGGAACTGCCTCAGTAAATGACCAGTAGAAATAAATGAGTGCTAGATGGCCAAGATACTGAAACGTTGCAATATATCCTCATATATTTACCGTCCACTTCAATATTTCTAATTCCCCCAATCCAGTCCAGAGCAACGCACACTGATACCCTGAAACGTCAGCGCAGACACACGCAGCCGGGCATCGGGACGTGCCTGCCGCTGGGGAAGGGGCTGGCTTGGGGAACGCAAAGCTGAGGCAGGCTGAGAGCCACGACTCGGAGCTCCCCATCCCTCCTCCCTGAGCACGGCCTGGAATAAAGGTCACTCAGCCCACGGGAAGAAGCGAACAGCCTTGCTGCTGCTTCGTACATAGCAGAGCTCGGGCATGAAACTCCCAGCCTGCCAGCCCTGCTCCTGCTTGCCGAATGCATGTAAAATTTAGCTGGGGAGCTGCTTGCAGAGTTTAAGCCACAAACATCCAGCCTGGCAGTGCTGGCAGGGCACAGCGCAGCACAGCATCGTGGCCTCCTCACACCTCCGCCCCTTGTCCAGGGGGACCGGGCAGCACTACGGGGCTTAACGCCCGTGCAGCTGTAACTGATGCACATTGCTCATGCTGTCTGCACTGACAAAGCCACACATGAAACTTCCCCACCAACACAGACCAAGATTTCTAGCTGTCAGTTCAGGATGAAACCATCATATCTTCCCAGTCAAAAAAAAAAAAAAAAAAAAAAAAATGCTAAGGGTACCTACAGCTTTGCTGCTTGCTCTTCCTGGGTTTATAGTCTACTCTTTTCCCTCTTCACTCTGATTGTGTTTGAAGTCTGGGAGACAAAAAGGTCAAAGTTGTAAAAGAGCTGCTGTCTCCTTCTCCTTTCCTCCTCTCCAGCTCAAGAAAAATGCAAGAAGTGGGTTTCCAGTTTTTTTAAAGGAAAAGTAATTGTTTTACCTCATCTATCTCATCATTCAAGTAGAAGCAAGAAACATACTACCATCCCCACTGAGATCCTTCTCCTTGTCTTCCAGTGAACTTCTTCATACTCAGGTCTGCTGACAGAGGGCTGCAAACAGAAAGCGAACAAAACAGAGCTGGAAAACCATCACATTTAGCCTCTCCTCAAAAAAAAAAAAAAAAGCCACATAACCAGATTAACCAGCATATGCTTTCCTTGGAAATGGCTGAAATGAACACTATGAAATGCTGATGATTATCAATGCTTATTCAGACTATGCCATGCTGCTTCTGTGGGGTGCTGTGAAGCTCCTGCTTGGTGCCAACATAGATAAAACACCAAAAGGCACAGGCCAGATCCCAGGCTGACATAAATCCTTGTCTCAGTGGAATTCCAGTGACTGTGACGGAGTGGGGTGTGACAGGATTGGGGTATTTATTTCAATTAAGTGGTATAAAGCAACAGATCTAAACAGAGCTGTAGGCAAGGGATTTGGTTATTTAGCATTATTCTGAATTAGAACTACAGTGCTCTATAGTTCTATATTGTACTCAGACATTATATGAAATTAGTCACAACAGGGAGAAAGAATCAATCAGTCCTGGCTAAGGAATTGAGATAATAATGATTCATTTGACGAGATTGCTCTGGAAAATTAATAATGACGGTGGTAATTACTAACCTGGGATAGCTGCAGTGCTCATTATTCTCCTTTTACTCTATTGAATGTTAAGTATTATGAAGACGTTTGTTAGAAACACATTCTTGTCTGCAGGCTTTCCATCACAGACAAGGACTCTCTGAGAGGTCTGCAATCTGTCCTCCTTTTACAATCACCGAGACACAAACCCAAACTAATTGTAATATTTGATATATGGCATAGAAAACAGCAAATAAGGTATTATTTGTAAGACTTAAAGTCTCGCAAGCCTGATCTGTGGCAGCTCTTCTGCCTTTGCTCACCCGAGTCAAGGACCTGGCCCCCCACCTCCTTTGGGGAGGGAAGAGTTGATGCATCTCTAAAGATCCCATCGTTTCATTAACTGTTTTATCACCTCTGTGTCAGCAATCAGTCTTGCTGAGGACAACTAAAAGTGGTGCCTTTTACAGCCCATCAACTTGATTCCTCAATCAGGGAGACATGTCAAAGTCAAAGGGAAGAGGTTTCCCCCCAGGACAGGCAGCAGTGCCAAGGGCAGGAGGTCCCTGGCCAGGGAATGGGGAGACACCCCGAGCTGAGCAGCTCATCCAAGGCACTCTGGGGATAGAAAATGTTCTTTAATATAACCATGGAGAGCTAGTAGACTCTTAGAAGCTGTGAGTGACTAACAATATGGACGCCTAGCAGCTGTGCTCTCAAACATCTGTTACACGCCCCACAGAGTGCATTGCAGAACTTATTTATATTTTAAGTGGATCAGCAGAGGGTTTTACCTTCTGTTGAGCAGCAAGTGACAAAACCGAACACCCTGTAACAGGCAGGAGAAGAAAAAAACAGTTGTTCTGTGGTAGTGTCGAAGAGAAACAAACTTCTAATTTTCTGAACAAGGCTGAGGTTTCCCAAAGCAGCAGCTATCCTCCTTGATTGAGGAATTTTGAACTCCTAGTCAACTTTCCCAATTACTCCCATTTTTCTGTCAAATTCTTTTCCCCACCTGATTTAGCCTGAAATTGCTTTCAGCCTTATGAAATGGTGTCTTTTAAGGCACCCTATAAACACATCATCGATTTTTTATTTTAATCCCTTAGTGACCAAGTTGTGTTGTATACCAACTCCATCTTTTTCTGTCAAGATTGTCAAACATGCAATTTTTTCAGAAGGATTCATGAATTTAAGAATCTCATCAGTAGATTTTAGAAAGTTGGGGCACCTTTTAGTAGTAGAAATACAAGCCATCTAGTCAAAGTCCCCTGTGATAAGGCAGCTTATCCCTCTCTTTAGCCAGCCCTGTTGCTCTCCAGGGAGCTGCAAGGTTATTATGGGCACCCAGTTGCACCCCCAAGCCCCCCAGACTCAAGCAAGAGGCAGCAGTTAAAGCTGGTTTAGTGTCTCTGCCTCGCCCCAGCCTCCTCTGGAAGGACTCGCAGTGCTGGGGCAAGGCGATACCCAGACACACTTGAGGACTTTATCCACAGGGATGTTCCTCTGGGGGATCCACCTGATATTCTCTGCTGTCGGGACTTCTACAGGCAGGGACACCCCACTGCAACGGTGCAGATCACAGCGTCGTCCCTCATAATACTTAAACCCCAGCGAGCCATTACTGGGAAAAGTCAGGACTTCTTTATTTACAATCACAACATCATTAATGCCCCTTACCTTTAAGATTTCACCTCCTTACTGTTCCATTAGGTCATTTTCAAACAAGGTGAGAACAGTGATGTTTACTGTGTGTGGGATCTTGTGAAATGTCAAGAACGGGGGACATGAGCTCTGCTGGGGTAAAGGATAGTAAGGACAATTTTTAACTGCAGTCTCTGCTTTCAGGCATCTTGTTTAGCTCCTTGACAAACCCACTGTCACCCAGGGTTGCTGCTGCACTGTGCATACATCCAATTATTCTGGTACAGCACGGCATGACAAAACCAATCCAGCCCTACAATCCAAACAATACACTTAGTTTAAAAATCCAGTTTTTCTTTTATGCCTCCTTCCCTGTTACCAGGACAGATCCTGGGTCCTTAATGATACTGAAATCCATTCTCCGGAGGAAGTAGGATTTGGATCGCTGCTTTCCAGGGTTGGTGTCACATTTATCAAATGGTTTATTATATTTGTGCAGCATTGAAGAAATACCTGAACAGGCTACATTTGCAAAGGTCCCCTGCTGTGTTAGCTCTGACCACTGCCTGAGTATTTAAAAAACAGCCATAAAAAGAGCTCACCGTGTGCACTTCTCATAAGGAGATTTCACAGTATTTAAGAGAGGAGGTCAATGAAATTAAATGAGACGCATAAAGTCAGCAGAGCCCTAGAATTATACAGGAGATCTTGCAACCTTTGACCCATGAAGACAAGGTCCCCATGTCCCCAGAGCCAGCACGTCTGTCCTACTGACTTCTCTGGTCCCACAGACAACCACCATCACATGTGGGTGCCTGCAGCCTTCCATAAACCATTTACAGGAAACACTATGTCAGCAGCACTTGCATTTTCTGAAGCACTGAAGGCCAAATGGAACTTTCCCAAAGAATTCAGGGCACAGTCACACTGGATGTTGAGCTCTTTCGAGCATCTTACTATAAGCATCAGTATGGAGCTGCCTCTTACCTAACACTTTGCACTGTTAGTTTTCCCAACAGGAAAGCACATATTTGGGAATCTGACTTCAGCTATGTCTGCTAAATGTTGAAAATAGCTGGCCTGAGTAGGTGGGAAATTCATCAGTTTGAGACCAGGGATCCTGAAGCAAGGACGAAGAGAAGTGTTCTGCAGCACAAATGCCTTATCTGAACCACAGTAACATGTTCAATCTCAGTCTCCGCTTGCAGCTGTGCTCAGCTAAGACTGAAATAGTCATTTATATAGTCACTTCCACCTGGGAAGATGTCACCTGCAAGCACATTTCAAGAGCAGGCTAAGATTTAGTGCACTTAACCATCCTGACTGACTATAACACTTCTGATGATCCATGCCTGCTCTGTGCATCCCCGCCTTCAGTGTAAACAAAGGTACCAAATTTCTGTTCAAAAGTTCATGCAAGCTCAGAGAGTTAATTATTGTAATTACCAATTGAACAGACTCAGAATGCTAATCTATTATAAAGTGGTCTCTTAATTCGTGTTAAACGGTCATTAGCCTGCCATTTCCCATGTTATCAAGCTGACCTGGAGCACAGAGCCATTGAAAAACCAACCCATTTCTCATTTCTGGCACAGACTGCAGATTTGGAGAAGAAAAAAAAATAACATCTACAGATCTGAAATTGAAATTATTCTAACAAAGGAAAACATCATTCTACTGCTTTACATTACAGTTTTTTGATACATGTAGAACTGTACTTGTGTCTCCCTTTCCCTTTCCTCTTTTAGCCTTGCTCCCTCCGGCAGTGCCCGTGTTGTCTGCCCGCTGACCTGACCCTCGCGGTGCTGCTGCAGGGCTTGGGCTGTGCCAGCGTGGGTGCTCATCGCTGTTGGGGCACTGACTCCATTTCCGAGCTGCAAATCTGCAGGTGGAGCCAGAGCTTCCCTCCTGGTGCCCGAAGCCATGAGCCAGCAGCCTTCTCCATCACAGGAGTCTCCATTTCCACCAAGCACAGCCTCTACCCACCCCTCCTTTGGTACGGCTGGGGGTTTAAGATCTGGTACCTGCAGATACCCAAGAAGAGCAATGATCAGCACAACAGCACCTCATCAGCCCCACAAATCACTTTAAAAGCATTCAGAGCTGCCCCTAAGAAGGCCCTAGAAAAAAAAGGGGCACGTCTCAGCCTGGTCTCTTCCACCCAGAAAATAACCACCTTCAGCCAGTCCAGATCACCAGTCTTTGGGCTTTAATTTATAGAAGTAGAGACAGAAGATTGGCTTAGTTACTTCCCAGAGGTCAGTTATAAAATCTGGGTGGCCAACAGGGAAATGAACTTCCACTTAAATATACTGGAAGAGGGAGAGATGGTGTTTCAGTTTCAGAGGATCACTGGGGAAGGCAGCGCTCCTGACTGCTCTCTCTTCCCCGAAGCTGTCACTGAAGTGCCACGACCCGCCAGAGCATTTCTCAGGGTCTCTCGCCCAGCTGCCATTTATCTGCATTAATATTTTGCACTTTTTATTTTATTAAATAGCCAACTTTAAAAGTTATGGGGAACTTAAAATGACCTTTAGAAAGACCAAAAATGATTCATTGCCAGAGACAATTTAACCATGGAGCAACCTGAAACACTTACTCACCTGCACATTGCCTCCCTCCCCCTGTGAGAGCCCACTGCACCCATCAGCATCCCTCGCCAGAGGATACAGGACAGAATTTTCCAATTTGACAGATGTGCAGGGGTTGGGACAGGGGAGCAGGGAATTTTCTATATGCTAATCAGAACCTCTTGGTGTTCAGATACCTTTAAAGTCAGGTCTAGGATATTAGATAAGGAAGAAAAGCTCATATATTAAAAAAAAACCTGTGGAAATAGTGACTTGGCATTTCCTGAGATTCTTTCCATCATGTTTTAGCGATAACTAGGAAAACAAAGTCTTTGTAGTTTAGGATTATCTCCAGTTCTTCTTACTTTTCTTCATACTCCTTGCCAGTGCAAAGCTGCTGTTCTAGCTTGTTTATGTCATTTTTTGCTTTCCTTCCAGAATCTTTCCATCACCTGCCTTTGCATGTTGAAATACTAACCAGGTCACTGGAGACATATGAAAAGAAATAAAACTTTCAGTGTCATTGATATTAAACACAGAAGTTTCTAGAAGTGGGAATCCATCTAATTCAATGTCTTTCACTACTGATGGCTATTATTTCTTCATTCAGGCTTTTCTGAGGCATCTAACTATTTATCACTTCCTTTCCTTACACTGGCAGAATACTCAAGTATACTTGCATGAGCCTCATTTCTCCTTTTCCTCAACAAATGTGCAAATCTTCTATTTGATACCCTTTACTGCCACACACATGCTCATCCACAGGAAATTCACTTTTATTTTAGTCCATAAGGTTCTGTTAATTTGATAAAGTGATCCACGTGGCAACGAGCCATCCCATTCCTTTTTCTTGGTAGCAGATAAGCTAAGAGGCCAACATCGCTTCTGTGCAGAAAATAGAACCCCCAAATTGCCCATCCAGCAATATGACTTCTTTGTCAGCATCTTCCACCTGAACTGGAAGTCAAATTAATTCTTGCAGCCGACATACCTCTGCAAAGAGCTCTAACACAGATCATCGGTACTGTCTGTCAACTTCTATCTCTGAATAATTTTCTTGGCAGTAGCGGCTGCATGAAAGTCATACATACCTATATGAGTTTTACACATCACACTCAACATTATGCAGTGGTACCAGTGACCATTTTTTTTTGGCAGGAGATTAGAAAACCATCAGTCTCTGGCTTTTTCTCAGCCTGCCCTATCACAAGCAGAATTTATTGTTGCTGGGATACTGTCACCAGGACATTCACTGGACGTTTTGCTTTGCTTATCTTTTGCTCTTCAACGTGCTACATATTCCCCGTCTTTTACCTCACTCCCTCATTACTATTCTCTCCATTGCTTACGCCTTTACAGTTCCTCCAGTTGCCTTCATGTGATCTTTCTGCCTTATTTTCTGCTGGTGACTTCAAATTCCACTTGAGTGCATGTGCCTTTTACTGCAATAAAGGAGAATAAACCTATACAGATGGAAAGCTACCTCTTCTGCTGCTTGGGAAATGGCCTCTGCAAGCCCTCCATGAGAGGAATCACTTGGCTAGCTTGGAGAAGACTGACGAGCACGACATCAAGAACAGCCATCAAAATTGGAAATGCTCATTACAGCTTCCTCTAAGCTTTCAGCCAATCACATTTGCTTCTACTTCACTGTATCAATATGCACTGGCATGGTCCAAAAAACCCCATAGAGACTGAGCAAAGACCAGCAGTGAGTTTCTGCTATTTCAGGAGATTAAGACCTTGTTCAACATACTTGTTCAAAGGAGTGGCTCCTCTAAGCACCCTTCTAGAGAATTAATGAACAAGTAAAGAAAAATGTCATTGCATCGATCTGTAATTTGTCCTTAATTACTTTAGGATTGAAATCAAAATGTAAGTATTTCCAAAATACTGTTAAGAAACTGTTTTAGTACAAGGAAAAGAAATAAAACCCGTCCTTTGTCTTGGGATGCAACGGACTCATTGCTAATGACTTTTCACAAGCGCTAACAATGATATTTACAGGAATAAGGAAAACTGAAGAATGCCATGAAACAGTATTTGAGCATTGTTTCTATTTTCTTTATCTATCAAAGACGTACAGCCTTTCTTTAACAGAAGGCATGCAGAAAGCACAAGGATCTCTCATTTCTTGGATGGTTAGTCAAGACTTACTGTTCAGCAGATGCGCATAAGAAGTGTTTCTTCTGCACTGAATAAATGTCCTTCCTTACAGGCATTTGATTTTGATACTCAGCTGAAGTGGCCTGTTGGGAGATAAGAGATAGAGAAACTCAGATGACTGGCTTGCTGCTTCTGTTTCCTTTGGCAAGAAATTGGGTGCTAATTTAAAACAAAGCGTTGGCTTTTTTATGGGGTGTGTGGGCTGGCAGCCTTATGCTTGCAAAGGCATGCAAGGCTACAGGCAATGCCTTTTTTTTTTTTTTTTTTTAAACCCAAAAGGTCCACTGTCCATTTTCATCAATGTAAATGCTGTATAGGTATTCCCAGTTACTGCTTGTGCCTCAGCTCCTGTTGAGGGTGGTGGCAAAACTCCTAAAGCCACACTATTTTATGACTCCAAATACCAACATTTTTTCCTCCCACATCAAGAAATCACATCTAGTGGCATCATCTATTGCATCAGAAACTCCTGTAAAGAAGCCACATCTACTGGAACAGCCCCATCAGCCAACTTTGGCACTTACCAAGTAGTTAATTATTTCTGACTGCTCCATTTGCTTTGCCATTACTACGGTGGTACAGTAACTTTTCTTTAACATATTGAAATGATGTATTCTGTATGTGTCCTAAGAATCTGTAAGAGTCGCTGGATTTTAAACCATTCCTCTCTAACTTGGCTGTTCCTGTTGTGATGCTGGGTTTAATACTGCAAACTAGTACCAGACTGATCAGATTAGTTTCTTCATGCTCAGGGCTAGATCATTAGAGACCTTATCAGGACTTGTCCATGTGGATGGAGAGCAAACTCAAGCATGAATTTGCAGAGCTCTATTTCTCAGCAGTAATTCCCTTCATGGATGCTCCTTGTGCACCACATAAAGCAAGTCTGTCTACTTTGCAAGCAGAGCAAACACTGCCCGTATCAGTCCCTGATGGAAACCACTCTCCTGTAGTCTCCGCCAGGACAACAGAAAGAAAGCAATATAGATCTTGGGGGAAGTGGGGGAATCACCTTCTAAAGAGTAGCCTTCTCCATTTGCTCTCTATTTGCGCTCCACAGGGACCAGCCCCCTAATTAAAACATTTCTTTAGGATCTGAATTGCCTCCCACTCCTCTGCCAGCAGGGTGAGGGGCAGCAACGGTGGCAGGACCTCCTGCTCTGGGTAACGCGCACAGACCTCCCAGGCCAGGACCTGTGCCTGGGGATGGAGAGAAAAGGGCAGCCACAAATGGATGAGGAGCTGGTGATGACCAGTAGGGCCCTAGCAATCTATTAATTGCCTAAATTCACTAATTCTACTAATTGCCTAAATTCACTCATTTTCCTACAGTGCAAGTAGATGAGGAACCTGAATAAATTGCTGGGACAGATTATATATAACCCTTTGCTGTGAGTAGGTTGTAGAACTACAGGCTGCCTTTTAAAAACTGACCTCCACAATTATATTTTTTCATGTAGTAATTTCCTAATTAACAATTTATCCCCTTTGAAGACTTGCACTTTTTTTTTTTTTTTCTTTTCCAACAACAGCAAAACTATTTATCCCATTTCTTCATGGAGAGGTTCACTTTATGTTCTAATGAACAATGGTAAGTAGAGAACAATACGGGAAAATACACAAAGTTACCCCCTGCCCAGATCAGAGAGAAATTTCTCATGACACCTGCTGCCAATTAAACCTTTGCATGCTTGAATTTACAATTAGTAGCCTTCCTGTAAGGGGACTGAAGCATGCGATCCCAGCTGCTGTTCAGCGCTACCCTGTGCCTCCCTGGGCACCTAGAAGGGGCCGAATCCTACTCTTTTGTTTTACAGCATCCAAGGAGGAACTTCTCTCTCTCTCTCTCTCTGCAATATCCACTAAGGGGGCACTTTGGCACGCATCAGGTTGGCACCTCCGTTTTTATGCACCTTTGACTTGGCATGAATACATCTCTTGTCTGTGAGGAAAGACGTGTATTTTCCTACAAGAAATATTTGGACTGGGGGTCCTCCTGTGCATCTGCACCAGCCCTGTATCAGGCAGCTGCTCTTCAGCCTGTTGAACTGTGCTTGCAGGAAAAGCCTCTCCTCCTTCACCCAGGGTGGTGACCGCTTAAGTTATCCTACCTTACCTGCCAATCCTTCCACTCAACAGACAAAACCAACTTTACCTTACTCGCTCCTTACGGGGCCTGACTGAGGAAGGATCTTCCTCACTTGCTTGTGTCCCAGTAACCCGCTGTGCTGCTCCTCCTCCAGAGGTCCAGCATATGAAACAATGAACAGCTACAACAATTACATTTGATAGCTACAGATTTTTTTTTTCCAAGTTTGTCCTGGAATGTGGAAGGCCAAAGAACCTTCTGTAACATCAAATTAACTTCCATTTAAACTTGTACACTATCAAGTACTCAGTACAACTTTTCAGTCCAGTGTTCTGTTGCAGTATAACAATACTTTGATTTTGCCCATCTGAGAATATTTCTGTGCTACATAGCGAGTCAGCTGTGCAGAGTGTAGAAAACTGAATAGAAATACTGTATGGAAATAAGTAAAGAATAAGGTTCTTTGAAGTAATAGTGGCATTTGAAAGCTATCTAGTGCTTTAAAGAACAGTATTTTATTAAGTATTTCAAGGGAACTTTGGAGCTATTATTTCTTATTTTGCTATTAAAACCTGTAAGTTTGAAAATTAATCATTATAGGACCTTTGATGAAAAAAAATCTATGAATAAAATAAATTCTGAAGGCTAGTTTCACACTAAGTTATATTAAAACATTCCTTCATCTCCCTTATTAATTTAATGCACATTTCAGAAAGTATCTTAAATATAAGGAATAATATTCTACTAAATAATCCAAACCCCCTATGGCTTCTTAAGTTTTCCTCCATTAGCACACTATGATATTTCTCACTGCTTTCTGGTGACCTTTAAATAAACTTTTCAGGTTACTAATTAGCATGATAAACAACAGATTCCCATTTCATGGGCAATTTCATGGTCAAGCAACCTACTAGAGACAGGTTGCATGCTCTGCAACGTTCTCATCTGCAGCAAGCATTGGAGCATCTCTCTAAAAGACATTTTCTTTCAGCAGTATCTCGAGGAATACGTGTCAGTACATTTTTGCTTAATTCCTGGTAGCTGAGCCTAATTCTTTCATTAGCATGCGTAAGATCTTAGAGGAGCGGTCTCACACGGAAGAGGAAAGGCGTGTTTTAAGACTCACAATAACAGTGCAGCCTGACAGCAGGGACATTTGGTGCACCGTGGAGGAACAATATACACTGCACCATTGTCACAGTGAATTTCTTATCCTTCTGTTTTCAGGGCAAGTTTCTCTTGTCTCTTCTCAATTACCCTTCATTTGTTTTTATCACAAAATTTAATTTGAAGCAGTTGCTTCACAGATGGGTTAAAGCATTTTATTTTTTTAAAGTTTCAAGCAAGAGAAGTCCAAGTGATTACTGGTATTGTATCTAAAACGTTGTGGTGTAGTATGGGGGATGATGGCGGTGGGAACGTTGCAGGTACACATACACAGGAAGGAGAAGTTTTCACGTCTGTGTATGCTGCAGCTCAACACTATTTCTGCCAGGCTAGGACCACACACTGACCTGCCTTGCTCCCCCAAATCCTTGAGGGGCTCCAGCTGGTGCAACCCCCCTGGCATCACATCACGGTGTGCACCACTATCACCAGCCACCGCAGTTTGCCTCCCACTGCCAGGCGAGGACAGCCAGCATCTGCGGCACCAGAATGGGCGGGAAACACCTCCTGAGATTTCACAGTGTTGCTGTTGAAAGTAGAAGGGAAAAAAAAAAAAAAAAAAAAAAAAAA
>NW_020799116.1:11510689-11585578 GCF_003259725.1 Athene cunicularia
GCTGCTTGCTGCCCCCACCTCCCTCCTCTGGCACGCACAGACCTCAGAGTGGGATGGCGGTGCTGCAAGCAAGAGCAACAAAAAGGAAAAAGAGATGAATATTTTTCTTACAATAGTTGCAGATTTCCTAATCCCATGTCCTCTGGACCACCTTGAAGGTGCTCTGAGTCTGTTGAGCATGGGCTAAAGCAAGCGTGTTTCATGACACAGAGAAGCCTGAGCTGTCTCGCATTGCAGGAGCAAGCAGACCTTCCTGAACCACTAATGAGCAAATAATTCACTTTCAACTACAAATAGACAGTCTTGTGTAAACTCACAGAATGATCCTAGACTGTACATGAGCCAAAAGCCATAAATGCTCTGCGCTATGTCTTGACAATAAAGCTAACGTACATGGCTTGCTTCATCAGAGAGCGCAGAGCCTTGTTAGCTCAAGCATCCTTCAGCAGAATTTCGAAAGACTTGGATTACACTCTGTGAAAGCCCTGGCACCATGTCTGCTAAATGACATGGCAGTTTTTACACTTGCTGCAACCGCTGAAGTAATTTCCTCCTTTGCAAGGCCACACTCTGTAACACAATGCAGCTGGAGAAATCAATATTATCAGTGCTCCACACCAGTCTGTGTGCTGCTTGGGCTCTTCTGAGAGGTTCAACAGCGGTGTGACCCTCTCCAACCCATGCAGAATATATTTCAAACGTAACACACTGCATACCTGGTGAAGCCATGAATTTGCGACAAGAAAACATCAAGGCAGTCCACGCTGGCCAGCTGAATTCCCTAAGTGAGGGATAACAAACGGAGGGATAATGTCAGGAGGAGTTGAGAAGAGTTGAGCCTAATAAAATCTTCAGCCCTGGGGCAGAATACAACTGAGACTAATGCCTCAATAAGACTGGCATTTGTTTCCCAAACATGGACACTTTTCAACACACGGTGTAGGATGGATTATACAGATCACCTCAAGGTTAATATGGGCATTTGTGAGGAAAGAAGCCCCTTCCATCTGTAATCCCAGGAACAAACAGATACAGTCCCTGTGTGTCACAACACAACAAAAAGCAAAAAAGCCTAAGCAAGCAACAGCTCATGCTTACAAAGTACACAAGGAGATTTGGAGAGAGAAAGGCTTGTCTTCCTGCAGGTCACTGGGATGGCTGGGTGGGAGAAGCAGGGGATGAAAATCAAGCCAGAAGAGGAGGGTGGGATGATTAAGGGGAAGAAGTGCTTGATCTCAGTTGGGGAGATTGTTTCTAGACTCATTTTTGCCACTGACCTCAGGGGAGAGCTTAATTTAGGGGAAACAGAATGTGCTCTACTCTTGTCCCATCCTTCCTCACCATCTGTTCTCCCTGTTCTGGGAAGATCTTCAGGACATGGACTACCTCCTGCTGTGCCTTTGTACCACCACTAGCACGGCGGGGCAGAGCCTGCTCCGAAGTTGTATCACTGATTACAGAGACCCCAAGGCACAGGACAGCCGAGGCTGGCAGGGACCTCCAGAGATGGTCCCGTCCCACCCCAGCTCAAGCAGGGGCAGCTACAGCAGGTTGCCCAGCAACACCTTGCAGGCCACCCCACTGGCCACTGGGCCAGCCTGTAATTCATCCCTGAGAGCAGCCCGTCACCACTTGCTGGTAACTCAGATTCAACGGACAGCTGCTTCTTCCTATGGATCTGATAATCTGTTTTTGCCTTCTGCTTCTCATCTCTGGCAAAAGCAGCATGGAGGGGGGGACATAAGGAAATCCAAGTCCTGTACTTTGAAGAAGCAGGCAAGGTCTGAAATGGGAAGGGAAGGGTTTGGTGTCCCACATGGGCACAAAGGAGGAACACAAACCAACCTTGAGAGGCTGAAGGTGATCCACACTGGCTGCTGCTGCCCTTGCATGGTGGGGGAGTCACAGGGGTGGCCACAGGAGCAGGGTCCCCAAGTGCCCACAGGCAAATGCTCCTGGGGCCCTATGGCCTTTCACAGAGATTCCTGAGACATTTGTGAGAAGCAAAGGATTGGGAAAATAAACTGTTGCAACAGTGATGCGAAAAAGAGGAGAAACCATGAAACAATAGTCTATTTGGTAAAAAAAAAAAAAAAAGGTAAAAGCTTCAGGTATATCAGGGGCAGGTTTTCATCTTCCCCCTCCCCAGCTTTACCAGTCAGTTGCCATAGAAACCCATTACTGCACAGCTCTGGGGACCCAAATGCTGCAAACCTCCCCTGACGGTAAGGAAACCCACCCTCCATGCCGTGTGTGGGGAAGGACTGCCCTTCCCCACCTTGGGAACCAGGGCGCAGACACTGCAGAGTGCTGAGCTCATATAGCAGAGCTTCCTAGATGGTGTTTTTACTTATTTTAAGTGAGTTACAGGCAATCTTTCATTTTATATCTATATGCCCACATATGACAATAACATTATGTGCAACATTTTCTGGGAACATACTTATACTGTGGTGCACTAGATAAAGTAAATATTGTATTGATGGAAAAGAAATAACAAAATATTAAAGAAAAATCAATAAATGCTTTAAAATCTCATCCTTCAGCCTTACTTAACTTTGTTTAGGTAGGCAACAGGGTTCCCCAGGAGCTCTGAAAACAGGCACGCTGCAGTGCTGAGCTGACCGCACTTACTGCCCAGAGCAGCACAAACTGGAGGGAGAAGCAGGTAACCTTCTCACAGAGACATCAGCACTTTCCTACTGCCTGGCAAAAAGCACTGAAGAGAGAAGCTGAGTTTATTTATAACCCAGGCCTATGTTAATCAACAATTAGTATTCATCTGGGCACCTCTGAACTGGCCCATTACACTGACTACTACCAGCTGTGATGCTCCTCCGGCTGTAGGGCAAGCAAAGGAACTCGCCAACACTTTCCTAATTGTTCAAATAAAGAAACCTTAGCTTGTTTCACCTTTTTCAAATGGAGATATTCAGTGTCATCTCTGTTTTCCAGATGAGGAAAATGGCAGAGGAGCGGGTGGGCTGGGGGGGATGCTGCGTTTCTGCCAGACTCATTCAAAATGCAGGAGAAGTTGCTGAAGTTAAATGCTTTTATATAGGCCAGTTCTCTTTCAAAAGTGGGTCCAGAATTAGGTTAGTAAGTCATTATTTACACACAAGATGATGTGCCCTGGTTTTCCAAAGTGCTGAATACCCAGTCCAGAAGTTCCCTTGTGGAGCTGGAAACTTTTATTTTTGGCACCTCATTTTATAAAAAGACCATCTGTAACAGCTAGCTTGAGCCGCCTTGTAATTAATTCCAAGTTACATAAGCCATTCATGAATAAGCATTATTTTCCATATATTAAACTTGCAGAGACAGGTTTCAGAACTGAATTGATATTTAGCAAGGTAGGCCTCAGGAATTATCAATTAATGCTCCTTGACATTTTGTAACTACGTTAATTTATATTAAACCTGCTGCAGCTAACTTTGCATAAGATAACTCCGAGCCTCAGTCATAAACTAAAAAGACTTATACAGTTCAGGAGCATTATGGCCTCTTTTTATCATCTTTTTGACATAATGCACGTTGTGTATGCAATGCAGTGAAGATAAACACATATATAAAGCAGGCAATTGCCTCAGTTCACACAGACTATCATATTTATGACCATTTGCAGAGGCTTAATATAATTCATTTACTCTAGGTGTTAGAGTAAATACATCATTATAAACCCATGAGCCAGGCTGTGAGAGGCAGGTATCAAGACTTGCTGCCATCCAGCTAAGTCAGCCACACCTCCTCCCTCCTTTCAAAGGCCGGTAGTGGTGGTCAGGGGGAGACCGGCGGGAATTGCTGGGTTCATGAGAAACAGGTGATGCCCGTGTCAAGCAGCCACCAACGCAGGGTATGTTTTCACAAGGAGCTGGTGTGCTTTAGGCAGGGGAGGGATGGTGGCAGGGCTGACCACGGCTGTAGCTCCTCCTGGCCCAAGGGCTTTGCATTCCTCAGGCTCAGGTATCCCCCACGGGCTGAAGAGGATGGAGAATAAGATTCAACATGAACGTGAAGAAACCCAGCACGTTGGTGACCTGCAGCAGCATCGCTGCCAGCCCCACAAACACCTTCGATTAACGATGGGGCATGGCTTCCCCAGACGCTCTGCCCACTGAAATTGCCACTAATATCGGTACACTACATATGACTAATCAGGGGCAATTAAAGCCTAATTTACTCTTTCTCCGTTGTGCTCGCTGCAGTCGCTCACACCGCTGCGAACGAGCGGAGGGTGGGCAGGCAAATGTGCCATTTGGACTTCCTATCATTTCACACCCTATTTGATCTGATGCAAAACGGGGAAGGCAGTAAAGAATCAAATCAAAAAAACCATTTAACCTCACAGATTATGAGAGGATATATCACTCAAAATGCAGCATTTACCAGATTCTCAGTTAAACCGGTATCAGCCTCTCTGACTTGAATCCTAAAGACATGCAGGCTTACAGGCACATATCTGTGACTTGTCAGCACAGGGAGTTTTAGATGAATGTTTAGTAACTGTCGTTTTTGCTAGCTATTTCCAGAAATCAGAAACATTTATATCTTCAACAATCATTGTCTATTCTATTCCATAAAGAATATGAGTGATTATAGGAGATAAAACACATACCAATTTTTTTTAAAAGATCATAGGGAGTGATAAGAAATGAATTACACAAACACTGTGAGAAAACCAAAAAGAGAAGGGCTGTTCTACAAGAAACACAGTAGATACCTTGATATAGTATCACTTTAGGAAAAGAAAAAAGGGGAGATAAATTAAGCACTTCCTTCTGTAAGTAAGTTTTAAAGTAATCTGATTACAACAGCTCCTACTAGCACCATTCCATGGCAGCAAAGAATAAAATCAATAACGAACATCAACATTTCCATTTTGTTTAGTGGTTTTGTAACTCAGCCATGAGAATCTGCTTTTCACTTATGGCTTGTCCAAGGGAGGGCCACAGCTAATCCAGCTAGAACTTCTCCAGTTGACATAACCAGGAATTGCTTATTTATTGATTAACAAAGGACATGGCTTCAAAGGTGATACTGGGGTGTAATTATTTTGGAGAAAGTACAAAGCTTTTAGGATTTAGGGCTTGATTTGACTAATGCTGCTGGAGGATTTTACAGAATTTAGTATTTAATGGTCATCTAACATCGGGACGCTCTTGTCTTAATCTATCTTTGAATATTAAAATCTCCAAGTAAAGACTAATCCTTGTCCCCAGAGCTTCAAACAGATAAAACAGAGAGGAAGTGGAACTCAAAACCATGGTTCTGCACATCAGTGGCACAGTGAACAGACACCAGGCTCTAAGGTCATCATCTACAGCTTTTCCCACCAGAGTTTTCAGTCTCTGCTATAAAACAGTTTCCTTCCACTGAAGTCAGAGTGATGCAAAACATGTCTCAAGTCTGTACCCAGCATTGCACCTGTCTACACACAGTTAAGCTGCCCCTGCAGTAATCCACGCCTTGAGTAACCATTGATTTCCATGTCCACACAGCTGCCCACATCTGGGCAATGGTTTCCTGCATTCAGCTGATGAGGCTGGCAGTAGCCGATGGCGGCAGCTCACTATAACAATACTGGTTTCGTATTTCTAAATATTCTACTGTTGTATGACAGAAATCATGCCAGAAAAAAATCACTGAAAATCCAAAATTTGCCCATGTTGAGGTAAAGCAGTCTGTCCCTGTTTCTCTATCAGTACCTGGAGGTTGGCAGTGATAAGAAATGACTCTTGAGGAAAAAGGTGAGCAGCAAGAGCTACAGCCGGCAGAGGCAAAATACGCTAAGCCTACTGTACAGCACTGGCTTCTGTAATATTCCTCTTCAAAGCCTAATAAGTATTCCCTTTCAGAAAAAAAGGTAGGACAAAAGACTATAATGTTGCACTGCTGCAGTTTCATGAAACAAATAAGTATTGGTCAGTGGAAAATTCATCCCCTTTTCCAAAAGCCTAAGATCCTGCTAAACATTCTGAAAATCACCTTTGCGATTTGACAGAGCTTGCATGGTTTCCCTGGGGACCAACAGAAAAGGCCGGGTGCAGGTTTCAGCTGACAGCTGCCCCTTCTCGGCTTGGCTCAGGGTTGTTGGTGCCTCGGCAGTGCCACCAGCCCCATCCCGGGTGCAACTGCTTACGCTGCAGCCAGAGGACATAAGCGGCTGGGTGGGCCATGCTGTGGTGCACTGCCCCGACCAAACCTAAGGAGTTTTAATCGACTGGGGTTCAAATGCCTGGGGCCAACTCAGGGGAGCATTAACCATATTCCTATTTCCCTCTGAAATAGCACTGTTGCCATTTTTTTTTACTATGATGAAAACTTACATACTTGCTTAAATCTGGCACTGAAGAGCTGTTTTCTTCTCACGAGCTGCCATCTGCCATGTTTTCTGATTCAGAGAACTCTTTCTAAGAGGTACAAAGCAAGTATAAAATCTGAGATCATGGGAGGCTACTGGAACCTGGGCTGAGCTCACCAGCATGGATACACTGAGGAAGACCAAGTGACAGGCGAGGCTGAGGCTGGCCAGAGCATTGCTGCTTGCTGCCCCCACCTCCCTCCTCTGGCACGCACAGACCTCAGAGTGGGATGGCGGTGCTGCAAGCAAGAGCAACAAAAAGGAAAAAGAGATGAATATTTTTCTTACAATAGTTGCAGATTTCCTAATCCCATGTCCTCTGGACCACCTTGAAGGTGCTCTGAGTCTGTTGAGCATGGGCTAAAGCAAGCGTGTTTCATGACACAGAGAAGCCTGAGCTGTCTCGCATTGCAGGAGCAAGCAGACCTTCCTGAACCACTAATGAGCAAATAATTCACTTTCAACTACAAATAGACAGTCTTGTGTAAACTCACAGAATGATCCTAGACTGTACATGAGCCAAAAGCCATAAATGCTCTGCGCTATGTCTTGACAATAAAGCTAACGTACATGGCTTGCTTCATCAGAGAGCGCAGAGCCTTGTTAGCTCAAGCATCCTTCAGCAGAATTTCGAAAGACTTGGATTACACTCTGTGAAAGCCCTGGCACCATGTCTGCTAAATGACATGGCAGTTTTTACACTTGCTGCAACCGCTGAAGTAATTTCCTCCTTTGCAAGGCCACACTCTGTAACACAATGCAGCTGGAGAAATCAATATTATCAGTGCTCCACACCAGTCTGTGTGCTGCTTGGGCTCTTCTGAGAGGTTCAACAGCGGTGTGACCCTCTCCAACCCATGCAGAATATATTTCAAACGTAACACACTGCATACCTGGTGAAGCCATGAATTTGCGACAAGAAAACATCAAGGCAGTCCACGCTGGCCAGCTGAATTCCCTAAGTGAGGGATAACAAACGGAGGGATAATGTCAGGAGGAGTTGAGAAGAGTTGAGCCTAATAAAATCTTCAGCCCTGGGGCAGAATACAACTGAGACTAATGCCTCAATAAGACTGGCATTTGTTTCCCAAACATGGACACTTTTCAACACACGGTGTAGGATGGATTATACAGATCACCTCAAGGTTAATATGGGCATTTGTGAGGAAAGAAGCCCCTTCCATCTGTAATCCCAGGAACAAACAGATACAGTCCCTGTGTGTCACAACACAAATCACCTCTCAGTGCCCTTGGGTTTTGCCACATCTCTATTTTTGGGGGGAGAGGAACACAAGGCTTAAGAAAACACTTTTGTGTTTTTTTCCAATGAGAAAATAAGAACTGGTAGGTTCACAATAAATGGATGTTTACTAAATAGAAAGCCATTTATTTGGAGATGTTTCCAGTTTTTAGAAAAAAGCCCCTGTTTCCAGATTCCATGTCTGCATTTCATGGTTCCCACTCTCTCACCTTTTTTACTGTCATTTCCCCCACTGAGGAAAACTAAGGGAGAAAACCAGCATGAAGTTCTGCCCAGATTTAAAGTAACAGTACATTCAGAAAAGCACTCATTTTTTGAAGGGCAATTTTTTTTCCAACAGTTTTCCAACAGAAAAAACAGAGATATCTGCAGAAGGTTAAATACCGTTGGTGTAATCAAACTCAGTGGCTTCACCAGTTTTATTGATGGTTTTGTGATTGCTTCACCTTAGCCAGTTTGGGTTCAAACCACATTTCAAAATCTGGGAATATACCAAGGGCTGTTTGGCTCCTTTCAGAGCAAGGACAGCCCTGAGAGCTGGAGGTCTGAGACCTGCTGGGCTGCTCGAGCCCCAGGAGATCCCTCAGGGCTGGAGGCCCAGGAGGTGGCTGAGAGAGGAACCAGCTATGGGTTACAGACCTCGGGGGATCCCCCCACCGCTGACGTGCAGACCCACATTCTGCCTAGACACGCACCTGGTGGTACCAATGCTTTGGCTCCAGCCCGTATCTAAAACACACAAATCTCCAGAAATCAAGATCTCCGTCTTACCCAGCGCTGCGGCTCATCGTCGTGCTCCCCGCCACGGGTGCTGGTGGGAGGAGAGGTGATCAGCAGCGCGACGGGGGAGCAATCAGGAGGAACAGATCACAACAGACAGCAATCTGGAAATTGTAAAAATGAATAGTTTGTGTTTCACTGATTTTGATGTGGTCGTATCATTTGTAAATTATATACCCAGCTATTTTTCCAGTTAGCCATTATTCTGTCAGGCAATCGGCTGCCAATTCCAGCCCTCCTAACCATATGCACGGCTGTAAACCTTGAAAGCAGCTGTCTCCAAAGCAAGCCAGTTCAGGAAGAATAGGGAAACAAATTACATAAAAGCAGATTAACTTCTCTTTAACTTCCTTTAAAAAATATTTCTTCCCCACAGCCTCTGTAATCCCATTTTTTAAGGGAATTCGGTCTTTTAATTTGTTATACTTACCAGTGTGACTTGAATTTAAAGCTTTATACTTCATGTTTCTGTCCATGGACCTGTTGCAATTATAATCCTCAGGCTTTTCAATGGTGGCAATGGCTCTTTGAGCAGTTTTCAGCCTGTGGCACTGATACTTCCCACAAGACAAAGATGGCCAGGCATGCTCAGTGCATTTAGTTGAGCAGTTCCTTGGTGGGCACTGGCAATATTCAGACAGCCTTGGGGTTTTTGTTTTCTCTTTTAATTTTGAACTGCTTGGACACATAACTCTCCCTTAACATCTCAGAGATGGGCAGGCAAGGCACCGAGCCAGTCGTCTGGGTTTAACTGGGACTGACAAGACAGAAAGATAGCACGTAAGGACATTTCTAACAAATATGGTAATTACAAGGCTTCAAAAAGTGTCATAATTTCTTCCTCAGGCAGCCAACTATTTAGAATAGACTCTTAAAATAATGGCAAAATGCTTCTGTGTCCACACCAGTCTTCATTATCTACAATAAACCTAACTAAATGCAATGTAACCTCCTACATCCTCTCCATTGTGCTCTAAAACCTTTATTTTTCTGTCTGAAAGATAAAAAATACAGAGAAGAGCTTACCAGGTTCCTAAATGAGTAAGGAACATCCCTGCACAGTGGGTGCCGCACACCGATGGCAGCATGACCACTAGGGTGAAGTCAGGGCACCCCAGCAGCTGAGCGGGGTCTGGCCACAGTTTGGGCACCCCAGGGCTGCACAAAAGGTCACAGAACTTCAAATCAGGCGATAAGAGCTTTGTCTAGAGGATGTCTGACTTTATCCCTAAGTTATTGTGAAGAGAAGGTCAAAGGCGAAGGCCAGGTGATGAAGGAGGGCCAGCCCTGGTGTGGGACCATGGAAGGGTGAAGCGCCCACAGAGCCCTACCTAAAATGAGGGTGCAGCATGGGAAGATGAGGGTCCTGGGGGGCGCATCGCTGCAGTCCCAATTATAAGCAGGAGTGCAGTTGGAAAGTGAGGAGAATAGCAGAGGAGATGGCGTTAGAGCCAAGGTTCAGAAAGATGGAGAGTACTCAGAGGTGGGCACAAGGGCTGCTTGGAGCTTGTGGCCAATGTTTACTTATTCTGCCCTCTGTGAAGACCCTCTCTACTTTCGTTACCCAGAGAAAGAACTTGGGGCTTGCAGGAGAGATGCTCTACCGACCCGCGGGCAGCCTGCGCTGCTGCTCCACTGCTGAAACCCCATCGCAGCGGAGGAGCCCCGAGGAAGGAGCCAGGCGTCCACCCCATTTCACTCTGTTGGGCTCAGCACTCCAGGAAAATCGCGTGCAACGTGGGAGGAGAGGAAGACTGCGCCCTTTGGGGAGAGCAAGAGATCAGAGAATTCAAAACTGAATGAGCTCCCTGTGCCCTCTGCAATTAAAGTGAACTTGAAAGAGTTTCAATTTGGTGATATCATTAATTTCCCCTCTTCCTCCTCCCTCCTGCTGCAGTTCAGAAGAGTCCTTTTCAACTGTTTATTGACTGTGTGATGAAAGACTGAGCTGAAGAGACCCTAAGAAAAGGAAAGTTTGAAAAGTTTTCAGCCCTTTCATCAGTTCTTTAAACAATGTTCAGAAAAACATGAGAGAAAGACTGTGTTTGAGAGAAATATTGTAATTAAATCTGTGTGCAGTGGGCTCTGCTGTCCGAATGTGACTCGAATACTTGCAGTCCTATGTTGTGTGAAGATTTAGTTCGTAATTTTGTCACAAACAAGGCTGTTAAGAAACACATTTATACTTACCCAGTTATTCACTTTATTTGCTAAGGAACAAAATTGCTTTGGTACACTATCTAGGTAGGAAATGCAGCATATTATAGTTTAAAAATCAATGTGTGTGCACAGAATGTGTATACGGCATGAAGCCAGGGATTTTGGGGAGCATGGGATGGTACAGTGTGCCAAGCACACCTGAAATAAAACTGGAGTGCAGGGCACCCCATGCATGCATGGGCAGACCCCATGGGCTCTTGTCTCATCCAAGGAGCCTGTGCCTGTCAAAAGAACATGCAGGAATATTTTTTAACATGTCCATCTTTTTATGCCATAATTTCCATCCTTTTCAAGACCACTGAAGGTTTCTGCCCCATTTTTCTTTTCCCGTAATTCCTTACACAGACTTGTCCTGTAGCTGGAGGGCAACTGAGTCTTGATAACTCACAGGATGGGCTTGTAGGTGATAGGAGCAACAGCGGGATGAGTTTCTATACCATTATAACTGGTGTAAAATGCCTTTGCCCGAGTCTACTCAGACAACACAAACAAGCCAATGGGAAGAGCTGCCAAATCTCACTTTTCATGACTCTTAAAATGGAAGAAATACTCAGAAATATCCCAAGCCCATCAAGTTTCCAGGGCACAGTTTGCCCACAAAAAGGATCAAAGACTTCAAACAAGTTTCATTGGCACAGATGGATCAAAGCTGCTTTCAAATTCCAGCCAGCCACAAGGCAGTGACAGGGACCAGTCCCTGATCAAAAGCGTGTGGGCAAACACGTGCGGCTTGCCGGCAACATTTTATCAGAACTTCACTGTGCGACAGCTTTGTTGTCATGGCAAGAGACGAAAGCCTGACAAGGGACTACACGCTCCTGGATGTGGTGGAGGAGGAGAAGCACAGCCACACGTTCCACGGCTACTCATGGGAGTCAGCACTTGCAAATAGATCCCGGCTTCCCACAATTACAATTAAGACGGGAAACCTCCAGAATCACAGACCACGTCACCACACTGCTCTGCAGACACCAAGTGGGAATCCCTGGGGTGAGGCTGCTTGGCTGGCCGTGAGCTGGCATCCCGTGCCAACGGTGACCATCTGACCTGCCTTTGGGACCCGCTGGAGATGGCTCCCCCAAGTATTAATCTTTGTTGAATAAAGCTTTTCTGACATCCTGTTTACATCTGCTGGAGTCTGTTCGTCCACTGATCTAGCACAGTGCTGAAAGCACCTGGCAGTTGTCTACTGTCCCCAAACTTGGCATTAGTCACAAGCAGGGAGCACGAGGGAGCAGCAGAAACTAAAAGGCTGATTGACATCTCTGGGGCAGGACTGAACAGAGCAGGAGGGGTTAACATGGTAATCAAATTAGAAAGCAGTGCTAATTATTTCAGCAATCAAAAGCAATGACTCACCTTTTCAGGCAGCCAACTACCATCACAGACATTTTCCTTGTTTATTTTCTTGTCTTCTTAGACTAGAAGGAGAACGTGGGGGATCCCATTCCTGGCCATCTGGCAATAGTGTGAATAATATGGTAAGAGATATTGTACAGTTGTCTCAGTAACTCCCTTTGAGATGATAAATTCACATGTTCTCATGATCTTAGATTTGATTTTTTCTAGGCTTTACTCACTCATGACTGCAACCCTAAGAGATCTGTCCATTTACAATCCCAATCTCAATCATTTTACTTCAGGTGCCTTATTAAAACTGTGGTTCCCAGACAATAATTTTTAATCAGAATTTAAAATTTTATACAGTGGAGTCATGAGTGGTGGGTCTGGCAACTGCTCACACTTTGACCTGACGGCTGCCTTGAGCATCTGCCCTTGGTGTGACTCAAGGCACTGGTACCTGATGGTGTAAGTTCCCACACAGTTCATGGACTGACCATCAAGGACAAGCTGAAACTTGGCTCTGTGCTTGGCAATACTACATTTTTGCACTAGTGGCTTCCCTAGCACTACAAATTTAAGCCAAATGTGGTAAATTACATAATCACACCACTCTTTGCAGAGAGCAAGCCATGGCTGTCGCGAAACCTGAGTAACGGACCGAGGTCAGCGCGAGATCCCTGACATTCCAGACATGACACTCTCCTTGGCACCTGCAGTTGTCCCTCATGTACTTTTGCCTTTGTCTCAGAAAGACTGAAAAATGAAAATCAGCTCCCATCCAAGTTTACTTCGCCTTCTCTCGTACAAAGCTGCTCTGTAAATTGCCCTCAACGCTGCTGTAGAAATGAGGCAGCTGCTGAGAGCCTGAAGAGCACCGCACGCATGGGAAGCGGTCTCCTAGCAATAAGGAAGATATAAAAGTCCTCAAAATAGCTCCTCCTTCCATTTCTTTTCAGTGACTTATACTGTACAATATGGTTTTGGGGTTGGGGGTTTTTGTCGTTTTAGGTTTGTTGGTTTGGGGCTTTTTTATATATACTTCCTCACAGCAAAACCACTCATCCTGCACGTGTCAGGTGAAATGAGGCAAGGAAAAAGGGGCACGCACTGCCTGCGTTTAAGAACACAGGAACATCCCAGGTGTCCCACAGAAGCTGAATGCATTTCACATTTTCTTGCTGACACAAGAGAACAAGCTGTAATCGCTGCAATGATTTGCAGTTACGAGGCATTTTGCACAGCCTGGGCAGGCTAACCATCTACTCTGCCTGCTACGTCCTACCAACACTTGGTGTTAGATACACTGTAAAACAGAAGGTAAATAGTTTTGAATGTGCCTCGTGTTTGGAATCAGGAACAATCACACTCAAGGCAATGGAGTGATACAGCTCTGAAGTTGGTGTGAGGGAAGAATTATGTTGTCTGACCTGACAGGGGTTTTAGCAGCAGTGGTAAGTAAAAAAAGGAGCAGGTTTCCTTTGCCACTAGCGGATTTATACCATCTCACAGCCAAGCTGCCATGAAGGACTGTGGAACTGTCCAAGACGGCAGTAATTATTTAAAAACCACACAGAGCTGAATGGCCAAATTTGCCTTCAGTCCCAGAAGTACCTAGGCATGGTTCTGAGAACCCCCATAATTTTCTTCTCTTTTTTTTTCCTGCATAATCCTCACCCTCTAATTCTGTTCGAAAGATATCTAAAAATAGTTCCAGAGAAGAACTCTAATGAATTATGCAATGGACATATGCTCTCGCATCAAATCTTGATGTTTACTTCATCTGATGTCATGCAGAAGATTGAAGCTTGGGACTGTGCTGGGAATGATCCCAGATATGCGGTAGGATTCTAGGTCACATCACTTCATCTCTGATCAGGCGTGGGAGCACCTGGGAGAGCAGATGGCTAGACAATACAGCTATCACTGGTGGTTTTAATTTTCCTGGATTAAGAAGCAAGTACTGTGCAAGTAGTTTGATTTGCTAAAGACACAGCAGCAGCCCTGGCACAGGAAAAGCCTTCCAGAGCTCTCATGATGAACCGTGTTCTCATGGAGTTTCTGGTAGGATTGCAAATCTACAGACAACTCATTCACCAGTCACGTTCCAGTTATTTTCATTTTTATCACATATCTCTAAGAAATATCCTGCCAAAAAATCCAATTTAAAATCTATCTTCCAGCCATAAAAAGTGCAGCACGCTTTCTCCCAGCGTGACTGTAAACAAGGGGAGAACAAAAATCTTGAAACCGTTCTGTAATTCTTTGCAACTGCATCTCCTTGCCACTGTGGGTCTGCAGCCTTCAGATCTGTTCGCTGCAAACCTAGGTTGTTTCCAGAGCATCCTCATCCAGCACCGCCTTATTCAGAGAACACACTGCATCCTGCAAACCAGCAGCTTTCTCCCCTTAGTCCTCACCCAGGTGAGCTGGCTGCACGCCACTGAATTAGCTGCTGTCTTCTACACTCTGGCCAAAAATGCAGCTGGCATGAGCTGGGACTACTCATGAAAGTCACAGCTGGCAGCAGCAAGCCCTAAGAACTGTTAATCTTAATGATGATCTCTCACCAGGAGCTTTTGGAGCTGAACTTGGGGGAATCTTGTCCTGAAGAGTACATAAAGAAAGAAGTATTGTCCTGGAAAAAGAACTGCTAGTCTTAACACACTACAATTTCGTTCTGTAAGCAATTAATTAGCTGGTAGTGAAAAAGAGCAGTCTTTCAGAGATGGATACAAGGGGGTAAATTTACTCCTTGTATCACTCTACTGCCTTCCATGGAAATACATTAGGAGTGGTTTTAGTCCAGCGTGAGTGTACAATGTATTGCTACAACTTCATCCTTAAACTACACAGACAGATGTGAAGATTACCACGAGGGTTCCCAGCTTTAGAATTCATAAATTAAATTCTTGGTTCTCTGTAAAAAGGGCATAGCAGGATTATGTGGAGAAAGTTACACATTCTTATACTAAATTTTAGATAGGAGCAGCTTCGAGATAAAATTAACCAGTGGTAGTGAATGTATTATAATAAAACAACACTGATACTAAAAAGGGGAATTACTATCTTACTTTCACACCTATCAAATTTAGAGGAAGAAAAAACCTACAGTACCACTGTGTGTATTATCAGGACAGTCAGTGAGACATGAAACAAGGACAAACTCCATTTGCCTGGGCAAAAAGCCCAGTTTGGAAGTAATTGCTGTAGTGGTGTAGCAGCTGCAGATATAGCCAGATCAAATCCAAAGATCAAATGCTTATTTCATTTTGATAAAAGTCATTAAACCACAAATCAACTTACTTTGGAGTACAGTCAGGACATAACTCTGTATATACCATCTGCACATAACTCTCCCCTAATAAATTAAAGCAGTGACAGCAGCTTTCTTATGTGAAATCCCCAAACTTATATTTCATTAAGTATCAACATTTCTCATTTAGATTTTATTTAGCAGATAAGCCACTGCACCATGTTTAAAATTGGACTGGAGGATTTCAGAGCTGAGGGCATGTGTTGGGACTGTCAGCCTCACCTGACAGCTCAGGACCAGGCTTTTGAAGGCACGGGAGACACCCTTTGAGTCTCATGATGACAGGGAAAGGAATGGCGTCAGGGGCTAACCTGTAAAATTCAGGGAGCACCAAGGAAGCTCTGGAAGCGGGGACTTCTTCAAGGATAGTCAACATATAAGCAAGAGCGCAAAGAGAAAAATAGTCGAATGTGGTGATTGCATTGGAGCAATTTAATTATTAAAGTGCACTTTCTTCAATATATTAACTTAGCAATTTAATCAGTCTTCAGCGAGCTTTTGGCCACCCATTACAGGGCTGCTTAGCAGGCACAGCCTCTGCCCACAACACCAGCCGAACCCCCCAAGCTCCCCTGGGTCGGCAGAGGTTTGCTGCCACAGATACGGGGTGTGAAGGAGGATTTCCCAGCAGCAGCAAGCCTTCTACTTCTGTCTGCTTCCATTTGAAGATCAGAGACCTCATTCATTATATCATTCCCATACAGACTGTGATGCTACTGCACATCGTGGCTTCCCAAGGGGATGATGTAGGTTGTGCTGTAGAGCCATTACAGTTATGTACTTATATACTTATATAAGCATACTTTCTATACCTATTTAGGCTTGCCTAAACTCATATGGGCTTGTGAAGAATAATTTAGGACTCTTTTATGGGAGTCAAATTATAAGAGTCCCACCCTTTTTGAATAGCATTGTATTCTCCTTTTTAGTTAATCAGAATTTTATCAGACAGATTTTATGCCAGAATCTGACCCGGTTATCTATATCTACAAAACAAATTTTGGCTTTCATGCTGTGATTACAGCAATCAATCTCAAACTCTCATTGCCTATTAACTTAATAGATTGTTATGGATGTCTGGACTTGCAATTCTAATACCACTAACGCTCATCAAAACTTAGAGATCAATGATCAAAACCTCACCTTAATAAATTAATCCGTTTTTTAGACTAGGAATCAATTTGTTGATTTACTCCTAATACACCTCCCACAAAAGGTAATCCAAAGTTACCTGTGCCCTTCAGAAAATTGCTGTATTACTGACTGATGGATTGAGAGCTAAGAAGATCATTATTAAATTCATGATTAACAAAAAGTTATCAAGACAATGCTAGCCCAACTAATGGATAGATCATGAAATTTTCGGATCAGTTCTTTTTTTCATGGCAGTTCTTTCTCATATTTACCTGCTAAGGACAAAAGGACTCACCTACTCATCCTATGTTGAGCTCCCCCCAATTCCTGGGACGGTGTCCTGTCCTCTGCAGAGAACCTGCAGAAAAGCTTCTTTTGGGTTGAGGAAACAAATACTCATTTTTCACAGTCCTCTGCTGTCCCACATAAATTCTTTTTGTGAGTCTCCATTCCACCTGCATTAATGAGTTGATCGGAAATTTTTGCCATATAAGTGGGAATTACTTCTAATCCTTAAATTATTAGAATTAGCATCCAGGAATGATTTTTGAAGATAAAAAGAAAAGTTTTAAATGAGTTTTGAAATATTCTTCTGAAAACTAATATCATAGCATAACTATTGGATTTTTTAATAAAACCCCATCAATTTGAATTAATATATTTATATTAATGGATTCTGTCTATGCTAAGCCTCGAGATGTTCTTACTTCAAGCCAAACTTTTCAAATATTAACCAGGAAGAAAGGGAGTTAGTCTACAACACACAGTTATCAGGAGACCAAGGCAAAGTTAGTCTACCAAAGGTGATGATATTAATAATGACATTTATGCTGCAGGAATTTAATTAGACTGAAAAAGAATTTGTAGTAAAGATGTCACAATAACTCAAGACAAAATGAAAATCAGTCCAAAGGCATTCAGTCTTTAATTAGTTTGGGAGTAGTAGATTAAAGATAAAGTTAGAAAAAGTGGTGGAGTGACTGGCTATTAGGGGCCACTAGAACGTATAATGTCACATTAGATTTTTCACTTTTTGATGCTTTTAGATAAGACCAAGTGCAAAGTATTTTAAAAAATACAGGAGCTGGGTTTTTTTCATTCCTCAAAAGATCAAACACTTTGGCTTTTAAACAAAACCAATGACAGTCACAAGCCTTGGCTGTTGACACTGATTTTTCTCCTAACATGATGAAATAATGAGCTGCCTGACACTGTGGTTATATATGGAAAATGACAACTCTGTGTACAGACATCATTCAGTTTATGTGCACTGCCTTTTGAAAAACAAGGGGAAAGAAGGTGTTTCTGATCATCCACAATAAGGTACTTCCTTAGTTTTGGCTCATTCTGTGCAAAACACATGAAAGGACTAATGAAGCAGAATGTTCATTTAAGAACTAGGAAGATTTTCAAGCTTCATTGATTGATCTGTGTGTGTCCACATTTAGGTAAGAAGAAAAGGAATCTATGAAAAACATCTTGCAGCATCAGTAAATAGATTGTAAAGCCGTGAGACTCTGGTAGAGCTTTTCCAGCTGAGCCCTCACATCCTGCCTGGCTTTGGGATGCCAATGCCATCAACGTCAGGGGGACCTGGCTGCTTCCCACCCCCACTGATGTCAGCAGCAAACTCACACTGATTTTCAACTCGAAGCTCACAACACAATATACTGACAAAGCCAAAACAGAAACCAAACACCTAGGTCATTCAAACGACCTCTTTTTATGTTCTTATTAAAGGAAGAGACCTGAAGGAGGAAGTAAGTTCATCCAGACTGAAATCCTGGGAAGCTGCCATCCCTGCGCAGGGCATTATCTGTTCAACATCCCTGGGACCCTCTGCCACGAATCCTCCCCCTCCCTTAGGTACCAAAACAAGTCAGGTAAGTGGCCCATCCTTCAGCTTCCAGTACTATTCACTTAAAATGAAAAGTAGGGAAAAACCCCACAGAAAGGACAGTAACATACTGTCCGCCTGATTTGGTGAAGGAACCTTAACCTTGCATCCTGTGCAATGGCTTTAATGACCTGTACTGATTTCACACAACACACTTTCTTCTCTTTTATCCCAAGTGGAACAGACTCAGCAGATTAGGGAAATTCAAAATTAGGAAGAAAATGCATCTAGTAGAAAAATCTAGCATTCCATTAATTGTAAACAACCTAATAGTAATAGCGGAGTCTATTTTGAGAATGTTAGTCAACTATATTCCCACTTCAAACAATTTCTGCAACAAACCCTACCTAAAACGAGCACAGCAAACAAAGCAAAACAGCAGCTCTCCCTAATTTGCATTCAAAGCGGTTAATTTACTGGATTGACTAATGGATTGCTTGTATTGTAAACTTCATGCAACCATATCAATACTCATTTCTCATCTAAAGAAATACCCAACAGCCATACTAGGTTCCTGTCCGCACACTGCATCCCTCTGAACACCCACAGTGCCTCATTAGCATCAACACACTGTAGCTTAAATAAAAGCAAACCTGCACTTTCCTAACATTAGGAGTATGGTTTTGAATCGTCCGTCTTCAAAAATTCCTCCCTTTGCCCTTACTCAAGGACAGAGACATTTCCCCCATCTTTCGGCTAGCTTAAAGTGCTGCTCTCAGCCGTTCAGTGCACGGTGCATATGGTGCTCCCCACGCCATTTCCCACTGCAATCTTTCTGCCACTTTCCTCGCTGGCCTCGGGCTTTCTGTACAGGTGCTGCAGCAGACTGCTTCTTTACTGCTGATTTGTGCTGTCATTATTCACTCACTCTGCTCTTCTCTTTGGCTCAAGCCAGGCTGTTTTCTTCTATGCTGGATTGTTAAACCAAAGTAAGAAGAGCATCCTTCCAAAAAAAGGCAGTGTGAAGTCAGACTTTTCTTTCGACCTTCCATAGGGTCAAAATAGGTTGAAGGTTTTTTCACCTGTATTAAAATTTTTCATTATGGAAAGGAATAATTTACGTTACATATATCATCAGTATGAATTTTCTGCTGTAAATTTTGAAGTACAATTCCCACAGCAAATGAGAGGGATTTTGTTTCACCCATGCATGAGACAGATTACAGTTTCTTCAAACCTCACTTTGTTTTGGTTTCTTTATTAGAATCAAGAGAGATTTCTGAGTGAGGAGCTAAGCCAAAGTGTCAGTGGGTGGGTAACTTGCAGGGAGTCAGCATTTATACCCATCTCCTCCAGGTCACATCTCAACAGGCAGTGATGCTGGTCCAGCAGTGGCACAATGGTGCTCAGCTGTCCAGGAATCTTAGCAGGATTGAGAAAAGGACAATTCTACCATGAGTAGGCAGGGAAGAGGGCAAACACAGCAGATGGCAGAGAAGAAGAAACACAGTGGCTTGTGCCGGATGACTAGCTGTCAGTTAGCATTTCTGGAAAAAAACAGATGAATTGCCATATAATTACATGCATCCCTCATACTTTGTCTTCCACCCTGTAGGGAGAATCCATCTTTGTAACCTTTGGAGGACTAGAGGCATAAAAAGACAGGTGCCACACCAGCAAGGCCCACTGGCCAGCTTCTGATAAAAGAAATCAGCTTGTGCCATGCTCGGCAGCGGCTCCTTCGCTGCCTGGTTTAAGGGAAGCACACAGTTCTCTCCCCCATCCTGCCACCTGGTCACCACAACATGTCACCCAGCCAACACTGAGTGTACCCTTGAAAACCCACTACACTCAGGCCTTGTACTTTTAATGTCAAAGTCCAAGTCAGAGCAGAGAGTTTAGAGTTTACACTCTTTAACATCTTCTGTGAAATTAATTACTGGTCATTTGACAAAATGAATAGACCTTATAACGAGGTTTCTAAAAATGCAATTTCTGTAATTCTTTAAATTACTTTCTGTACACAGTATCAAATTCTTTCCTGCCTTACACCTCTTCTAATGCTGTACTCAGTGAGCATATGGCAGGGAAGAATTTAACCTCTAATATATAAGTGGCATACACTTATTTCCCTAGGGAACTGACCCAATCTAGACCACTGGCTATTTATAACACATTCAAAAATAAATCGCAAGGCAAAAGGGTAGGAAGGCTGTTAAGAAAGGCTGTATTTGTTGATAAAGCTAGAAAAAAGTAATATAGCTATGGATTCCCATACAAAGTTACTGTCACAGTATGCTGTAAATTTTAAATTATTACTAAACCCATGTGTTACTCACAACTAAGGCAACTCCCTGCAATGGGCCGCATAGTCAGAGCAAACCACCCCCACTGCACACTCATCAGTCCAACCCTGAACAACTTCCTCCCTCTTTGGCCTACGGGATTTAAGGGCATGGCTCAGGACTAGTTCCCTCCTGCATGAGATGGCCTCATCTGCACTCACACCCGCTGGGACCCGACCGGCAATCCTAGGGCAGAACGGTGACGTCGGTCCCAGATAGCTGAGCTGATACCAGGGATGTTTCACAGCTCACTGGAGCCGTGAGACAGCATGATGATGAGAATATGCATTGCATCCATGGCAGCAGCCCTGGAGAGCTTCCTCTTGGAGGGGACTAGCTGGCTCGTTTCAAAACAGCATCTTAGCATGGACAGTCAGACGGCGAGGACCAGGAGCAAACAACAGAATGAAGTTATCTGGCAACACAGATGGGCCCTGAGTCATTTCTTGGATCGGGTCTTCAAACACCGTGTGACAGTCAGAGCTCCAGTCAGGCTTTGGAAGAGCTTCACAAGGAGCAGACAGTGGGTAAATGTGCCAAATATCCTCTCACCTTCTAACTGTCCCGTTTTCCCATTGCTTAGTCTTGCCTGTTGCTGCAGTTGCTGTCAGCCAACCACATGGGCCTGTGCTGCAGCTCTGGAGACAGTACTGGTGGTGTGAGGACACTGGAGAGTTTTTATTAAAAAAAAGTCTAGGATAGTTGAGGAAAGCGAAGTTTAAGCTGAATCTGATGGATAATCTTTCTGAATAACATCTGCATTTGGCCTGGAGCAGAGGAAAGCTTAGAAATTGCCAACCATTAACTCTCATGAATACAGATTTCCAAGCATTCCTCATAAGCCCAGAGCATCACCTCCTAATGGAACTACTTTTTGCTCTGCAACATCCAAAGTAGGCAATCGCTGCAGAAGGTGGTCGCGGGCAACACCTACCCAGGGTGATGCATCTCGGCATCTCAGACTCGGTGGGTGCACGACATGTGGGACACACACTTAGGGCTGGCAGAGACTCCTGCAGCCAGAAGGGAAGAGACGTCGTTTCAAAAACAACTACAATTCTTTCATTCTCTCCTTGTTCTTCTGGATAGCTATAAGCAGTTGTCCCTTTTCATTCCCCTTGCCAACTTTTATCAGCAGAGAAAACCACTGAAGAATGACACTTGAACAGAGAGACAGCTTACCTGCACCAGCAAAGCGAGACTCAAAGTCACTGCGCTGACTTCTTATGATAAAATATTGATAAAAAATACTATAACATAAGAAGTTTAAAATCACTCAGTCCTTTATACACAAATCTTTTTTGTTCAACTGTAGCCTAGCAATATCAGATCACTTTTCTAACTTACATATGAGTAAAAGTGACTTTTCAAAAAAGGAAAACATATCTTGTGAAAAATTTCAAAATAATTTAATTTTTTTCAATTTGCAAATTTTTTTTTCATCTGTCATTTTCAGCAGTACATTGTGAAACAAAGGATATGAGAAAATGTCTTTATATTCTGAAGACATTATAACTTTTTAATCTTCTGTTCTTTTTCCTGTGCAAAAAGGAATAAGAAATAAAATAAATTGGAAGAAGTATTTTCTTGCACTAGAATTACTCAAAACCGTGATTGATGTTTTTCTAACAGGAAAACCTGAAGAAATCAAAATGTTTTTGTGATCCATTGATTGAAATAATATGCTGACAAAATAGTTTTTCAGTCACAAGTTTTCACTGGGTCTGATTAACATGGTACATTTATGTTCAAAAACTTGTTTCTAGAGTATCAGAAGGCCAGAGGGGTTTGTCTCACTTTTTTTCAGAATAAACTCTATATATCCTTTGAGGTCTTTGCAGTCACTTTACGGAGCTACGTAAACTCTTTGCCTATCTTAGATGTGCTGAACTGACACGTTCCCTAACCGTAGGGTCATGGCACAGCTCCAGACTCCAGCCTGCAGAGGTTTCTCAGCTGCAGGATGATGGGCGCTGCTGTGCTACTGCACCTCCTAGCTCAACCTCCAAGACTATGAGAAATCCCTCCATGACCAGAAATCCCATTTATACCCAACCAAGTACAATCAGCCAAGGCTCCTGTCCTGTAGACTGCGGCTGCAGAGGCCGGGACATCCAAACACCCTGGTGATGCAGATGTTTTGCTCCACCACTCAACATCTACTGGTTTGATAAATTTTGAAACTATTGCATGTTGATCATTAGTAAAACTTGTTGTAACTACATAATGATTGTGGTGAAAGCAATCAAGTGGCATCCCAGGAGCCATCAACTAATTATGTGATATCCAATTAGTGACACTATTTATTTATTAACCTCCTAGTCACACTATGCAGAGTTCTAATTACTTGATAAAAAGCTGAAACTACCAAGGGTGTGCTGAAGTTTTGTTTGGTCAACTTTGACCAACAGAAGTGCTACATATATTGTCTCTGGCACATTGTGAAGAGTTTAGTGACACAATTGAGAGGAACCAGATTACAAAATGCTGCTGAGATGAACTTGGCAAATTATGTGAGTAAAATATCATCAACCTGAAGCCATGCCACCTTGCTAGGGCAACATCCAACCTCTCATGTCAAGCTACATAAACTGGGATAATGAGTGAGGAGCACCTAGATGGCCCAGGAAGGGTCACTCATTAGCCAGCATGTACGATGCTGTCACCTTGGTCAGAGGCACCCTGATTTCTAGCCAGGAAGGGACAACTTGCCTTTGCACAAGTGCCTTTTGGATGCGTGGCAAAACCCAAAGGACAGCTGAAATAATTATTGATCCCATTGTGGAAGTTTCTCACACATGTGTTTTCATGTAGCTCAGAGACTTGAGAGCCCTTTTGGGCTCTTCAGGAATAAATGAAACCATATACCATCCTCCAAGCTGTTTCAAGAGAAAAAAAGCTGTGTGTACAGTGCAACCACACCAGGCAGCCTACAATCGAAAGGAGAGAAAGGGTGGCCAAAGTGGAAGACATCTCCTTCCCATACAGAATATACTTCTTTCTGTGAGCTCTCTCTTTCTCAACTGCACCTTTCACTGACAGATGCAAAGCAAGACTAATGAACTATTGATAACCCTGGCACAAAGGATTATTAGACAAAGCAATTTTATTTCGTGGGCATTGATTTGTAAGTCCCAGCCACAGTACAAATGAAAACAGTGGTTTAGATAGATGAACTTGAATGCTAAACAGGTGGTCATCCTATTCATTCCTAATACCTGGACTCAAAATATTTACCAATACACATTATGTACCTCTGTGTACTCTATATATTTATAAATACACTTGCAGATTTTCTAGATAATTAATGGTATTTGAAGAGAAACCTAAAGCAACCCAAACATTAAAACAGGACTGCTGTTTTGAAGGCTGTGAATCTTGACAAGACATCATACTGAATAGTTTTAATTTGAACCAGTGATTCCCAAAAACACAAAAAAGAGATGTCCAGGCACAGAGGGACTCCACAAGCAAAAATGTGTGAAGAGAAGGGGTTTGTCCAGGAACACCTTAAGCAGCCTATAATAAGTATGAATTTTGCTGGCCTGAGAAAGGACACTGAAGCAGGATGGGTTTTACTCTTTTCCTGCAGACACACAACTACAGACCTGTCCACATCAGCCCATGGTGACATCCAGGAACTCCATCCACGGCCTCATGGAGAGCTGGAACCTGTCCAGAGCCAGGAAAGCTGCTGATCAACACCTGTGAGGAAATAAATTCTGTCTGATCCTGGGAACCAGGCAGACGTGGCATCTGAATTTCAATTCTCATCTTCCCTGGCATTTGTCTGACATTTAATTTGATGGCAACTGCTGCAGTAAGGACTGTCTTAACCCAGATGGAATTATGAAAACAGTAGTGAAATTTGTCCTCTTACCCTGGTGAATCCAGAGGGAAATTTCAAAGACTAAGACATAGAGACCTAATTTTGCTGGCTTTCCAATGGCAAATACGTAGCCAGCACCCATTTTTGTCTTTAAAAGCTTCCTCTAGCTCTACTAGTGAGTAATCAATCATCTCTTAAAAAGAACTGCCACTGGCCTCCCCACCACCATGATTAATACTCCATCCCTCCAGATCACAAGCTCAGATAACAGGATATGGAGGGCACATATACAAGAAGTTATCTGGCAATGCTAAGGCAAAAACAATCCTCAGGATTTCCAAGAGAAGGTTGTTCCACTTGCAGTTTCAGTCTGGAAAACAGTAAAATAAAACTGCAGTTTAATGAACTTTTAGAAGAAAAATGTTTTGGGTTTTTTTAATACAAGCCACAGCAACAGGACACTTCCCCTACCTCGGGCTCTGTTAAACATGATGCTCAAAAGCCATCTCCAATACTCCAGGGATTAAATTATTTTCTGAAAGCCAATTCGTTCCCATCGTTATTACTGGTATAAAGCCGTGAGGTTTTTGCTTTCCTCTCTTTTTTTCCAATGCTAGAAATAGATTAAACTGGCACTTCAGGATGCTGAGGTGCACTTTCAGCTGAGCTCTGTGGTTCACAGAGATTTATCAAAAATGACAAGATTCAACATCCAGGAGATGTCTCATAGTGCCCAGGAGCTCAAAGAAGATGCAGCAGTTCCAATAGTAACCAGAGAGAAATAAAGAAATTGCTAGAAAAAGAACCATGTAGTCCTTGAAAATCAAAGGTCCAACACGAATGGGAAGACACTGTGCTGATCAGCACTGTCCATTAGTGAGCAAGAAAGAGTCAGTGCCTGCCTCCTCAAAATGAAAAAGCAGCGAAAGCTGCCCTTCATTTCAGCTCCAAGGGCTGTTATAAACTTCCTCGCAGTTACCTGTCAGAGCCTTCGAGATGCAGAGATTTTCTCCTATTCCATTTGCAAACAGCGTGGTATTAGCTGGAAAGTGATGAGTGTCTATTTATGATCGCTTCTTCTAAATTAAGCTGTCACTGAAATAGTAAAACATAATATTCTCTAAGTGCATTCTCTTTTTCACACACATGCATGTAAAGCAAATTATGATATATTTGAAAAAGGCTAAGAAAAAAATTGCAATATCTGGGCACTAACTATTTAGGAAGCACAAAATCATCTCTTCTGTATAATCAGCCTTCAGTTGGACAACCCACCCTGCCCAAACTAATACTTATGATTGAGAACCACCTTGCACCCAGACTGCATCATTTCTACTAAAATTAATATAATGCAGGTGGAACGGAGGTGCTGACAGATTTCACCATATCAGATACAGCAGCATCCTTCCGCTGTGCCAGAGAGGGACCAAGCCCACCCCGGACTCTGCTGCTGCAGAAGCCCTTCTCACACAGAAATACAATACAGAAAACCTGGGGCTATTTCCAAGTCACAGAGCGAGCCAGGTAGGATTCTGCAGAGAGACACTGGATGCCTTTTTCCTCTTGATTCCAACAATGAAAGTTAAGGGAAAAGTTAAGGATTCATACAATGAAAGTTACTTGGAAACACCAGCATGTGGTACTCTGTATTATCACTCTGAGTAATTTTTATCTATCAGTGTTGGTCTCTCACATGTACATGGCAGGTGTCTGCATTGTCTCTCTCAGTGTCACTGCCTGTACCTTTCACCTTGGGCAGACTGTGCATTCAGCACGAGGCATCCTCACATGTTGTCTGCAGCCAAGGGAACATTGCTCGGTGTTACGCTTGCATCTACCTTTCATTTAGGTGTATTTTAGAAAGGGCTTATGCCAAGATTGTACACAATAACAAAGAGAGAACATAAAAAAATTCAGTATCATAGTATATAAACTCAACCACCTCAAGTCCACTCCAGTATTTCATTAGCTATTTCACATGCACAAACTGAGCTGAAGAAACTAGAGCTGTAGTCAAGGGCAGTGAGTATAACCACAAGACAGCTGTGAGAGCACCCAGGTCTTTTCTAATAAATAACGATTCTAATAAACACCTATAAGAGACGCCCATTACAGAGCAATAAGTTTGCACAGCAAAAAGGTATCTGAAGAAAGCTCCACATTAAGAGAAGTCCTGCACTCAGCTAGGACTTTGTAGGTCTCCTAATTCCTTCACAGCAGTCAAAGGCAAATTCCTCCACAAAGAAGGAATGCACTGGCCATCCTCCCCTCTCTTCCGCACGCCAAGACCTTCTCCGTCACAGATTTGGAAACAGCCTGAAGGAGTTAGGCTAAACCAGAGGAAAGTGAAAAAGAAATAACTCCTGTAAGACTTTTGGGAAAGCTTAATCCAATTTTCTCTTATGAACTAGGTATCATTCCCCTTTCACTTGCCCTCAGTAGTGATAAACTGCAGACAAAAGAGATAAGGGACTCGCACACCTCACATTTAACCACTCATAGTAAATACACTTCTCGCTTTCGCTTATCTTACAGCCTAGTATGGATTTCCTTTTAGTAACCTTCTGAATTACAATCAAATTATACTTTCAGGGCCATTGAATTGCATGACTTGCAATACCTTAATGGGTTCCGTTCTGGCTCCTCAGGAAGGACTTGTAATCCCTGTTGTCTTCTATATTTCCATGAGACTTAAGGATATGCTTCACCGCTATGCAGAATAGCACGTACCCTAAATTTACCAGAGTAAATTCCGTGCAAACAGTGCATGGGCGAGTGAACTGCCTCTTCTAAGAAAAATTTTAATAGCACACGTTTCTTCTTTTGCTTTACAGTGACAGTCCAGGGTTTGAATGGTACAGTAATCCCAGAAACTTTCAGACATTTGTCCAATTTGATGTCATGGTGCACAGTCTACACGCCAGGTATCAGCTGCTCTGCAAACTATTTGAAAATAGTATTCTGAGTATTAACACTCAGAAACAGTGCAGCGCATCACATTCCTCTTCACACCACTGACAGTATATTTCTTGGATATGCTTTCATCCTATAATAAGGAAGTTGTCACTTTCTTAGTTATGGGCTACATAGCAAAGAAAATATAGAATCTGGTCTATAGCTGCACTGAAATAAATTTTTAAATTATATAAATGTTTAAGTAATTGAAATAAGAGAGAGGGAGAATAAACACAATCTGAAAGTCCTAAAGAGACCTCTTGTCAGGACTGATTGCTCTCCCCTGAAATTCTGAAAGTCCGGATGGTGTCCAGGCTCAATGTGCTGATTTGTCAGAAGTCAGTTCAGATGTACAGCTGTTCTCCTCCTCCTCCCGGCTCCCCCACTGAGGATCCAACAGGAAAACCAGAAAACATGTATATATTTACAGGACTAAGCTAAGAGCTAGAGCACTGTGCATCTCCTCACCCACACTGCCTGACACAGGAAGAAGTGTATTCTCTTGTCCATGTTTGGGGCCAGAATATACCGTCACCTCACAGTGATCCTCTGACTGAGATCTTCAGTCGTCAGGGTGGCTGGTTGCTTCTCCAACTGGGCAGACTCTGGGGAAGAGGCACTCAGCTGGCTTTGGAAATCAAAATCTTTAGGATGTTTTATGCTGACTTCCTGATGAATTTTAATAAACTTGAGTAACTTTTCCTGCTCCATCCCCCAATATATAGGTACTATTCTGCAATTACACTCAGTAATAATTTCTTCAACAAGGTATTTCCAAGTACAGTTCAATGAATACATGAATAAGCAAGTGTAACAGTAGATTAAGGAATTATTTACATAATTGAGTAAGAAATGAAACAAGGTATTGAGATTATACTTTGAAACAGTGAATGAATTATCTGCTGCTGAAAAGGTTATTATTTTTGGAGGGTGCATACGACATCTCCAGAATAAGGTTGCAGTATATATCTCTTCCTCCACTGATAGCAAATCAGGGCTCTATAAACAATTAAGAAATTCTGCTTAGAAGACAAAGCATGTAGAAAAATTGCTTAACTTTCACTACTGATTTTGTACCAGTTTACACAAGTGCCATGTCACCCCCACCATCCCACATGCCCCCAAACACAGAAGAACTGGAATAAACTGAGCAAATTCTAAAAGTTTCTATTGGTTTGGGCAAAATCACTTTTGCTGTGGGTATTCCCACTTGGGTTTGAACTTCTGTACCTTACTTCCTTTGACTTTGCTCATCATCTTGAAGACCAACAGCACCTACAAGAAAGTAGTTATTTAATAGAGATTACAAACATGCAGATTGTTCGACCAATGCAATTCTCATTATTTTCAAACAAACTAAACTACAACTAAGCTTAGGTCTAGAGAGGATCTGAAAGAATCTCAGGTACGCAAAATGTCACTCCTGTACCTACCAAAGTAGCTCCTGTTTATCAGCTTACAGCTACTGCACCAAACCCATCAGAGGAGGCAGCAGGGTGTTAGTTAGCATCACGCTGGGACACACAATCTGAAAGCACACCGAGGAGCAGTGGGGGCACTTTGGAGGTCAGAACGTCCGTGCCTTCAAAGAGAAGACAAACGGGAAGACTTTGCTTCTACAGGAACCAAGCACTTGGCACGTAAAAATACCCAAGTTTGAGGTGTGGGGCTCCTCGTCACCCCACCACTGTCAGACGGGCAGAAGTCATCTCCTTCACCTCTCCATCGGAGGGGACAGCCCCCTCCCCTCACAGGGTGATGGTGGGGACCTTCCGCCATGTGCCAGCACAGTGACCTTGGGAAGCCAGCGGCCCATGACACTCACACTTTTCAGCTAAGTACTTACATCACCAGGTCCTCTAAGAAAAATTGCAGACTCCGGAGATAATCAGAGTAGTAACTTCCTCTGTCTGCAACTACTAAGGGGGAGATAAAAATCTCTCTTCTCCCTTTATCCCATCACACTTTTTTTAAAATGTTATCATGTTTTTTCCAATTGTATTCCCAATAAGCCATCAGGTAAGAAGTAGAGTTTGCCAGCCCTGAAAAGAAGTAATCTTTGCTGGCAACATCATTTATCAAAATAAGGCAAAAAAATGTTCAAATAACATGTAGGAGGAAATTTCCACATAAGACAATTTGAAGAGCTGTCGACAGGCACCAGATGAATGGAGAGAAGCACTGGATGCTGTGTGCCGAGCAGAGAAGAGAGGGAATGCTTTTCAGCAGCACTGGTTTCAAATGGAAAATTAATTTCTTTCTGACTGGGTCCAAAGTGCTTTTCATCTTCACCTTCCTTTAAACACCTTGGGATATGAGTCCACTGAGTGTGATGAGAAGTGATACACCAAAGGAAGGACATTTCCAAACACATCCCATGCAGCCCCAGCTTGGCTCCTGGGGCACCTGTGGCGTCATGGTGGCCCTTCTAACATTCACACACCGGGTACACTGGACCATAATATTCATTATTTGTGCCACACAGCTGGGGGAGAATGCCAGCCTCCACGATCCGTGAGTTCAGTTCAGGCCACAGCCACGCAGCAGGATTTCTAACGGCCACATCTTGCCCTAGTTTTTCTCAATATTAATGTTTCTGATAACAAAGCAAATCACCAGAGACATATGCTACCTTAAAACAAACATGTTGCATTCACATGAGTACAAAATAGGTGTATATTAAAATAGGCATAATGAATATTCAAATACATTTGCAAATGTCCTTGTCCTTTGTGTGTTTTCCACAAATATTGAAAAGGGAACTTTCCTGGGAGAGACATTCATCAGTACAGAAAGTTTTTATGAAGTAACTCACTCAAGTTACAGTAAATATTCACAAAACAGATACTTTAGACTGGTGTGTATTCGCGGGAGAAAGCTGATTCTGGGAACCTCCAATTAGGCAGCAGTAACTTTTCCTATGGCCTTCTCAGAAAAGAACTAAAGAAAAAGGCTTTCTTTGATATATTTTTCAGCAAAGATGTTTCAAACAGGAAATATAAATGTGAAAAATAAGACAAATTTCACCTGTAAATTATTCACTCAGCATTGTGAGGGCTGGAAATGCCCCAGCAAGCCAAGCTGAAAGCAGCACTACGCCTAAGTTGAGTATATGAACTGTGTGCAACCAGCAGCTGAATAGCTAGTGTAGACTGACTGTCCTGAAAGCTCTAAACTGGGGCCCCCAGCCCAAGAATCTTCCCAATTAGAGTAATTTCTAATGACCTAATCTTGTATCTCGATACACAGTGGAATGTCAAGGATCCTGTGCACAAAATCCCGCAGCCACCAACCCCAGCCACCTCCATCCCCTACTGTTAACTAAGGTAGTTGTATTTTAATCTTTAAAATAGAAAGAATCATCCCTTTTCCTTTCATAACTTCGCACTGCGATCACTTCAGAGGATGCTGTTTTAATGTTGGTCTAGTGTCTACGACGAGATGTCTCCAAAACCAAACAGAATCTAAAGCATTATCAACAAGTATTTACCCTTTTGGTTTAATCATGATAATAAAGGGACATGAAAACCTGTCCTCGCAATTCCACCTGAAGGTTCTCTTCTACACAAAAAACATTGTACAGTTGTCCAGTTTCATTAGACTTCCTCACGTAGTTGTCTATTAACCTTCAGACAAACCAAATTCATAATATTAGCCGGTGTGTTTATTTTTCTTTCCATGGGAATATGGCATGACAGGTCTATGGGTAGAAGGTAACACCACAAACAAGAACAAGTACTGTTTTGCTGGTTTGAAAGTGGAGCTTCAAATATCCTAGTCTGTCTCCGGATTTTATTTAACTAACAGAATTTTTTAGTTTACAAAATGGCCCAACAAGGATAATTAAACTAGAAACATGCCTGACGATTCTAAATGTTCTCTGTCAAGCATATGGGCTAACACCTTTTTTTATTAATTCTCTGTTTTTCAAGGGAGATACAATTGAATTAGAAGCAGTATGTAGGTGGCTCATTTTTCCCTCCTCACATTCCCTTTGACAGTAGTTTGAAATAACATTCATCAAACAGTATAAAAAGTTGAAAGAAATTAATTAAGCAACCTAGGAGGAAAAATAAGATGTCTTTTCAACAGTATTTCACTTATTCAGTCTTACAGTGCTGCATATTGTAATTTTCTGAGCAGAAAATGCAGAATAATGCTGTACCTCTGCATGACTGTGAAACATCACATTTTGAACATCGTTGTTGGTAAAGCAAGTTCTGAAACAGAAATAACTGAAACTGCCCTGTTGAAGATCTGCTCTGAAAATCATGCAGTATCTCACTGCTGGCATCACTCCTGCCCCCGGCCCTTGCAGCAGGACCCCCACAGCGCCAGCACAGCTCAGCAAATGTCCACTCAAATTCCTTCATCAGCTCTCCTCCAGGAGGAACCGAGGTTTTCAGGTCCTCTTGATATTCCTTCTGCATTTTGGCATTAAGGGTAGACAGCAGAGATGGTAATGCCATGTTTCACTTTAATCTTATCAGATGAGTAAAATCCTGTTGTTTTAAAAATCACTGTTGTTCAATATTGTTTAAATTAATATTGTCCGATGTTTGTACAACAGCCCCATGTATGCACTGCAGAGCCTGTTTCCTGCTCTCCACCCATAATGTGGATAAACCACGTGCTCTATACGTTATTGCATACACTCCCATTTCCACTCTGTGCACTTCTACAGGCTCCTCTGCCTGGTTTTCCTTCTCCGACTATACCGACCTCACTAATGTAGCTATAAGGCCAGCGCCCTCCTTAGCCCAAGCTCTTATTTAATTAAACCAGTAACATCACCAGCAGAAGTGGCACAGTGAATTAACATATGGTCCTCCCAGCAAAAGCCAAAGGCGCAGCTCTCCCAGTGCTGAGCCGAGCAGGTGAGCGGCTGTGCAGCCATTTTACTCCGCTGGACTGGAGCTGGCTCTCGCTTTGTCTCACAGCTTAGGAATGCAAAACTGTGGCTGTCCCGCTCAGGTCCTGGTGCCACAGCATGTCCTGTGCCAGGAAACAGGGCACAGTCATACCACTGCCCTCCCAGTGCCCAGCCAAAATAACCAGAGCAGACCCCGTGCTCACATCAAACCTCCAATGTACATGGTCTAAAGGAATCCTAACGTAGCAGGAGACTATTCACCAAACTAATTTCTATGCATCTAACAAACAACTACCCAAGTCCAAAAACATGGCTATGAAAATATGTATGTAAAAACCCTTGTATCTATTTCTGATTGCTGTGCGAGTCCTAGCTACTTTATTGAACACAATCCGCAGGTAATAATTTAATGTTTGTATTATCTGTTTCTCAAGGTAATAACAAAGGAAAGACCAGAGATAAAATGGCACCAGGTTCCCTTATTCACAGTGAATCTGCTCAGTACTAATAAGTCATGAGGAATGGATTAGCTGTGTCTTATGCAGGAAGCTTCCCAAACACATAACTAATCTTTCTCATCAGGTGCCGGTTTTACATGAGCAATGACTTGAGCACCTACTTGCCTTTCCATCTACCTAGCCTAAGGGCTTCTAACCCTTACCAGCATCCTCCAAGAATGGAATCAAGCTTGTCAGCAGCAGTGCATCAACCTGACTAAACCGAACTTGCACTCCAGGACAAGATCGAACACAGGCAACCTGGATTCTCCTTTTCTGCCTCTGTTGCTACATACCTTGGGCAAGTCTTCTGAAGCCCGATTACCAATGGAGCAACCTCCCTTCTTTGCTTCAGGGAGGTGGGTGCTGGAGTTCAGCACATTGCGGACCATGATCTGATCCTCCCTGATGCTCCATTTCTCTGTAAAGTCTGGTAGGAAATTCTCCTTCCAAGAGGCTCTGGAAGACTTAGTCTGTAATTGCTTGTAAACCACTTAAGTGGTAAGTGATACAGAAATCCAAAGTGGTAATTGTAATAGAGGCTCAAGATTAATCTATTTTTGGCATGTTAGACATACTTATGGACTTGATTCAAGTCAGTTACTGAAAACTGTAAAGTGTCCAAAAAGTGACAGAAAAAAATAGTTTGATTAAAACCATTCCAGAGGCAGATCAAATCTTCAAAATATTCTCTGAAACCTATTGTTACAGCCTGAAGATGAAGCCTTGCTGAAAATTTTCTGGTCAGAATAGGAGACAGAGACCTGAAGTTTTATGTCAAATAAAAGATGCTCCAGTTTTGGATTAACAGGAAAGTAAGCGATGAGAGGATGTGTCTCCTCTCCTGCTTAACCCCAAAGCAAAGCTGTCCTAGGAAAGTCAGTGACCAGAGGTAATGGGAGTCTGCCAAGAGGGCTTAAGGTCCCTGGTGTTAAACTTTTCATCATTCCAGATTCTGGGCTGAGACCACTGAATAGTGGACACTGGGTTAAGTTTTGCTCACCTGCCCTCAAGTGAGCCGTGACTAAGAGGAGACATTAATCAGTGACCATGGCATGGAAACCATGGGCAGAGTGGTATTATTTGGTATTATCCTCCACATCACACAGTGAAACTGTCAGAGCACCAATACGCTATCTGATATGAGTAAGGGACCCAGAAACCCTTGGATTATCTCTTTATGTCCCAGAGACAGGTAATACCAGTTTACTACTAAGTACTAGAAACATCTTCCTTCCCCACAAAGCTGCAACTTGTCCAAACTTTCCACCAACTTTCACTTTGTGTAGCCTCAAGGTCAAGATTACCCTTTATTAAAAACAAAATTTCCGTAATTTCCTTCTCATTTACTTTGGATTAGTGGATGTTGTGTCAATAAGGACAAATTAAGTTTGCAGGCCAATATAAAGTCTCACTGTGGTATGAATGATACTTTTTTATAGACTTTCTACAAAATAAAAGATAACTGATGATACAATATGTTTTAATTATTTTCTTCATAAACTATCAAATTAAATTTTAAGAAGCTGGAGATGTTATCTCTTATTAAATTGAGATTGAACTCAGAGATGCAACTTTTAATGAAACTTTCCACCCCAGAAAGCTTTTTTGTAATTTTAATAACTTTCAGCAGCCTGCCATACAGAATATCCTACCAAAGCTTCTTATTTACACGTTACTGCAAGGGACTCCCATTTCATGGCCACCAGGAAGAACCTCCCTGTCTGCAAACTCTTCGCTCAGGTGCCGTCCAGCCCTCCGTAAGGGAATAGCAGCACTTTGGTACCGCACATCTCCGTGCTCAGACATCCCATCGGGCAGGAGGCTGTTGCAGGCAGCTCTCGAGCCCTCTGGCACCAAGCACCTCTACTGCCCCAGCCCAGCCCAGGAGCTCTCTCTGTATAGCAGCAGGAGCAGTATTTAGCCCTTCTGAGCCACATCATCATACAAAGGCTCCGATATTCTATCTGGGATTTTCTACTCACTGTATCATGAAATACAGTCTCAAAGAATGGCGTAGAGTTTCTCAGTGATGAGTGCTGCAGCACCAGGTAAGCCACAGCATACCCAGAAAACACATACACTAATCAATGCTGTATTCAAGGGAAAAGTATTTTCACTAATTTAAGCAGCAATACAATCTCAAATTAGCAAAGAAGAAACAGAAAAGCAAGTACGTGGCTTGTAACACTTAACTATGAAAACATGTCACATTTTGGGACAAACCAGCAAAATATAAAAACTGCAGAAGTCAATGGATCATATTTTTGGTTCATGCCTTAAGGGAAGAAGAGCAGAAACAGAGATGAAAATGCAGCAGCAAGTAAAAACTATAAAGAAGACAGAGAAGTGAAGAGAAAATACTGAAGTTGCCAGGAGAAAAATGAAAGAAACAAACTAATGGAAAAAAACTCTCAATCTGCCAAAGGTTTCACAATTTCATAAAATGTATTAATGTAGCAGAGAGAAAGGGTAAATAATCTACAGACCAGTTTCTGCCTTGGATAAGAGTGGAGTATACAGGTTATTTATTTTCTTATTTCAAGCTCTGTCAGTTGGTGTGGCTCACTGCGGTGAGCAGTGAGCACTCCTCTGTGCCCCTGTGCAACTCATTACAGCTGATCTGTTGACCAAGATCTTTTTGGTCACACAGCGACAGTCCCACAGGCTCAATTTCCATGTCCTCCTTTTGGCCAGTAATACCTAAATCAGATCACTAACAAACCATCACTCATCAAGTCATGGATACAAACACTAATTTTTCCAAATGGTAATTTCTTTGTTGTAAGTGGTAAAATACTGGTGTACTTTTTTTTTTTTTTTTTTTTTTTTTTAGATTTTATTCATGAGCTAAAGTGACTTTGGGCAGTCACAAACCAATTTTTCACTGTGCTCTGAACAGATGGCTGTTCCAAGAATACCAGCATCCTGGCAGTGTCAAACAGACTTGACCTTCCCAAGCAGCGCTGCAGACTTTTTATTAAAAGAAATAAAGAACCACCTACATATTTCCAATTATTTTTTTTTCAGGATTATTAAGACACAGCCCATAGCAGTACACAATGCAGGCATACACTGCATTCAAGGAAAATCTGAAATTCGCCTCAGAGAAGCAAGAATCTGGAGTTATTGTGCTATTTTGGTGGTGCACAGCCAACTCCAACATTGCATCAGACACACTTTGCAGAAGCAGAAGAGAGGAGGGATATAGTGTGATCCGTCCACACTATCTCCAGCTCATCCTGCCCTAAGGAGAGCTGCTGTGACGAGCTTTGTATACCCCAAAGAAAAACCTTCCACCAGCCCACAAATTACCCCAATTCTTAAGTTCAGAGTTTATTCAGCAAGGGTCTGGTTATAATTTCTCAATTATAAATAGCTGAAGTTAACTGTAAGTCTTCAGCAATTGTTGGCTAGCACAGCTGCAGGGATCTATATCGACAGAGCCTTCACAGGGAAGGCAGATAATTTTTTTTTTTTAATATAAATATCCTATTTTTAAGATCATTTAAATACGACCTGTGCTAACTTTTTCACAAACCACACAAAAAATCCAAGTCAAATTTACTTCACCGGTTTTTGTTAAATCTCTGTCCTTAATCTCAGGGAAGAGAGGGGCCCATTATCCTCCTGGAGACAATTTTGCTTTTTTACTGTATGTGAAATATTTTTTACCTGATTGTTGTCTATAAAGAAATAAAAAGTTTGGAGGACAGCACCCAGGGAGCAACTCTTGCCACTAGATCAATACCTCATTATATGTTAAACATAAAAGTTAAGCCACCCTTAGTTTTCAGTTGACGAAAAGTGGCATAAATACCCACAGTCATTGGGGGATTTTGTGCAAATTACTCACTTGACCTCCTTCTAAGAGGAAATGAAAAGATGTCACCCTTCCAGCAAGCACTGCCTTTTGCCTATGAGCTATAAAATATCGCAGAGGGATTTTGAAATGAGACCAGTGTTAGCCAGAGAACAGTAACACAATAATCTCAGCTGGTGTCCCCTTAGATGATAAGACGAGGATTGCAAGTCAGATGGAGTCAAACAGCTGAAGCTCTATTGCATTTTCAAGACAACCACGTGTGAAAAGTGGTTGGACTAAGACAGTCGGGCTGCTGAAGCACCGCTTTAATGCAGGAGGCAATTACAGACTTTTGAGGTGTGAGCACTTCTGAGCAAAATCCCTTCCATTTTGAAGACAACAGCGTCTGAAGTGATAGACCATCTTGGAAAAAGACAAATCCAGCGCTTTAGTGCAAAGCACATTGCTTCACGCAAGTCGCCCTGGGTACTCTCTGGCTTTTAATGCTATTGAGAACCACTCATTATTCCTCTGACTCAGAGGTTTAACTAATTCAGAGCAAAGCTTTGTAACGGGAAGCAGTAACGGAGAAGAAAGCTCCACTCAGAAGGTCTGTAATACGCCTCCAGCAGAACATCTTCACCGTGGACAGAGGAACCCGTTATCTTCTCTTCTACATAAGGCACAGAAAGAGCATTACGGAAAAACTAAAGGTACTTCTGCTGAGGGGCCATGGGGGGCACAAGGGAAGAAAGTGTATTTTAGGTTCAGAAATATTTAGCAGACCAAACTGTAGAAGTTTCTCTAGTGTATGGGCAGGGGGCATGTTCACCATAACCCCATACTGAAATATGGAATATTCTGGTTCATGTTTCTAATGTGGAAAGAGAGATCCAAGTCGGTAAAAATGCAGCCCAACAAATGGAGTATCAACACTCCATGCTATGCCTAAAAAACTGCAATTTCCCTTTGCTGGTGTCCCCAGTTTACTATCATTTAATACTGGATGTTATTTTCATCTCTTAATTGTTTAATGATTGGTGGAAAAGCAGAGAAAGGATGAACCTCTCACCCAGTGCACGGATAATGAAACCGTTGAAGCAATGATCCAAACTGAACTTTCCAACTGAGCGAAAATTTGGCCCTGAAAATATTCATTGCATTTTTTTCTGTCTTCACCATTTTATTTGAGCTGTCAGAGGAGCAATATGAAATAACATTGTATATTCATAGTGCCATCTGCATTACAGTACAAAATCTCCTACCAATCAATGCAAGTGTCCAAAGAACACTTCCAATTTGTCACAATAACCTTCAAAACTTGACATAAAATCATGCAAATTATTTCTTTAGGATCTCTGTGTATCTTGTGATTATTTATACTTTGCCAATATAATTCTAAACATTTTCATTTGTGCTTCCCATATTTCTCAAAAGAAAGGTGAAATTGAGAGATCAAAACCTGCCATAGGTTTATTTGGCAGTTTGTGTCCCTGTTTTGTATTTTTGGACATTTAATAAACACTGGTAGGACTGCACTTGGAGAATTACCAAAAAAATCAGTGTTTGTTTTTTTAAATTGCCAAGCACAATAACCCTATAAACTTCAGGTTTAGCCTTTAAAAAAAAAAAAAAAAAAGCCTTTTAAGGAAAAAACATTAAATGCCAGAGGTCTGGGTTCCCTGAAGAAGATGTTCAATGGTTTTACGAGTCAGGAGAGAAACTCGTAAGCCAGTGACTACAGAGGTTGCTGCTGGCACTGAGCCTGCAGTTAAGGCTCACCCTGTGTGTGTTTTCAAGAGCAGCTGGCGACACCTCTCCTCCCTCTGTGAACATCTGGCCAGCTGCAAGTCCCCCAGCTGTGTGCTGGGCCTTACCTGCATGCTGGTGCACCGCAGTGCGCAGGCAGATGCTGCTCGGGCCATTCCCGTTCCTTTAGCGAAGATCGATCGGGGTTAGAAGGCATTAAAGCTTATGGGAGAAATATATTCCAACCTGTAAACAGATTCACCAGCTGTTAACATCCAGCTTCTGACTAGGAATCCAAGTGAGAGCCTGGTCTGCTGAGCTCTGCTGAGTATATGGACCACAGCAACTTGCTTGGCTTTGCAAGGCGTGAGAAAGCAGGTCCCTGAGCTTCAAAAACAAAGGCAATTTGCTTTCAGCACGGAGCACTTTCTAAACGCATTCAGTATTGGGAAATGCAGATTACATTGCAAGTCTATAAAAAGCTCAGTTTAAATAACAACTATAGAGCTTCACAGGAGACTCTTTCCTAGGACAATGGGCAGACTACTGGGATGCACTTGTAAAGGTCGCACCATAAGCAACTGTCTGTACAAATTTTGTGACTGGAAGCTAATAAACAAAAAAGTGAAGGAAGTAGTCGATACCCATTATCAACCAGAAAAACACACCACATGCACTGTTAAAAGAATTTGAAAAATCGTTAGTAGTGGATGTGCTATGAAACCCATCAGAGAAATCACAAAACTTTGAGGACAAATCCAGTCGCTGCTGCTTTAAATCAGAATTCTGCATTTGTATTAACAATTCATCAGAGTATTTATAGCCAAGTTAAAAAAAAAGAAAAAAAAAAGAAGCCAAAAAAGACCCATTGGTGTTAACAACCTGTTGCAAATGGTTATATTGGGCAACACCTTTTCTGAGAACTCCTGTTCCAGGTGATGGAAATGAAGTGTTGAGAGCCTGGCGTGCTGTTAGATGAGGTGCTGCTGGCAGATGCTCCTGGCTGAGCTGGTGCAGCGTGCTGCAATGCAGCTCTTGTGTAACCACCCTCCCCGCTGGATTTGTGCAGCAGCTCTCCTGGCTGGCAGGACACGATGCAGCACACCCGGAGGTAGACCCGTGGGTGGGAAGGGAATGCCTGCAGCACATGCTCCCCTGAGAAATCCTGTTAAACGGAGATACTCATCCTTTGAGATGAACGGGGCCAAATGCCACTGTGCAGTATGACACGGTGATCTGACCCAACTGAAACAGTGTCTGCTGTTTGGCCTTTGGTCAGTCAAACACTAAATAAAAACCTCTAATACTACTGCTAAAATAAATGCTCTAAAGAGTGACACAGAGGGAGGGCTGGTCCCTGCAGCCGGCCGTGTGGCTGGTGCAGTGCGTGCATCTACAGCTCCCGCTCCCGGAGAACCTGCTGGGAAGCAGAAGTTGCAAATGTCAAACATATAGGAGAAATGGGCCATTTATTCAAAGGCAATATACAAAAAAAGAACGAAAGGTGGCATTTGTCAAATTAATTATGCTCTACAAATCACCTCGCTCACTTCCCTCAAGAATTTCCGTGGTGTTGCAGCCATTGCTTCCTGACCTCGCTGCCTCAAGGACTGTCCTGCCTTGCAGTGGCTGCAAGCTTCCACCGCACCCAACACAACTGCAGGAAGGACAGACGGAGACATTCCTGGGGCCTGTTCCTGCCACTCAGCAATATATATGGACTTTACCTTGGCATACGTCAGTGGCAATGCAACATCAATCACATGGAAGGTGCCTAAGATTTTTTTTGATGTGGCTAATAAAAGCCAGCGTGATTCCTCACTACCTGAGGTGCGTAGTGTCATACCCAAAGACAAGCAGTGCAGACGGTTTTTAACTTCAGGCAGTTACTTTGGAAGCTAAAAGATAACTGTAAATAAAAGGTGACCTTTGATGTAACTCATTTCTCATCTATTTACTAAGCACGTTAGAGACGAAGAGCAGCCTGTGAAATGGGCAGAGTAAGACCTCCTCAACTGAAGGTGTTCTGCTTAGTTCTGGTTGACTTTTCAGAGCATCCCTTACATTTATTCATTTTTGTCCATTTAATTGGTGTTACATAAATGAATGCTACTGACAACAATTGCTAGAGAGAGGTTAGAGCACTCCCAAACACCATAGAAGATTTCTATATTCAGCTCTGTCCATTGCACAGCAATGTTGTCCTTTGATTACAAGACCTGTGAGATTTGAGACTTAAGCTTCTCTAGAGCAAAACTTATTCCAGCTGCACAAAACTGTAAAGATAGAAGCATCCCCACATCTTCATTCCCTAACTAGACCTGCACGAACAGAAATGTAGTATAGCAGCTAAATTACCAACAGTTATAACACAGCAGGATATACAGTTTTTTAATTGAATACACTAAGATACAAGCAACCAATAAAATAAAGAGCACACTTAGAATAAATAAAAAGATACCTTTGCATAAAATATATTCTCATTAGAAGAAACGACGACTGCTACAAAACAAACCACCAAGGTACTTTTGTGACTGGCAATTTTTAACCAGAACAGTTCTATGCAAATTAAGGAAAGCAAATCTCTGAAGAAATAATGAAGTTTGGCGTAATAGTCCTAACATTTTTAATATAAAGGTACAATTGATGCTGTGTTATAATTGGTGCTATCTGGTGCTCTTTAAAGCTCGCTGAATGTTTTCAAAGCAAGAACGTTACCTTTTTTTAAAAATCACAAAGAGAAAATTTAGTTTTTGAGACAGTTCACAGAATGACATTTCAAATTTTATATAGAGATATTGAATATATATAAAAATAATTCTAATTAATGATCAGTGTGGAACACTCTGCTAAGGGACAAAAACTGCAGGCTCCTACCTATTGTAGTACATAAAACTTCAGGGGCTCTGTTGGTCATGACAATCTGCATTCAGTGCATGTCCTGATCGAACAACAACCACAATCAATAGTGGCTCCTGGACAAGGCCCACAACACCTATTACAGCCTAAGCAAGCTTGACCCAAACTATTAAAACAAGTCCCTTCAGTTCCATCAGGACAAGTATTTCTGGCCAAACACACTGAAGTTTTGACTAGTGACAAGATACTTGTAGGGAAATGGGTGTGCATGTCTGTTTATCTGACACTTTCCCACGATTAAAGACACATATTTGGGGATGCCTGCAGGGTTGGAAGCTACAGAGGTGTCCCAGTACAAGACAAACAATTTTTGCCTCTTGCATTTCTGAGCTGCCTGTGTGACCGACTGCCCCAGCGCTGCAGGGCGTTTGGTCCCATTCTGCACTGCCTTGCCCACCAGAGAGGCCAGGACCATCCATCAGACACAGGGCGCTGCACCAGGATAACGAGATGGGAACGAGCATCAGTATAAGGAGATGGGAAATTGATTCTCCTCTTTCCAACACTGTGTTTGCTGTAGAATTCTTCAAAGTAACTTTTCTTAACTCACCAGTCACGTAGCCTAGTAACTGCTTCCAAACATGCATTAAGATGTATTCAAACTTTCTACAACTTTAAATAAGAACCCATCACTTATTAGCGAAGGGCTCAGCAACACCCCACCCAGACCAGCCCACACTGCCCAACTGTGTGCTTCAAACTTCTTTGCATTTTTTTAATATATATAATCAACATGCAAATTTATTCTCAAACTGACATAAAGCACTAATGAATTTAGTAACCACCTGGAAATTAACTGTGGTGCTTCGATGTTACACGTCTCAAATGAGAGCAGTTGTCTCAGGTACCGCGTGTTCTCGGAGTAGGGAAGGATTAATCTTTATTACACAGCTCACCAGTTTCATTTCAATTACGTTAGCAATTTACTACTGTATATGGGACCTTTGGGGAAGGATGAAAGTATTTTCAGTGTTTTCCCAAGTTCACCTTCAAGTTTTTGCAAATGCCATTCCCGAATTTACTCACCAGGAAAGAATTTACAATTTTAGGAAAAATATTTCTGTGTACCATGGTGATCCACAGCTCTTCCTAGTTGTTATGACAACAGTCCTATTCTCCAGGGCTGATCAAACTATAGAAGTAGGAGAAAGAAAAATTTAACCAATTAACCAGATATAACCACTCCATTTCAGAAACGATGCAACTCTGCCACCAGTGCTGGATCCGCCTTTTACCGAAATGTCCTTGGCATAAACCTTGTGAATAGTAACTGCAGTGACAAAGCCAAGCCCAGCCTCAGCAGGAGACACAATTAGGAGAGAAAGGGAATATTGCCAAAATATTTTTTTTTTTTTACCAAAGCTCTATGTTTTAAGCAGTGTCAAACCATCAGCCCTGAAATGACACAGCAGTGAACAGCGGGGATGCAGTGAAGCTCAAACACAATGAAGTGCCACCACACGGGAACTGGGATACTTCAGTCCTGCTCACTTACGCCTTGGTCGCACAGGGCTGATAAATGCACGTGATTTAAGGACAAACTGACAGCAGACGGGAGGTTTTGGACGACTGAGGCAGCAGGCCAGGATGAACCCAACACCACGCATGAAAACCTGAGGCCACTGGAGTGGCCACAACGCCATGGATCATTCGGAGAGACTTCTCAGGGATGCACCAGAAAAGGCAGCTCGGGCTGCGGGCTCCTCCTGCGCACACAGAGAAACCAGTAACAGATTGGTTTACACAGTTTAGTAAATACAAAGTATGTAAGTAGAGTTGAATTTGAATAAAACTGCAGCTATTCTTTCAGTCAAGGTTTCTCTGTTCTCTGTTTCTCTATTTAATATCACCTAGCTCTTCAGGTACCACTGCTACTGTGTTTCAGTTTAAAGTTTTTGTGTCTTTATTTCTAAGAATAGGATGTTGTTGGGAGCAGCAGGTGTATAAGCTACTCAATACAAATTAATTCTAATAATTAATAATGAGTGTGGATTCCAGAAGGAGGGTGGTTTTTTTTCTGTTCTGAATGAAGTTTTGCCTGATTAGTGGTGTTACCTGGGAGGAGATGGCAAGCTTTATTGTTTTTTTCTTTTCAGATGCCTCCAAACTGGTGACATATCTTATCTATTAAATAGCAATCATCTTCTTCATTTCTGGTACAGATGGCTGCATGTCAACATATTCTTATCAGAACAATGTGAATTGAAAAACACTGAAGAAACATTCAGTAAAACACTTGAGAAAACTCTTAGTGCACATTGGGACAGTCAATTTAAATACCTTACTTGGATTTGTCCTCCAATTTACTGAAAAGTTTATTTTAAAGTTAGCAGTCTATTTTGAGTTATGATTAATGGTTTTGAAAAGGCTTTCTTCAGCTGAACATAACAACAAAGGATTTAGAATTAATTCACATCTTCTAACTTCTTCCTTAATGGATTTTTAAGGTCCACTGCAAAGAATCAATCAATACCAGGCTGAAAGCTCTGGCGTGTAATGCATCCTGTAGCGTCAGAAGGCTTCTGCGTGAAGCAGAGTGAATTATGATAGTCTGAATTAATTGGAATTATTTGTAGTTATTAAGAAAAGCAAAACAATCATTTGCATTCATTTAATTCCAGGATACAAAGATAGCAACTCGGTCTAACTTTAAAAAAAAAAAAAGTACCAAAAGTTGGGGGTTGTTTTGATATTCAAAAAAGTATTTTGTGAACCTTCCTTACCTTCCCTCAAAAGCGTAAATGCTGATGCACTGAATATTTGCTTGTCAGGAAGCATTCCATTTCCAGGACATTATTTTCAGGACAAAGTGACATTTGCTTGTTAGTTTTGTACCTTTCGTGACTGCACGTAACACTAATGTAACCAGCAAGTAGAACAAATAAATTAAAGCATTTCCATGTATTTTCTCTCTTTTTTTTTTTCTGCTGACTGCTTTTTTTAATGGATAGTACATTTTGTTAAATCAGTTTCACTCTTTTTTTCATAAATCATATGAAATCTTTAAAAAAAGCTCAGCCGTGGAGTGCACAGAGAAGTTGCCACTGACTGAGCTAGAACAGGGCCAGGGCAGTGATGAAGGTTTTTCCCAAGGACACAGGCGAATGTTGGAACAGCACCAGAGAGGGGTGGGACACGTTGTAAATGCCTTTATGCAGACTATTCCTCTGGAAACAGGAACTTTTTAAACTTTTCAGTTACCAAAAACATAACAAGAAATTGTCATGTCAATGGCACCAGTCAAAATGATGAGATCACCATCCAGAAAAACAGACAGCAAATTTGTAAAATTATGAAAAGTAATTCAGTTCTAAAATAACATCAACTTGGAAAACTCTTGAGTTAAAAAAATATGATCAAGTCCTTTCATTTTGATTTCCAAATGAGATCCACAGGCTACTTTTCACTAATATCACTGCTTCAGGCAAAGCTAACATCAAGTTGTAAAACTACACGTTAAAATCAGCACCACAAAATGCCAAAAGGCAATTTTTCTCTAATTACTCAAAGAGCTGACATGAACTCCTACCTTCTTAGTGCCAAAATCTATGAGAAAAGGATCAAATCCACCAACTGGCAGCAAGTCACCAAGCCTCTCTTAATATAGCATGTATATCATTTACTTTTACATTTTACCTACAATTTTTGCATTTTATTTATTACGATCTCCACATTTTATTACTTTCTGTTGGATGAGATACAGCAAGAGTCTCCATGGGAAAAGATCAGTTCACCGTAATGTTTGGAAGTTAATTCATCTCAAAAAATAGCTATGTCCTGAAAGATACACTGAGTTACTGATCTTAAAAGTCCTAGAGAGGGCAAAGAACAACTGTGCCATGTCCAAGGAATCAAAAAATAGTATCAGGTATTTCATGTGGGCAGTATCCAGAATTTATCTCTTGCAGCAACAATAAAATAGGTTGAAATGTGGACAGGATCAAGCTAGAAGTCTGATCTGAAAAACACAAACCTTTAGGGGAGAGCAGAAGAAATTATTGCAAAAATTAGTTTCTTCTTGAAACACAGTCAGTATGTGCCAATATGATTTTTGTTTTAACATCTTGGAGTTTGTTTCTCTTATTGCTCAAGGACATTAAGGTGAAATGTATTCCATGTACAGGCAAATATCTTCTCCCTGCCTCCTCAGGAACACAGAAGCTTTGCTATGAGCCCTGAAAACCACATTCATTTTATTTCTGGCTCATGCAACAGCTTGAGAAATAAGAATTTTTGGCCAAAGTTGCCCATTTCTGCAAAAACGTATAGAACTGTTACTGATCTCAGACTATTTACAGCATCTAAATACTCTTTAATTTGTCCCTTTTCCATGCTGACCTGCATGCTTGTCCATTTGTTAAAATTAATTAAATATCTGTAAAACAAAATTAGCCTTTTTGAGAAGAATGAAACAAAAAAAGCGCCTCGTGTATCAGCCTTCGCTGGGTTATCTGCATTTGTGTCTCTCCCCAGTCAGGCTGGGCTTCCCTCTGGTTTTGTCTATAATGCATATAAAAATCTGTGTGGGTCATATGGCTCTTGAGCAGAATATAAGTAGGTAACGTATCAAGAACACAGTAAACTATTAAAACCAAAAGCTGCTTATCTGTCAGGACTAATCTTGACACTTAAACAAGTTCAATTTTTCTCCATCATTCCTTTATTTATACTGCAACATTAGCATAAAAGATTTTTTTTGAAAAATCTTAAGAACATTTCACATAGAGATGAGACAAGTAATACTGCAATAAAAAATCATTATATTTTTCTACCTTAGCTAGTCCTATTACTCTGACATAACTTTCACCCCAATAGTTCATCAAATAAAAATCCATGCATCAGTTTTCACTGAAAGGATCATATAGCATAAAATTAGACTTAAGGAAAAAAGAAATAAATTGTCTATCTTCCTGCTGTTGGGACTCATCTATGTATCAGATTATCATTAAAACACCCTACGATATGGATACCCCATAGGCATTTTGGAATGCGTTTTGGAAGGAGTCTGTATGCTTTAAATATCACTCTGGTTACTTTACAGAAGATTAATTGTCTATCGTGTTTATGTAAATAGGAAAGCGAAGATTCCTGTGCATCCTTATTCATAAATTAAAAACAATGCCTTCCTACAGTTATTGCTATAAAGGGGAAATAGACCTTGACTAGATGTAATGAGGCATTTGTGTTCGCCATAACTATAATTTACTATTACTACTTGAAGAGCCATCAGTTCTTGTTTAGTCTGTTAAGTGACAATAAGTGCGGCTAAAATAAATTCTAATGAACACTCTTGGGTCACCTTACTGAATTTATGGGGCATAATACAGTATTATTTGAAACAACTGTAACCTTTGGTGCTGTGAGCAACAGTTTGAGCCACTGATTTGATTCTTCAGGCCATACACACGTATATACACGCTGATTCTTGAGGTGCCTGGCTTTTGGGAGGATGACCTCCGCTGGAGCTTCGGCTCTCTGGAATGTGTCGGCACAGCAGGGCCCTGCCAGGCCGGGAGGATGGAGGACCCCAGCCCTCTGCCATTGCCTCCCCTCCCCAAGCAGTCCCCTTCATCCTCACAGCATTTTGTCTGAAGTTGCTCTTTCTGTAAAGAGATAAATTCAGCAACAATCCTAGAGAGCAAGAACAAAGATGGCTACAAAAAGAATGATGGGCATGATGGAACATCGTGTGCCAGGCAGGTCCACAGAGACTGACACCAGACCACGCCATCGCTTATAGAAAAAGGTCACAAGAACTCCTCTGTCCCTCCTCATTCTCCCATAAAGACATCAACACATCTCTTCTGAAAGATAAAATTTTTTGAGGAAAAATATTTCTTCAAAATTTCAAGTCATTACTTGGAAAGTAGATTTATTTTTGACATCTTATATTAAATGGAATAAAGAGGAAAAAAGAGGAGAGAGAAAAAAACAAACAAACAAAAAAACCCCACACCCACACCCTAATATTTTTTGGTAAATATTAAGCAAGAAAGCACAGGTTTCGTTGATAGCTGGTGTTGGAAAATTATTCCAGTGATTAAAAATCAAACCCAAACCCTCTTTTCTCTCGTTGCCTTATTTACATACACAGTGGATCTTCTCGTAACATATTTCACTGAACAAAATAATGACATGCATGTGCTACATAAAGCACTCCATGGTTTGTTGCCACAAAAAGCTAAATACATACAAGAGATCTTTATAATGCATCAGACCAGACTGTGATTTCTTCCATGCTTTGGGCAAGAAGAGCAGTTCCTCCTTCCAGCAGTGGCTGTGAAGGACATGAGCTCTCTGAGAAAGCCCCTGTGCCCTTCCTGTGCCCGCCTGGCTTCAGGAAAGATGCTGCTGTTAGAAACTTCAACCCGGCAAGAGCCTTTTCTCTGTGCTGCACGGCCCAGGACACGGTGCCACGGGGCTTCTGGGCATGAGATGCTCTGCTCCAGCACCGCCCCGTCACAGAAGCTGCTGCGACCAACTTGCAACGAGGAGGAAGAGCCAAGCCAGGGCTGATAGAGGCCATTTAGCACCGGCAAAACAGCTTTTTGGAAGACCTCCAATTCAAGCAGATCTCTCCAAAGACTGAGCTATCTACTCTCTGCAACTTCTCTTCCAAAAATGTGCTGAGCAGAAGTTAGCAAGTGCATCTCACGACCATCTTTCGAGGCAAAGATGGCCAATGAAGAAACAGCAGCCATTACTTAGATCAAAATGCTGAAAATTGAGAAGTGAAATTCAAAGTCTAATTTAAATGAGTGAAAAAATCCTATTGACTTCAATGAGTCAATCTAGACTATACATGGAGATGATGGCAAGCCCTCATTTTTTGTATTCCCTTACAGTCCGTGACACAATCTGTTCCCAAGAAATGTAAGGACATTTTGCTTTTCAATTAAAATAATGTACTCAGATAACATTACTGCTTTTCACTCTATTGTGCTGGGTCTTCACTTCAGGAGCTTATCACTGTGATCCAGATTTCTTTATCCATCTTTGTATCTTACTCCAAGGGAGTTTGACAGAATTTCAATACAGAGCTGGAGTGGTTCTTTAAAAAGGCTTCTCCAGCCCCATTATGTATCTGAGGGGAGGCTATATGGTGGAGGCTATTGTCATGTTGCCCTCCATCTTCCTGAAGTATAAAATACAGAAATGCTTGAATACAATTTTTAACCTATTTTTGAGGGAAATAAAAGTCTGAACTCTCCACAGTGCCTAAAGACTGATCTTGAAATCACGAGAAAGACTTAATTCTTCTGTTGTTAAGGGGTGGGGGGAAATGATGCACAGTGAAACATATTTCATCACATGAGCCTTCATTATGGAATGTGCTCTTACATTTATTAAAAATAATATTAACACTACTTCCTATTTAATGCTTTTCCTCTTCAAAGCACTTTTTAGACATTAGCTAATTAATGTAATGACTTGTGATGTTTCAAGTGTGCCTCTCCTAGGCAAAGCTGAAAAGAGGGCTTCACTCAGAGCAAGGAAAAGAGCACATACAGATGCTTTTTGCACAACTGAGGTCTCTCAAAGGCAGGCCAATACCTCCAGCACCACTAGTCTCTGCAGAGGAGCAAGGGTGAAAACCAGGGCCATGTCTTTTTGGCCTTTGAATGTCTTTCAGTGGCAGCAAAGTAAAGTGACTGCTTTGCTCGGACTATGGCACAACCACTTACAACCTTCACCTCAAGCACAGCTGCTACCACCACAGCTCCCACTCCGGGACTACACTTTGATGGAGCTCCAAGATTACAAAGCCTAGCAAAGGCGTCAGGGAGCTGTTCTCCACTGAGGGCTACACCTCCTTAAAGGCTCAGATCAGTGCCAGCACAGGCCAGTTCAAACTGCATGTAGGCAGCCAGCTCCCAGCATAGCTTCCTTGCAAGCCAGTGCTGTACTGCACACAAGGTTCTCAATAAGTGATTCAACAGTTTGAGATCTACTTGTCCTTATGATAGTTGTGCTCAAGACTTCTATGTACCAGGACATTCACATTCAAATTCCACAGGCAGAACAGCTGACAGCACAAACACCTACAGCCCTCCTTCCCCAAGCAGTGGCTGCTTAAATGCCGCCTGGCCTCCTCTCCTGGGAGTGATCACATCGCTTCCCTGGGTTAATTACAGCAACGCTTTATGGTACACGGCAGGATATAAGGGCATGCAATGGGCTTTAGCTGCCCCTCCATGCAATGCAGTACTGGAGCAGGAGCCAGTCTTGCCAGGCGCACCAGTAAGGTCCCTACAGATCACTGCTGGAAACTGTGGCTGCCCTTAACCAGCTCGTGGGCACTACTGCACAGTAATGTAAGAGTACAGTACATTAAAATTAGTGTTTCCAAACATAGTACTCAGCACATGCAATATTGCACAGAACAGATCATAATGCAATCCCTTGTAAAACTACCTTTACCTGTGTTGTTAATAACAAGGTGACATTTATGAAACTAATAAACTGTTAACTCCATTATGCTTTATTGCAGTTTCTCAAACATGAGCTCTGTAATGCATTCATTTACTGAAACCATTTGAGTCATTTAAATACCATTAAACCATGAAGGAATATTTCTCCCCCTGCAGAGCCAGGTGCACAGTGGTGAAGCTGTTTTAGCCTCAGTCATGGCAGGGACTTGCCCCTTTTTTCCCTAAAGCTGCGTGCTGTCACCCACAGCACGGGGACGTGGTCTGGAGAGCCCACCAAGATTCTGGCAAAGGAGCAGAGACAGAATGAGGAAAGCTGTGCAGACACAACCACAGTGCAGCTGGGTGCCACCTACCAGGGAGGTGACACTTCTGCAGCACCATGAGTCAGACAAGAAGTTGTATTTTAAGTGTATTTTAGACAGGGGTGACGTAATCTTTTCATATAAAAAAGGGTTCGGTGTAATATGAAATTTTTCAGTGAAACAAAAAAAGTCTCCTGCTAAGAGTGACATCAGTCAGAACCCAAACCTACCTGAAGTGTCTTTTTTAATAATAAAAAGCATAGAAGAGTAGAGTCACATTGTACCAGGTCTGTGGACAATTCAACATTCTATATGTAAAGGAAAGGCTTTTTTCCAACTTAATGTTAGAAGAGGTGAAATTTTGCTTTGAACTATGCCCCAGATAATAAAGTAAGATGCGTATGCATTTTAGGAACTGGATCCAAGAGCCCAATTTGTTGAAATATAAAGCTTTCTTCTAGGTGAGCCTTTGGAATGGAAATTAGAATAATCATGAGCCAGGTCTAAGGGCATTTACTCATGTCCTTGGATCCTGGTGATCCACAGACCGTGTTGCACACCAGTTCTGGGGCAGATGATGCTACCTTGCGTGGGGGACCGTGCTCTCCAGTGATGCACGTTGACATCCCTGGGGCAGCTCTAATGTAAACCACCTCAGGACTGTGCCTATTAGTGAGTTATTCAAGAGATCACTCAAACCAGGATCTCCTTATAAAATACCCTCTGAAAGGGTGGCATAGCACACTTCACACTCGTGTGCTTCTGTAACATATAACAACCGTTCTAAGTCCCTCTTGGGCATCTCCCTCATCATCCCAATTGGGGTCTGACTGCAAATCAGTTGCCAGCAGAATAATTTCAGGTATCCTTCACATAGAAGTGATCTGCTGAAAGAGTATTTTGGCAGTTCAATTGACATTTCAGCCTGCTAATTTTTTTTTCTATTGTAGAAGTATCAGTAGTCATAGCACAGGATGTAAAGGAGCCTTGTTGCTTCTGAGTTAAACAAACAAAAAGATTTTAGCTGGCTTCTGTCAAGGAGAATTTGACTCCTAAACAGTTTTACTCCCCTGCAAATATCTTTTCTGAATGGGAAATAAAATAAAATGAGGCACTTCTACCACGCAACAGTTTAAGGTATTGTCTACTTTCCTTATTGTTCCTGGCACTGAAGGCACTGGCAGCAGCAACCCAAGGGAAAACCCTGCATTTCCAAACAGCATCCCGCACCCTTTAACTGCCCAGAGCATCCCCTTCTCTCCCCAGCTCCTCTGAGAGCAGGCTGGCGGGGAAACACCCAAGGCTTTTGTGTTCAAAATGTGTGTTTCTAGATAACTTCCAGTCTCCAGGTGTTAAAGAGACTTTATTTCTTAAAAATTATTTCCTCAAATTGAAGTTTCTTTATTTCTTAAAAATGTCTTGCTTTGCAATTTATTTAGGTAATGTTTGAATTCAATTTTTATTATTTTATTTTTCTTTTTGCATCCTTGCAAGGCTGGAAAGAAGTAAAAGACCTGGAAGAAAATTGTACTGTGGGAAGGAAATATTTTAGACAGAATGGACTTCAAAGCCATTTTTTTAATTACCAAGGAAAAAGTGACAAGGTCTACATAGTTCCAGTTGGACTAGAAGATCATTGTAGGTCCCTTCCAACTAAACTATTCTAATTCAGGTTTGAATAGGATCAGTCCAAGCCATGTCCATTGCTGGTATCAGCAGCTTTCCCTGGAGGTCCATGAAGCACAGGGGATGAAATCTCAGTGGTTGTTGGAGCACAAATGCCATTGGGAGTTTCTGGTTATTAAAACAGGGCTTGCATTAGAAAAGTTATGGGGCTGCTGTGCTGAATTATTTTCTCCACTGCACACATGGTACTTGGCACTATCAGATACACAGGCAGAAGAGCTGACCGTGCTCGGAGAGCAGATAAAAACACAGCAAACGCTTTTAATCTGCTGCAGCTTTTCAGCACATCACCTAATGTTGTCCTCAGCCTTTCTCCAAAACTCGTGGCAGGGCTCTGCCAGCCACCGGCACCTGCCCATGGTCAGTCCCTTTCTCCAGCCCCCTTGGCCCACACATTTCCCAGAATACTCCCATTTTGATGCCTCTTGTAAGGCTTCTCTTCCCATTGCCCAACCAAAATTTCTTTCTGAGTCAGTTAACACAGCAGCCTTGTTTTAATCCCTTAATCAATGATCTCATTGATTTTTCCAAGGGCAGCATCTGTTTTGTAGCAGAGTTCCCCAGGGATCATTTTTACTGTTCTAAAGCCTTCTCCCAGTCTCTTATTTGTTGTTTTGCTTTCACTCAAACTTGAGCAGCAGGAGGAAAGAGCAATAGGACCTTTGTGTTCAGAGCTCAACCCTTGCTTTCACAGTCACAAAGGACAAAGAAACAACAAAGTCCTTGCACATCATAAAAAGTCACCAGGGATGTTCTGCATCAATATTGCCTCCCTGCAATAACATGAACTAAACTGACAGTGCAATGAGGGATTTGGGCACGGGGAGAATCAGCATTCTTTTGACAGCTCCCCAATTCCTTTATTTTTGTAACTGTTAGCTTGCCAAAGACTTTAGACAACCTTGCTCTCTGTGTAACACCTGTCTGGAAATCACTCTGAATTCACTAAAGAAAAGACATAAAAATGTGAGTGTACTGGAGAGGACTGCTCCTGCAGTTCCAAATATAATTTACTAATATCTGTATCACTTTCATATAAATCATTCACATAGATCGAAATCCATTGGCAATAGCTACCCAAGCTGTTCTCTTTTTCACCATGCCCTTTACAGACGAAGTTCCCACATAATCACCTCCATCAGTTACCTGCAGGCCAACTGTCATATCAAATGCCAGCTGGGTTTGAAAGCTTTATAAGACACTGCACGAGATCTCGGAACATTTACATTCATTTCTAGGGTCTCTGCAATCTTGGTATAACTCACAGAGTAGCCTGGCCCTGCAAAGCCTTTCCCTTCTACTTCCCCTTGGAGTCTGGGAACAGACCTAATGAATTCAGCACTGCATAAGGCACCGCTGAAAACTGTTGGGGGATCAAAGTCTAATCTCTTTTTTTCCTCTCTAAAAGGTCCTCCTCGCCTATCAACTCTGCAGCTCTTGGGGCACTGACAACCTCTCGGTTTGTTTTCCAATGCAACACAAGTTACATACACACAGGTGAGATACCAACAGTCATCTCCCCGTCCAGGACAAACATTTCCAACTCACCCAGAGGAAGTTCAAAACAGTCATTTGCCTGCACTGCAGGGGCAGACACATCCTGGCCTCTCACCATACCACTTCTCCTCTTGAACATGCAACATAAAGCTTTAGTTTAACCTTGATACCAGCCTGAGAGTTTCAGCTGGAGTGTGTTTTCTTTCATCCTGTAGAGCAGCATACATGGTAATATTTATCCTACAAAATGTTGTGGATAAGTTGTCTTCAAAATTATTTGCATAAAATGGACAAATGTTCTCGCCTACATCTGTATCATTAACAATAATGTAATTTAATATGGCACTACCACCTCACAAAATGCATCTACAGACCATTTTCTAATACTGCAGTTTTACAGTATTATTTTCTCCCAAAACCTGACTTGGTGCTTGAAACAAAAATAAGGAACCATGACTCTTAACAGTGGCACTGCCATCATCACTAGTTTACAGTATCATTTCTTTGGACACTTCTGCTACCTGCTCACTTTTCATTCTGCATATCTTAATTAGTCTAATTGGGCCTTCCAGTAGAATACTGGAAGACTCACAAAATAATGACAAAATAATCAGTACATGATCAAAAGCCTAAGACGCAAGCCATAGCCTCAAGCTACGGTGGAAGGTAACTACAAAAATCACCAGACATTTAGCCATCCTGCAATTAATTCGTCGCAGACCTGGCTCTGAAGTCAGTAACTGGGAGTAAGATCACACTGAACATGAAAGAGATTATTTTGGATTAGAATTTGAGGCTGCTGTGCCCCCTTGGCCCCAGCTAATATTAAACATGAAAGCTGCAATGCAGATTAGAAGGTTAATTTGAAGAAGTCTGGTTTAGGGCCTGCTGGGATGTAGATCTGTTACTTTCACCCCTTTGGATTTGTTCCTGGGTATTATTTGTTGTTTCTTCTTTTCCACTACAGAAACTCCATTAGACTAAGAGCCAAGTTTTTTTTTTTAAATCTGTATCAATACATTTTTGTTTCATGATTTTAACAGTGTATTTCTGGACCGTGATTATGTTTTTGGCACCACCACAGAACCAGTAATACAGAAATCATCATTTTTCGGCCTCTGTGAACTGCCATAATGAACTACTACTCTATGAAATTAAGAACATATCAAACTAGGAAAAAGCCATTCTACTCATCATGGATGCTTTAATGTCTATTGCTACCATTTTCCACTAAAATTAAGTGAAGCCAGACCTCAGCAATACAGGGCAAACACCAGCCATGTGAGAAATTAGATCATGAAGCAAAATTTTGCTTCAATGAGCCACGAGAAACTAATGAGATTCCGTGTTCTCAGACAAGCCTAGTGCTGGCACAACCATGGAGGGATCACCAGCTGGAATGCCTCTCCTCATTTCCTACATTCTGATGAGATTTTATTCTGCTTGTGCACATTGGCCCCTTGGTATAATCTCAGTATCCAAAGGGATGCAGGAATCCACTCAGCACATGAAGGAAACCCACCGTGTCAGTGCCCTTCAGCAAGGAAGATTTATAGAGCTGGTAACTGGTCAGGCACCCAGCCTGCAGCTGGAGATGGGAGACAGCTCAGGAGCTGGGGATCAACAGAGCCGCTGCAGACCCCCATGCCCCCGGCACCCTAGGAAGGGGTTAACACAGCGTCATGGCCCCATCTCCTAGCAGCTGAGGTTTTGACTGTCCATCGGTGCTACCCACCTGTGGCTCTGGTTGGTCAGCAGGGACAGTTGTTGGCCATAACCCCCCCCGGAGGGTCCAGGGTGAGCACCCGGAGCAGCTGGCAGGCTGCAGCTATGTCCTTGCTGTAAATCCCCAGAGTCACGCAGTCTGTGGGAAGTTTCAAAGCAGAATCTGCACATTTCTGTGAAGAAAAAACATACAGCATCCCCCCAGGGAGGAGGGCAGAAAGCCCTTCTCCCAGAAATTGCTGAGCTAACTAATTGCTAATTGCTGCCTGTTCGTTACCACTGAAGATGGCTGAAAAATATGGAAACATGAACCACATCATTAAAACAAGCAAATGCAGAAGCGAGGCTACACAAATCCTCTTTTATAATCAGATACTTGAAAGTGCGTCCAAAGAGAGCTTCTCCCCACTGCAAGAAGTGAGTGGGAAGTTTGCTTAATGGATTATCATGGATAATCCCTCATCCCCCAAAACTGTCTTCAGTTTTTGGTCACCAAAAAGAAATTGGTGGGCTCATTCAAACTCCACAGGCAGACTTTGGTCATTACTTTGCTCTGGTAACAAAACAACAAAATGTAGAAAAAAAACTTCCAAAATCCCTCCCAGGCAGACAGGAAAAAAAAAAAAAAGAAGACATCATCTCCAGAGCAAACAGTGAGCCAAGCTGCAGTTCCTGGGCATCCTCCTCATTCCTACATGATGGAAACCCCCCTAGAAGTCGCAGGTGCGAGGCGGCAGCCCCAGCTCCCCATCAGACCGCTGGGGCCGCTCTGAGCATCCGCGTCACTCTCAAGAGGGGGTGAGCTGGGAAGGAGGTCTTGGAGGTGAGTAAGGCTCCAACTGACAGCCCCACTCCAGAGTTTCCCTCCAGGTCTTTTCCCAGTACTTGAAGAAAATGAGACTATTTTCCTCTGTAACTCAGCAAGGCTCATTCTGCTTTACTTCAAAACCATGTGCCACCCCCCCATGTTGATACTGATCTAAAAATATTTAAATTGAAAAATAATATAATTATGCTCATTTCTTGTCTTCTATGTATTTTCAGGCTTTTAGATTAAAATGTTAGCTATATCAAAGTATCTGGAAATGTACTAATTATTTCAATGAAAGTGAAGATTTTCATATGATGATATGATCCCAACTGGCAAAGTAAACATAATTACCAATATTACTAGAAAACAAATCAGGAACACTTCAAGGCTCTGTGGGCTTTAGCTACCAAACACTGTTACAGTTGATCATTCATCACAAAAGGCTACTTATTATTCTTGTAAGTAAAGTTACACCAATTTAGCAAGCAACTGAAATGACCTTATCTCTCTCCAGTATCTCCATTAGTTGTACATGGGAAAACCTCAGAGTGAATGAAAAGACCCCAGATTTTATAGTTAGATTATTTTGACTTGATTGTGACCTGTTTTGAAATCCTGCAGCTGTGTTTTTCAAGCAAGTTCTGGGTGTCAGAAAGCTTTGGTATGAATGTTAAAAAGCTAAGAAAGAAATTGAAAGGATTTAACTTCTGAAAATCCTCCCTTCTAGTGAACTGAAGGGACATCACTGGGATCTTTTGTTACTTTTGTGAGCCTGTAAAGGTTTGCCAACAAACAAATGAACATTAAACTATTTAGACCCATGCTTAAACTAAGATATATTACTCTTTCTTCTCTACAGGGGTTGCTATGTATTTCAGAATTGTATTTACTTCTGGCTTTGAAGCACTATGAGATTTCCTTTCCATTTTGCAAGCACCTCCTGGGTTTACAGTATCTTTGTTTCCCCATCCATGAAATAGCAGCACTACCTCTCAAAAATGTCACAGTGATGAGTAGCTACTTCTCTAAGGGAAAATGCCTCTGCACTGGCAAGAGAGCTACACCATCAAGCAGCTGAGAGGCCCACTGGGGCCGAGGGGTGCTGAGCACCAGGGACAGGAGGTGACACAGGGAGGCAGGGAAGATGGAGCATCTCCTCTGCCTTCCCACGGCTCAGCAGGAGCTGACACCTAATATATTAAATTTAGAACCCCTGACAAAACATTTCCTTCACCATTTAAATAACTGACAGGGATTTAAAAAAAATTTAAAAAATAGAAAAAAGTCAAAGACAGGCAGTACCCTGCTTCATGATAACTCGAACACTGACAGCCTCGGCGGGGAGCAGAGGCACTTTCTGTGCACAAGGACCTGACCTACCTGCTGAAGCTCTGTCACCACAAGGCCACGCTGATGTCTCCTAAGGACACAGAGCTGCCAAAAAAAAAAAATTGCTCTTTTGTTACTAATATCCTATACTTTCGACAAAACACGCAAGAACAATTTTTTCCCCTTTAGCTATCGGAAGTGTTCGATGGCCTTCGGAGCTGGCAGGACATCCACACACCACACTTAATGACAGGCAGTGTCTGCAGCATGGCCATTCGTGGCATTCTGAAGGACCAGAATCAACATGAGAATTAGTGCCTCACCTTCCAGTATCACTTATCTACCTTAATCCTTAAGGTAAAACCCAATTAGAAATTTAAATAGTAATTAAATGAATTTTTTTCAAAATCTTGATTCGGGTATTCCACGATTTTTGCCTTTCTTCCACACACCTGTCTGCTAAGCTTTCTCTGCCATGGCTGCTTCCTACCCATATACCTCAGGTTTAGTATTAGGTGATGAAGCATAAAACACTATTTAAATACTATAATTTCAAGAGCAGGCAAAGAACATTGCATTTATCTTCACTAACCTTGAATATGTCTGTCCCATCTAATGAAAAAAGTGATTGAAGGGACTTCGTTTAGCTTACTATCCCAAGGCCCCCATAAAAGCTGAATGGTAATTTAATTAGTTTCCTTTCTGATGATGAACTAGGAATTTCTGATCATTCAATCTGAGTGCACTTTGATTCATTAAGTATCTGTTTCCATTTTTTTTATGAGGTTATTAAATAACCCTGCCCAGGTAACCGCGGTCATTGGTATGCAGGACCACTAAGTATTTTGTATGAATCAGGTAGGCAATATGCACGATGTGAACTGGATCTCCAAACCTATTCAGGACTCACCTGACTAGATGATAAATTAGCGGTTAATTTATTCTGACAGATCTCGCAAACCATGAGTCAGATCCTGCAATAAAGAAAATGGGTGCAGACGTGCAACTACAGTTTTTACCCACCACAAACCCAGCCCCTGCATGATGCTGTGTTACGCACTCATAGCCCAAGCCCTGGGTAGGCAGGGGGGGACCAACGTTTGCACTGAACCAGGTGAGGACTACTGCAAAACTGGAGTGATTCAAGCTCTGGAGATTGTCCCACCTGAGAACAGTGTGAGTGGGAGCTCTCCTGCTTCGGTGACGTTTCTCCTGACCAAAGCGAGTCACTCAGGCTCCTGATATATCTTTCCCCCCCTCGGTAACAAGGAGGCAGTAACTGCTAGCCTGGCTCATAAAGGATGATTAAATAAATCCATTAAAGTGCTATGAAGACTTAGAGTGCTATACACTTAACTTTTTATTTAGATTTAAAGCATATTATAAAGACTGTACACGCTCTCCAGGCACCCATACAAAAAAGGAAACTTATAATCCGTGAAAATGTTGCTTAGCAGCATAATGTAATAAGAAAAGTTAAATTATCAGCCAGCTAATACTGCAGCAAAATATATTTCATCAGCTCCACCCAAAACTTTCCCCTTGCAGCTCTAACACATAGCATGAACGAAAAGCGTGTTGGAAAGGCAGACACAAAGGTTGGCTTCTCCTTTATCACATAACTGAAAAATAAAGAGAAAATGTAAGTATCCGTATCAGACAAAAAGTACCAAGGCCAGATTTCTGAGCACAATACACTGAGATTTATTTATATCCATTATACCAGAACAGTAAGATAGGATTTGCTTCCTTATACGAAAAGAAAAAAATAAAAAAATAAAAATCCAGCGTCTCAATGGTGCCTCAATTCTCTTTTCGTTTGTTTTGATTCCCAGATAAGATGCACATAAGCACGCCTGATCATCCTGAACAGATCCCAGAGACAAACTCTAAATACAGCAATGCCCACCTCCAGCACGGCGCCTGCCGCCCCTCCGAACCCAAACAGCAGCGCTCCAGGGAAGAACAAAACACATTCACATCCAGCCTCCCACTTCTTCCAGTGCTTATAATGCTCTCTCATACAACAACAGAAAAGCGCCTACACCCGCCTTCCACCATGCCCTGAAGGTCAACAGCTCTAAGGTCATTGTATAAGCTATTTCTCTGCATCTGAAGCCCGTGGCGAGCAGGGGTCACCCCCCGCGCGGGAAGGCTGCTCGCCTGGGCTGCACGCAGGGCCTGCGCCGGGAGCGTGCTCTTCACTGCAACCTTGAGGAAAGCTTCATGCGTTTTCTTGTACAGAGATTTTCATGTTTTCTGAGTCTGTGCCTTGTAAGAGATGTTATATGGGTCACCAGCAGGATCATGCTACATATTCTTGTCGGTATTTTACATTAATGGTGATAACGTGCTCTTGTTTTAAGAAAGATTTTTTTAAGGGCTGTAAAAACAGGGTAGAAACATGAAAATCACTATTAGTGTGGAACCACCTAATAAATGCTGCCTTATTAATGATAAAGACTTTCAGGACTTAAAATTGGACCTCAACCTATTTCACTAAGACTTTGACATACAGGCAGAAGCTGTACAATGGTACCCAAGGCATGCCCCAATGCCAACAGACAACCCTAGGCAGCCAAAATCCAGGGACAAGGCTGCTTTCCTCCCAGCCCTCACGAATTTTAAGATTGCTTTAACCACCATAAGATGTCTTTATTCTTTTTTAATTAGTTACATCGTCTTTATCGGTCTTTGGAATTCTGAGCCACCTTTCACACATATACACACACTCCCCAACAACTGCAAGGAACAGAAACTTGATTTTATCTTTAAATGGAAGCTGAAACACTCGTATGACATCACATTTTACAGGACTATGACAGGTTAGGAATACCGCTGGGCTTTGGGACCTGGCTGATTTCACTATTGCCAGCCTCGTCCTGCAGCCCAGCAGGAGCCAGCTGCCTCCACAGGGGCCCTGCAGGATAACACGGGCTGCGTTTGTCACCCTTACCAATAACGAATGCATTTCGCTGCCTGAAATCATACCAAAGGCAATGGAACAACTCAAGAAGAAAGGTGACAGCCTTACACCACAGATCATGAAGTGTTTTCATTTTACTGAAACACAGTTTCTTAAATCAAGGTTTCCCTCTCCAGTGCTGGAAATGCAAGACAAATCTGCATGAGGCACAAAAGGAAAAGTGACAACAAATAACGAATGTGTCCTACTTCTACAGCCTGATGTACAGCCCAACCTGCAGCATAATTTGCCTTAAAAACAATTCATTCTGTAACACCATTACTTGCCATGATGAAGAGCCAGAACTTTGTTATTTCAAAGGAAGTCTGGCTTTTTAATTATATTGAATGCTTTCAGAGGATAACGTAAAAGGTGTTATAATTCTAATTGTGCATCAAGAGAAAGTGTCATGATAGTAAAGATATATCAGCTGATATTCAGTAGAACAATACAAAGATGGGAGCATGAAGGAAAGTTTGCAATTATTCAATGTAAGCAGAGATAGTTAATCATTTTGTTGGACTGCAGAAAGATTGCTGGTTTGAATTTTAAAGCAAGTTACTGTCTATCCTTCTTGCAGTGTGTCATTTTGCAGGAAGGAAGCCACCAGTTATTATCATTGTCTCTGCCAATGAAGTTAAAACCAAGTACAAATCCAACCATATTCCCATAGCAAGTGTTAGAAGGTCATCAGACAGATCTTCAAGGAAAGGCCCCATGGATGAACCACACGTACAGAGTGTCACAGCTTACAGGGTGCACACTGGTGCCGTGAGGACTAAGCAAGGGGGTAACATACACGGGTTTATGAAGTAGACCCTTTTATCCACTGAATTAAGTGCAGAACCAGCTGTTCTTGCTGACTGCCTCAAAAAAAACCCAAAATAAAGCAAAACCCTTTGAGAGGCAGCACTCTCAGCTTTTGCAAACAGGCAATTTGCCCTTGCAGTCTTTGGGAACAAGACACTAGAAGGAGAACAAGGAACTAGAAACCGTTCAATATTTGACCTAGGCAGGCTCTGGTCCTGAGACTGTGCTGTGTTCAGCAGTGGAACCCAAAGGTGGATCTGACATCGGCTGGAGGGAGACATAACCCAACTGCAACAGTTAAATGCGTTTTCTAGAGACACACACTTGTATGAAGGTGGCTTAGGATTTATGTCTGCAGTAGAAAATGATACAGAGGTAAAATTATTACTACTGGGAAAGAAAAACTGTTGAGAAAATTGATTTAGAGTGGAAAGATAATGACTCACAAAATACAGCAGATGACTGCCTCTCACGCAACGGCCAGCATGGTCCAACCCTGCCACTGAGGCAAACACAACCCAGGTCTTGCGGTACCAGAAGGGACACCGAGCAGCACCAGCCCTGCTACACTGTGTTCCAGGCAGGCAATGATTCCCTGATCAACCAGGAACAATTCAGGAAGGATTCAATACCACAACATATAAACTCAGCCTTTACAAGCACGAACCTTTTGTCTGAAGTGGAATTCCTTGGGATTAGCTCTTCTGGTGGCACTGCAGCCCATGCCCTAGGACCACGGAGGAGTGTTGGGATGAAGCTGCACAGATCAGGTTAGAGGAACGCAAGGTTTGTCACAACGGACGGGGCTGTTTGACCCCTCTGCTCTATGGACACGCTAAGAGAAGCTCAAATTAAATTCAGATGTTCTTCCAACTGCCCAAAGAGTCACCCATTACCAGCAGGGACTCCTCCTGAGCAAACGCACCATTGCTTAGCATAAAGCTACCCAATTGGGAAACCACAATTTAAATTGTGGTTGTGAAGGGAACATCATATTGGTCCTTCCATGCTAAGGCACCATTTCCTCTGCATTTATACACACACAGAGCCAACAGCACTATGCAGAGTATGCCCACGAATTGCACAGATACATGCTGACTACCCACGGAGAAGGATTTACGTTTGTATTAATAGCAGTGTCTCTTGTGAAGCTCCTGCTGAAGCACACAGCTGGGCTCGGGCCAGGGGAGGGAGCCTCTAGGAACCATGCTGCTATAAAGGACGCTGTGGAATACCCCATTATGAAGTTAGATGAGGATACAGCAGGAGAAGATAAAGATAAGAAAGAAATTACAACAGGGATGCATCGTTCCACAACCCATAAATCCCTTTTGGGTCATAGTCCACTTGCTGTTACCATATGCACATTACTGGAATACACGTGAGAAAATGCTAGAAAAAGATTAAAATGTTCAATCATTTGCAAACGCTCCCCAGATGAATATGAGTATGTATTGGAAGAACAGCTCTAATACGAAACACTCCACTGTGATCTAATCTTGCTAGGAACACAAAATGAATTACGTGGATGAATGCACCCAGGGGTTTATGCGGCTCAGGAAGTGCATTTCCACAGACAAGCCCGCAGGGGCTTCTGTCCCACCCTCCACCAGCTCCAGCATGGTCCAGCGGTGCCCATGGCATCAGAGCTGCCACGGTGCCATGCACAGCACTTAGCATGGCCCAACAGGGCTTGGAGGTACAGGCTGCCTCAACAGCCCAACTACAGCTAGAACTGACCTAGACTGTCATCAACCACCACCTGACGACACCGTGGAATGTGCAGAACTCTGCATGGCCACAGGACACCAGAGATGCTCCACGTGTCTGGTGACCTATGGTCACTTGGCAAGATCTGGGTATGGTGGGATGGTGATGGAGAGGCAATTCTGCCATCTGATATTTGTTGCCAACACATAATCTGGCAGAGAGCACGTTTTGTTAAGTGTGGTGGCATCTTGTATGTCATTCATCCTCTTGTGCAGCTTTCATTAACAGAAAATTCATTTCAAAGCTGGGTATGCAAAACTGTGTCACCAACCTCTGAGTGCCCGGGCAAATTTCAGCAAAGAAATGTTCACTCTCTTACTTAAATACCCCAACTCACTCCCACATCTCCAAGCATTTTAGCAATAATTCGTGAGAGAAACACAGAGAGGCTCAAGTCTCTCTGAAGAATTAGGGCATGAGACTGTTTCTCCTTTAAACACCTTTGTTGTGAGTTTTGAGGTTTTAATCTAAGGATTAAGGCAATACCAGACAAAACAGAGCCTACCATATGTAAACATTACTTGCTTGATTTTATTATAATAAGTTTGCACTAAAACTGTGGAAAACCTTTGTGTGACTGACACAGAATGAAACAGCTAATGCTGCTTTAACCAAACCCCTCCTGTTTGACGGGAGAAACATCATGAAAATGGATGATAAAACGGGAAGTAAAACGGCTTTGTGGGAAGCTGGCTGATGGGTTCTGTGAGCACTTGCATTTTAGGATTGTTTCTCTCAAATACCACATTGTTGACATACTAAAATCTGTATTTGTGTATATTTCCATGATTTTACGCTGGGTTTTAACTTCATCTGTGCTCCTGCAAAGGAAATCCATACTACATTGTTATGTAACATTATAGATTGGTTTTATTTCTTTTTACTCAATTTCTTTCTATTGTATTAAAAAAAAAAAAAAAATTATCTGGGATCTCAAAGGACTTGTAAAATCCCACCTGCTGCAGCCTGTAAGATCCCCAGATAGAAATAGTAACCCATCCCCAGTGGGAAACACCCGTACCACTGGTCCTATGTGCCGCCTGCTCTGAAGGGCCCCCTCAGCTCAGCCCTGCACCGCTCCGCAGGGTAAGTCACTCTTTCTGAGTTTGAATTCTTAAAAATGCAAAATCTGGCCCTGCCTTGTCCAAGTTATCCAACAGGAACTGCAGTCTGCAAGCCCCAGTGCATGGGGAACACGCAGTTCACATCCTTCTAAGCAGAGTTTGCATGTTTTATCCCTGCATGGACACCTTGCTCGATCAGGTGCTCCCACCTGCATGGTCCTTCCCAGGCGGCCTGACCTACAAAGCGCACTCCCTCTGCGTTTACACCCTCCATGAAGCTAGAGAAGCAATGCCAGAATTGCAGAAATTGGCAGAAATTAAATCTGTCAGCAGCAATTCCTCTGTTTTTCATCAGGCTGGGCTGCTGGACCTCTTGGACAAGGCTGTGTCTCCATCCAAGCTCAGCCACAGCCACAGTCTGCTGAAGAACGTAACCTGATCTAAAAGGTGTTTGGTGTTTGATAGTGCTCCATAAACAGTCCCCATCAGCTGTCTGATGAAAAAAAAAAAAAACAAAAACAACCAACCATGGGTACAGTTAAACACTGACACTACTGAAGGCTAAATTAACATAGAGAAAAAAACACCATCAGCATTAGATGAAAAGTTTCTTCAGAAAATTCTGCACTGAAAACCTTCTGCAGTTCCATGAGTGAAAAATTTCCACCTATATTAACTCATTCACCTATATTAACTCATTCACCTATATTAACTCATTTCATGTCCATTGATTTTTGTTTTACCAGTTGGAAAGTAACCATCCTGCACTTCTCACCAACTTTCAAATAATCTCCGATAGCTGGACATATACTAAGAAAGATACTTGCTTTGTTTATGTTTTTATGAAGCACTGCTACTTTTCCCTGAAATTTTATTGCCCTGTAAATGAGGATTCAGTGCCGAAAGCCCACTTTTATTTTTACTGTGACAGAGCTGAAATGGCAGTGGTAATAAAGCCAACAGCAAGGCACTCACCCTTTCTCATTTTCCATAAACACTTAATAGTGTCTCTTTAAAGCTTTTCTTACTGAAAATTTCACTGATCAGATGATTTCATTCACTAATTTCCTGGCATGAGACATGGGAAGTCTGCAGAGGCCGTTCCCTCAAACAGTGGGGAAATCACAGCCTGCACAGTCCCAGTCCAAGGACCCAAAAACTGGTGAAATCCCAGTAAACCATGCCTGCTGCCTGAAGAGCCGTGGGAAGTGCATATTTGGAGGTGCCAAACAGTAAAATCAGAAAGGATCTGCGTGCCACAAGAGATCAGTACTTATTTCCTGACCTTGGTCGTACAGCTTATGTCAGGCATTTAAAGTCTACGCACTCAACACTGATTTCAAAGGCTGATGCTGTTAAGAAGGGATAGTTTAAGCAATTACATATTACATGGTTAACACTTACAGGTTAAACCAAGGTGACCTCGATAAACAGCTGTATTTCTTGCAGAGATAGCAGAAACAACATTTAGCAATGAGCATTTCTGCTAGTCAAGCTCTTCAAAACACGACATTAAATGTACGTTCACTTAATTTTCACCCGTGATAGTGCACACCCACCATTTTTTCTTGGGTCACGAGGACCAAAGACAAAACACCCATGTGACATCCAAATCTCCTCCTGAGCCCACAAAGACATGACAATTGATGCAGACACGCTCAGGGTGTTGCATTCCAGGGCTAACGGGGTTTTAGGCATCTTTTCCCTTACAAGAAACATTAACATAACACTAGAGCATCTAGAAAATTAACAAAAATGCACAAAACCTCTTTCAATTGAATTCCACCACACTGAAAAGGTCACTTCCCATGGTTTTCCTTTTTGTCTTGAGAGGGGAATGGGAGCAGCAAACCAATTAACTAAATTTAAAACTCTTAAAATTTACACAGCATAACTTTCTCCTGGTGACTGCGAACACACACTAGTAACTGTTTTTCAGACCAATGCTTGACAGAAGCAGACAGCACTGCTTCTCCTGTTACACCAAACCAAGCTCACCTTAAAGCATCTTTCTTCTAGACTTTTGGAAAATTTACAGTACTTCCAGGTTTTTACCATTTCTACGTTAAGGGATGTGGTGAATTTAAATTATTTAAACCACATCTGTTTAATCACAGATGTCTTTTTAAAGATTCGTTAGCTTGAAATATCATTTCTGTTTTTCTGCTGGTTTTTTCTCCACTCTCCCACACACAGTATGCCAGCAAGAATAACATCTTCCCACACTTTGGAGGGACACAGCAAGGACCTGCTACACACTCATCTTCAAATACAGAGATAAAGTCTAGCAAAAGGTTTCTGAGACAGATTTGTGTTGGGTTTGTTTGCTGTAAGGAAGTAAACATCATTGACGTACTGGAGAGCCCAGAAAATGGGCTGATCACCGAGACGGGTTGTAGTGGCATCCACAGCCTTGGGACTTTAGGACATCATCCCCAAATTTTGGAATGCTGCTTTAAGAAACAAGATGGATATACAGGAAATACCTTTATTCAACTCTTTTATGGAATTACTTGATTTCTACCCATGAAATCACTTCCAACTGCTGTGTATTTAAAAATAAGAGAATAGAGAATTGTACCTTCCCTCTAAAGATTTAAGAGCCACTGAGATATTGCAGAGCTTCAGCAGAGGACAGGAGGCTGAAACCCTGCTCTTTCCATGGCACCCACAGCCGATACTGTGTACCCCTGTATTCCGTACCAATGGACTGCATACCTTTGTAACGATTTTCCCCATTGTTACTATTATTCCCTCACTATCATTATTATTATTACTGCTACTTACAACCACTGAAATCCACATTTCACAAGGTAATTTTCCTTCCCAGGTAGAGAACAGACAAGATTTTCTTCTCCATAAGAGTGTGCCAGGAAAGCTTTTCAATACAACTCTAATGTGGAACTTGCTGCCTTTCAGAAGCACTTACCAGCCTCAATTCACACTGGGTTGGCATTTTTTTAAGGCCATTTCCCAGTTTAGTGGCCTCTTGCTCTGAAAGCCGGGCAGACACAGGTGACGCTTGCCCTGCAATCATCCCAGACACAGGTAAGTGAGAGGATGCAAAACTAAATAGGGCTGAAAGTCAACATGATGACAGCTGTAATTGTAACCTGGAATGATATACAGAGATTGCAAAAATGTAATGCAAGATACAAACCCGCACTGGCTCCCTAACAGTCTGAATAAAGGAAAACTAAAATAGACGAAGTAATGAATTTTAAAGCTGATGGGTTTTGGGTTTTTTTGACACACACTGAAATGGGTGGTAAACTCATTGCAAAGTTATTATTTAAAAATCTTTTTTCAGCCAAAGGCAAGGTTTATATAGCCTCTTACTGGATATTACTTGTGTGTCACACAAAGTAGTAAAACAAAGCTGCACACTATAGCATCAGTAGTTACCAGATTCTTTGCTTTTTTCCCCAAATGTCCTTGTGCATTTCCCCCAAATCTTTTCCTATCTAATAATATCATGGATTTATTTTCTGCTTTCCAAAGAAACAAAACGCAGAACTACACTTTGCTGGGTACCAGCAGAAAGTGCTGCTTCTCTACAAGCCAGGTTTTTTGCTTTTCTACTTCAGTACCAATTTGAGCACCTGAAGAGCCCGTGTTTCACACACCACCCAATCCTCCTAATAAACCCAGGCTCAGAATAAACAGCAAACCCCAGAAACATCCCTGTGTGGAATCAAATGGAATTAACTATTGGGCAGGAAAAAAAAGAACACACTGAAAAATGAAAGCGCCTTTTCTAGCAGATAACTGATAACAAATAAGCTGATCCAGCACCTCGGGGCTGGGTGAGTGCCTGGGTCCAGTGATGGTCCTGGCAGATGCATGGCTGGGGAAAAGCCCCAACGTGCACTCTGAGCATGTTAAATCCAGATTTCGGCACCAACAGAACATCAAATTCTTTAATTTCCAGTGCATTTGAGTGAGTAGGTATTTCATACCACTGGAGTTTTTTCCTCGGTCTTACTTGGTCATATTAATGCTCCCAGGGATATAGTTATACTACAAAAATATCACTTCCAACAAGCTGATATTATACAGGAATCCTAAATGACCTTGGCCTGCCTGCCTGATCCCAACCAGCTAAAAAGCAATTCTGGCATGATTTTCAGGTTATTCATCTTTTATCCAGGTGTAGCAGCGAGTCATGAACCACGAACAGATGGAAAGTATCTTATATTTATGACCTGCCATCTTTCTTTCTCTTTTTTTTTTTTAAGAAATTAATTTTTCATTAAATCATTTTGAAAATCTTTGAATTTACTTAATAACTTCATTCAAGGAGTAAAGATAACCTAGAACAGGCAGTTTCTAAAAAAACTATGACAGGGTTGACTATCTGTGCTCAACCAATTAGCAAATTGACCCTCCAGATAACTGGCAAAACACCCAAGGCAGATGTGGCATTACCACATTTTGTCAAACTACAGATGGAAGCGTAGTACTTCAGAGCACAAACACCAAGTTTGTGGTGGGTGCTTTGTCAAAAGACTTATAGGTTTTGAATGTTTCAGGTGTTTAAGTGAATGTAAAGTGCACTTGTCACGAACTTCAATTGCCTTGGAATAGCTGGGAGCACAACACAAGCCCCAGCTGTTTGTGACAGACTGCTTGGGGAAATCCTGTTGTACAGTTATACTGAAAAATAAAACAAGTAAAAAAAATAAAATAAAATTAAAAAGAACCAACAGAAATAATGTCTTTCTGAAACTACTAGGAATTAGTTCAAGAGGGGATTGGTTTTACCACGTCCCACCCCGGCACCTGTGGGAATACAGAGTGGTGCCATCATTAGGGCTCGCTTGGATGCGGCAGTGGCACCGGCCCCTGCTCCCAGTACAAAACACCCAGGGTGTAAACCAAGCCCATTCCTGCTATTGCATATGATAAGCTGTGCTTTTCCACACCTTAAAAAAAACCAAAAACACCAAAACACCAAACCAAACACCCAAAACCCCACAAAAGGCACTGCTAGAAGTACATTATTTATACAGCAAAGTCAGGTAACCTCATCAATTAAGAAATACCAAAAAGAAAAGAACATCTTCCACTCAGTCTCAGCAAAGACGGTTTAATTGCACGACCACAGATGACTTTTTGTTCTTTGTTATTTCTCATTCAGTGGGTAAAATGAAAGGGTAAAATTAGGACTGTTCAGGCAACCTGAATTCTGACATTTAGAGAGGCGGTGAACTCCTCAGATCAGGAAACACTTAACACGTAATCTGTGTGAATAATATATGCACAAATTATGCATGAGGATAGGCGTACAGATATTTGACAGTACATCCTGATACCGGGTATACATATAAAGTGCAAATTTGGCCTTTGACAAAACAGATCAGGTCTTTTAGCTCCACTGATATGGGCAGAAAGGGACCAGAGGAAAATTTAGTCCTAAATATTTTCCCTGTTGGCTTTACACACTCACTGGAGCTCTGCTATTTATATGCATGAATGATTTATTTCTCTATTACCAGCTACCTCTTTTGATTACATATATTAGTGCCTTTTAAGTTATTTCAAGGCTACAATAATTTTAAAATTAAATGATCCTTCGAGTACCCTTCAGGAACTGTACGCTGAAATGACATTTCCATAATGCAAAAAAATTGCAGTTGTGCTCATTTTATTTAATTAAACTGTACTCTTTATCATGTAAACCAAATGGGAGAATATTAACCATATTTTTTACTTCTAGAAAGCCACATTTTTTACTTAAAAAAAAATACAGAATACTGGAGACTTTATTGTCATGGCCAAATTTTGTCTGTGTTTAAACAGTTGACAGCTTAAACTGGTGCATTACACCAGCTGTAATTTCATTTGGCCTCAGCAAAGCTCCCCAAAAGAGCATTTCCATGGTTTACCCTGCTAACGATCGATTATGTTCAAGTAGGAAACTTTTTAAAAACTTTTCTCCCTCTAAGCTTCGCAAAAGATCTGAATTTAAATAGCACATTTAAGGCGCTTGGTTTTCTGTCTCTTTGAAGCCCAAGTAACAACAGCAGCCCTGCTTTTGAAGAGTGCACAAAAATACTTCTGGCCCAAAAGAAAGGAATGAAGTTACAAAAAGAGGAAGATAAAAGCAACTTCAAGTCCCAAACCTACAGAATCCCCTTCGTCTTGGCCTATTCTTTACAACTAAGCCTCGTTTTGCAAATCAAAGGACCAGCTGCTAAACTAAAAAAAAAAAAAAAAAAAAAAAAAAAAGAGGTAGGTCATGAATGCAAGGCTAAGAAAGTCCAAGGGATATGGGTCCTGCTGTCGGTCAGTCCCTCACGTCCGCTCACTCAGACCAAGAGTCTCCCCATCCCTGGACCCACCCGGAGCCCCGCTGCCTGCGGAGAGTCTCCCATCAGCAGATCGATGGTGGGACACTGGGCCTCCCACCAAGGCAGTGCCTTGGGGTCATCAGCCTTCTCAGAGGACACTGGCCATTGAGGTGGAGGAAGCTTGCAGCAGCATGCAAACCCTGAGGAGCTACCCCCGAGTGCTCCTGAGGCCCTCAGAGACACGGGTCAGGCTGCGTGCACTATGTTGTAGCAAAAGAGCCAAATGCAGGCAGTGTTCAGAGGAAGCAGCATGTGTCCTCTCATCAGTAATCAGACATTTCTGGGAAAGGGACAAAACAAGGGCAAAAATAAAAAATAAAAAAAATTTACCTTTGTGTTAAACTTTTACAAATCACAGATTTCACATGGAAGCCTTGAAAGTAGATTAAAAATAATCCTCGAGACACTTTTATCTTTCACTCATGCTTAACGTTTTCCTATGTGAAAAGACACTTCAGATTGTATTTGTAGTTCTATCTGTATGTTTTATTTCCCTTTGTGATCTAAGCAATTGCTGCTTTGTAAAATTTATCCTGGGCAATTAATATATCAGACAAAGAATCACACAATTTAATTCCCCAAAAGAGGTTTTGGCAGCTCTGGGTTGCATTGGGAGCTCCTGCCACATGCTGAGCCTGTAGGCCACAGCCCTCTAAAAATTATTAAGCAGCACTGCCCAAGGATGTTCACAAAATTAAGGCAGAAGTAGTTTAGTTTAAAATGAACATGTCACTTTATCCACCCAAAGACAACATACATCACACCTGATAAAAATCTCTGCTTTTGATCCCGAAACAACAGGTGTTTCGGTGATAAAAGTCAAGACAAAAGTGCTAAAGCCTTTCACATACTTTCTCCAATTTCTACAGCAACAGAGCTTTGACAGAGGGCTTCTGACTGCTCAATTTGATGGCCAGGCAAACTTATAAAAGCTGAAGCGCTGAGTTTCCTAGGGGAAGACATAATGAAATAAATGCACTCATGAATATGTATGGCAGGAGGCAGCCATCTGTTCTTCACCAACATCTTTTCTTAAAACAAGTTTCAAATATTTCAGCAGAGAAGTCAAATCTTTATTTCCATGTATAAAATTAGACCTTGAATTTTCACCATCTCTGGTCATTAAGTGCTATTGTTATGGAAATGTGGGGTTTTTTTCCTCAATGATAATCAAAAGATTGAGTGATAATACAGTTTTACAAAGTTCAGGTGGGGATTTCAGTGCGTCTGTGTAGAAGCTTCAAAATATTGATAGTCAGGGCACGCGTCTCATAATGTAAATATAACTTGCTCTGTCCTCCTTCAGAGAAACAAGAGCCTATGATGTGCTGCCCTCATTTGTATCCTACATCCATCTGATTTCCCTTTCGTTTCCAGAGAAAACATCATAAGGCATTTTTACTCAGTATTCATGAAGTCGGTGCTGGCATGGACCCTGATGCACGTCAGAGGGAGCAAGGCACGAGCGGATGGGCCGCTCTCCCCCAAGCCCTGGGCAGAGGTGGGAGTGCTCTGGGAGCGGGCCTGGGGCCCGGGGTGCCCACGGGGTTTGCTGGGAAAGCCAAGCGGATCCCAGGCTGCATTTGTCTGCACTTGCAGGTCCTGCTCCATCTCCAGGTACCACAGCGCAGGGAAGCCAAGTCCAAACCCGGCTGTCAAGGACAAAGCCTGCTTTCCCTTAACAAAGATTTCCATTCATTATATTTATTGTTGCAGGCAATGCAACAAACATTCCCTGTGTGTGAGTTTCCCCAACTGAAGAGCCCATGTGTGCGGTTTATAACCCTGGCTCAGCTCAGACCTGGCTCCAGGCCTCTGGCCCAGTGGCTGGGCTGGTGCAAGGGCGGCCAGAGCCCCAGCACAGCCCGGCAGGGAGCAATGGGCACATGGGGTGACTTCGGTCCACCCATGAACAAGCTAAGCCCAGCAAGTCACCCCCACTTGGGACGCAGTGGCCAGACCTCAGGTTTTTGGGGTATCAAGGTTTTCCCTGAATATCAAGGGAGAATACGGGATGTCGGCTTCAAAGTTACATTCACAAAATATTCACGTAAGAGCACAGCCCTCTGGAAGCCTGCTCTGCTGCAGGCACGAGCCCTCCTTCCAGCAGACTGGGGGGCAGAGCAGGCGTGTGGTTACACACCCCCCCTGTCCAGGCTACAGCTGCCGCAGCAGCACAGATCTTGGTACCGACCAGCAACTGCTGGTGCAGCTCAAGAGGAGTTTTGAGTGGTGGAAGCTGAGATGTGGGAACAGGAAACCCAAATCACTGGAAATCTCAAACTGTGTGGCAACAGGAATAGAGCTGAAGTCTCTCAGAGAAAATATATCTAAAACACATTGCTATCTATTACTTGGTTCAATGTTAATTAATTGTCAGCTCTTTATTATAATACTTAAAGCAATGATGAAGTTGAAACAGCCCAGATGAACAAAATTCCAACTGGTACAAAAGAAATTGGTCTAAAAGGGCATACTTACCTTGACCAGCACTGGCAGTGAGCTCTACTCCTGGGGGGACTGGCCAGTGTCACCCCCTGCCCCAGCCCAGCAAGCTGCAGGAAGCACCCAGGGCCCCAGAAGCAGCATTTGGGGTGCAGGTCTGTGGTTACCCCTCAGATATTCCACGGGGGGGCTGATGTCACTGGTAGTGCCAGAATGATGCTCAGGAACTGGATTTTACATCTGACAGGAAGTTTAGTTTCAAAATAGAGCAGACACATGAAGTGTCCTGTGCTGAACTCTGAAAAGGAAAAAAAAAAATGGGGGTTTGTTTGAATGTTCTACTCTTGTAAGAAAAAAAAAAAAAAAAAAAAAATTCAAAACAAATCTAAATGAAGAGATGTGGACAAAACTATTACAACTGAATACTTCCTAAACAGTCAGGATTTTTCTAAATAAACCTTGAAAAAGCAATAACTCGCCCAAATCTTTCCATTTCACTGAAGTGAGGTAGTAAGGTTTTGGTTAAAAAATAAATAAAAAAAAAGCCACAACAGGACTTGCCCACCAGCCCTTCCCAGGCAGTAAGAGCCAGCAGTGATGCCAAAGCACATGCTTTGAAATGCAGCACAGTTATTTCAGACACAGCCTCTATGCGAGCCGCAAATCCTTCTTCCAGCCCAGCAACACCCCTCTCAGAGCTCTGCTTGAAGAATTTGGTCTTTGAGCACAAAGAGACTCTGACAAACCCCAGACAGGCCCCCAAAATCAGGGCAGCACAGCATGAGAGCCCCCACAATCTCTCACCCCTCAGCTGAAGTTGCTAATTAACCGAGCCGCCCGGAACGAGCACGCCCTGCGAGTTGCTATCGCAGCCCCGTGGCAGGTTTGATCCATTTATTGCCCCAGACATACTTTTAAATTAAAAGGTAGGAGTCAAGCTCTGCAGCACAGCCCGCAGCTGCGAGAGCGGTGCTGTACAGCTAGTTAGAGAGCTCGTCTCCATAATTACACAGAACATTAACCCTCATCCTGTCAGCGCCACGCAGTTAGCATCCCCCCTCTGGAACCGTGGCTTACTCACTTATAACTGCAAGCGGGGAAGCGCCTGCTGGGAATGGCCAGGCGCACTCGCAAGCCTCTCAACTCTGGCCACGCTCACACCTGGGGAGGGAGAAAAGGTTGGGCTGATTTTTGGGGGTGATTCCCTAAATGAATATCTGGAGCTGACCTGCAGCATGGGCAACCTGGGCAGGTTACACCGTAACAGCTTTTTCATTTGCAGCCAAAATTTAGGCATTATGCTCAACCTGCTCATCCACTTCCATTCAAAGGTGCAGATTACTAAATTTGCATAATAACTATCTACAACTAATTATCCACATTTGTTCATGGAAACTGCCACTTTCTGTAGGGCTTAAAATTACCATAAACCATGCATAAGAATCAAGAAAACACCGATTTATCTTATTAATGGTGGCAAGGAGTTTACGCGTTAATTAGCAGTGTATTACTTTGAAAATGCATTAAAGCGCTCCGAGGAGCCGTTCGCTTGACAAGCCTGAAGCGTTTTTCAGGATGATGCAGAAGAAAATCAGAAACTCTAAGAACAACTGGAGATGCGAAGGGAGCGCAGAGGGATTCACCATCCTGGCAATTCCTGTTTGGCACAATGGGCACCTACGGTTTCTGCTGCAAAGCTGCAGAAACAATGCCTGTGTAAAAGTTATTTAAATGGGACAATGGAAGACAAGCGAGATAAAAGCTTTCCAAAAAGAAACCAAACACAACAGCAGCAGTGTGTGCGTGAGCCTGGCAAGCATCCCGTTCATAGAAAATCAGCAGTAAAGATTTGTTTTCTGCTTTTTTTAACATACTTTCAGACCCATTTCTATCAAGGTGCAAAACTGAGGTCCAGTCTCCTAGTGATCTTAAATGGTATTGTACTCTGACTGCTTCGGAAGCAGCTGCTGAAAAGCCTTCCCCTACTAGAAGCCGTCGTAGAGCAGTTCCCATAATATTCACTGATGCTTCATTTTTTTTCAGCAGCAGGTGGTACAATTTCTATATCTGCAAACGATAAGCATTCAAATTGAGATTTTTCTGGTTAATAGCTACTATACAACTACAAAGTGTTATCATTCCTACACATATTTTTAATACCACCAGTAAAACCTAAAGTAAGAACTTGTCTTCAAGAAAAAGATGTTCCCATGAACCTTTAAGAGAGATTTTCACTCTGGGAAAACATTACAAAAATACAGCCTCTAAAATATAGAGCCGTTTACTCTCTGTTTTTCCCCTATGCTCCAGACACATCCTCCTTAATTTTTACTAATGTGATTGCCAAAGGCACCTAGGCTATCTGGAGAATTGGACAAGCTCCTAACACAGCTTAGAAATTTTCAAAATAGGAGTTTGAGTGAGACTTTGTTGCCCCCCATGCCACCGGATGGAACGCCTGACGGCGGGGTGGGCGGG
>NW_020799116.1:11585628-11625380 GCF_003259725.1 Athene cunicularia
TGGGCGGGAGGGATGCTGCTGGGGTCCGGTGCAGTACAGCTGGGCAAGGCAGTGCCCCACCTCTGCGCTGGTTTGTGCTGCTGTAGGCAGGACCACAACCAGGTTTGCTTTCAGAAAGGAGAGAATCAGGCTTCGCTGCTCCACGTCAGGAGGCAGAAAGGGAAAGTCACTGATGTACACACGTGGTGAACTCATCTGCTATCTGTGCCTCGTTCTCATCTTTCCTACTTCCAAGAGTACAAAGAACAAAGGAGAAACAGATTGCAACAGTTTTCATTTCAAAGGCCTCAAACCCAAAACCTTTACTTTGTACCGGTACAAGGAACAGAAATGTAAAACCCAAACCAAAATAATTATTTGCTGAATTCCCATTAAAGCAGATGATAACGTTTAATGGAAGTGGTCTGCTTTCAAACAAACACTTATGTGCTGCACCTAATTTTCACAGAAAATAGGTTCACTATATGTCCCCTCCTGCTACGGATTTTGAACACAATGCTTTCTCTAGTAAAGCCATGAAAGCCTGGGATCTGGTTCACATAACATAAACTGCACGACTATAAATCTTTATTTCATGGTGGCGTGATGGGTTTAATAAGAGGATGGATTTAACAATTCTGTTTTGTCAACCATTTCATTAATTTCATCATAAAGAAATTTCTGGGTTTGAGGCATGTTTTAAGGAACTAATTTTGCCTTAGTGATCCTGAAAAAACCTCCAGTGTAATTGCCAGGTAGTTAATCTAGTCATTGTGCATATTTTTGTTCTTAATTTTCCCAAGCACAATTTGAACCTTCCAGAGAAGTAACAAAGAAAAGAATAATAAAGGCATCTTTTACAGCCCATCAGGTGAGATTCTCATCACACACCAACCCCATGCAGCTAAAAATTAAACTGCAAAACCTGTATCAGCTGCTCTCCAAAACTGTTTTCCATGTCAATAAAGTAGCAAGTCATAAATAAATAATAATGCGCAATGGCCAGAAGTGTCCCTGCTTTTCTGCAGTCTCCTGGAATTATTGTCCTGGCTGTACGTGAGGGCATAACATTTAGACTTTATTTCTTCACACATACACACTATCATCCCCCTCTCCTTTCATCACCTGCTTCCTGGAAGTGGTGTCCGCTCATTCCTTCCACGCATGCTGCCACCAAATCGTTCCTGGCCTCATTTTCTCCAAGGGCTCTTAAAGCACGCGCAGCTTATACACACGGCTGATGGCAACACACTCTTATGGGCACTACAGACCTACCCAAGCACCTGCACACCAAGGAGGCAAACAGAGCAACAGCTCTGGAGTTTTCATGCCAAGAAATAGCTTTTTAAAATGCAAACCAGGTATTCATCACATCCTTCTTGGGCAGCGTTTTTAGCAGGGAAAGGTGCTCACAAAGGGTGCCTGGTTTGGGGGTGGCTGAGCACCCATAATGCAGATTAGAGAAATCATACTCTTTTTCACAGATGGCCGAGCCCTTTTTTGCAAAGAATGTTTTTAGCCACAAGGTTGATTTTGATCTTGAAGACTAAAGAAACATCAAAGGAAAATACCTGTGGGCATACGCTAGCGCTCTTAGAACAAGCACAGGCTTATGAATACCAGTTTATAAATATTCAGTATAAATATTGTACCATCTCCGTTCAGGCTAACGCTAATAGTTCACCTTATCTCTGCTCTTCTCCCTGTGCAGCCCTGCAGACGATCGCTGCCATCGGACCTTCATGATACCCCAGGCTGAAGCTGACGTTCAATGAACATCATTGTCGTGGCTCATCTAGCGGCTCCTCTCTCTGACTACCTGCAGTTTTGATGCCGAGTTAAGACTGGGCTGTGAAATCACATTTAGATATGATTTTAGGGTGGTAATGGGTTTGTAAAGGCAGTGCTGGATGTGTGAGGAGAGGGAGACTGAGGCTGTGAGCAAGAGCAGCAAAAATTATGAGTATCCCAGGATGAAACCAAAAGGACAGTTATTGAAAACAGCTATTATCACTTAATTTCTCAGCAAAATGTGTAGCAAAAAAAGAAAACCTGAAAGAGTGAATTCTGAATGCACAGGGCTTTACACAAGCTTCCCAGTAAGAACTTCCCACAGTGTGCAAAATTAATTTTGATTTATCTTCTACACTGTTGTTTTTAGAAGTAACTGAAGAACAGAGGGGGGTGTATAATTTCATTTAAAAATCCACTGTTTCAGGCTAGCACTCACCAGCTTTGAAAAGCTGTTTATAGTCATGTTCTCCAAGTTCTCCTTTAAAGACCAGCATTATTTCTCATCTCACCCTGAGAAAACATTTGTAAATCTGCTAAATTACTCGAATTTGCAGTCTTCTCACTCTCAGCTTGCAGAATCACTATATCAAATAGTTCCTTTGCCCAGTTAAATCCAAGTTTCTAAAACAAGAGTCCATTGATAATCTAGTAAGTCTATAATGAAATGTTTCTGTTTTCCACACAATGCTGGAAAAATCTTGAAACTTTTAAAGTAGGGGATGTGACAGCAGCAATCGGTCTCTGTTAATAACTAAATACAAAGGAAGGAAAATATTAGTAGAAAAACTGTATCTGTGCATATATAATATAGTTTTTGTAGTCAGGAGCTTTCATGAGATGCAGTTTGACTCACTGTTGTAATTAAAATGTTCTGTAATGGTAGTAATTACCACATCAGGTAAGGCACAATGGATTGCAGCGCATACCTACAATATGACTGTTATTTAAAAGTTTCATTTCAATTTTTGTAGCTTTTTTTGGGTTTTAAGCAACTTCCTACTGCCTGTGGAACATGAATTTCTAAAGCCGTACGAGGCGTAACAGCACAGTCCAAGCACCTTTGCAGAATACATTGGTATTTTTGTTATCTTTTCTGTTCCTGCACTCCAGAGCACTTACTGACTTGCAGAGAACAGATCAACAGTATTTTTATAAAATGCAGGGTTACTAAGAGCACTAGTTATAATAAACAAAGTGATCAAAATAAAATTCATCTGGGCACACCCTGACCTTGGTGTGGGCTGCCACTGATTATCTCTGCCTTCAGACACAGATAAACTCTGTAAACTTTTGGAAACTAACCCAGAATATCCCAACTGCTGCCGAAATGACAAAGCCCCTCTCCTTTGCAGATGGCTTTGAGGTGCATTGGCCTTAGAGGTGCTAAAATTTATTTTTTGAGGGGGAGGAAGGAGTGGGGTGTTAAGCCCTATATTAAACCAAAGTAACATAAAACATCAGACTATTCCTGCAATTCAGAGAATTCTGTGGTTTGGAGACTGCAGATATTTTCAGTACTACAGGAACATGAATTATCTCTCATTCCTTGTATCAAGACCTGATGTCATGTCTGGAAAAAAAGCTAAACTCTGTCAGTTCTCTCCATTTTACCCAGTTTCAGTCAGCCCTTTGCAAACTCTTCCAGCAACAAAATAAACCCTTTCGTTTTGGAAAGGGGCAATAAAGATGATGGATGCTTTTTAGAGTTTATTTTTGATGTGTCCATAAACATTCCCCTAATAGCTTATCACAGCTGATGAGCAGTTTTGCAAAGCCAACTGCTGTTGACTGAAAATATCTGACAATTTTTTTTTTTCAAGTATGCTGTACAGAAGGAATTATTTATATTTGAATAGCACTTTCCTGTGATCATGAAATACACATATTTGTCATAGTTAACGCTGGGACCAGCGATGCAGGCACTGTTAATAAGCTTTTATTAAGAAACCTTATTTTAGTCCCTCTCAACACTAGTCCCTTCCTCCAGGGAGGCATTGTGCAGCTCTCGATGCTTATCTGGCACAGTTTATTTTTCCCTACGCACTAAGATAATTAAATTACTGTACCAAATTCAAGGCAAGGGCTGAGGTGTCACCCACTTGATTTTCTCTCTCCAGACCAAAAGACCAAGCTACAACCAGGATGTTCCCAAAGGCAAAATAAATCAGCTGCAAATTGCTCCTCTCCGCGTTAGGGACCATGGGAACGATGGCACATTGTTTTAAATAAGGCCTAATTTGAAAGCTGCTTTTGGATTTTTTTATTATTATTTCACTTCTTAAATGTTCATGTCTATCTTTCTATCTCTATAGAAAGTCATACTAGAGAAAGAAAATGAAACAGACCTAGATTTTTATGTTTAAGAGGCACTTTAGAGGGAGAAATAGGTGCATCATTAAGAAATACCGTCATTTATAATGACACCTAGTTTTCTGCGAGTGAAGCAAAAGTGAAAAACAGCAGCAGGACGTTGGAAAATGTTTTTGAGCAACTTCCACCACAGGCTGTACATTTTCAGAGGGAAAAGACAAGTGCGCAGCCTGATAAACACGTGATCTCCCAGCTCTCCCCTCCAGAGCATCCCCTTGTTGGAAGGGATGTGGTCAGCACATGCAGCTTTGAAGGGCTCAACTACCCCCTCCTCGCCAGTGTTCCCTACCCCAAGATGGAGGTCTGGCCTTTGTGTGAGCAGAAATATGCATTTCCTCTCCCCTGAGTAAGAATAATGTGTTTAGTACCTGCTCTGAATTTTATCATGTCTTTAACTATTCGCTTCCTTGATTTTAGGAGCTGGGTTTAGCAAGTAATGCAAAAGGCAAGCATGCTGCTGTCACTTAGCAACCTAAAATGGGTTTTGGAACAAAGATCTTTATTTCTGGAACAATTTAATAGCTGTGGCTGAAAAGGGCTGAGGTGTTCGGGGATGGTGCAAGCCCCAAGCCCGCTTGCTGTGGATCCTCTCCAGGGCCATACACAGAGATGCTTTGGCATCTGCAGCTTTTCACCCTCACTTAAAACTCCTCAAATTTATGGTAAAGATGAGGAAGGACAGAAAGAAAATTTTTAGTAAAAATTCAGCCAACTGGCATTATTTTGTGACTTTATATTGGCTAATTTACTATATTCTGCCTAAAGCTAGGAGACTGGTAAAAGCAGAGAACAGCTCACTTTATGCCTATACATATAGAACCTATCAGCTATTCTTGTTTTACAGAACATCCTCAAATCTCTTCAGGTCTCTACTTTTGTGCAGTGCCCAGGTACAGAACAGAAAATCCTGATGAGTCCTTGCAGGTGGAAGAGCCTGCAGCACAGGCTGCTAAGGGCAGCCCTGGCACAGGGTTGTACTGGTGCCTCCTGTTGTGTCAGGCTTCCTCAGCCATAATTCAAATTTACGGGTAACTGAGAACACCCAAGGCAAAAATTAACCAGAAGGTCTGACTGCTGGGTGCCTTGAGATGTGCCAAGCTCTGCTCCAGCCATTTTCTCCACCAGAAGAAAGGGGAAGGACACTTACATGTCCTGCATCTGGGTCCAAGCGCTGGCTCCCTCCAGGTCCCATCCTGTGTCACCCACCAGGTGAGAGACCCAAGAACCAATGCTGATTGCAGTGGATCTTCCTCTTCCCTGAGCTAGTACATACTTAATTACTGCCAGCTTTAATTACTGTCCTAACTTCCCAAAGGGCTTCCAACCTATCTCAGTTTTTCACATCTCATCCCTAGTGCTGCTGCTGCTGCTGTTGTGAGCGGTGGCAGCTGCAGAAGCTCCCTGACACCTCCAGGCTGGAGCAGAAAGCACAGAGAATTCACATAAAAGTGAATGAAGCTGAATCTTGTTAAACTGGAAATTTGTGTGTGCTGTCTGCTCGCCACTATGGATGAATACCATTTTAATGGGCAATATAAAACCAAGCATCCACCATAAATTTGTTGTTGATCAGGTGCTGGAAACAAATGCTGCTGCACACTACTTGTCCTCTTCTGATTGTATTCTCCTGTCACCATATACACGAGGTCAACTTGCTTAGCTGTACTGCTGGTAAATCAAGATACCTTGGTAAAAAATTAACAAGAGCAGCAGAGTATGAAATACAAAGAGAAAAATTTAAAAGGGAACTAAAGAATCCACAGCAATTATAATGGCTAAAAAGCCAGATTTACCTTCTGAATATTCTTCTTCAAGAAAACAGATTCAAGATGACTTTTACCTCTTAAGTCCCAACGTTTCAGTTTGGTTAATGGAAGTGCAATGAGGGAATAGAAAATAAATGCCATAGTGTGACAGAGCAAAACGTGTGAATGCTAACTGCAAGACCTTACTCTGATCAAAGCCTAATACCCTAATTTGAAGTATTAGGATTATATTATAGCCAAGTTTCTCCTACTGTTTCGGAAAAACAAATTTTGCTTAAGCATCTTTAACAATTTCTGTTAAGCACAAAGATATGCCATATGTGATCAATGATATTCATCAAAAATAAGCTTAAGTTCAGGAGTCTGTAGTTAAAATAACTTCATTAGTAAGCATTATTTCACTGCATTTTGTCAAGTCATAATAAAGGTAAATTTTAAGATAATTTTTTCCCACACATATCTAGATACACTTTATGGGGAGGCCAAAAATTTTTTTTTCACTCATCTTATAATGAAACAGTGGCACATAAGCGCTACCCAAAACACTAAGAGCTCTGACATTAATTTATACGCTCTCATATGAGTCTAGTTAATTCTCTGAATTCCTGTTGGAGATGAGATACAGGTGGCATTTGACTCAGTGGGAGAAATTTGGAATTGTCTGGCTTCACTATGAATAAAAGCAGAAAGTTTTGGGGTGAGATAGCTGAAGTGCATTAACCATCTCACTGCTAAATCCAGCTGTGACAACTAAGTCCAGCAACTTTGAGGATGGCTAAATCATGTCAATGCTATATCCTGTGATTTCATCAGCCGACAGAATAGTAAAACCTACTTAGTTTTCATCACCACAATACCAGTTTCTAGTCAAACTGCTAATGTTCATTAGTTATCTCTCTCTGGCAGCTAAGACCAAGCACTATGGAGAATGACTGTTCTTGGAAGACTTCTACCACTGGCCTGTCAAGGTTTTAGCTTAGTCTACAGTGGGACTGGAAAATTCACTTTTAGAACTTTGGATTCAGACGTTTCAATTTAAGAGCCAAATAGAAAAAATATGAGTAAAGTGCTTGGACCAGAACCTGGAAAGAGGCACCAGAGCAAGAGAATGCAACCACAAAACCAAAGCTGGAACACAATACAAGTGAGCAGAGTTATTACTACAAATGTTAACAAGTCCATTCCCAGATTTAGTGTTATTTTTTAAAATTATTTATTATTTTATTAGTGGGGTTTTACATGTCAATTAACTCCTGTAATTGACAGGTGATTTTGTGACCCTTTGAGATGAAGTGCTCCGCCCATGCGCACTGATGCCCCAGCGCAGGGATAGCTTTCCTAGCCATCAGTATTAATCACAGAAGTAACCCATTTTTCAATGCACAGCAGGAAGCATTTTTCCTTACAACATTAGTCAGGACGTGTGCAAGTTGTCTTAGTGAAGCTTTCATTAAACAAGATTCAAGCCCCTTTGAAATCAATAGGAGTCTTTCTATTGACTTTGGTGGGCGTTAGATGAAGCTCGTGCCATTAAAACAGGGTGAAACGTAGTTTCACGGAACCAATTCATATTGCTCAAATTAGTCTCACTGTAACTATGAAGATCTGCCAAGAACTCCACTCATTCCTGTCCCCTTTAAATCTTGTACACATTTTCCTTGGTTAAAATGTGTACATCACTACAGCATTTCACAGGCTCAGACAAATCACAGGCTGGCAACACCTTACAGGTTACACCGATGGTCTCCTGACACCACTGTTCAAAAACTCCCTAAACACAATGTCTGCAAGAAGTCACAGGTCAAAAATTGGACAGCTTACAATTTATTCTTACCTCCTATTCACTTTTGCCCTTCAAAAGAACTCAACCCTGGGGAGCTGACAAATAAAGATAAATTACCCTTCTGCAGCGTTCTCTCTAACTAAGCCATTGTGGTGATTAAATGAACCTTAGAAGCCAAATTCAGCTTTGATAGCTAAAATTGGGTGGAATTTTTTGCCTTTTTACAAACACAAAGCTCCCAAGTTCCTGGTATAAAGGGCTGAATTCAAGAAATTTCCCCGGTTTAGCACTTTGGGGAAGTCAGCTACAAGTTCATTCCAGCAAGCCATCCAGCCCTGATGAAAATTGTTAGCAAGAAGAGTAAAACTGCTTCAGTCCAAACACTGATTTTCCATCCTTTGCCCACAGGTAGCCAACTGGCTACTGAGTTGACTACTGCAGACAAAAACTTAAATTAGAGCAGAAGACTCCATCATGCATCAGCCAGCAAATTATAAACAAGCTGTTAACACCCAGATATTTATTGTATCTGGTTTCTGACCACTAAGTCACAGTAAGGCCAAACTTGTGTTCACTGTTCTCCCCAAATACATGATTTACACATACTGAAATGCTAAGGAAGACAACACATCCATAAGTAAAATATTCCTGAAAAGCAATAAAAACACCTAATGTTCATGAAACAAAAGTTACCACAGTGCGAACTACAAGATGCGTTAACATTAGAGCATCATTCCGTTCTGCCAATATGTGCATCTGTCCAAGACCTCACAGGAGGGCAGATCATTCCCCTGTGGAGCCAGCAGACAGAGCCAGTCTTACTTCCAACACTTGATTTAGATGGATGTTAAAGCTGATCCAAAGCCCATAACAGGCAACAGGACATAAGCAAGTTGTAGTTCTGGAATTTTCAGATTCCAGCAGCACAGACTAACTTTAATCCAAGGGGAAAAAATAAGTACCTATACACAGAACCATTTTAAGGAGAAAGAAAAAAAACCTGCACATTTGTATGCTTCATTAAGAATGAAATGCAGCAAGGTTTAGGAGCTGTGCTAATAAAACAAGGTGGCTTCTTATATTCCAGAAAATCAGAATTTTATCTAAGCAGTGAAAAATAGATGCTGTGCTTGCAGTTTGAGATTTGATAAGACAAGTTTAATTATCTTCCTTTTTAACCTGGATTCTGTTGGCACTCAAGATATAAAGAGAAAAATATATAAAAAGACGATATTAACCCCACACACTTTTTACCCATTTCAATAATTCTTATAACTCATTAGGTAAGCTCTACTGCACTGTTGCTGGTAATTAGGTTCAGAGTTTGTGTCACTGTTGTAATGGGTTATTGATCACTGAAGTTCTCCAAGAACTTCATAGTTCCAGGAGTTTGGAAAAAACCCCAAACCCCATGTAATGAGTGCTAGTCTTGATAAATTTGATTTTAATTACATATTACAAGTCTTGTTACACTTGTCAACCCTAAGCTTTCATTTCTCCCCAGCAACAGTTTTATTTTAAGCTTTCCTTCAGCAGACATCTTTGTTGGCCATTTGGTCTGGGGATTATATTTTTCACCTGTCCCTGGATTCTTGGGAAGAGCTATTTTGTATTTTATTGGGATTGTTTGTTTGGGTTTTTTTCTCTTTTTTTTTTTTTTTTAAAAAAAAAAAAAAAAAAAAAAAGAGAGAGCACACACATGCCTGAGGATGCAAAAATAGGCCATCTAATGCTGTCAGCTGCCAGATCTGCACTGGTGGTCTGCAGAGGTGGGAGGCCACTCTGATTATGTCATCCCCTCTTCCCTCCATGCATCTGCTCCTTTCTTGTCCTTGTTTTACTTACCCTAATTTTGGACTGGTGGATGCCAGCAGCATGAACTCTCCATTTCTATCTGCAGTAGGACACCCTGCGCTGAGCCTGGGGGACTCGTGGCCTGCGAGACTGCAACTGGCACACCAGTGCCGGAGCACCAGCCATGAAATGTCACCGCCCGGCCTGGAACCCCCCAGAGCTGGGCTGGCCCCCTCCCCTCCTCGGGGAGCGAGCGGAGCTGCAGCCACACTGTAAGGACCCAGGCCCAGGGCGGCAAGCTCTGCACCTGCCCCTTGGGCTAAATCCATTGGAAAGACTAAAAATTAAAACTGGCAGAGCTGGCCAGGCTTCCCCCATGCGCACACCCATCAATCCTCCAATTTCTCACCAGCCCAAACCCTGCAATTTGCTCTCAAAAGCGAGTCCAACCCCAGTGATCTACTGCATTCGAGAAAGGGCCTGTGGCCCTTCCCACCGAGGCTGTAAATCCCTGCCTACCAAGGCACACATGCATTATTACAGATTGCAATAGCATGAAATGATCACCACGTTTAATTAACACATTATAAATTGACAGTTAATTACTCTTCACGTCTTCCAAGGCACAGCTCTGCCACTGTTTAAGCCAAACTGCTCTTGCCTATTAGGACTCGATCTAAGCCATGGAAGAGAAAGAAGATGCCACCCTGGTGCCCTTCAGGCCTGGAAGAAGATGCTGCAAGGACACAAAAATCAATTAAGTGCTGGAGGAAGACAGGAATAAGCACAATTAAGGGGAAAAAAAAATCCCCAACAAAATTTAAAAGCTATTCCTCATTCCCCAGCCGACTGCAATTGATACCTCACGTCAAGGCTGGCGCGGGAGGGCAAGGGAAGCTGCTTTTGAAGGGAGAGGTTTCTCCTTCAGTGAAGGATTTTGATTTCCCACTAAAACAATTCAATATTGCTTTATTCTAATTGCATCCAAATATTTATGCCAAACCTCCACGCTGCCAATACACTAGCAATAAAAGGAAAAGATGAAAGCTGTTTAACTGTTACCAGAATATACCCATCCGGGAAGGCGTGAGTGCTGGGCAGGTGGTAACTGCGCATTAAGCAAATCAAAATTTGTTCTGTGGTTGGTTTTGTTGTTTTTTTTTTTTGGCTTAATGGAAAAGCCATAGGGTTTTTTGCTTTTTAACGTTGCTATGAGTCTTCCTGTGCTGTGACTCTTCCTACATTTTAAAATGCTATATAATTATATAAGTAAGCACATTTAATCTTGCAATTTGAATTGAGCCCAAGCTGGAGGAATGCACGTAGATAATACATATCCAAACCATCCCAACAGCTTTAAGCACTGCTGCAATTCCCTTCTCCCAGACTAGATCTCCAGCAGCAGAAACCTCCAAGAAGACCCACCTGTGCACAGCACACCGAGTGCCCATGGTGACCCTGACAAAACCCAAGCTGGAGGAAGATAAAGCCACATGAGACTTTCCTTAGACAGCACTGATAGTGAAAAGTGGATTGATGTGCCTGCAAAGGACAGGCAGCTCCTGGCCACAGGCATATCTCCCCCATCCAAGCATGATGAGCACTGAGCAGCTGAGATGGGGCAACCTCTAAGCTGAAGGTTTACCCTGTCAGACTTGCACTACCACAAAACCAGAATATTCTTTTCAAGGCACAAAGCCATAATGGCAGCCAGAAACATCAAGCCGTGCTTTTGTAGCCAGGGCTATGAATGTTCAACCAGCCAGAAATAGCACAAGAAAATCCTTCCCCTCATTTGTTCCCCCCATGTCTCTTTAGCACTTGTTCAGCATCACCCCGGAGCCCAGGGGCTTCCCAGGAGTAGCAGTCCCATGGCAGCCCCACAGTACGGACACACATCAAAACCACAAATACTGAACATCAACTTACTCAAACTCAATTCAATTGAAACTCTGATGAGATTCATTTTGGGGTTTTTTTTGAGCAGCAATCATGTCTTGTTTTAGTTCTTGCATATATAGCTATCCAGCTCAGCAGTTGCATCAAAGTCCCTTAACCCATCAGATCTGTAAGAGATAAGTAATGTATTCTCTTAAAAAAAAAAAAAGGAAAAAAACACTAATTTTTGAGCTTCATTAGAGAGATTTTTTCCTCCTTTTTTTTTTTTAAAAAAAAAAGATAATTCTTAAGTCTGATTCAAGACAATAGTGGTACAAATATATTTAGATAGATACATCTTTAAATAACAAGCCAAATCTGGGCCTTATTTCTGCAGTCCAAATATTTTATGTCAAACAAAAGATTTTTTACATGTATTTCAGTGCTGAAGAGATCATTAAGTTGTGAATCTTGTCTAGAAATATCTATTTGTAAGACTTCAGAACTCACTTCTCTGAAGTTATCCAGGTAAGTATTTAAGAAGTGTGATTTAAAACACTAATTTACATTTGTTAATTCAAGGTTGTTGAAACTATTATAAAAATTTCAAAGAGGAAAAAGAACTGAATAGCTTAAAAGCATCCTTTGAAAACTAAGATATTACTTGCCTGCAGGATTTTCTTCCCCTAATCAGCCCACATAGAAATGACAACTCTTCTATCTAGCTCACTAGCAGATATGCTTTAGTTATTAAATATTAAATCAGAGAGAACAGAGATTCAATTCAGAAAAATATAGTTCAATCTGCCAAATTGCTACTTTCATAAATTATGTTGTGAACATACTTCGATAAAAAGGGGGTTATTTAAAGAATGCAACCAAGTCTGATGATAAATGAGACCCCATTTCAATGCAAGTCTGCAAGTTTTAACTCAATAAATATAAAAGAAATCAATCTTCATGGTGCATTTTCCTTTCCTTTTTTATTTTCTTTAATTTTTGCTTTCAAGATAGATGTCTGCAATAAGAAGTGGTGTTTACTGTATATAAAGATTTTAATATAATATCCACAGAGGAAACAACTATCTGGCTGAACAGAATAATACAGAAAAAGAGAGATTAAATTATTGTAGATCTGTTACTAACTAGGATTGAGCAAATAATTAATCATGAATAATTTGGTCAACAAACATAGTCTCTCTTTATGCTCACAAGTCATTTATAAACAAACCATCATTTCCTTGTTTTCCTTTTAGTTATTTGACTTAATTCAATAATTTCATTCTTTTAAAAACAACAGCTCCAGCGATGGACTGTGAGTGCTCTCCAGTGAAACCATCTTCTGGGTTTAATTTGATCAGAAAAAAAACCTCAGTGCTACTGCTCAAGTAACACCTCTCCTGATGAGATGGGCCAAAGCAGGAATTCAGTGTGGACACAGGCTCCCATGCCATGGGATTACCCTGACACAGGGACACTTCTGGACTCTCTTTGCCATTTTCCATATCAAGTTAAATCTTGGGGAGGACAAAGCTCATTAGTTGTCTGAAGCCATCTTGCGGGTCATCCATCCTGTCCCTAGCCCCCGATTTTGCTTTAAGCACCATGACAATTGTGCTCCAAGTAAAAGGCTTGGAAATGGCTGTACCTGGGTTAAAAATTTTAAACTAGGGATGAAGGCAGAGTACATCGTGGAGCCAGCTCTTGGTGCAGCGCTGAATCCATGGGGAGGGCCGCGGATGGGAGCACCAGGGAGAGCACGGGGCTCACTGCCTGGTCTACTGGTGTTAAAGTCACATCTCCAGTGGGTATGGAGCAAGAACATGGCAAGAAAGTCTCCTGCAGCTTCGAGACATCTTCAATGCCAGCACAGCCCATGGAAATGTGGCCCAGAAAAAACATCATTGTGTCTCTGCCCAAGGCCAGGCTGCCACGGCACAGTGCTGGATAATGCAGGCAGTAAAGAAAACTTAGACACACACACACACACACACTTTTATGCAGGATTTTACAATTCCTTCTGCAAAACTAACAGTTCTCACCCCAGTAAAAGGGCATTTAACTTTTGGTTTTACATGAGCTTTTTATGTGCATTATTGCAATCAAATTTAATTCACTCCCTGCTAGTTGAACTGGCACTCATTTCAGGTTGAAGTGATATCAAATAATAGCCCCTTTCAACTGAATTGCTGAATAAAAGTCCAAATTAACTCCTGCTTAAAGCAGTTTTACATTCAAATGGCGCTATGCAGCCAGTGGAGAGCATACACACTCGGCCACACTGACAACATCGTTAAACTTTAAATTGGTTGATTCATTTTTGCAACTTCATCACCAGAATGAAAAATGTCAGTTTCTCATAATGCTGTTTTAACTATCATCCTTACCCTGTGACTTACAGTTATACTGAATACCAAAACTTAAATTACAAATGTCTTCTCTTAATTAGCCAATACGCTGATCATTTCATTTTAATTTCAGGCCACAAGTTAAAAGAGGCATCTCTGTAATGTTTCCAGTTTATTTCAATAAACTGTATCAAACCGATCTTCCAGAAGACACATAAATCTCTAGTTAGAGTCCATTTGCTATAATATATAAATAAATGAAAAGTTAATACAGCATTTAGGGCAAAATAAATTAATTCTGCTTTAATTCCACATTTACCAAAATGCTTGGTTTCCAAAGCTCTGACTCAAGAGTATGATAGCATTTATATTATGCTTTGCAGAAAGGAAAGGAACAGATAAAAGACTGCAAGACTAAATCCAGTGGGAATGGAAGATGAAAAATGAGCAGAAACTGGCAGAGAGACAAACAGACTCAGATTCCACAAATATGAAGAAGATGAGGTGCTACCAAAGCTCATGCTCTCAACTGCTCAGATGCGTGCTATGCTCCCTCTTCCCTACTACGAGTCTGAAAAACTTTACTCCTTGAATGGCTGGCAGTCACCTTATCACCTGCTAATTTTCTATCTAAATATTAATTTTCAACTTACAGCTCATTTAATAGTGAACCCATGTCTTCCTTTAATTTAAGAAAAATATTTATCCTCCTTGACTCTTACTCTCAAACGCACTTATAGAGAGTCAGCATATCCACTCTCAACCTCCATGCTATCAGGCTGGACAAGACAAGCTCTTGTAATACACTTTTACAAGAAATCATACTACACTCATCATCCCAGAAGCCCTTTTCTGCACCTGACCCAAATAATTTCATCTTTTAGAGCATAATTCCTGGAACTGCACAAAATATTCTAAGTCAGGTCACACCAAGGCCTTGCACAGCAGCTGTAACCTTGTTGAGTGTTTACTAAAGATGCCTTATGTAATGCATCCTCAAAAAATAAATCACATAGTTTTTCACAGGTGGGCCACATACCTCATCCTACAACCATTATAAATCAGATCATCTTCCCTCCCTGTCATTCCTAGATGACAAGTCCCTCAGTGATAGCAAAGTGTTGCTATAAACTCATTATTTTGCATTTTATGCTATCTGGTTTCCTCTCACTTCTATTACGCTAATCAATACTGTCAGTTAATTCTCTCCATATCACATCTAGACCTCCTTAGTACTGTGAATTTTCCTTCTGGAAGCTCAGTGAGCACATACCCTAACCCCACCGCTGCCACCCACCCCAGTCACTCCCCAGCATACAGAACACAGAGGCTTTCCTTCAGCCAGCTCCTTCTCTCCTTTACAGTTTTAATATTAATTGCCATTGTATCAACTTTAAATAATTATCTCCTCTGTCTCAGATATTCTGCTTAAATCCAGACAGATCACATCCAACCATTATTATTGTGTAAAAAAAACCCAAAAACCTTTATGAAAAAAAGATACCAAATTAGATTGCAATGCAGTGGTAGTAACAGCGTATTTCACTATCTGTTTGCCTCTATGACCACAGTTCTCTCCTTCAGCCTCTCTAATACTTTGCAGACCGCTGACCTGAAGCTGCCACTTCTCCCTCTTTAAAAGGAAACTATTACCTGTGATAACTCTCTGATTACAGGGTAGCACCTCTGACAGATGTGGATTCATTAAAAATCCCTGGAATTATACTTAAAATTCATGGGACAACTCTCAATAATCCACAACAGGGATTGCCTGGGCTGCCTGATAATGTCACATTAAGATCTCAAAGCCCTTCTCCTGCCGTGGGTATTGTCATTTCCATTGCCCTGGGCTCATTTCCATTGAGCAGTCTATCATCACCCTCATGCACATCTTTATCCTTGTTAAGGACCGGGAGACTATTCTCACTCCCTGCTCCAGGGAGTAAGGATATATACAGGGCAAAGTACAGTGGTTAGTATCGAAAACCAGTCCAATTTGGCTTTCAAATTCACAGAGAAGCACATCTCTAGAGAAGAAAGGGGGTACAGACATCTAGATACCCAGTAACAGGGGGGCAAAAACCCACCCCACAGCCTTGACAGCAGAGGCTGACCCGCCACACACCTGCCGGGCCAGGTCCCCGCTGCTGTTGGCCACAGATCCCAGATCATCTGTATTCAGAAAAGGCAAGTGAAGGCTGAATCTCATGCTTGAGAATGCTGCGGCTGCTCCTCTAATACACCCAAATGAATAGAAACGTATCAGCTGCAAACCCAGTGAATAACTAGAAAAGTGTGCAAGAAAGTCTGGAAAACTCTTGACTTGGGGATGCCACAGGTCAAAAACAAGTGCTATTTAATATGTCTACTTTGAGGCCATTTTTCCCTAAAGCATTAATTTATCACATAAAACCCACGAGTAAAGAGGATTTGCAAAGGTCATGCAATGGAATATTTCTGACCTGAGCCTTTACTGTACCTGTTTGATTTTTCTGTAATAGCAAGGCAAGTCTCCGAATGCACAGGGAAAAAAAAAAAAAGTGGAAGTCAGCACAACAGCTGATAGCCACAGAGAAAAAAAGAAAACTAGTCAAAATTATTCACTGGAGTCACAATGATGCTGGAAAAAGCCTCAGAGTGAGATCCCTGCACCTGCAAGCAATTGCTTGAAGATGTGGCTGTGAAGGAAGTGCCATATGGTGAAAATTCAGTCTCTAATACCCGGCTATGTTGAAAGCAAAGCCTTGTAAACAGATTCAGATGCTGCAAGTTCAACTAAGGTAAGAAAGGCTTAAAGGTCAACCTGGAGGGCATAAATTGGGGTTTTGTAAATGATGCTGGGAGATCACAGGAAGGAGAGATTTAGAGAAGCCCGAGGAAGTTAATCTGCTGCAGATGGTTCAGGTGTTGCAAGCACAGGCAGCTTCTCAAGCGCTGAAGTACTGGTGGCATCTCTACAAAATGGGATCCTGATGGGAAGTGTCCCTGCAAGCAGCCGGTGCTTGTGTGTGCACACAGCACCTGAAACAGGGCATGAAAAGCCCTCAGCCCTGTGCTACCTGGGAAAATAACCTGGCACATGAGGAAAAAAGGAAACACATTTATTTAAGCAACAGTAGGCTTGCTAGGGTACAGTTGTTTGCTTTTACATTTCTCTGGTTGGCTGCAGATTAACCAAGACTGGGTACATTTGTAGCAGATTAAACTTTATTTAATGTTTTCCATTCCAGACCATCCTCCCTTTCCTGCAGGGATGGTGGTGACTGGGACAAGATGCCTTTAAGGTCCAGCTGCCATTGCAGCCTGCCTTGCTTTCAGTCAGGGGGTTTGCCTGGGGCTTTTGCTTTGCTTGTGTTTTGTTATTTAAAAAAAACAACAAAACACAAAAAAAAAAAAAAAAAAAAAAAAAAAAAAAAAAAAAACCCACCAAAACAAACCACACACCAACCATGCAGAAGGCAGCAGTATTTAAATTACAAAGCCAGGAGAAACTTTGACCAGAGCAAGCTAGTCCCCACAGATTTGCTCCCCACAGGAAGCACACACGGGTCTCAGGCTGACACCCACTATCTGGGTGACCCCGGTGTCCTGGACAGTCTCACAGCAGCACCCCAGTAAGCCATTTTAGGGGTACACAGAAATAAATTTTGAGGCCCTCCCTATCACTCTTAGCAATTTTCCAAGCAATTACCAGAAGACCCAAACACATCTACTCACTATTTCACCAGACCTACCAGCCAGGCAGCCAGTGGTAGCAAATAACAAGCGTTTCCCCACTGCAGGCAACATCTGCAATGCCCCCACATCATGTCAGGGCATTTTGTCCCGGAGCAGAACAGACTGTCCTGGGGCAGGAATAACACTGGTTGTGCCTTGTTACTCTGAAACACCGTTGAAATGAACACTGGAAGGTAACCTACAGAAATTATGCTACAATTAATAATAATCTGATTTTCACCATCAGCTGCAATAAACTGATTCTCTGTCCCTCGAAGGCCCTCAAACACAGGCTGCCAATAAGGGAACACGTACTTCCTGAAAACTAGGGTAAGACAGAAAACCCAAAGAGTAAAGCAATCCCACAGCATGCCAGCACCTGTCACACCACTGCTCTAATTAAGCTCCAAGATGGTAAATGACCTGCCTGCCATTAGCTGCCGGCTGGGCTGCCCAGGCTGACCCCACACTCCAAGGAACCCTTCTCAAACAGCCTCTGCTTTACCTGCTCCTGTTCCTGCCTGGCACACAACGCACAAAATTATGGTTAGTACCAAGAAGCAGAAGACCTGAGCTGTGCTGGATATTTGCACCAAGCCTCAGTGTTTTTGCAGAACTGAAAATGGTGAGGGACCAGGAGTGTCAGCCCCCGCGTCTCAGAGGGATGCAGGCCACCGAGACAGACCAGTCCCAGACCCATCTACTTCCACAGGTTGAAGAATTCCCAGTTTTTCACACACAGCTAAAAAGTTTAAGTGCACATTCAGAAACTTAAAAAATACATCATCAGCCACAGGGAAGCAGAACCCCTCCTGCTCCTGATGGCACAGCCCAGCCCTTGCTGTGCTCCTCTACAACAGTGAAAAGCCTGTACCACTATCCAGAGCTGCACAGGCTCACATCATTTTTATCTTGGGGGAAGATCAGTATTTGTGGTCTGTCCTGAACCACTGCACCAAGCTCAGCATCTCCCAGTGCCTCTACCCCATGCTGTCAGCGAGGATACTGGAATCCATAACTGAACTTTCTGTGCTACAAAGACTTACACATTTTAAGAATTTTTTAAAAAAATATTTGAGAGTTCTCTCACAGAGAGTGAGGGAGACACATCAGAAAGAATTCTTCTTGGTAGGCAAAGTTTGCAGGGAGGCATTGCTCCCATCAAACACCTTAGTGCTAAAGTAATTCGTTATTTGACGTACAGAGAACCACACATGCCATGCTGAGAAACACAGACAGGTCAGGAGATGACAGATCTGCTCTGTTTCCTGGCAGATTAACTATGTTACATATCTTGGTTTTCCAGGTACCATTGGGTTTCCTCACCTGAACCTGTGAGCATCCTGGGAAACACCATGCACACAGCACAAGGTCGCTGCTCTCCTGCCAGGCTGATGGAATTTGCTTCACAGATGAAACAGAGGATGAATGGAAAAGCAGTTATGGTAAGTCTATAATTAGAGGTGGCTCCATGAGCCCTCTCCAAATGATGGCTGTCCATGCATCAGTTCACACATAAAAGCCCACAGGCCTGCCTGCCTTTGCAGGTGGAGCCTGTGCAGAGACACGTATCAAAGCACTCATTCTCCTCCCTGAGCAATGCTTTGGGCAGCCGATACCCAACTTCTCCTGCATGCTACACTAAGTGGAAAGACAGCTAAAGAAAGCCCCCTCTCTACACCATGGCAGAATTTCTGCCTCCAATATTCCCCCCCCAAAAAACCAATGCACAGAGGTGCATCGGGCATCCAAACATAAAGTTAGGCTAAGGACAGGGAAGAGGGGTTTGTTTTTTTTTTTCCTTCATTTTCCTCACTTCTACATATTTCAGCTGAATTTATGGTGCCTGAGATGTAGATCTCCATGAGTACTGACATTAGCTCTTGTTTAGAGAGCTGGTATCAAAGGGCATCAGATGTGCTCTGGAAGCACCGGGAGCAGCTCGCTGTATTTGAGCAGTTACAAGGCAGCCAGAAAGGAAAAAAAAGATGTAGAAAACACGACCAAGATATTGGGAATTCAAACAGCTGAAGGGCAGATCACATGGTGGAACTACTAGAATATAGCAATACCCATATTACCAACACATCACACTGGTTAAAGGCCTAAATAATAACCAAAAAAACACCCCTCTATATACAGCTAAATGCAACAGAAACCATCTATCAGAGTGAAATTTATTCTTTTTCTTTATTAGCCAAATTCATATTGACTTTGAAAAGATACACAAGCGGGTAAGTGGCAGACACCACCTGGGCCACCCATCTGCCTTTCTGAACGTACAACAATATTTACGGGCTTAGAGCCTTCGGAAAGTTTGTTAGTTTTAGCAAAATTGTTCAAAGTCATCATACCCAGCCAAAAAACTCAACAGCTCCTGGTGAGTCCCTTAATGGAGGAGCACAAACTGATTTATTTCACTTCTCTTCCATGCTTGGAAATTCTGAATGCATGTAAGTTTCTATGTCTTTTTCCCCTTATTTTTATATCTAATAATTGCCTTTTTCATGTTCTGAGCTAGAGAAAACTTTTAGCAAAAGCTGTTGTGTTTCCAGTCTGTGGCATCACAGTCTTTTTAATCATCTAATAAAACTCTTTGTAAGAGACTTCCAAATCCCATTCACATGTTTACCTCTACATTTTTTGTCTCAGTCAATTTTGCTTGCAATTTTCCTCATCTTTGGAAAATTAGGCATTTTGAAGCACTAAAATATATATATAAAACTGCATGGGACTACTCACTATTACAACTTACTGTAGCTCCTTAAAAGATTCAAACTTTCTCTCAGTGTCTAAATGCTTAGCAGTTCATTTTGTCCTTTAAAAAAAGGACCCCGAATTCTGTTTCTAACATAGGAAAATTTAAAACAAGAGCAGATCACTCCCAAGGCAGATGGGAAATACTCATATAAACTGAATCTCCCAGAAGGTGACAGTACATTTCTAGGCTTGATTTATGCCTTTCTAACCAACCGCCTCATTTCAGTCATCTCACCTTACCAACATCAAAAGTGGCTTTATTTTATGTGTGTTGCAGGGTACCTGTCAAAGTACCAGCAATAATTATGGCCATCCCAGTGTGCCTTGATTCCATTTTGACAGTGTGGCAGCATCCAGCCCAAGGTGGCTGCTGCCCATCAGCTGGTGGGTAACCAGCACGCTGGGACACAGGGCTATTAAACCATGATGAAAGGAAAAGCAATAGGATGGCAGAGACCCAGCAAACACTACATTATATCTACCACTCACTTAACAACTCCAGATGCAACTGTTCTGGTCTGATCTCCACATTCGAATGCCTCCAGTACGACCCAGTACCCCAGCATAGGGCCAGCCGGTGGAGCAATGGAGTATCTGGGTAAGGCATTTCTTGTTGACCTTCTTAAAGCAATCAGCTTGTGGCCTGAACCATGAGTTTCATTAGTGTGGTTGTATAATTCCCTTTCTTAATGGTAGCAATTAATTCATCCCAGTTTCCAATGTGGTCTCTGCCTCCCTGCCCATATCTTGATCTTGTGTTGCTCCAGTTTCAGTGGCACGGAGCCATGACCATGACTGCGTCTGCAGCCGTGAGAAGCCCAGACTAAATTACAGCAGGGAAGAGAGATCTAAGTGAGGCAGCCATGAGTCCGAGCAGGATCAGATTGGGAGCAGGCATACCTGACAACCTCATTAGAAAACCCAGGCCATTCCTAACACTCACAGAAATGCTCTGTGCCATTTCAAAACCCCTCACTAGGAATAACAGCTGGAAATACAAACAATTACATTTTACCACTTAATTTTAAAAATACCTCTCCAGAAGCTCCTGGCAGGCTATACCATAACACATCGCGATGAGTGCTGTGCTGATAGAAGGCAAAACCCAGCACCCAGTAAACACCTTCTACAAAAGCCATTTCTCAGCAGTAACCTGCCCTGCCTTTTGTGCTGGGGAGACCTGGTGCACATTTCATTTTTTAGCATCACATATGCTTACAGAAACCTTTGCTATCCTACTGGCTTGAGCCTCTGTTTTTCTAAGGAATGCAGAAGTGGATTTGGGACTATAAAAACATGGTGTAAATCCATGTTGCAGCCAGCTCCAGCCCACACCTGTAAGCCTTTCTCCAGAACAGCAGAAAAAGCCCCCAGTGTTGAAACAGCCATGCTGTAATTATTAACAGGTCAAACTTTGGCAACATGACCAAGCAAAAAATCAATGTCATATAAATGTAAAGCTATACCCATCAGCAAGTGTTAAACCCCAAGATACATTTGTAACTCACAATTTAACTTAACATCATTGTACAGGGCTGTTGGCTGTCATCTGCTAGGGGATGGCATCATGAGTGCGTTACTCTGTACCACCAAGACTGGTGGGGTCTGAAACTCAGTGTCACATCCAAGGTTATGTTACCTGTAGAAGTAATGGCATTAATCTGCTGGGTTTTGGGTTGGTTTGTTGGGTTTTTTTTATTTACCAGGCTTGTTCAACATACACCTAATGTACCTGGTAAGCAACAGTAGTGAATGTATATTGTGATATAAAGTGCATATACCAAATGCAGGAGGAAACACGGAGACACGAGGGACCTCGCATCAATGTGAACCTCATTAAAACATCCATTCTGCCCTTCCATCTCTTCCACCTACAGAGGTGCAATGGCCCATTCCTGCCTCTCAGGGGTGAGGAGGACAGAAGTAGTCATGGCTGTGCATGCAGTGCCTGACATGGCCATCATGCCGGCAGTCCCAGTGCCCACCGACACCAGCCATTGGGGTTGTGGCCCCTGAGGATATATCACACGAGGCACTCTGACATGTACGCTTTTAGAAACGGTATGTCAATGCAAACGCTGCTTCAGACTCCCTCTGAATCACATTATGACTGCAAAATGCTGTCAAAGTAAACGAAAAGTCAGCACAGTCTTGGAGAGAGTGAAAAAAGAAAAAAAAAATCTTAATGGGAGAAAAATTAAGTAATGGTCACTTCATTTCTTAACTTCAATGTTCCTAGCTTTAATTAGGATCCGGGGAAATCAAATGTTGTAAGCCCATCTGCTTACAGGCTTCAGAAAGATGAAAACCTTCAAAAATTACATAAATAATAAATCCCCAGGCTGCCAGCATTTTACTGAGTTCTTCCCCATAGATTTCAGTATATGCCAGTATTGCAGGCACAAAATTTGTTTTAAAACACATTTTGCAGAAAGTTAGTTTAATTCTTTTAACAATTTAATACATTAGGGAAGTATGATAGTTTATTAAAAATGGCATTCCTTGTTCTCTGTAAACACCATGACTGAATGCCAACGGTACCACAAAGCAACACTGCTGGAAGCGAGGAGCAGATTTAAGGGGATGCAAGGAGTGTGTTCTTATTTAAGTGCTGAGCAGGGATGCCCTCGCCTCACAGCCGGTCTGAGTGCCCTGTCCATGCTGTCAGGGGTCAAACACATCATCAGCTGTAGGGGGGGGGGAGCACAACCTCAACACAACAGCATTTCCACACCGTGACCCACAGATTTAACTGTCAGAAAAGGTACAACAGGTCCTAGGCAGGGAACATGGATGTTAAGCCAGAGCTGGTTAAAAACTTTGTTGAAAGGGGGGAAGTTTAATCTACCGCTTTGACAAAGCTGTTTTGGGATGAAAGCGTATCAGTGTTGATGGCATCCCTTGCGTAAGTATTCTCCCTCATTTCAGAACAGTGTTCTCAAAACTTAAATGAATTTTTAGATTATCTTTTTCTTTTTTCAGTATTCTGCATCACTGATGTCCTCATCACCAGCATTCACAGGAGCTGTACAGAGTGCACACCACGTCATGTAAAATCATGGCGCTGCGAGTCACGAAGTGTGCATTTTGGCACAACATCCTTGTCAACACCTTTGGGTTTCTCCTCCGACTCATGAGCAGGTTCTGCGGCTGCCAAGCGTCCCAGCCAGGCAGGCAGAAGCTCCGCCAGCCCCTGCACATGTGGGCTACAGGGAAGCCACCAGAGACCTGGGGCCACCTACATCCTCTACTTGGAAACATCCGCTGGTCAGTAAATGAGGAGAAGGCTTCAGAAACTAATGCAAGGGCTGTACTGCTCCTCCTCTGGCTCTTTGGCCACCTTTTTGATCTACACCCGCACACTGCCAAGCACAGAAGCTGTGAATCACAACCAGAACTCCCAAATATCTCAGCCAAATAGATGAGCAACCGTACTAAATGATTAATTGCTTTTAGCTACACCAGAGATTTCAGTTTTAACAGGAGCTAACACATTCCCAATGCTGCTGTCGTCCAGCTTTGGACGGCAGCAACACCCTTATGGGTCCTGGCCTTGAGGGGATTTTGTTTCTGCACAATCTTAGCTCTCTCTTCACATATTTAAGACTTTTGCAGTGAAAGAAATAAGTTTCAAAGCACTACCCAGGTATACCCCAGAGGCCAATTCCCACCTTTCCTGAGACAAAATTTAATTAAATTCTAAAATACTGGGACTTAAGTTAATCCTGTGTTTTGTTAGGTCCCAAGACACAATTTTCAGAAGACTGAATGCTGGTAATATTTCTTTTTTTTTTTTTAATTAATTTTATTTTAATTCAAGACTCACTAAGAAAGAGGAAGAACCCCATTTTCATTCAATAATATACCTTATTATATATTTCACTCTGTTTAAACACTTTCAAAAATGTGTTGAGATCTGATAAGACTGACACATTTCTTTTTCAATCTTGTGTTAAGTCTACCACAAAAAGACTGACCTTATTTATACTAGATGAAAGCTAAGCCTGTGATGCAGGTGTTTATCATGATCATTTTAAAGCTCCCATTTCTCTCTCCACAGTCCCATGTACCCCTGTCACACCAACAAAGCATTTCTGAAGTATCAGTTAGATTATCTGTTGGAAGACACCTTGATGCCATTTTATGGTCTACATGGAAATGATGTTGGTTGACTTTTTTACCATCATACTGAATGGATGATGTCCATAACAGACACCTACTAAATAGCCCCACTGCCAGCACACTACCTGCAATGTGTTTTAATCAAATTGCATCGAGTGGTGGGAGGGAACCTGTACTGTGGTGCTTCAGGTGACAAGAGGAGCCATCCCCATGCTTCCAGCTGCCTGGCACTTAACTAGGATGACTGAATGACCACCCAAGCTTCCCAGCTCTGTCCTCTACAGAATATAAGCTCTGCTTCCAAGGATAAAGCTGTCTCTGCTGGAGACAGTCATCTCCAGGGCTGGATACTACTGCAAATACTAACATCTGCTGCTCCAAGTATGGGGCTCTTGGCTTACCTTCTCCAAGGAAGATGGCATCCTCAGGAACGTTAGCAAAGCACCCCATCACACACAGAGTCCAAAGGAGAGGATAGCAAGAGTGGCAAACTTTCTATTAGAAGTGTGGGCCCTCTTAACTTTTCTCTAAGTATACTACACCTGCTGAACCTTCATTGGAATTCTCCATTTTCTCTACACCAGTTATTTTCCAAACCAAACTCTAAGGTGACTTAGAGCTACAGCATGCAGTGTGCTTTCACATTTTCCTTCAAACACCAGAAAATTACCTTTTCTTTCCTTCTGAAAGGCTTTGAGTTCAGCAAACCTCCTACTGCGAGAGGCCGGCGCTTCCCGGCCGTCTGAGGGAATTACCACAGGCAAGCATGAAGCATTCCTCGCATGCTACGTGCTGGCCCATAAAACAAGGGCTGTGCCATGGCTAACGAGCACTTGCAATCAAAGCAAGGTTAATGCTTTCATTAAGATCCAGACTTGTTAATTTCAACAATACACTTTTATTGTCTTTAGACAGGGGTTTTTAAAATGAGATTCTGCAGTCATGGTTTCTAAATATTGATGCATTTCCTAACTATCTTTCCTAATAGCCTGTGTTAGCCACGCTTCATAGAGCATCCTTGAAGAAACTGTTTGCTGCTGTTAAACCAACTGCAGGTTTGAAGTTCCTGGGTTCCTCATATATCAGAATGAGTTTTTCTCTATTTTTTTAAAAAAAATGAATTTAATTAAATATTGAGTAAAGTGCCACAGCAATCCATTCTGCTCTTTGGAAGGAGAAATTCAGTGATGCACAATTATTTTGTTCACTGAGACAAGGAAGAGTCAATATTTAATGTGCCATAAAGGATTTATAAAGAATGTATCTTGCAGGAGAAATAAATACAAGTAGACATCTTTATCTCTCTGGGTTGATTTGATGTCCATCTTTGCAGATTTCAACTTCTTTAATTATGTAGATAGAACAGAAAGAGCAGAGAAAGAGCTAAAAGTATTTCAAAGCTCCGTATGAATATGTCGTGCCAGGATGAACCTAAGTGCCTCCAGTAACTCCAGCTAACACAAAGATGCACAAACTGTCACAGGGACCAAGACAGAACTGAAGGAGTTAAAGCAAAAGAACGATGATGAATTTATTACAAATCCTATCCATGTGGTTAAATGGTAATATTACACAAGAATCAGGAAAGGGAAAGGAAGGGTTGGTTTTCTCAACATAAGTGAAATTAGACCCACCCAGAACACTACCAGAATTGAAGTTAATTAGCACTGTTTAATTCTCTCTCTCTCTATATATATATATATATATATATTTTGAAGACTTTTAATAATAAAACAGTGAATAACAACTGTGTGCTTATATAGGAAATTAATGCAAATCTGTAATTTGCTCAAGGGGCTCTAAATACATCATAAGCTTGGAGAGTACCATTCAAAAGATTTACAGACGCTGCAAAGTCTCGTGAGGGAGTTTAGCTGCAGGTTCCCCCGTCATCTCTCATGCTGGTAATTTACACAATAAACTGTAATATTAAAGAGTAATTCCGTGGGTGGTAAGAAAACATGCTAACTTTCAAGTTTCTGATGATTTTCTCTCCCTTTGAACACACAGAAATTAATGTGAGAAAATACCCTTTACATTTTTAGCACATTTCCCAGTGGTTTGGCAGGCCTGGAAAAGCTCTCTGGAAGTCAGTTCCTGACCAGAAATAGCCTTTGTCCATCAAAAAAAACTTCCCTACCTCCTGATGAGAAGATCTGCTCTGGACAGAGAACAAACAGGCTGCTTCTAGACTAGAGCTGAATCAGCATCATTAAACTGTCAGGAGAAGTGCCCTATGCTAATAAAGATACAGCAATTGGAAAGATGCAGTTGTAAGCTGCAAGTTAAGCGGTGCCCAGTGCCAGCGGTGACACGCTAGAGCCTGCCGCGGAGCAGAGCGCGTGTCTTACGGGAGCGACGCACGGGCAGACACCTGTCAGCCGGTGGTGCTGAGGAAGGACGGTATCGCCAGCAGGATGGATGCCCCAACCCAGCAGAGGTGGGAACTTCTGTTCTGCAACCTGCAGCTGATGCTTATTTACTGCTGCCTTCACACAGTGCTGTCATGATTCCTCCCCCTCCCTTTTGGTGCTCGGGCTGCCTCCTCAAGCCCACCATTACCTCCCCAGCATCACCAGCCCTCCGACCACTCCGTGGTGTACAGCATTCACAAGTGCTGCCACACAGACATTTCAATGACACAATGAACTTGGCAATGACAGAAAGCCATTTCTAGCCACATTAGGTGTGTGGGTGTGCACAAGCACATACACAATTAACAGCACTTTATCACCCTGAAGTGCCACTCCTGCCTCTCCAGCCAGTCCTGGCCCTTGGAGGGGACTCAGTTTACACTGAGCTGGAGGTGAAGTGTTTGCTGAAGTCACAGCTCAAGACTCCTGTGCAACATCCACCTCCAGCACACCTCAGACTTGAGCCTCTTGGCTATTAAGGCCTGTGTCAGAAAGTCCTGCAGAAATGCTATCACCAGTTCCCATTTCAGACTCTTATGATCAAAAAGATGCTTTCCAGATGACCATATGCTGGTATAAATCTGCACTCTCCTCAAGGAGCAGGCAGAATGCACTACATATGGAAAATTGCTCTATAAAGTCAGGAGGTTTTGAACCATTAGTAGCTTTCAGCTGGTGTTGGCAGGACATGATTATCAACGATGTTTACTACAGACTTGTGGTTTAATAAATTAGGTCTCATAGCTCTTAACCAGAATGGAGAAATAGGAGAGATGGGTAGGGAAGACAGCTCAGATATGACAGATGAACAATAATGGCAGAATTTTAACAGCTACCATTTTTCTTTTTATTAGTCTTTCATCATCAAATCACAGAAAGGTTTGGGTTGGAAGGGACCTTAAAGCCCATCCAGTCCCACCCCCCTGCCCTGGGCAGGGCCACCTTCCACCAGCCCAGGTTGCCCAAAGCCCCGTCCAACCTGGCCTTGAACCCTTCCAGGGAGGGGGCAGCCACAGCTGCTCTGGGCAACCTGTGCCAGGGCCTCACCGCCCTCACAGGGAAGAATTTCTTCCTCACATCTAATCTAAATCTGCCCTCTGTCAGTTTAAACCCATTACCCCTCTCCCTATCCCCACACCCCTGATGCAGAGTCCCTCCCCCCTTTCCTGTAGCCCCTTTCAGTACTGGGGGGCCGCTCTAAGGTCTCCCCGGAGCCTTCTCTTCTCCAGGCTGAACACCCCCAACTCTCTCAGCCTGTCCTCACAGGGAGGTGCTCCAGCCCCCCATCATCTTTGTGGCCTCCTCTGGACCCACTCAAGCAGGTCAGTGTCCTGATGTTGGTGCCCCCAGAGCTGGACACAGCACTGCATGGGGGGGGGGGGGTCCTCCCTCGACCTGCTGGCCACACTTCTCTTGATGCAGCCCAGGACATGGTTGGCTGTAGCAGACCCCCACTATAACATCTCCTTTTCCTGCCCTGCCTTTAATCCTGACCCACAAGCTCTTGGTCAGCTTCTCACCCATCCCCAGGCAGAGCTCCACACTCTCCAGTGGTCACTGACATAGAGGACAACCCCCCCTCCCTTTCTCCTCTCCCCTGCCTGTCCTCCCATCCCAACACTCCAGTCACAGAAGCCATCCTACCAACAAGATCACAGCCCTGCAGGTGTGCACAGCTCTCCAGCTCCTCTTGCTCAATCCCCACGCTACGTGCATTTGTAGAGAGACATTTAAGTTGGGCCCTGTTGGAGCTGACTTCCTAGCTTAAATTCCTTTGTGCTGCTCCTCAGGTGCTCTCCTGCTGCCCTGTGACCCCTTGCCAGGCTCTGGGCACCTATTGCTGGCACCAGCATCAAACTTTTTAAAAAGTTATTATTATTTTTGCCATGATAAATGTTAGCCCAGCTCTTACAGTTATTGTGACATGGAACCTCATTAGCAGGGCATTACTGAGAGGAGCTGATCCACATCCTCACAGAACAAGGAAGACTGATGGGGCCGGATTCCACTCCCTGTGTTCATACAAGTCTGATATTAAAAACTGGATTTTTTTTTCTGAACAAACCCAGAAACGCAGAACCTCCAGCATGTAACAATGATAGCTTTGACACTGACTTTATATATAGGTCATGTTATAAAGGAAGGCATGTACCACTCCGTATGCTATGAAAAAATAGCGCTTTTTTTTGACACACTGCAATAACTTCTGAAGAAATGAATTGCATCCCCCCCCTTTGCTCATATCAGCCTGCAAGGTGCTGATTTCAGATCAGCTGTCAGAAAGAAACCCACTTTCTTAAAACTAACGATGCTTTCTTGTACTGTCTACATAGGTAAGCACCTCTGAAATGTAGGTCTGTAAAACCATAACCAAAAATTACCAGCCTAAGCACAAAGTATTTATCAGACTACAGAATACCATTTAGTTGCATTTTATTTCTAGTCCCTCCTCTCAACAACTAAAACTAATAAAAGGTATCTGTCAACTACAGTAAGAGAGTCAGGATTGTTTTGCAGGGGCTGTGTGACGAGGGGCCCTGGACTGTTCTGCACATGAAAAACCTGCTTTTGCCCAAGATGAAACGTGCAGTATCCTGAGGATTTCCGTTAACGAGAAGCTAGGTCACCACAAAGGACTGTAGGTATTAATACATCTAGGGTGCCCTACAAAATTAGGGAACCCAGTTACATTGATCACTGACTTTATGAATCTCCATTTTTCTGCTGAGTAGTTTAACTACCTGTAAAGGGAGCTTCTCAAAACAGCAGAAATCAAGTGTGATCTAAGCAGCTCACATTCACACCACATGAAAGCTACTTCAGGTAAATCTAGCCTTAAGCACTCCTTGTGTTTAAATGAATGTGTAACCCTACCCACCACTAGTTAGAGCCTAGCTAAAACACTAAAACCAAAAAATCAAAACTAAACAAACCCCCCAAACCCCAACCCAAACCTCAGCACATCAGGTACATGCTTCACAATACAACAGTCAGTACAAAACTGCAGTCTCTCAAATAACAGATATATATGTATTATTAAATAAATATATCACCTACAGACCCGTCCAGGCTCTGTTGTCTCAGACACTTCAAATAATTTCACGGCACTCTGCAGACAGCTACATGGCTTTCTGAAGCAAAAAGCAGAAAAATAGCCAAGTATAAATTTTTAAAAAAAGAAACAACCAACACTGGAAGCTTGCCTTGGTACAGTCCTGTTGCAACCCAACCTAAAATCCACCCGTGCCGCCGAGGAGACAGCTCCTATTGCTGCTCATGCTTGTTGAAGGCAACCATGAGGGCCTTGGGCAATTGCTGGCGACCTTAATGCTCTCATCCCAGAGAGTCAACAGGGACCTCACTGTAAACGTTTGGGACCAGAAGAAAAATGCCTGTAGAAAAGTAACCACTGGATCATCTGTAAAGTGGGATTTGAACCTTGCAGAGCGCCGCAGGATGCAACTTTAAGAGGGCAAGCTTAAACTCAGACCCATGCATAAGGGTTGCACTGAGTCAGGATGCGAATCTCGGCATTAAATGCCGCACCCTGCAATCCTCTGCGCTTCTCCTGGTGCTTCAACCACACGTTTCAGGGAAGTTTTAAGAGCAATACAGCACCACGGTGATTTATTGCCCAAGAGTTCACTGATAGTTAAACTTTTATAAGCCATAATATGGCAGGTCCCAAGCTCCAGTGAAATTATCAGCTACAAAAGTAATGACTAAGCTTGCAAATAATTTAGACAAGGAAATCAATCAGTTCTGCCCTACATAATAATGCTCAGACCTCAGCTGGCAGTACCAAGACCGTGTGTTCATTGCTACTCCAAATCACTCATCACTGGAAACCCACCAGCAAAAAGCAGTTCATTAATTTTACTGGCGTTTACTAGATACTTCCTTAAGCAAAGCTGGAATGCTACCAGAGGAAAATGTTCTTGGACTTCTCAAAAACCATACAGGCCTGGGTTTTAGTGATATCTTGCCTTGCATTTTCTATCAGCCTGGGATACAGTCTTCAGGAGACTGTTGCCTCGGGCACGTCCAGCTCCGAAGCAGGGAGGCTGGAAGCCCTGCTCACAGCCTGGGAGGAGCTGTCAGCCCAGAAAGTTTTCACATTTCATATGCAATTTCAGCCACGGCTGAGCAGGAACAGTCTTTCAGTCTGTATTTTCATTGGCATCTGTGTGGTTTGGCAAAGCCTGGGAGGCCAGCAGCAGACTGCAGGACGGCACTGTTGCCATGCTGCAGCCGAGATCTCAACCACGGCAGAGTATCTGCTGCATTAAAGAAAATCCTAAAAAGCATTTCTGCCCCACAGCATTCCTCGTTAGCACACTAGAGAACTGCACATGAAGAGAGAGATGCTATTTTGTGCACTTCAGCCATAAAAACAATAGAGGCACAACAAGCCTCAGCAACTTGCTCAAAGTCTCCCTGGGATCTGGAGAAGAGCTGTGAGTTAAGTCCAGCTCCACAGCCCAGGAACAGCTCTTGTCCTGGTTTTCCTCACCCCACCAGCAATGCCTTGGGCTACTCAGAGACATCTGTCCTTGTCTCCAATTAACATTCAAGCAAGCTCAAAGCATGAGAGCTCTCATTACCCAGACCAAAACATGTATCATGCTAGACACAGGAAATGAAGAACACAAAACTCAACAAAATTCCAGCTTTTAGGCTGAAAATGTAACATCCGAGCATTCCAAAGACTGCTCTGTGAGAAAGTGAACCTCTCTGATGCCACATGAGACCTCTCAGTCATATGGTATTGCTCCTGCACGCAGCCTGTATGCTAGGTAGTGCTGATAACGGGATCTATTTTCAAATCTTGGGAGAATATCAATATCTGTCCTTCATGAAAAAAAAAGTGAATGATAACTCAATGCCTGCGTGATGAATGAATTTGAGATGGAAGAGGCCCTCCGAGTAGAAGAATTGGCCTCAAGTGAGCCATTAATATCAGAGCATTGCAGCTATGTCAGATGTTACAATATTTAAATGAATAGAATATTACTTCTACTTAACCAAAATGATTACACACACACAGACCAAGAACAGTGTAGCACAGGGTACGCTGCAATTTTACACTCAGGGACAGCTTGCTGAGACATCTCCAGAAGGACTGCTGCAGACTGAAAGCACAGCCTGGCAGGCACAACCCCGCCTTTCCCAACGGCGGTTCGTTGGCTTGGGGTGCAAACACAGCCCAAATAACTGGCACCTGTAACACAGAGCTTTCACCCGAAATTCAACTTAGGATTTTAAAGCCCCCTTAAGGAGTTATTAAACCAGAAAATTGTAACGATCTGATAGTGTTACAGAAGAATAACCCTTCATTTGCATGAAATCCTTGGTAGAAACATACTTATCTGTTGGCATATAAATATGCAGGTTCCTATTAAGGCTTTGCAGAGCAGCAGAGGTTTGCTAACACTAGGTTATCTATTGGTTCTTGGCACCTGCTAGAGCAAGGAGCAGAAGCTCTGTGGATGTCTGAAGCACATTATTAATAGCATAACAATACAGAAGCTGCAAGGAGCACAGCAGATTCCCTGAAGCTATTTTTAATACCATGCTCTTGTTTTTCTACGCAGCCCTTTCAGCGACAGAAAAAAAAAACCCTAAACTTGTTTTGCTTATTATCAGCAAGATCACACAGTGAAAATACAGTAACCTTCAGCTGCTTCAAGTCTTACCTAAAGTGCAGTATCAGCTGGCTGCTTTTGAAGGCTAGCACCTCAGCACACAAGAGGAAGGACGAAGGGGCTCCACAACATCTCTCAACTGCAACATCACTTAGCCAGACACCAGAAGATATTAAAGTTAAGCACCCTCCAGCACCCAACAGAAGTTGAGGATGAAGAGAAAGCTGTGAGGGTTATAACTCATGCCAGCTGAGGGTCTGCTCTGCCGGGCCTCAGAGCTGTCCTGCAAGCTGTAACGGTGCAGGCACCCTTAATTGCTTAAGGGTTTGCTTAATGTGCACCAGGTGTGAGAGGTGAAGATTCAGCGCAGACCACAGAACGTTTGGGGTTTCAGGGTAAAGCATTCATTACCAGGTCTGCAGCAAGAGCACATGGGAGGAAATCTCACAGGTGTCATATGTGTAGATGCCAGCAGGACCATTTTTACAAATAGCATTTAAACACACCTAGGCTTCCCATAACCTAAAAATCATTTGGGAACCATCAGAAAAAAGGCTACTTTTCACAAGAAATGTGGTCATTGAAAAACCCCTAAGAATCCTGCATGTCTGACTTCTTAGGGATGCTGTCAGTATCGCTCCCACACTCTTGCTGCACGTGAGTTGTTTCCACGGGCAGCCGAAGGAGAGGCAGTGTTACAGGCAGAAGAGGATGCCAGCTGCTCGGCTGAGGGATGCTCACCCTGAAAAGTGTGTCATGAAGAATCACATACATCTCAGAAACAAATGCAAATGCATAATTCTTTTTACTATGTGACTGGCTGCAATGCCAACTGCCACGTGTGAAGTTGCCCATGTAGTCTTTAGGTAGAAAAATAGAAAAGATGCAAGTGTGACTGGTGAACAGCCTCCCCAGCAGATGCAGGCATCTCACCTACCCAGTACAGAGGGAAACCCCTGGGGACTCTCAGACTGACAGGGACTTTGGGGGCAGGAGGTGCGTCTGGTTCTGCAGGAATACAGATGCTGCCTGGGTTGAAGAAGAGCATGAGCTGTGTCAGACTTACATCAAACAGCTGGGATTTAATGCCACTCTTAAAAAGACACCCTAGCACACACACTGCATCAAACTGCTGAATCAATACCTTTAGAACTCTGCACAGCATCGGTGTTTCTGCAGGTATGGCAGTCTGTCCCTGGGGATTACAGGGTAATCCTGGGTAACACGTTGGTGATACTTTACTTATGATGGAAAAGTGCTTAATGACATGTTACAGTAGAATTTCTTGAAAAACTCTGAAGCATCAAATACCCCATTCTGAACTGTACAGCAAAAGGTATGAGCCTTTATTAACTTTCTAAAAGGAAGGATGATTTTTAACGGGCTGGTAATCTTTAAATCCTTTTATTTAAAGGACAGAATATAAGAGATGTTTTGCTGCTCTATAATAATAACTGGTACTAACCATTACATAAAGAACAGTGATACAAAATACATGATTTCCCATGATGATTTCCTTTGAAGCAGAACTCAGGATATGAACTCAGCTCTGCTCTAACACTGGCACTGGAGTGTATACTTTTAATTAAGTGAGATGCTATGTTATGCTTGATGAAAGGCAATATGCAAAGCAGGCCTTGAGCAAGCCCAGCCAAAATGAACATCATAGTCCTTGGGAAAGCTGGAACAAGCTGTTGTGGTGGAAACCATAGTACTTCATGAAGTTATTAGAATGCAAGTTTCAGATCCTCGAATGAGAATATAAGAAAAGTTCAGCAGGATTGGACCAGTAGCCCATCCAGCACACTATTCTGCCTTTGATGGTGGCAACAGAAGAGGCTATCTAAGGACAGCATGTAAGCCAGGCTCTTTTTTATCATCCATACCTGACACACAAGCCAACTCTCAAATTATTAAAACATCAACTCCCTCAAAAAAAAGTTTGGTAAGAGTATTTGGCTTTGAACCAAACCAAACTGGCATGGGATAAACCAAATGAATGACAGTTAGTGCTTTCTCAGTAAAAAATCCTGTTTACTTTAAAAGAGTGACTGCCCCCCAGTTATCCTGACTGTGTCCCAGCACACACCCCCAAAGAACTGGCCTGCAGGCAGTGATCCCCCTCCGGCTGCAACGCCAGCATGCTCTCCACAGTTCTCCTATCCACGTGTTTCAAAGCAAACGAAAAAAATGGGGAAAGTGTGGAAATACAGCACAAGGTTGCCACCATGGCTGGAGAGAACATCTTCCAAGTGAGGAGAGAAAAGCCTGGGTGTGAGTAGTCTGCCCTGGCGTGGAGAGAAGGCGAGGTCTCTGTTACTGAATTCAGTGCTTTCCTGGAGAAAACACCAAATGAAGGAGTAACAGGAAACAGTATCTGAAATGCCAGAAGATGGATAAACTCAAACCACAAATAAAGCATAAATACTTGCCAATGCTAGTAATTAGCAAATCACTTTGGAAAGCAAAGTGTTGCCCATCCTTTGCAGACTCCAAATGGAAGCCAGATGCCTTCACTTAAGATTTGTTTTAGCCAAGTCCAAGCTATGGCAGTCAATACAAGGGCAGAAGGCAGAAATGTATAACCTGTCACAGAGGTGAGCTTAAGGAAAGACCATCAGATGGTCCTGTCCAGACTTTAGCTCTATCCCTGCATATGTAAACCCAGTTCTCTTGTTCAGTTATGAGTGAAAGAAAATGGATATGCTATTCAGTTATTTGTTATTCCTGAAGACATAGATACTCAAGGAAAATGTGTAAAAACCTATTATAACTCAGCAAAGAGACACAGGGTCAAGGAAGCAACACAAGAATGCAATAAAATAGAGTAAGAATTAAATTACTGAAAGCAATTTCTACTTCTCAAAAACTGATGTAATGACAAAATCATAAGCATGCACCAATATTACACAGAAGCTAAGACTCTGATAATACATCTTCATCTTTAATTTCTGTTACATTTACTAATCTAAATTAGTAAATGCTTGGAATTTGGCCCAGATCAGAACTCCAAGCCAAGAAAAACCTCAGGCTGTGGAGATCAGTGGCTCTCAGCTGTGAAGTCTGCACCTTCAAGGAGATGTGGAGCACCACAGGAGGTTGAGAAACATGAGAAATCCCCCAGAAACTTCTTCCAGCCTTTATTCTCACACTTCTCCTGTTTCCTTCCTCTTTCTTCTTCTCTCCTCCATTTCCTGTACCCAACTGCCTCTCCTTGAACAAATGCAAAGCCTGTCATTACTGTGAGGCACCGAGGATGAGTAGGAGCAAAGCTGCAGCCCAGGAGGAGCCATGGGGGAGTGGGCAGAAGGACATTCCCAGTGGGGAGCTTGTCAGGCTTGAACTCCAAGGACTTTAGGGCTCCACTTCAGAAAGGGGCGATACATGCAGGATGATCATCCAGCCAGACAAGGCTCCTGGGGCTAGGATGTCTTCCAGAAAGAGAAAAGGTATAGGGTGAACTCTAAGGAGAAAACAGACTCAAAATTGGGTTGGGGTTTCAAACAGAAAGAGTGGACTAGCTTGTTTTATTGGGTAATATCTGAAAGCCTTCAGGGCTGTAGGACTAAAATATGTGCTGCTACTTTCCTTGACAAATGGTTCGTATTTCCTTCTGAGTTGAGTTCATGCCAACAGTTCACGTACCATAGGGTTAGGCTTTAAAACACAGAGTAGGAAAAAATGGTTTTCTGGTGGTTCCTTGAAGACCTATAAAATGTGGGCCAAGACCTACTCATGAATCAAGTTCTTGAGCACTTTGTTCCTCTGAAAATTCACCTAACATCTGCACCAAACCTGGGCTTAAAAACTGGGGGCGCCAGCACTATCATTTGATAACTAACTATAAGCCTTTTATCCCCAGCAGGGATTTACAGGATCAAGAGTAAAATGGGTTCCTGTGAATGCTCATCTGAACCCTAACTTGAAACCTAACCTTAGCCCTAATGATAGCCCAGTGATTTACAGCTCACATAAAATTCAGTATAAGCCTTTTGGCTCTAGGGACACAAGATTTAATCTTAACTGAAGGCTTCCCATGGTTGGCCAAGAAACTGGTTTCTAAGCCTGGAGCTGCGATGATCATATAGTCCCTAATGCAGCCCTCCGCCCCAAACTGAGCATAACCTGCTCGCCCACATGGGTACCAGCCCCTGTCCTACATCGCTGAACCCCCACCCAAAACTCTCTGTCTCCAGCTGTCCGATTTCATAAGCAGAATCTCAGTCCCCACTGAACTGCAGGATTCCCCTAGAGCAGAGGATTGTCCGTCAGCAGTCGGGGGGTGCCGTCTCGCCATGCCCCCAGCCCTGCTGGGGCTCACTGGGAGCTAGTCATCCACTTCCTCTGGTAGCTCACCCTGACTCCCTCCATCTCTGCCATCACCACCCAGCGAGCCCTGCAGAACTTACTTAAGACCTTCCTCCTTTGGGCAGCCCAAGCCTATTTAGCCCAGCTCTGTGGTCCCTGAGGTATCAAGTTTTCCTGCTCCCTATTTTCAGAACCTAGACTCCCACTAACCAAATCTGTAATGCTCTGACCCACAACCATGTCAGAATCAGCTACCAGTATCTGCTGACCTTGTGGCCATTCCCTGGTTAATTCCTGGGGCCCTGGAAAGAAGCAATAATAAATATTACCTGTCTATATGTGATCTTGTCTAAAAGACATGCAGATGAATTCAGAGAGCACTCTTCCAACAAATGTTTTCTGTGCCTTTGTGGTATTTTTATAACCTGTATCTCAAGTGCCTTTCTAGTGCACCATCCCATATATAATGAAGAAATACCAGATGAGGATAAAATACTGAAACAGATGCTTCTACTAACCAAATGAGTAATTTCAGCATTAATTCAAAAATCTTTAAAGCAGTCATGAGACTAACATGCAGAGAAGTATCAGCCAAGGGAAGAGAAATTTAATGTACGCAGATAAAAGCAATTTTTTTTGCATGAGCACTACATACTAAACTGAGTTTCTATAGGTCTAATACATATAGAAGGTATTTCATATTACAGGCATGGTGGAGATTTATATGTCATACTCAGATTTTAATATCTAAAGCTAGATCATGTAAATGTCATTAGTTTTGGTTCCCCAACTAAATTCATATGAGTTCAAATTCAGTAATCAAACCTTTTTCATCAGATGCTGAAACCTAAATTGGTAATCAAGTGTTATAACTAACAAGTCACAGAGACTGCAAAATATGAAAGATCAAGCCCTTGCAGCCAGCCTGTGTCTTACAGAAGAGCTCCCCTGGCTTCTCCTGAAATCTCTTAGCCAAGGTGTCCAGGAAGCCCAGGACTGATCTCCTTCCACAGTCTGCTTCCACCCCACTCAGATTTTCAAGATTATCACACTCAAATTTCACTGAAGTGATTTCTTTTTCATTCTCCAGATCAGATAAAAAGCTTAAACAGAGATCCCGGATACCTGTGTGCTGCTTCTCCAAAGGATGCTTTTTCCCCCTCTCCTTATCACCTTTCCCCAGCCAAGTACAAAACCATCATTAAGGGCCTATTATCCCAATAAAACTCAGGGGAAGAATTACTGCCAGGTGCTTCACTGAGCTCCTGTTCGATTCTAGGCAGAAAGGATTTCATTTATCAGTGGAAGAGTCTTGGACAAAGGCGATGCTCTACCACAGCAGAGCCCTTCCATTGCCATCCCAGCTGCATCCCCGCTCAGTGCCAAGCAAGTTACTTCATCAACAGCTCTGAGGAATCATCCGAGCGCCAGAGCAGGGCATTAGGCACAAGGACACTCCCTGCCCTCTGTATTTTGATGCGGGATCAGAATGACAAAAATGCTTTTGATTATTGGCTGCTGTCAATCAACCACAGACACAATTATAATGATACCAAAGATAGCATGTGGACACCAATAAAAATTGCAAGGATTGATTTTTACATACCAGCACAGCAGTAAATATAATACGGACCTCCTGTTCAAGGATACCTTATTAACTAGCTGGTCTATGTAGCAGTAAAACATGAAATTGCACTGAAATAGAAATGTAATCTCCACGGATCTTCTCCTTCCCCACAAAATTCTAGTTCAACATTGATTTTTTCATGTTGAACAAACATATCATGAGGCTGAAATGAGATAGATGGATTCATTTTGAGCCTTTTTCTGATTAAAAAAAAAAATCCAGAAATAAGGTGGGGGAGCCCTACAATTACAGACCCAAGATCAAGCCAGACCTTTTGCAGGAATTTCATCCGTTGCAGCGCAGCTCCCTCCTGCCCTCGGCGGTCAGAGGCATACTACAGTAAGGGGTTTGGTTCCTCCATCTCTGATGGGGCAACTTTCAACACAGGCATGAACTGGAACTTCAGAACCTGCTTTTTTTGTGTTTTGTTTTGGTTTTTGTTTTTTTTTTTTTTTCTGGTGTTACCTGTAAACCATTACATGAACATGAGAACATGGTTTTGCTCAGAACCTCCTGCTTGCCCTCCTCTCCTCACCGTCATGCCATCATCTTGGTGAGGGAACAGCCCTTGGTACAGCAAGAGAGAGACCTGGATGAAGCAAAGGGCCTTGGTTTCCTCCCACAAATCCTATGCAAAAGACCTAATACCACATTTATGTGGTACGTAACCTATGATGTAACCTCACGGCTACTGCTGACGCGGGGAGAACGATGCACCAATGTATGCTTGCACAAAGCTAGTTCTCAGTAACTAGAAGATGCATGCAGTTACAGCTTACTGCTGGGTTCCCCTTTGGCTTTTGCACTGCCCAAGTATCAGTGGTTACTGAAGGAAGGAGACAGGGGAGAATGAGGCCCAAAGAGCCATGAATAGTATCCCCAACACTGCAGCTCCAGCTGCTGTAAATCTTCCACCAGCCAGAAGCAATCACAGACTAATTTCAGCGAGATAGGTCCCGAGGCTTTTTGTATTATTTTTTATACTCCAGTGAGTAAATTCATCAGGAAAGAAAAAAAAAAAAAGCAGCAAACCCTAGAAGGCACCACACATTTCTAACCTGAAGAATGAAAAAGGATGAGTGCTGTGAAGACTGGAATCCAACCAGTGAGAAAAGGCAGTGAGGACAAAATGCAGACGAGATGGTGGCCTGGGAGCAGCCTTAATGTTGCTGACAGGTCTTCTTGCTAGATCAAAACTGGCCAGATTTCCAACAATATTTACCTAATATTGCAGTTTCAATTACTGCAAATTCTAGAGCAGGCAAAGCCCTTATTATTCATCCATAAACATACATCCAGCTCTCTGATATACTGTACTTACAGTTGAACCAACAAAACCAGCTGCCAGGCCTTTGCTCTCGGTCTCCCAGCCAGGTTTCAACCACTGACCAAGACTCGATGAGCCCATCTGCTCTGGGGGTGCAGAACAGCCTGCTTGGGGGGGGGG
>NW_020799116.1:11625430-11638614 GCF_003259725.1 Athene cunicularia
GGGGGGCAGGCAGGAATTGTCCCCCTCTCAAGAAAACCACCTGCAAAATGCAGGCAGGCCACATATCCTTCAGAACATACCTGTACAGCATCCCTCTTTACAGAAATGAACTGGCTTTATTTTAAGTAGAGCAGTCCTCTCTTTTGTCATTGGAACTTTGACGCATCTCTCTTGTAAATGTGCCAAAAATAAGAGCATAATTTATTAATTTCTTCTATGTGCATTTTGTTCCCAGTTATCTTTCCAACTATTTGACTGCTATGAAAAGTTAAAAAGGCAAAAAAAAGGAAAAAGCACTTCTAAAGGTTAAAACTTTGAGCCAATTTCAGCTTCAACATACATTAGAGTAGTGTATTTTTCATTCATTCCTCCTGGTGACATTTCAAGCTTTGTTACAAATCAATCAGCATTTCCAAAAGCATTTGGCGAAGCAGGAAACTATACTGGAAACAAATCCTACAACATCTATTATTCTTGCTATTTCTCTCATTTTGATGAAAAACATTTCAAAGGTTATTTTAAAAGAAGAAAAGATTTATTTGAAGTTTCAGGACAGATAAAGGATTTCTGTTCAATGGTTCACCAGCAGAATAAACTTCAGCAATACACATGGAATTTATTTCAAAATTACTTTGGTCAAGCATTTAAAAGGACAGAGCTTGTAGTAAGCTGGTAAGAGACACACTTAATGCTGTATGACACTATTCAGTATATGTAGAAATACTGAGAAATATATGAAGTACGTAAAAGTCATAAAAGATAGATGTAAGGTGGTGGTTCCTAGAAGCTTCCTCCAGTATGATATTTATCACACAGGCCATGATGTTCTGCTGAGGTGAGTTAAAACCCCAAAGGGCTACTGTTTTGATAGGAGGCAGCTGCTTCGATTTGAGTGCCAGGAGAAGCACAACTGCCTCTGGAGCCACGCAGACATCCAGCCCATACATCTTGGGCATTGTAGCATCTCAGGCATCAAGGTGATGGATCAAACTGGTAGAACAACTAACTGGGGTTCACTGATGCCGGGCCAACACTGTCCTTCTCAGCTGCTGTGGCACAGAGCATCGTCCTTTACAAGATCCCAGAAGGTGTGAAGAAGTGGAGGAGTCCATCAGACATTCAATCTGTCCTGCCCAGAGGCTCAGCAGCTGCGCCGCTTCTCCAGACACAGGGAAGATGAAAGCAGCAAGCACAACCCTGCCCTCTGCCACGCAGATCAGCACCGCACTGCCCTCAGGACTGGGTGTTGGCAGCACATTCCCTGCTGGGTTCCTGCTGCAAGCCCTGACACACACCTCCAAGAGCCTTGCTTGAGAACAGATGGGTTTCATATTCTGATCCATTCAGTCTTGCACTTTATGCTAATCAAGGACATCCTTCCCAAGGCATGTTAAGTGTATATATATATATATATATATATATATATATATATATATGGAGTATATAGGCAAGTTACACAATACACACTACCTTCCAAACCATCCCGCGGGGCCAGAGGAGAGCAGCATTTTTTAAGGCATAGCAGTGTTGACAGCCCCAGCAGTATTGTGTTGAGAGTGCTCCCCTTGAAATAAACCACATCTATCTGTTTTACCTTGCCAGGGCAATCCGGAGTGGTGGCAGGTGCCCTGTGGGGTGGGACACAGGGAAGGGCAGCCTCCCACCTGGGCTGCCCTCAGCCTGAAGCCTCAGAGAGCAATGGTCACTTTGGCTGTCACTGTCAACCTATGCCCCACAAAAATACGTCATGTACAGGGGATGGGCCAGTACCGCAGCTCCCCCTCCCCAGCCTCAGCCCTTATCTACCCTGGCAGACCCACAGCCATCCCCTGCCCCTGCCACCCCCTCGCCCCCTCTTCTCGCCATCCCACGCTGCAATCGCAGCAAAAGCAAATATTTCTGCAACCTGAATGAAGGCTGAGCCTAAGTCCCCATGGGCAGAGAGGGAAGACTCGCTGATAAATGGTTATCTTGATTTGCACACACCGTGCTGCCCAGACATTTTAATCAGAGGCTGTAATTGCTCTTCTTTGTTTGGGAAACTCACAGGAATCAAGTACCAGTCAAGCTCGGAGAGGAAACCATGCTGGGGAGATGACAGGAAGATAAAGAAACCCTCCAACCTGTGCACCACCAGCCTGGCAAAGTGGCACTTGCCGCCATATAGCCATCACGGAGTCACCATTTAGCCACAATGTAGCCACCAAATAGCCGACACGTACCACCACTCAACTACCACATGGCCACCACGTAGCCACCACGTACCCCCCACTACTGCATGGGCACTGAGAGCTGCTCCGCAGCCAGGCTGACACGGGGTGGGCAGAGCAAACCCAACAGTCCCAGAGAATGGGTGAGCCCCTCCAAAATAACATATCTCCTGATTTTCCTTGTTTCAGTGCAAGCAGAAACCAGTACTGCAGCAACTGGAATCACTTTGGGCCCAATGGCACACTGGGAAGAGGACAGAGATGCCACATGATGGATAATTTCCACCTCGCAGCATGTCACTCCTGGTTACCATTATTCCAAATGATGAGGAAAATATGTGCCTCTGAGTAATATTATTCTCTCTCTAAGCTTATGCTTGGAGTCTGGAGAGCACAGCAGAGGTTTCAAAGGAGAGCATTTCCCACGAAGGATAAGCAACTGATTCTCATTTTCCATTTACTGCCATTCTTCACAACCTAGGCTGCAGATAAAGCTTTCCTCAGGCCTCACATGATGATTGATAATGAAGCATAAAGTGACACGAGGTCATACATAATGATGCTTTAAGTTGGAAAATAGGAAAGCTATGTTTGTATTATTTTACAGGGCCTTCCTAGCCCTGTGGCAGCTCCTTCAACCACTGCCCTGTGAATGGTTTTTAAAAATGGCATCAGAAGGGAATGCAGATAGATATTACTGTGGGAATTGAAAAGATCCAGTTCTGCTGTAAGTTTTCTTTAACCTGTCTAAATCCATGCTCTCATTTCCTAAGCTGCCTTTTCCCCTTACTCAAACTCAAATGAGAAAGAATTTCAGAGTTCAGGCAGGGAAGCTCTCATTAATCTTCCTGGCAATGCCAGACCATTTAGAACTGGTATGATGTTAATATGGAATGAAGTGGACATTTAAATTGTTTTGTAAATATATCTTTCAGAAGAAATGTAAAACTATAGTCTTTAAAGAACCTATACGGTCCTTAAGGAATCCATAAATGCCTTTCAGCAGGGTAGGTACATTAAAGCTACTACCCTAGTCTCATTTGCCTAATTACATACCTCCCTAAAATTCTCTTTATAGTTTCAACTGCATATGATAATTTTTTCCTAGCCGCTCCTAAAAATGCTGTTAATTGTCCTTATATGATGTTAATCAGCTGCAGCATCCAAGCCCAGACCTAATTTGTAGCAACCGTTTACTTATCTGAGAGAGGTGTTAACACTGCTAGATTGAGAATTTAAGATGAAATCCAAATTTTTAATGTAAATTAAGCTACACAGCAGAGATTAAAAATCTCAATAATTATTAAAAGCTCATTTTAGAAAAACCCAATACCTGAATTCAGCTATTTGAAATTTAGATTCAGTGACATCATACATTTGGTTAAACGAGATGTGGAACAAATCTCACATATTATATTTTGAACACTTTGTCTGGTTCCACTTTCAATAAATATGTAAAGGAAGCGAGACTCTCTGCTCCCATAAGGAGGCTGCTCTTCAGTCAGCAATGAGAAGGGCAGGGATGGGGCTCCAGCTTTTGGAGGCTGCATCTCAGAATAACCCAGCACTCTTCTGGCAGGGCAGGGTCAAGGTACAGGCACGTGTGCGAGCAGCTCCGCCACCAGCAACAGGTAATTTATATTTTGGGGTTAAGCAGATTTCTGGGCTCTTTGCTAGGAGTGAACCCAAATGTAAAAACTCTGCACAGATGCCTCTAGCAAGTTCCTGTTTGTCTTTATGGTTTAATCAGAGCTATTTTTGTTCCAGGATGTTATGCACATAATTTTTTTATTATGTAGGAAACAGCTTATTTGATCAATTTGCCCTATTTTTCTGTTCATGAATTTAGTGAGAGGTTTATCATTTTCCTGAGTTTACTAGAAATTACCTGCCAGATATAATTGCAGTAAATAAAACTTGCTCTGGAGCTCAGGCTTGTATGGTTCAAAACAAATGCTTGCAATTACGGCATTTGTGGAGCATGAACTCAAAAGAGCAAGAACAGAGTGAAGGAAATTAGTCTGGGGTCGTAAAAGGCACCTAAGGGCTGTAAGTGCCTCTGTTTTCTGGGAGCTGGCCACCAAATTCCCTCGGTGTTTTGATAAATACTGCCTTCCTTTATCCTGCTCTGCCCCGGAGAGAAAGCGGTGGCTGCCGTGTGCAAGGGGGTATCTCAGCTGGCCTGGGCCTCCCCCCTGCAGAGCCCAGGCTGCTGCTGGGAGCCGGGATGTCAGGCCTCAGTGTTCCGTGAAGTGCTCGACACTTGGTGCCTTGCTTAATGCCCTTTGATGCTTCCTCCATACAGCAAAGCTTTGATATTTTCCCTTAAATTTACTATTTTCTGTAGTAGCTTGAACTGTCCTTGGCATGTTGTTAAATCAGTACCTTCTCCTGAAAGCCTAATGCCTTTTCTACCTGGTGACAGTTCTGTCTCAGATAGATAGGCCTGAAAAATATTCAAGCTGTGCACAAAACTTGGGTGCGACCTGACCCGCGGGGCTGTGGCAGAGGACAGGCTCACAGCACGGCCGGCATTGTCAAAGCAGCCAGGAATGAGAGGAGAGAGCCACATCTGTGTTTGAAGAACACCTGGGCAGAGGCTACAGGGGATAAGTGAAGAAAGACAGGATTTGCGAGAGTCCCTGTTGCCCAGGTGGGTGCCAATGGGTGGGCAGGTGATCCTGGAACACACCCTGTCTCCCTGCCGGACCCAGAGCCAGCCAGGAGCCAACGTGTCAGGCTGGGCACACCTGGAAGGCAGAAATAAACCCAAGGAAGCTCATGTGCCATTTCTCCAGTTATCTTGTGAACTGCTGTGAGAATACATTAACTGCTAGCAAGGTATTTTAAATAAGGGCCATATGAGCATGCAAAACCCAGGTATAGTCTCTGTATAGTAACAATCAGCAGTGGAAACCTAGCTTTTCTGGTTAATAACCATATCCAAACTGTCTTCCCTCCTCAACCTCCTCATTCCTGCCCATTTCTGTATTTGTTTTGCAGCACTGTTTTAATGTAGCAAACAGAAATACTGAAGGGGACCACACAGAGGGGGCACAGAAGAGCGCAGGCACTGAGGGCTGTATTTGACCCGCCCTCCACCAAGAATTCTCTATACAACTCCATGTGTTGACCCTGCTTTGAAGTAACCTATGCAGTGACACCAAGAATTGGAGAGGATCCCATCTGCAGGATGTAATGACAACAACACTGGCAGTATAAATGTTCCGCGGGGAGGAGGAGTGTGCAGGCACAGGACAGGCACTGGTCCCGCCATCACCAGAGGGAGCAACTCACGGCTTTGGTGCCAGGCAAACACCAAAGCCACAGCCAATGGGTTTCCTTTTGGCATTGCTTATTGTAATGGTGTGAGCAGTAAGCTGATTTAATGTCTTTTTTGCAGCTCTCTCACTGCTTGGTTTTCCTCCTGAGATATTGTGCCCCATGTCCCCAATCAGAGACTCCCACTCCCAGACACCAGACACACACACAACCACCTTCATGCAGAACCACCAAAGTGCCTGTCACTGTCAGAGCAGGCCCACAGCTTGACACCCAATAACATGATCCTATAAAGTAAATCCTAATTTACTGGGGGAAAATTTAACAAGGGATTATTTGATTATCAGACTTTGCTCTCCCTTAGGACCAGGAGACCAAATCTTGTGCCTGGAGACAGGAGTGGGTAATAATGAATCTTCTCTTATTAAAGAGAAGCTTTATTTTGAAAACGTGCCCCTGCATTTATCTCAACGTTGTAAAATAAAATGCACACAAAGAGGAGGGCAAGTCCCTACAAGTCACGGTCTGAAATTAAAAAAAAAAAATCCCCTTTAGTGTTATTTATAATAAATACTGCTTCTCTATGCTGAACAGAATGACTAGAAAATACTGCATGTACTTTACTGGCTTCCTAAAGCAAAAGCCTCAATATATATCCCACAGCAAGACACATATCTGAGGTTACATACCCCTGCACTAAGATCGCAATAATCCTTTTTGCATGAAAAAATAATGAGCTTCATCTCATTTGCAGATTCTTAAGAGCACAGAATCCTATGGTCACTTGGCAATATGAATGCACATCTCATAAATAGTAAATGAAAACAGAGCTCTCTTACCTTCCCACAGAAGCAGGACTGAAAGCTGGGTAGTCCCACAGGGAAATATATTTCTTTCAGGAAGCTTTCATTTCAGAACAGCTAAAAATCCTGCCCCCATATAGGCTTGTCTGGGGGAAGAGAGAGGATTAAACTGGACATTTAAAATGTTTGTTTCACTACTCCCATCTTGATAAATCTCTCTAAAAATGTAATCCTTTCTTATAATGGAGAAGTGCCAGATATCTTGGTAAAACCCAAATCAGTCATTTTTATGGGGAACCTGCACAAACGCCTGTTTCACCGAAGAGCAAATTTGGGAAGCGTCTACAGTGAAGCATAATATAGCAGCTCGCTGAAATAGGTGCCTAAAGGCAGCTGCAACCAGAGAAATGAGATCTGTAATATAAAGCTTTGCCAAAAAAAGCAGTCTCCTCTATTTTCCCCCTTTCTTCCCAACATACTTGTTCATTTTCTTTTGTAATAAAAACTCCACAGAACACGTAGTCCCTCATTATGGATGTATGTGTTCTGCCAAAGTTGTGGTCCAAGGATGAGGTTACTGCAATAATGTGCCCAAGACATCAAGAATAAATCTATTATTTGATTTTTTTAAAAAACCCCACAATTTTAAAGAAAGCCCTTTAGAATTTAATAGATATGAAACCAATTAGATTTTATAGGAGCAGGGTCTACAGAAGCTGCTCTTACAGACATCTTATCATTCCTTAGCGGAAGAGATAATGCTCTATTAAGTTCTATTAAATGCTTAAAAAATCCACAGGAAAGTCAGTCTTTTCACTCATATTTTACTATTCTATTGGATTTCACCTTGGCCTGTGCTCCAGCACTCCTCATGGGCAAACATGTCTCCAGGAGGCTGTCAGGGTCCTTGTGTGGATTTTCAAAGCAAAGGTATGGGGTTTTGGTACAGCACTTGGCTAGATTAAGTCACAGGTACCTGATGTGCGGGTACCTGCTGAGTCTCCCAGGGACAACAGGCAGTCCCACCCCTGCAGCACCGCACACAAATCCAGCCGTCGGCTTTGGCCAGCAGCAGTCTCTCCTGGGCTTGTAAGAGTTCTGTGTGGAAGCCATGGACAGGTCAGTCTAGAGGGAGGAAGCTCTGTTCAGCTGTCACCACCAGCATTAGCAGCACATTTCCACAGTACCATCTTAGACCTAAAATAACTTTAAACATATTGTGAAGACTAGCAGAGTTGGGTGATTAATCAGTCCTGACTGGCAACTCAAAAACTTCGGGTCCAACTCTCTGCCCTGCCACAAACTTCTTATCTGAGGTTGGCCAAAGACAGTCTCTGCTCTGGAGGTGTTTGTTCTCTGTAACCAAAATAGAGGTAATACCAGAGCCTCTGCCTCTAACGCATGGTGGGATGCTAAAATGCAAACATCAAAGTCACTCACGGAGTATAAACTGTTTCCCTTTAAAGAAAAAAAATAAAATAAAACTTTAAGAACTGCAGCAGCTGGAGGGGCCACAGGATGCTGCAGGAGCCACAGCTGGCCAGGGGGCAGGGGGAGTGCCAGGGCCCATCACCACACGCTGAGGGCTCCTCCTGCTCCGGGTTGCAGCGTTGCAGCTCTTCAGCTCTGCTCTTTGTGTGTATTCCTGGAATATTTAACCTAAAGGCAGCACATTCTCTTTGAGTGTACCTTATGGAAAAATATCTTCTAAGAGCAGCAGCTGTTTTTACAGAATACTTGTATTTATTTAGTAAAATAATTGGAAAACTGCTCATAGGTTAGGTACAAAGTCATTTCCTAAGGCAGATGTTTTCAAATTTGGATGAGAACAGCCCGAGAACCTGTCACTCTCCCGCAATTTCTACTGAATTTCAGAAACAGCAGAAAAATGAACCATTGTTTTAAATTATTATGGCTGAAAGAACTCATATTTTTGTTGTCAAAATCTTAAATTGACTCTGCTTTGATGGTCCATATGTTCTCTTGGCCTAGATTAAAAGATCAGATATATTCTAATTTATCCATCTGGGGTTATGTCCCTGCAGCTGGCATTTTGGAAGACCTGTGCTCCAGCCTGTGATCAGCCTGTGAGCTGCTCGGGCAAAGCTGCCATGAGAATCATACAGCATTTTAACAGGGCAAGAAAGGAAGAATGAGATTCAGAAGGCTTTGTTCCTCCATGGTTAATAACACGGGGAAGAGTTTGTGCATGCATTCATTAGCTAAAATTTGCAGCCCTCAACTGCATAAATAAATAGCAACAACCTCATTGTAAGAAAGCAGAGTAGGAGGGGGCAGGAGGGCCGGGTGTGCTGGTGTCCTGCAGTGGAGAGGGGGATGGAGCAGGGGGATGTGGGGCCAGTGGGCAAGTACCAGGCTGTGCCGCTGCAAACGTCATGGGCTGTCAGGTACCACGGCGAGCAGAGCTCCAGCCTCGTGGTACTTGTAGTGAGTACAACATAAAACTGGTGATTCCAACAGCAATCGAATTACACTCAGCATGTCGGAAAATCCCATCAGCCCCAGTGTCCTCCCTTCTGAGAGAGCAGGAGAGAAACACACGATTTTTGATCTTTATAATTCAAAGGATTGGGGTCATCCTCATCTGTGCTCTACACACATCCTAAAGCAATGAGAAGGTGGGTGGGTGTTTCACAGAGGTTCTGTCCTTGCTGGGTACCAGCCAGGCAAGATGTCCTGAAATCAGTATGATTTACTTTGGGAGAAAACTGCTGCTGTTACTACTCACACAAATCTTTTACGGACAGCACTGCACCTACTGCCAAGTTCATCTTTAAATGTTCCTTTTCAAAATTCTTATAAAGTATTCCCCCTTCCCCAACCTCTAGGCACGCTGCAACACTGCAAGCCTTTCTCCTGCACTTTAACTAAATCCATTCTCACCCTCATAGTACAGTCTCAAACAGTGCCATGACCAGCCAGCTTCCAGGGATCCTGGACCTTGCACAGTTAGAGGATGAAGCTCAACTGATTAAATCTGTATTACAGGCAGGAGGAAGAACAAGGAAGCAATCATGCACCTGAATATTTCCGGATGCCCTCCGGACATTTGAGCTCAATTCTACTGTCTAAGCATGTTTTCAGTATTTATGCAGGGAATAAATAATGCAAAAAATAAAATAAAGGCTTGGAATGAGGTGCTCTACAGCATGCAGTACACAACTCACTTTTATACCCAGGTAGCCACTTGGGTAGTACCTGCTTTTCATATACTAGCCCAGTTCAAGTTATTTGGCTAACTCTAATTAGAAGATTAGCCATTGATACCAAGACAGCACATATAACGAGGTTATCCCTAAGATGTACAATACTCGGTTGAGTATTGATAAGTTATTTTTATTTATGTAGGACATATAGCACTCACATTGACATTTATAATGTGTTTGGAGTCTTATACAAACAGAAGGATTTTTGCCTGCTTAGCATTACATATTATGCATCTGTCCTACACTGTGCCAGCTTCCCCTGCCACTGGATTTTCACAGTGGTAAGAAATAACAGGGATAAAGGGATTAAAAAGCAATGATTTTCTGTAAAGCCTTATAGGACATGTCTGCTATGATCTCAGCTTACTTGCCTCATCTACACCAGTAAAACACTATTGTAGTAGACAGATTTACGGATTAAATGCAGACAAGTGTGTAAAATAAATATTTTGCTTATTGCTTCTACACACTTTAAAATATTCTCTGTGATTATAATGGCTTCTGAAGTCTCTTTCCAAAGGGGTGATTTGCAGTTCAGAAGTTAAAATCAGGGACCTCCTCTGGCTTCGGTGCAATCCAAAGGTCATGATTGAAGTATGGTGTTTAGCAATTCCAAATAATTGCATCCAGACCTCAGACATGCCATGCTTTGTCACAGCTGCCACTTAAGGTCAAACTGAATTTAAATTATATTTATCTCAGTATTAATAGAGCTACAGTTGAGGCTAAGGCATGCGAAATACAGTTCTCGGACTGCTCTTGGTGCCTCCTCCCAGCCTGTGGGGACTACAACTACAACAGGCAAGAGAGAGAAATTCAGAGCCTGTGAATCCCCATTTCACAGAGAGGAATAGTTTAACGGCTTGGCCGAGGCCATGCCCATGTCTGTAATAGACTCAGCAACTGAACCAACACCTCCTGAGTCGTAACTCTAGAGGAAATGTGCAAGGTCACTACTCTGTCATCTTCCTCTGTGTTCACCCTTTGCCCAGTTACCAAACCCAGGAGCCTGAGACACTGGGCACTGTTTTGTCTGTGCCCGAGGCGGGCGCAGCATCCATGGTGCAGCATCCATCACCTCTCTCCCGTAGGCGCTGTCACCCAGCCGTACTCACAAAGGAGAAACTCTCCACCGCAGAGATGAAGCAGCACAGCCATGGCAAGGGTTATCTATCACCTACACAGAGACAGCAGGTTTTCTATGAAATGCTGTTACTGGCCTTTTTTATACCTTATATGCTTTGTACTTCATCCCTATAGGCCTTTCAGAGTAGTGATGCAACCACGGCACCTTTGCCAGCACTGTCTCAGGAGCAGTCTTTTCCTTTTGACAGGCAAGGTTGAAACACAAGAGATCTTCTCTGCAGGCACCTCAGAATCGCAGTCTGACTCTGGGGGAAGCTGAATCTCCAGGATTTGGTTAGTTTAGTCAACATATGCTCAAGCAAAAATGATGCAGCATCTTTATTTCTACCTATCTTTCTCCTCTCCTTTTGTCATAAAAAACATCTTACACCTCACTTGTATGAAGTCTTTTAACATTAAAACTAGATGACATTTGAATTTTAAATGATTTCTTTTAAAAATAGCAATATCAGTGTACCTGCTATAAAAGAATGCTGCCCAGCCCCCCAACACACACACACAAGATCATAGTTCATTAATATAGTGTATAGGTACCAAAATTGGCATTGTATCAGTTGAAGAGTACAAGATTTTTGTTGTGGATCACTGATTCATTGAGTAAAATGCAGCCTGTAATTTACAGCAGCCTCAGCTCCTTCTCCACACGTGGGAAGGATAAAGCGACCTGCTTTACCTTCACGCTTTCCAAGCAGACTGAGTGCTTGGTCTTACTAACAAGCGCCAGACAGACACACACAACTTCTCCCCGCAGGACGCGAAGGTGGCACCGGGTTCAGTCTTCCCCCCGCAACCTGCACAGACCCAGCTCCTCGCGCAGGCACCAGCCCTCACACCAGCACAACCCTCTGCCCAGGGCTCCAGCCTGGCCACCAACCCCAAACACCGGCTTACTGCTGAATAGAAGCCTTTGTCTCCAAGCTAGACGGAAAGCAATAAAGGATGGGTTTGGTCTTTGGGTTTTTTTAAACATGCTGTTATACAGCAAACATACAGTCAAGATTTTTTATCGCTACCGATTTGAAAGTTAAAGGGTTCCCCTACAGTTTACATACTGCAGAGTATTTTCGTTTATTTCACACTAATTGTGAAAAAAAGCCCAAACAACAATAATTAAGATGCTATATTCAGATATTAATACACAGCAATATTGAGCAAAAAATGATCTTAGTTTTGGCCAAGTAACATTCCATTGGGGATTTCTCTCTAATAGAGCAGGTCTTTAGATCTACAGATGTCAGCTCAATAACTCATCAGGTCCATGAATTTCAAAGTTAATTTCACACTAAGAAGGTTTTCAACAAACAAGCCACAGGAATAAAATGCACTTACAAAGAAATACTGAATTCTTTGACATGGCCAAAATAGTCTCAGTAGAGAACTAAGGGGGAGAAAAGGGGGAAAGAGGATGGTTTTAAGCTAGGCATACCAAAAGCAGCAGCTGAACTAGGTGGGATGGAATACTTAATTACATCATTTGGAATGCAGGCGGCTCTGAAATCAGTCCAAGAGCCATTTCTGCTCGGGGTGAAGGTAGGGGGGTGGGGGTTAAAAATTACAGCATGTCTAAGTTACTGCAGGAAGGAAGGACAATTTCCTATCTAGCTCCCACAGCTGGTTCCAATTCTATTACTGTTTCGATTACTAATTCTCCCAGGCCACCCATAAATTACCTTCAAAACATTAACATTTAAGCAATCTTATAGCAGCACAATTTTATGTAATGTGACATGAGAATAAACTGCTGAGTGACTTTAACTACGCATCTGGAAAAAGATGTATTTATATTGTGCACATATGAGGTGCATCCTTGGAAGAAATGCACCTTCTCCATGCTTCACTCATACTCCTTTAACTAAAGCCTCTATCCTAAGAAGGTAGTGTTTTATGGCAAGATGATATATATCTCATTGTTAAAACTGTTGTTAATATCCAAGGACACTGCAAATAATTTTCAAAATGTTCATGGCAAATACTGAGCACTAAGTTAAAAATTACAGTCAGTGTGAATATCTTGGTTTTATTTTAATCATAAACCCCATCATTTTTAAAAATTGTGCCCAATAATTATAAAACATGCTATCTTCTGCATATCTGTGTATGTCTTACTATAGTATCTATAAATGTTGAGATCCCTCCAGCATAGTGTATCAAAAATACTTGTTTCTATACATGTAGTCTGAAAATTTCAAATTATTACAATTAACTAAACAGAGAGCCACTGACTTCTACATTCCAATTAAACAACTTTTACTCAGTATTGCTCAGTTGCGGATTATATGGGAACAGAGTAAAGACATTTTCCAGTGTAATGATGCCCATATGTCAAATCTAGGACTTACTATAGTTATTCCTCAACGAGTCCAACATTTAAAAACATACAGAAGCAATGATTCCACTTTTTAACCCACACTAAGATAAAGATCAAGATCCATTGTCTTGACAATACATAAAATTTTAGCTGTGTGCATTGATGAAGACGACAAAAATTCAAACATCATACCTTACCGAAATGAAAT
>NW_020799116.1:11638664-11645364 GCF_003259725.1 Athene cunicularia
GGGGGGGGTGGCTGCAGACAGACCTGGCAAACCCAAGTCAGTGGCATTAACAGGAGCAAGAAGGAGCGCAGGGGCCACATTCCTTCTCGTGCCTGAAAACCAGAAGCAACTCAGAGTCCGTTGCGTTACCAGGAGTCAAAGAATAACACCAGCCCTGTGTGTATTTACAGCATGGGTCGTGTTACCAGTCCTTCAACGCCTCAGCTACTAGTCTGGGATTCCAACGCAGGGTGCCTCCACCCGGAGCCTGGTCACTGCCACATTCAGAGAGGACAGTCACCTGCCCCGGCAGCAGCAGAGCTGCGCAGGACTCATCGCCAGGGCACTCCTCTGCCACACCACTCCTCTGCTGTGTGTAAAACCTAAGGCAGCTCTTCATTTTGGTATTTCTGCTGAGTGTTGTAACAGGTTTTTCTATGCAAATCACTTTATTATCCTGGTAAAGGAGAACCGTATCTCAAACATGTTTGAGACTGCATAAAACGAAATGTCGGCTGATTCAGCTCCTTGAGGAGTTGGACAACGAGACTCCAACCTTTCTCCCAGAGACAGAAACAAGTACTTCACATCCTCTTCATAGGGAAATGTAATCTCAACTCTTCAACCCGAGTCAGGCCTACCTCCCTGAGACCCGCACACTCAGCCCTGTCTATGCATGACCTCTACACCAGGAGAGCTGAGAGCAGCAGGTCTCTGACTGACTGAACACAGGGCATCACTTCGCGTATCAGAAGATGCAAAGAAGTGTTTGCACGGATGTTCATCCATTAACACCTGACAAGGATCCAGTGGACAGGGTTTTCGTGTTCTGCATGTTATACTTTTACTCTTGGAGCAAATACAAATTATATGCTTGCAATGAAACTCTTCAATTGTTTTTAAGGTGCTCTAGCTTTCTAAGAAGCTTCGGGGGGTTCCTAGTAAAATAATGAAATGAGATTAGAGTCCCTCCTCATGAAACATTCACACGACAGATCATTTGGGAAAAGATACATTAACCAAAAGGAAAAGCTTCACAATTAATAATACATAAGAGAAGTGAGATGGAATAGTGTGTGAAATGCCTGACCTGCTTTAAAACCACTGCCTGATGTCATTTTAGCTCCTTATTATAGAATTCCCAACATAAAGACATCCAGATGTTCTCATTTGTCAACATATAGACAATTCTCAATAAAAGGAAGGGTGAACCACAAGAATCATTCCTACTGAAAAGATGGTTTATTTCTTGTGAAAAAAAAAAAAAAAAAGCAATTCCAATTAGCAGGTAGAAGGATCCTTCTAGGCCAAAACAAAGACTTAAATTCTCAGGTTTTGTATAGCAGCACCATGGTGACTGGTACGATTGCTGTTCCCACCGAGTTGCTTTTTGTAGACCGTATACACATGATCGCATCCACACTTTTGCACCTGCAATCACTTACACCATTTGTGCATGCAATTATTATATCTGCATGCATAATTGGGGATGCATTATGCAAATAACCAGTTATTGATGTAATTGGTCATTGGCTTACACAGTTACTCACTGGTAATTTGCATGTGCAGTGCTGGTACCTTTCTGAATAAATCCAGCACACTCATGCAATTTTGAAAATAAATGCACAGCATCTGAAATGCTGGGTAAAAAGAAAGCCTAGCAGTGTTTCATCTTGCTAACAAAAAGTGTCATCTAAGCTAAGAAACCTGTTGGCACAAAATGCAAACTATAATACCTCTTTTTCCACTTAACTCACAAATAAGTCTTCAGCAATAATTATACTTCTCTCCCAAAAATGCCAACTAATATTTATGGACTTATTTCAGTCTCATATCAATTAGGAGCTATTACTGTCGGGACACAGGGCAACAGATTTTTCACCTGCCCCGTATCAAGTCTCTTTTCTTATTGCTGGTGCTCCTTCTACCTGCCATTCCCACTTGATCCCACTTCCCAGCCTATACCTCTTTAGAAAACACATTAGCATCCTACAGCATAGTTCAGGGCAATGGATTATGCCTGCACTCAGGATGTTAAGCAGCTTAATGGTAGGATGTCTGCTTCACAGAGAAAAGGCAGTGACATGCGTGACAGGTCACCAAGGGCTGTGGGGTTTTATTATTATTATGCAAGGTAAGTTATTTAGACCCTTTTAAAGGTTTAAAGGTCTGATCTCTGAAATGCCCAGCCCTGTCTGGATACAAACCAGCAGACAGGTCTCTGTCCCAGAGCTGCCAGCGCAAAAAGGCGTGGGGCAGTAAACAGGGGGAATGAACACGGTGATGGCAGCAAACACCACACTTGTTTCACAGCACTTCTGGAGATGGAGATGAACCAGGAAAGCAGCTGAATGCAAGAACAGAGGACTAAGGGGCTGAAGCCAGAGGGCATGGAAGTATAGAAGATGAGAACAAAGGGGCAATCAAGGACCATGTTCAGCCCAAATGGTGGGAAATCTCATATTTTCCTGGGAGCTTCTTTCTAAGGCCACTTGAGCAGGAGTGTTTGAGAGAGTACTCAGTTCTGCCTGACTATTGCTGACGGGAAAGCATTTGCAGAGATTGTACCTCGAGCAGTTCATGGGAGATGATGCAAAGGGGAAAATCTGCTCCCCTTCTCCTTCAGCATAAACCTTCCCCTTAGTAAAAGAGGTTCTGCAGCAGCTACTCCTGGAGCTGTTGCTATCTGACATATACCAGGCTGGGAAAAAACCCCAACTTCTACTATCTTTACAGCACAAAAATATTCATTTGTAGTCTGTAGGAATGAAAGATTTTTTAATTTCCGTCTCAACATTATTCTCATTCCTAACGTTTTAATGTTGTGAAAACTGCTTAGAAACAAAGACAGCTTAAGATTGTAAAATTTTAATGCTTAGTATCTTTTGCCTCCTTTTTGTCTGCATGTAGGTTTTAGGTCCATCAGGTTTATGCCTTTCAAGCTTTTCTACATGATCAGAAGGAATTAAACTTCTTTCTTTTTTTAAATGAAGCTGACATTTTCTTACTAAGTATCATTTTAGAAGCTTGAATTTTAAGACAGGAACTACCAGTTGGTATCCCTACAAAACTATGAAGTTTTGCAGCACTCCCAAAATCCTGACCCTCTCAGGCAGCCTGATGAGGTGGGAGTTAATTATGCGGATGTGCAGGGCCTCCTGTAACCTCATCACCCCAAAGCAGCCTCACAGCCAGATGAGCACAATGCAGGAGACAAACTGTGTGCACTTTGGGACCGCACAGTCCCCCATGGCCTCCACAAATCCTGCCTTGCTTCCCTACGCACGACAAGCGTCCCAGCTGCGCTGCAAGAAAAACCTTGGAGGTCAAAGATGGGGAATGGGATTTATCTACTAATGAAGAACTTCCGTAACAAGACAAACTTCACAGGACCCAGTATCGGAGCTCAGCACACAGCTTGTGTGGCGATCGGATAATTGTACCTGCTGCTCCTCAGGCTGAGTGTGCTCTTCCAACCCAGGTAATTTTGTGGATGTTGGCTTCGACCAATGTCCAGGTGCAGCTGTAAATCCCTGGTTGCTGTGGGGTTGCACCTCTGCTCCCTGGCTGCATCTGACATCATGCAGCAATACCAGGAGTTAATGAGGTGACAGTGGGGAACAGGGCCCTGATACTCGGCCCAGCCCTATGCAGGACAGATGCTCCACACTGAGCCAGGGGGACTGTTTGCCACGGCACAACCATAACAACTTTTCAGTGCTTGTCTCACTTATTAAAAGATTAGTATTTCGAGAGCATAACTCTCTAAGACAGAATTTCCCCTCAACTGCTCATCACATCCTCTCTCCCTCATATATTACAGCCACCATCAGCCACGCCAGGGCTCAACCCTGCCCCTGCCCCCAAACCCCATCTCCTCGACTCTGCGCTGCACTGGACAGGTCAGCAACCCAGCCCCCCGATCTTCCCAGCAGGGACACCCCAAATCCCCTGCCCAAGGTCTCCCTTCCATGGTCGTGATGAGTTTCAAGAGCTTGGCCAGCAGCGCTGGAGCCGCTGCAGCTGCTGGGGTGATGCGTGCGTGGCTGCGCAGGCAGAGAGGGCTGGCAGCTCGGCAGCCTGGCAACTGCGGCTCCACACACGCCAGCCAGCGGCAGTGGTGAGGGCTGAGCTCAACGCATGGCGCCAACCTCTCCCCTTTGCTCCTGGGGCGCAGCAGCCTCGTCCCGGCCCCACAGAGGGGAGGCAGCGTGGGGTGACGCTTGTCCCCGCAGCCCTGGAGAAAAGGGCCCACAAGGGCTCCGCAACCAGAGAGCGCAAGCACGTGGCAACTCTGGCTTGTTTTGGGGTTCAAAGGTGCGAGCTCTGGTTTAAAAGCTTATTTGTGATCGTTCCACCAGTTCCTTATGAATCTTGGCATAGAGAGGGGCCTGTTTGTGCATGTAATTTAAAATAGTGAAAGCCTGGATCAGAGACAGCATCGTCTGCAATGACATGAAAATTAAATACAGAAAACATTTTTCCCCTAACAAACTTCTCGCTACAGTTCTCTTCTGCAGCTGTACGTATACAGGACGGGTCCAGCACCCCTCCCAAAAACCCAGACAAGCCTCACAATCCACAACATTGTCAACGTGTGTGAAAAATAATGCACAGACCACTCCCTCAAAACACTAATGCCCGTTAAAAGGCCACAAGGGACACGGCTGTGTGGGGCTGCCGATCCTTTCTTCTTCAGTGTGGCAAAAGAAATATTTGCAGAGACGAGCATGATGATTGCATGTAACTAATACTATGTGAAAGGATGGATCTGCTCCACTGAGAAGGTGAAAATAAATTTCCTGCCCTGGAACAGCAAAGAACTGAAGCCATTCACAGCACAGCAGATTTTCCAAGAAGCATCCGCTATTACATTACTTCCACATCAGGAATAAGAGATAGATGGAAAAGTAACATCCGGATTGATGAGAACAGACTCTATGGAAGGAAAAGTGGCTTTTGGATGACATTGACGAGTTCCTTCTGAAAATTCAATTTCCTTAAATATGAAAAACTTCACTTTTAATGTTACCCAAATGACCTTTGGGACTTTCAGAAAAAAATTCATTGCCTCAAGAGGAAATCTGAAGCATTAACTAAAGAGCATATTTTCAACATATTTAACTTATTGTTAACTCATCTTAAGGGTCTTCCTCACTAAAAATTGTTAAACCCATTTTTAAAACCATTTCCTGAGAAGGTATTGCTTCAGTATATGCAGGAGGAGGCGCAGAGCTCAGCCTGCCTCGGACACCAGCACCTTTCCACACAGACTGCGCTCAGCAAACTCTGCCTGTGTGACTGCAACAGCTTCCTGCAGGGCACGAGGGTGAAAATGATCCTGTGTCCTCGTAGGCTGCTTGATTTGTTGGAGTGACTGTCAATGCAAGCATGAGGGCTGCCTGTGGAGGTGTGGGAATTCTTGTTACGGTAATGAAGGGCACAAAGGAGGAGGCAGTACAGCATCCTCCTGCGACAGCTTTCCCTCACGTTGGTTAAGCAAATAAAACAAAAAGGGAATAAAAATTTAAAGGTATGACAAAAATACCACTGACTTTTACACCACTGCCAAAACTTCAACTGGTCTTTGGCACCGAGTCCAGCCAGGAACTCCTTGTCTAACATGGACTAATTGCTCTTAAGATCCGACGTGAGGCGTCAGGCAGAGGACAGGTACTCGGAGTGCCTGTATTTCCGTGGGCAGCACGGCCCTGCCTGCCAGTGTGTGCTGGGCTGTGGCTCTCCCGGGGAAGCCCCCAATGGCAGCCCCCCTTGAGGGCTTCACCGTGGAGAGACCCTCCGACAGCTGCCTCAGAAACCCCCCAGGGCCTGTGGGGAACTCTCCCAGACCAGCAAGTAGGGACTGAGGTCAGGATGGGAAAAAGTAGGGCAGGGTGCAAGTCAACAACTCCAGATAACTGGAAAAAGAGCCAAGATGAAAAACTGGTAGTGAATGGGAAGCTGAACACACCCGAGGGCTTACACAGACAACTTTAAATCCTTGAATTTCAGGCTCAAATGACTCTTTGGATTGAAGTTGTAGCCTCTCCTGGCGTTGAAGTTGTAGCCTGTTCTCCTCCGAGCTAATTCATCAATCTCTTATTCAAGCAGTCATAGAGGATACAAAAACGTAATCTCAGCAAATAATTCTGATTTATGTACTGATAATTTCCCTGGGTTGGCCATGCCCCACTCTCAGCTGTGGGCACAGCATGTGGCCGCAGGTTTGCCTCTCTACAGAGGACAGAAAATCAAATGGTTGAGTCCTGAGAGGCCCCTACAACACCACAGTGCTTTGGAGTTACACCATGATCCTTCATGTCAGTTTTAATGAAACCTGGAAAAAAATTAGAAATAGGATTCAAAGAGCAGGTGGAAAGTTACCTGGCAGTGTTCCCCGTTGGGTCCATGCTCTGCCTTAGGATACGGTGCTATGTGTCACCACGGTGACATTTTTCTTTGTTAGATTGGCCAAGCGGTGGCAGTGATGACCCCCCCCTGCCCTTTCTGGTGTGCATAAATAACTTTCAATAGCTGGAACGGAGAGGATGCAAGTCGATCTTCTTTTCCAGGAGCTGTTAACTCTGAAACCTAATGATGAAGTAATTTGCAACACGGGAGCTTACACCGAGGTAAGGGAACAGGACTCTCCCCCCCTCCCAAATCGGCACCGCGGAACCTGCGCTGTCTTCCGCGGGTCTGGGCGGGGGGGCGGGGCGCG
>NW_020799116.1:11645414-11692818 GCF_003259725.1 Athene cunicularia
GGGCGGGGGGGGCGCCAGGGCCGGCCGGGCCCTGCAGATGCTGACCCGCTATTCCACAGCTCTCCCGGAGTTATTTAGTGACGGTTCGGTGCGTTTTTCCCACCAGGCGGTGGAAGGAAAAGTAGCGGAATCCAACTCAAAGTAGAAAATAAGGTTGGCCAGGGGCAAGAGATCACGCACTGGGTGGTTATATTTGTGTCCTGGAGCTGCACGACGGTTCCCAAGTAATGAATCTCTTCGCTAAAAACTAGTTTGTGAGCCTTTGAGCCTCCTCCTTACGGACTTAAAGGATCGCTAGAAAACGAACTAGATACTTCTAGACTATAAACCGTTCACGGAGCCGCATGTCCGTGTGGTGACCCCCGAGACGCTTTAAGTGCCCGAAGCCACGTACTGCTCCCGGCTGTTGGCTGGGCGCTCCTACCAAAGCACGCCCCAAAGTCTTGCACGCTGGCATTTAAATGAATTTAAAGGACAGATGCTTGGAGAGAGAGGAAGAACCAACGCACGAAGCTTCCCAGATGACACACAGTTACGAGTAGGGGGTTAGTGATGTTGGGCTCCTGCCCCGAGGCCGGGCAAGCTTTCCCCCTGCCCGGCTCTTGTCATGCCACAGCGCTGAAAGACGAAGCCCAGGCTTTATAAGAGCTACAGCTTAACTTGTGCCTTGATAGGTGAAAAGTTACCTGAATAGAATTTTATGTGGTCCCTATAAAATTAAATATCCTAGTAGACATTTGGGACTTTAACAGACCAGTTACTGTGGTGATTGTTCAGTATTTTCTATTTACCTAGAACAGAGATACTGATTATTAAAGGAATGTCTTTGTATGAAGTTGTAGAGATTATAAAAGGATAAAAACTTTTCAACGTTAACTGTGAAACTGTGGGGGTTTTATTGCCATGAATAATGCTGAGCGCACCCAAACTTACGCTGCGAAAAGAAACTTCTGTTCAGTCTCATTTACCAGGGCTCAGACAACTGTGTAGGCGCGGATCCAGCCTGCAGGCTAGGAAGCCCTGGTTTAAAACCACTCATCTGTGCGTTTGATTCCAACTCGCGGAGAGAGTGCTATCACTTAAATAAGCATAAGTTGAAGTTTCCATCGCGGTATGGTGAACAGCCCCGAAGCCCCCCTGGGTGTTGGCGGAAGGGCTGGGCTGGGATGCGCCGGGGCTCGGTGGCGGAGGCGGCAGCCCCCGCGGAGGTAATGCTGCAGCCTTTTGTTTTACTCCGATACAGTATCGTGGCACTGCAGAAGCCGGGGAAAACTTTTGCTAATCGGCGTGCTGTATTCCTGCTGCATCCGTCTGTCAGCAGGCTGCTGCTGCCAAGGCAGGCGGCAGCGACCAGCTCGATTGCTTGGGATATTTTTGTAGGGACACTTAGAGCACCTTGGATAAATCATAACCCCAGTCAAGTATTACTGGTACTGCAGTTTGCATAGTTTAATATTTACTGAAAAGATAATTCATTTGTATTAAGGCTATAGATTATTTGTTGTTGCGAGGGATGATGCTAACTCCAAGTTCATGTAAATAATTTTTGATTATTTTTTGAAATTTGTGTGAATTGTTTTGAAGTTTTTATTTCTGTTAATGATATCGATGAGTATAAAAAGATTTTTTCGCTTTGGTAGATGGATTAGGGCTCTACGCCACGTTATTTCTGTCTCTTGCAACTGCTGCTTCCCCAGGCGAATGCCTTGGAGCACGCCTGGTCCCAGGTCGGGCTTTTGTGTCAGTCTCAGACTAGGCTCAGGCATCAGAAAAAGACAAAACCAAAGGAAAAAAAAGTTAAGTGACGTTCATAGAAGAGTGCTGGTTGTTAACAGCATTTATTTATTTATTTCAACCAGCAAAGTAGCAAGATGCCAATGATGTTTACTGAAGAGCCAAACATTTTCAGAAATAAAAATCACTTTCTTTTACTGCACACTTTGTAACTATGGAGGTGACTGTTCTTTGAAGCCCTGATTAATATAAATGAGTTGTAATTTTCTGACCAAGCCATCCTAGTTCACATATATTATTCCATTGGCAGACATGTGGTCTCCACAGCTGTCCCCTCATTTGTGTATGAAATGGAAACACTGGTGGCATTTGTAGGTTACCATAGTTACACGAACAATACACGTGTGAGGCTTCATCCTGCCAAGCTCCAGATTTTTTTTCCTGGCAGACATTTTGTAGACAGAGAACTGAAGAAAATCTATGTAAAGTTTTTGGAAGCGCATAAATCCATTTCTCTTATCTGTTTAAATAATGCTAATTGAGGGGGAGCCTGCATTTCAGCCTCATGACAGCTGATTTTTGCATCTTCCCCCCATTGGAAGTGGGAGATGGCATGATGCTTCCAGGAATCATAAATTCCAGGCTCCAGTCAGGAGCAGTTAAGTGATTAGCAGGATCAGGCCTTAACTGCTATGGCAAATACAAAACATGTCTTGTCTTTAAAAAAAAAAACAAACCTTGCAGCATAGCAAGGTCTATGCAAAACACAACTTCTGAGTTGAAATAGTTTTTTATGCCGGTCGACAATGCCTTTTAGTTCCTGGGAGAGCAGAGAGGCAGGCAGGAGCTGGCCTCCACCATTCCTTCTTGTCAGGAGCATCTGCAGAAATCCAAGAAAGTGCACTGAAAAATATCCCCTTACTCAGTTTTTTCTCTACAACTAACATGTACCTACTAGAGGAAGAAAGATGGGCAAGAGCAAAGAAAATCATGGAGTTGGCTCAGAAACCAATTTGTTGGTATGTTATAAAACTAGGAAATAATGGTGTTTCTCTAAGACTTGGAGTGCTTAAATTCTGCAAAGAGAAATCAAAGGACTACTTTGATAAGAAAGTCTACTGAGGATGTACTTGAGTTGATGATTTTTCCAGTCTCATTCTTCTCCTGTAGCTGAGTAAGTCCTCCACTAATGGACTTTATAAGGTCAGGAATGGAACATGCCTCCATGCAGGTTCAAGAGGTACCCAGATTAAAGTTCTTCTAAACCACATTCTCTTATTCATTGCTGCTTAAAGCCCTGATACTTTATTCAAATTTAATTTTCCTATTTAGAGGTCATCTTTGATATTTTTTTTTCTACATATGGCACTGAAGGCAAACAGTGGGTTGGCCTATTTTGTATTGGCCTAATTCTCCTGTTGAAGACAGCAGAAGTCTTTGGCATCAGTGGGAAGAGAATTAGTCTATGCTCTTAAATTCTACTGCAAAATGTTTTTATAACTTCACTTCTAATTCATAAGAACTTAATTTGGTGATACAAGCCAGCATCTTCTTGACTTTCCAGCTGGCTGAATTATCAAAAGAATGGGACCCGGATCACAGTTTCTGAAGATCAAGTGTTTGAGATGGAGTAGATACCTACTGTCTTTTTTCTTTTCTTTTTAACTTTAAGAATGACAGGGCAAAGTAATTGTAAGTAATGGTCTTGAAATATTTAACAGGATGCTGTATAGAGAATGCACAGAAGTTATAAAAGTGCCACAGAGAAAGAGCTCTTTCCCTTACTTTATTGGGTACTGTGGTCTTGCTACATAAGTCTCTTTTGTAAGATGCTGCCCTTTAGTCCCCTCTGGTAGCACAGGACAATATTTTCCCTGGCCACTTCACAAACTGAAGTGGTCCATTTAACACTGGAGCCAAAGATTACTCACAGGTTTTATTTAGAAATTTTAGAGATTGTCAGCACCTCATTTCCAGGTATTTAATTTAACAGACTCTGGTGATTCCAGCACTTTATGCATCTATCAGCTTTGATTAGAGCAGGAGTCCCAACTGCTTTTTGAAGCCAAGCCCCCCTTGAGGTAATCTGGTAGAGTTTGCCTCTCGCTGGTTACTCCAGTAGTGGCAAATGCCTGCCTTCCTCAGTGGGGGCCCACACAGCTGCTCCACCAATGCTTGGTGAGTCCTGGGGAGGTGCAGCCCCTCGTCTGCATCCAGCGATGTCCTGCGAGGGAGGGAGCAGGGGTGAGTAATGGCGGGCAGCTTGCGTGGACAGGGCTCCCCTCACGTCGGAGAGGAGCAAAACCCAAGGCAGGTGTCAGGGCAGGTGCTGCTCTTCATGCCACGATGCTCCATGAGCAGGACTAAAGCAGAATCTACCCACCAGCTTGTTTCTCCACTGCTGTGAGTGGGAGCCATTGCTGGCTGTCCTGCTGGCAGCTGGATTCCCAGCCTAGCTGGTGCAACCCTATTTCCCTGGGAACCACCAGTGGGGAGGTCCCAAAGGGCCCCCAGGCCTGGCCAGGCACATTGCACTTCTGAGACCAGCATGGTCAGCTGGGAGTCACTGTCTCCATCTTCAAAGAGTTGCTTCTGTAGACAAGCAGGAGGTCTGAAAGTCAAGTACAGGACTGAAAAATGGCATTAAGTGACACCAGGACAGAGGGATACCTGTGAGGATGTCCGGCGTGTCCATTCGACACTCCTTGTGTGCATGTTGAGCATCATCTTCCAGAAATACCAAGTTCTGGTTTCATATACACATGAATCAATACCAAAGATGATGTAAGATCAAAACTGGATTCCCCTGTGTTCAATGAATTCCTTTCAAAACTGGAGAAAGCCCACCAGTGACAATGCAGTTGACCCAGATCTCCATCTCTAACTGCTGTGTCTGCCCCCTTCACTGGAGAATTTCATTAGAGGTCACCAGACCTTATTTAACACGGTCAGGTTTTAAAGCCTTATTTTATCAGTCAGTCAAGGGTTTGGAGACTAGCTGCTGCTTCAGTTAATGGGAAATGTTCCTTGGGTTTCTCTTCCATCCTGGGGTTTGATATATCATATACTCCTCAATGCTTATATTTATTTGACTTATAACTAATTTTGTACAGTCAATGTGACTTGAGTCTTCAAGCAAAATTCAGTCTTTGGAGTTGGACTTTATGTAAAAATTGGATTCACCCTAAGCTCCTTGCAAACCCCCAACTGCAGCAGCATGACGAGCCATGCGCAGGGTCCCTCCACTTCCAGGACGTGCCGTGCGATGCCAGCTCAGCTCCCTGGGCAGTCACAACTCTCATGTTTGTGTGTGGGCCAAAAGACTTGGGCCACTTGGACCAAGCCCAGGTTTTCTGTAGTTTTCAGGAGTTGGTCAGCAAGATGATGAATAATCAGACTAAGTAACTTCTAAGAAACACATAAAAGTTATTCAGAGAGAATTATTGAGCATTTTACTTTATAAAAAAAAAAAAAAAGTATCAATCAAAGCTTGGATTGCCTTTTTGTAATTTGAAAGTGTTTATCATTGATATAATGAATCCTACATTTTGTGTTATTTCATGCATCATATGATTTATTTGATTAAACAAGTCAAAAAATACCTAGTAAATGCATACCTTGCTACCATGCTGCATATAATTACCAGGATGTAGATGACCTACTGATTGGCTTTGCTAAATTTCCAAATTGCAAATGATCCATCACAAGTAGAGTAAATATTGATAGTTAGAGATCCACTATTCATAATAGGCATTGCAGTGACTTGTAAATGCATTGCGAAAATAACTGGCTGTTCATCTGTGAGTAAAATAAGTGAACCAGTTGCAAAAGATTTTTAAATAGCTGTTTGAAAACAGATCTTTAAAATGGTTTCATCATAGTATAAGGCACCAAATAAAACCAGGTAAGTGTTCTTTATAAATTAATTGGCAAATACGTTTTATCTTTCTGCCCCCTTTAAGTATAACACATCTAGTATATACAAATTAAGCATTACTGTGCCTGAATGAATCACCTCAATTAGGTAAAGACCTTATCTATAAAACATCAATAACTTAAAATTTTGAGGGAAAACAACTTCTCCTATGTTTTCTGCAATAGGCAGCAATTTTAGTACCTCTGTATTTTGCAAGCACTTATGAAAAACCCATCTGTGGAAAAAATGCTGACTTTGCCATGACAAGACTGAGGACTAAAGCTAAAGGAGCAATTTATAGGTCTATTCTTAAACATACAAATACATTAAATATGAGACATTTTTTTTCTCTCTCTCTCTCTCTCTCTCTCTCCATCTCATCAACTTCTCAAAGCAAGATTGTTATCTGTTTTATGCATGAAACGAAGTTAATCTCAAAATTTTAGTGATACTTGAGGTAGAGAACGAACTAATACAGGCTATTAACATTTTTACCATTCTCAGTTGAATGAGCCTTCCATTCCTGTTGACATGGCAGCTGACCTGCTCTATGTTCCAAGCAATACTACTTAAACAATTTAGGAATGAAATAACGATGGAAAACATACTCTTACATGAAACATGTATTTTCTAAGTACAGTGTAATGGTACATTGGGTTATCAGTTGTGAATGGAAGAAGAAAGTCTTCAGAAAAACAAGTTTCACACAGAAGCCCATTGAGAAGTATGGAAAGACTTGAGAAAAGGTGTGGAGGAGGGTCCTGTAATACAGCTATCTAACTAGAGAGAAAATCACTGATTTCTTAGATCATAGTAAAGTTCAAAGTAGTACCAAAACTAAATCTGTGGCCACTTAATGGAATTACTTCTATCCTATCTTGACTTGGTTGAGTTCCAAATCTTTGTCTTGGTGCTAACAGCCTTAATATTAATCCATTTATTTTGTTACTGGTATGTTCACAGTCTTGAGTGAACAGTAAGATATCTCCATATCAATCAATTCAATATTTGGTTTTATTAAGATTTATATGTAAATATAGTTCAGAAACAGAAAATTTGATCTTGCAAGCATATAACTCCTGGGAAAAAAATCAGTAAAAGTCTGTTTTATTCTAAGGGCTGAAACCTGTGTAAGCATGTATAAACTGCATAGATATAGATGCAGGCTAACAATAAAATACAGTTTAATACTTAAACACTAATAATTGAAAACTAAACACATAGTACAGCCACAGGAAACAGAATTATCACAGTAGAGTATAACAAGGCCCAGAAGAACACTTTTTCCCCTTGCTTAGGGATAAAACAGTGAAGCTGGCTTATTACATATACATATGCACACATGTGTACATAGAACTTTTTTATACCAAGTCCAATGCATTTCCTACAGGCAGTGCTATTATGTCGATTTTTATAAACACATACTGAGATCCTGACTCATTTCAGTTTTTATTTATTGGATACCATTTCTAGCATAGGATTTTTTGGCATCCTTTATGGTAGTAACAACTACTTACACACCGGGGTCTTTCCCAACTGTGGGGGATCCTGACTGACTCATAAAACTGGAGTTTGATCTAGAACTGCGTAGGAAGCAAAATAATCATACTGCCAGAAAGCCAGTCAGCAAAAAGAAGAGGAGGATATTCTGTTGCTTCATGAAAATCCTGTGGAGTTCTGGCATCCATATTTCTAGTGGTTAAAAATATTTCTCATGTGATCCTTATTTCATTATTATTAACACTTTGTTTCTACTAGCCAAGCTGCCTTGGCTGTCAAGAGTAGTCAAAAACCAAAAAGGAAGTTTTACTCCAAAATCCAGCCTGACTCTTAATGTCCGTGTTCTTCTCTATTTTGTAATTTTCATTTGAACTTTACTGGTAGATAATAAGAAGCAGAGATTATCTGAGTAGTTCTAGTATGAAATCCGTGTGAGGTAGGTGCCCCCACGGGTAACAAGATGTTCAGATCCTTCCACGTGGTTCTGAGATCCCAAGTATGCCAAGACTGAAGTCCATTTCTATTCTTTAAATATGATTAGAAGATGCAGCAGTATTTCTCTAGTCTTGGTCTTATTTCATTCTTCAGCCAGCAGATATACAAAATGCAAAAAATACTTGGAACAGGTCTTCCAATATTAGTTATGCTCTGTAAATTTTAGACACTGTACAAGCTAAAACCAATTAAGTTTAAATTCTCCCTTGCATCTAAAGTGTACAGAAGGCTGTGAATGCATTACAGCATGTACAGGTGGAAATTAAAGGATTTCCCTGGAGGTTTGTCCTCTACCAACTGCAGGCAGCTGTCCTGCATTTTGGTGCAGAAGGGAAGAGCTGCAAGGAAGGTCTTTTAACCTGAAAGTGGAAGTTACTTGGTGGTTCTCAGAAAAGCTGATATAGTCAATTTTATCTGGCAATTATGTGGAATGAGGATAATAATCACAGACATGATTCTTCTCTATTGAATGAAATAAAAGCTTTACTACTGCCTTCATAGTGAAGAGGGGCAGACCCTGTATAGCAGGACGTGAGAACTAGAGAACAGCCTGTATTGTCCCAAGATTCATCTATTTTGTGAAAATAAACATAGCAAGAAAGATAAGTTCAGTTTCTAATATGAGAATATTACTACTGTACAAACATATCTTGCCTTTTAGATTTTCATAGAAGCACTGAATCACAGAATGGTTTGGGTTGGACCTTAAAGACTTTCTAGTTCCCCCCTCCCTGCCACAGGCAGGGACACCTTCCACCAGCCCAGGTTGCCCAAAGCCCCGTCCAACCTGGCCTTGAACCCTTCCAGGGAGGGGGCAGCCACAGCTTCTCTGGGCAACCTGTGCCAGGGCCTCACCCCCTCACAGGGAAGAATTTCTTCCTTAGATCTAATCTAAATTGCCCTCTCAGTTTAAACCCACTACCTCTCTCCCTATCCCCACACCCCTGATGCAGAGTCCCTCCCCCCTTTCCTGTAGCCCCTTTCAGTACTGGGAGGCCGCTCTAAGGTCTCCCCGGAGCCTTCTCTTCTCCAGGCTGAACACCCCCAACTCTCTCAGCCTGTCCTCACAGGAGAGGTGCTCCAGCCCCCCCATCATCTTTGTGGCCTCCTCTGGACCCACTCGAGCAGGTCCGTGTCCTTCTGATGTTGGTGCCCCCAGAGCTGGACACAGCACTGCAGGGGGGGCTCATGAGAGGAGAACAGAGGGGGAGAATCCCCTCCCTCGACCCGCTGGCCACACTTCTCTTGATGCAGCCCAGGACTCGGTTGGCTTTCTGGGCTGTGAGCACACGTTGCTGCCTCACAGTCAGTTTTCTACCCACCAACACCCCCAAGTCCTCCTTCACAGGGCTGCTCTCCATCCACTCCTCGCCCAGCATGGATTTGTGCTTGGGATTGCCCCGACCCATGGGCAGGATCTTCTCAAGGCTTTGAATGGTTTTATGAGTTTTTTTCTTTCCTAAAGAAAAAACAGACTATATAATTTGACCACCTACTGTTTGGAAAGCAATTATTATTCCTGATGTTTCTAATATGACTTGTTAATGGTATTTTCAAAAGAGATTTTCAAATAGATGACAAGCTGGGTCACAGTTCCATGGTTGATTTGATGGGCCATCAATATACAGTAGCTGTACTCTGCATGGTATCTAGCCCCTCGTACTCAAGATCAGTGGATGAATGAAAATACTTTTTCTCCTTCAAATTTATTTCAATATTTTAATGAAAAACATTGTATCAGATGCAAGTCTTAAGAATAAACCCTAATAAATCAGAAATTTCAACGATTTAATATGCTCCTTCTGCAGTGCAGGCATTATGAATAGGATGCTCTTTGCATTTCTTCTGTGGAGATAAGACTAGTATTTTTCAAAGGAACACAGATAAAGCATGCTAACGTTGTCCTGAAATACAGCAAATTGCATTCTCACCACAGCTTTCTCTAAAATTAAAGACTGACTTTATTTTGATGGAATGTGTGTACAGACAAGAAGTAGTAGACATCATTTGCAAGGAAGAAAACCCCAAACCTTAAATATTATAAATCCCTGAGGATGTGTTTTGAAGCTTTATACCATTATTACATGTTCTATAGGTCCTTGCTTCTGTCTTTGCTTTTAATAATAAGCTCCCTTTTTCAGATTTTGGTATGCTCCTTCAACTGACTCGCATCATTTTCAGCTTGACTTTTCTGTATTTTACACAATTCAGGCTTGTAAATAGCTTATTTCCTGATGACATTAGAGACTTAAAAAAACCTCAATATAAAAGGCTTAGTATCAGGCATGATTTCTCAATATTTTTCTAAATAGACAGGATTGCACTTATAAATTTGATTTCTGGGAAAGAAGTCCATTCTGTAGGTTAGCTGTAAATATCCTGGTTATTAAACCCAAAGTCCAAGTTCAGCCTCTTTCTCTAGGATGTATAAGGTCACTGATGCTCTTGACTGGAGTAAGCCCTGATTTTCAGTAACACAATGTTTTAGACCACGTTTTGTATTGTGCTTGCTTCTGTGATTTAGTGGGTGCGTGTACATATTTCTGTGGCAGTACTTAGATGCCCCTCTCTCCTAAAGCACCGTCAAAGGTTATTGTTCATCTGTGGTGTGGCACCAATAGCTCTGTTTTCTCTATAGAAGATGGGTGGATATAGAACTGCAAAGGCCCTACTGAAGCTCAAAGCAAGCCACTTCTTACCTCCATCATACACACAATACCCTTTTCTTAAACTTGTCAAACTGTCTTAACCTGACTGTAATGAATGCAACCTGAGCGCATGCTGGGCCAGTTCATCCCCAGGCTTGCTTCTAGTGTAAGTAGCTCTTTGGGCCTGATCTTTGCCAAACCGACCAAGCTGAGCTCTCTGTGTGCCCTGTCTAAACAGGCTCCTCCTTCCAGTCCACACTCTGACTATGGAGTAGCACTTTGTAGTGATCCCAGTCTGAATTTGGTTTTCTTGATCACTGTGTTCTAGCAGAAGCTTTACCAGTTCTTATGTCTTGGCACTAATAATCGGTCACTGCAGTGCACTCCCAGTCCCTGGGCACAGGGACAGTGCTGGGCTAACATGCACTTTCCTAACGCCCCACCTGAATCCAGGATGCAGCACCCCAGACAAGTTTTCCAGAACTGACTGATGATGGAGGGTGTTTATATGGCAGTAGTTTCACAAACAAGGATGATGGGGAAACAAGAAAGCTGCATGAGTCATTAGCAGAACATTAGCACAACAGACAATTTTCCGAAAGAGTAGCTACGTTACTTAGGCTCAGCATATGAAAATGTTTCTGTGGAGAGATGGGTAGGTACTGTGGATCAGTATGTGCTTCTGGCTCACAGCAAGCACAAAATAAATTGCTTGTCTTAGCCTGAGGTAATTTTCTTCATGTATCTGATCCCTCAAACTTTCACCTAGGCACATTTAGTGCATATGGCTGCCAACCAAAATCTGTGCTGATGCTACTTGCAATATAAAAGAAAATCCGCAAGAATGAACTACTTAACTGTGGAGAGAGAAGATTTTCTGTTGTAGTATTGCTGTTTCAAAACAGACATCCAAATAACCATGTTCAAACTATATTGTTTCTTTTTTCAGCAATTTTTAATAGTGACCATTAATATAGCTGTCAAGGAAGTGACAACATTTTGTCTTCCCATTACCAAGAAGAAATGTTCAGTATCTTTTTTTTTTTTTTTCTAGTTGGCAAGTTAACTGTGAACACTTCTAATGAACAGTTTATTTCATGATTGTCCCTCCATATTCTCCTCTACTGCATTGTGGACTTAAACATACTTTTTCTTCAGATCGCCTGAACAACTAGACAAACCCTTGACAGCCATTAGCAAGGCTACAGCTGCCAGCACACACCATTTTCCATGGGAAAGCTGAAATAAATGAGGATCTTCTGCTCTGTAACCAAATACCCACCATTACAATTTCTTGGGCCAAACAAATTATCAGTATTAAACAGTTTTTACAACCTAAGCTGGAAAGGGAAGCCTTATACAAACCTCCCCAGTGCATTTCCAGATGGGAGACACAGGAATGATGCGCACGTTTTCTACCCACAAGAAACATGAACAAGTTAATATCCCAGAGAGCCATTGTGGGTTTGCTTGCTGACAGACATGCGGTTTCTTAATGCACTGGCTATTGAGAGGTGCTATGGAAAATGCATTTATTTAGCCCTTAGTAAAATAATTCCCTCCATATCTCTCGCATAAAATTAACTATTATTTCTATTGATATCAAGTTAACAGCTGTTATGACTGTTGTAGTGGTTCGGTACACTACAAAATACGAATTTAATAAATGAGAGGCAAGGCAGAGAATGCTAAAAACTATCCTTTACAAGCTCAGTATCTCCCAAAAGAAGGTATAATACCCTCTTACTGTGTAGGGGAAGTTTCCTTACCCAGTATTTTTAAAAGACATTTTTAACACAGAATTAAAACAAGGGCCATCAATCATATGACCCATATTAAACACCATTTTCAGAAAAAAAAAAAAAAAAAAGATTTTGTGATATGCCTCTGTCCTAAGGAAGGTTTTGAGGACTCATATTCTCCCTTAATCCAGAAACCCTGGAGCCACTGCTCTGCCCCTGTTCTGGATCTGGTGTTTCTTTAAGAAACATTCCCTGGCCTTCAAAAGCCAAAATCTTTAGAATTGATCCTCTGACTTGTCTTTTGCTTGGACTGCACTTGGCTATGAGGGACATACTGTATTAATTTTATATTAAAAAAAAATAACAATACAAAAAGGATCTCACTGGGCAAAATTCTGAGTTGCCTAGCAGGAAAGCGGCCCACACTAACACTCAATTTTTTTTTATTAAGTCTCACTGATTCCAGTGAGAGCTGGGAACTTTCCCATGAGCCATCCCCAGTTTATCCATGTGAGTTTGGTGATTATTCATTGTTGCCTATTTGGAACATACCGTCACAGATTTTGTTTCTAAATCTATTCTAGATAGGACTTCAGAACTGGAGAAGAGTCTAACATTTGAGAAACATAGTCTTCCAGCAATACATTTGGTGTTATTTTATTCTTTTGGACACTAAATGTCACAGAGGTGTCTGGGACCAGTCCTGCCAACCCTGTGAAGACTGGAAAGCTGAGACTTCCAGGGGCAAAGGGACAGCTGTTGGTGACTGCTCAGAGCCAGCAGCTTCTTACAAACATGAGAAACATCTCACAAAGATAAACAGCAGAACAGAAGCAGCCATAGCTCTTTAGTGATACAAAAAGCTGCAGTGCACTTTTGCACTAGTAATGGCTGCCTCTTTAGTTTTTATCAGAGCGATAGATGGGGTTTTATAGCATAAGCAGCAGCTAAAGTGGAAGTCCATGGCTTGGCTTTTCCCTCATGCTGTGGCCTCTGGGCTGCCCTTCACATAAGCACAGCACTAAAGCGGACTGGGGCCTGTGGAGCTGATCAGAATTTACTTTTTGATTACACTGGATTTTCATTTATAGCTTCATCCAAGCTGTCCTGGGCTGGGGGAGATTGAAGACAGTAATGTGCAGGTCATTTCTAAAGAACATTTTCCAGTTAAAGAAAATTAAATCCATTTGCAGTAGAAAATAGCTAGAGAAGAGAAAGTGTCACTAGTAACTTGTAAAATCATATGTCTACAGTGATCATAAACCCAGAACTCTAGTCAATAAAACCAGAAATGCCCTCTTACCAAGGATGAAATAAATGTAATGTGCAAGTAAGAGGATATAAATATTCAACAAAGGAAGGATCGAATTTGAATTTTTTTCAAAATCTAGATGTGCTCCAACATATTTTAAAAGAAGCTTTGAAGTCTTTTTCGGGCAGTTTCATTTTTAAAGTATATCATGATTCATATAACTACATCAGAGCTAAATCAGTACTAAAACATCATTAGAGTCCACAGCTTTACAAGGCATGGACTTCTTTGTCTTCATTTACTTAGAAAAAAGTTACAAGAGAGACTCTGAAGGCTTGAACATTTTGAGCAATGTTGTGTCTTGTAGCAGCATCTGGTTTGGTGCAGGCTGTTGCCCCGGGTGTGCTGCTCCCTTTTGTGCCTCACTGAGCCGAGGCTGCAAAGCTGGACCAGAGACCTCTCCCTGTGCGAGGGAGCAGCTCAAAGCACCTCCAGGACCTGTCTGAAATGGTTACTGGATAAAATCACTGCCTGCATTATTACCTGGCAAATACTGTAATTTGAAAAATCTGGAATTAAATCAATTAAACTTTGGACACCATCAATATTCTTAGAACTGTCTAGTTTAGATCAGCTACAAATGGGTTGGTTTTGAGAAGCATCCATTAAAGTCAGCATAACTCAGTTTATGCCAGCCTCCCCATCACTCTATGTTAATATATTCCTTACTATTACGGTTAAGATTTATTTTTGTTAATGCAGTTAATGTCTTATTCAATTCTTCCATCAGTTGAAAGTTATTTGAGAAGGAATGTTTGCTCTACATCTGTCTTTTCCCCCTCCAGCACAGTCTTCTCATCTCATTCAAGTCTCAGCTACCAGAGAGAAAAATCTAACTCAACAGGGTCAAATGCTTTCTGGCTAACATTCCTGTTTCCCTTCCTCCAGAAGACAACCACAGAACAAATAACAGCATGCCAAAATAAAAATGCTATTCGGTGTGTTCTACTTATTATATTAGTCATATTAAATAATGAAATGACTATTTTATTTCAGATTTTGATATAAAATAGTCATTTCATTATTTAATATGTTGACAAGATTTTGAAGTAAAAGCATTATATAAACGGCAATTCTGTCACCACCATCTAGATTACTATTTTAGAACTATTTTTAAAAGCTGTATTTAATTTTATTATTTCATATGGTAGCATCTTTTGTGGGCTTTGACTAGGTTGAGGCTTTACTATGTTCTAATTGAAAAAGATGCTATTTCCTGTTTTCTCCTATTACATTTTATCATTGTTAGGTGCTCAGTCTCAGATATAGTGCAACTTGATTATTTTAGTTATATTTAGTAAAAAGACAAAACATTTGTCTGAGAAGACTCAACAGCAATCATTAGAGCGCGAGACTTGCAGTGTTGCCTTGAATTTCAAGAGGTCTGTTCTTTAAATCCTTAACTCGGATTTGTCACATGCCTTGCTTTGTATTTAATTCAAAGCTTGTTGAACACATGCTCTAACCTGTTTAACTTTCACTGTGAAATATTGTAAAGGTGTACTTTAAAGGTGTACTTTACCTGCTAATATCGATGTGCATAACAAGCCCAGAGAAACACAGCTAGGCATGTGACATCACCACAAGCTGGAGAAAAATTAGTTCATGCAGCATCACCATCACTAAAGCAACACACTTCTGAACTGGAAGACTGGCTGTTGTATGCCACAGCACAGGCCCCGAATTGTACATTTTTACACACACAGAAACTCTCCAAACTGTATACACGCTTTTTCCACCAGCAGTAAGACAGGTTTGCAGATAACAGTTTCCCACAGCTTACTTTTTCAATAAAGTAAGAATGAGGAAGATTTTGCTAAGAGCTTAGATTTTCCTTGAATATGTGTTTAAAGACCCCATGACACAACCGATTTTTCTGAAGTACACTGGACACTGTTGGGTTAATTTAAACATACTCTTGCATGAGTAACTTCAGGCTAAAAAGATATAAATTGTGTGGTTTACACGGTAATTTGGAATTGTGATAAACACTTCACATATGATGCACAATGCAGTACAGACAGCTAAAATAAGGACAGTACGTTCGCTTAATCAAATATACTGCAATTGTTTGATGCTTAGCTGGATTAAATCTAAGCTCTTATCTGGAACCGATTTGATTAACTCGGATGAATTTGGGCAGAGTTCATATGCATTTAGCTTGAAACTTATAAACCAACATCTTCCTGAGCCTCAGCTCCACACACCTGAAATCCAAGCCCTGGGGACAGCTCTGGCACCCTGACAGACTCCCATCGGGATTATGCTCTGAACACTCCATGGAGACCCAGCTGCACTCGCAAGCATATCCTTCATCTTTAGCATTTCTCAAGCCATTCAAACAAATATTGCAGAGTAAAACTGAAAGGTTTCTGAAGTTTTATTTTCAGATTATTGCATATGTTGTTACAGCCACTCACTTGGGAACTATCAGAGAGTCTTCTCAAGTAGAAGAGAGCTCCAAACCCTGCATAACTTAACTATACCAGACCAGGATTTTTGTAAGATATATGAATGTTAAAATAATGATTGTTTTCAGATATTTTTCTTTAAAGGATGGAGGAATTAAATAATATATGAACTTTACATGAGATGAGCATAACATATACCCTAATCTGTTTTCAGGACCATCTTCAGACACTGATTTGCAGAAGATTCTGGAACAGAGAAGCAGCCGAGAGTCTTCAGATCATTTCTTATCTTCTCTAAACTCAGAAAATCATCTTTTACCTTCTGGATGTCCAAGCCTTTCACCTTAAACTTTAAGCTTTATGTTTCCTGCTTGATAACAAATTACCTTCTCAATCTGTTGTCATTTTGAGGGGCTGGGGAGCTGAACTCACTAGCTGGCCAGCATGGCAAAGGGCAGAATTGTTTTAACTGTTTGCCAGTTGGTGCTAGAATTGTTAATGAATTCATTAACTGAGTCTTCCATACAGAGTAACGAATGTCCACAACTTTGTGTATGTGAAATCAGGCCATGGTTTACACCACAGTCAACGTACAGGGAAGCCACAACAGTTGACTGCAATGACCTTCGATTAACAAAAATCCCCAGCAACCTTTCCAGTGACACTCAAGTCCTTCTGTTACAAAGCAACAACATTGCAAAGACCACAGATGAACTCCAACAGCTGTTTAATTTAACAGAATTGGATTTTTCACAAAATAACTTCACAAGTATCAAAGATGTGGGGCTCTCAAATCTCACTCAACTTACTACTTTGCACCTGGAGGAAAACCAGATAACGGAGATGACTGACTACTGCTTGCAAGACCTTTGCAATCTTCAGGAGCTATATATAAATCACAACCAGATCAGCAGCATTTCTGCAAATGCATTCTCTGGCCTGAAGAATCTTCTGAGATTACATCTCAACTCCAACAAATTAAAGGTTATTGACAGCCGTTGGTTTGATTCTACTCCTAACTTAGAGATCCTTATGATTGGAGAAAATCCAGTGATTGGAATACTAGATATGAATTTCAAACCGCTCTCAAATTTAAGGAGTCTAGTTTTGGCAGGTATGTATCTCACAGACATTCCTGGCAATGCCTTGGTAGGCTTGGATAGTCTTGAAAGTCTTTCCTTCTATGACAACAAATTGGTAAAAGTTCCTCAGCTTGCACTTGAGAAAGTTCCAAATTTAAAATTCCTGGATCTCAACAAAAATCCCATTCATAAAATTCAAGAAGGTGATTTTAAAAACATGCTCAGATTGAAGGAGCTTGGAATCAATAATATGGGAGAACTCGTTTCTGTTGATAGGTATGCGCTGGACAACCTGCCTGAACTTACAAAGCTCGAAGCCACCAACAACCCAAAGCTGTCTTATATACATCGTTTGGCATTTCGCAATGTTCCCGCCCTGGAGAGCTTGATGCTCAACAACAATGCCTTGAATGCAGTCTACCAAAAGACAGTGGAATCCCTTCCGAACCTGCGTGAGATCAGTATCCACAGTAACCCGCTCAGGTGTGACTGTGTCATACACTGGATCAACTCAAACAAAACCAATATCCGTTTCATGGAACCTCTCTCCATGTTTTGCGCTATGCCTCCAGAATACAGAGGACAGCAGGTGAAGGAAGTGTTAATACAGGATTCAAACGAACAATGTCTTCCAATGATCTCTCATGAGACCTTTCCAAATCACTTAAACTTGGACATCGGCATGACAGTATTTTTAGATTGTCGGGCCATGGCAGAACCTGAGCCAGAAATTTATTGGGTCACTCCTCTCGGCAATAAAGTAACTGTCGAAAGTCTCTCTGACAAATACAAGCTGAGCAGTGAAGGCACCTTGGAAATCTCTAACATCCAGGTTGAAGACTCTGGGAGATACACCTGTGTTGCTCAAAACATTGAAGGGGCTGACACGAGGGTCGCTACTATCCGGGTGAACGGAACGCTCTTGGATGGTACCCAAGTTCTGAAAATCTACGTTAAGCAAGCTGAATCACATTCAATCTTAGTTTCCTGGAAAGTTAATTCCAATGTCATGACTTCCAATTTAAAATGGTCGTCAGCCACTATGAAGATTGACAACCCTCACATTACATACACTGCTAGGGTCCCGGTTGATGTACATGAATATAACCTCACGCATTTACAACCATCCACAGATTATGAAGTGTGTCTAACAGTGTCAAGTATCCATCAGCAAACACAGAAGTCCTGTGTTAACGTTACAACAAAAAATGCAGCTTTTGCGCTAGATATTTCAGACCAAGAAACCAGCACTGCCCTCGCAGCAGTAATGGGATCCATGTTTGCTGTCATTAGCCTCGCCTCCATTTCTGTTTATATTGCAAAAAGATTTAAGAGAAAAAACTACCACCACTCCTTGAAAAAATATATGCAAAAGACCTCTTCAATCCCACTGAATGAGCTCTACCCTCCACTTATTAATCTCTGGGAAGGTGACAGTGAAAAAGACAAGGATGGTTCTGCAGAGACCAAGCCAACCCAAGTCGACACATCCAGAAGCTATTACATGTGGTAACTCAGAGGATATTTTGCTTCTGGTAGTAAGGAGCACAAAGACTTTTTTGCTTTATTCTGCAAAAACGAGAAGTTGAAGACTTTTGTATTTTTGACTTTGCTAGTTTGTGGCAGAGCGGTGAGGACAGGTGGATATTTCAGAATTTTTTAGTATAGCGTATCGCAATTGTTTGACACAAATGGCAGCTTCACCTAGCTTCCAATTCTTTTTTTTTTTTTCCCCCTCCTTTTTTTTTTTAGTTATTGTGCTAAACTTAATGCTGTTCTAACTACAGTGCTGAATAAAATTAATGAGAGGCTGGGGTTACCCTGTGATTCAAAAGTAGCACAACCCCATTCTTCTGAAGCCATCAGTAGAGTACAGTATCTTGCAAAGCTAACATACAGTTTTGAAACTGCATTGAACTGGGTTTGTAACTTTGGTCTAAGGACTCATACACAGAGAAAAGGAGACCTTGAATGATGTTAGTTGACTGTACTGTAATGTTGTATCAACTGATCTGAATGTTTTTGACTTTGAACAATGAGTTTTCTTTTTTTCTTTTTATTTTTGTAGTAGTTGAAAAGACTTAGGTAAAGCTAACAGGCAATAGAAATATGTACATCCAATTTTTTAATGTAACAGACTAAATGTTAATTGTTCTCTTATTCTTTTTATTATATTTAGTAGACACTTTTGAAGAATACTAGACTTTTGTTGTGTTTAAATCACCAACACATGGTGTTTAATGAAGGCAGAGCTATAATAAATTTAGTTTTGTTCTGATTTTTTATTTTAGAAGTCACAATAATGTATTGGGTTTAGATGTCACTAGTTTGACTGGTGATCATGTTTTGACATAAAATATATCCAAAATGTTATATAAAAATATTGTGGTTTTTTTTCTTGATGGAATTACGTTTCAACAAAGTTCCTTTTTTTTTTTTTTGGTACGCATTTATTTTAATAGTGTTTTTTCTGCACTATATGCAAAATATTGAAAATAATTTAATCAGAAAAATGTATCAGTACGGCTTTTGGACTGTAAGTCACATGCAGAATCAAAACTGTTTGGCATAAGGTACACAGCAAAAATAATTCACAGAGGGTGTAACAAAACTTCCTTTTTGTATATTTTCTGTTTGTATTCTGAGCTAAGATATAAATGAAGCTGACATTTAGCTGTCATTACAATCAGTTAGGACAAAAAAAACAACTCAGTGCTACCAAACTGAAATAAAACAGTTGAATCCTGGCATATACTTAAAAAAAAAAAAAAAAAAAAAAAAAAAAAAGTGAATTGGGTTAATGTTCCATCTAAAGCAGAAATTAAGATAGCTAAAACTAACTAGACACTAATGTTTGGGTCCAATACTGAACTGTATTCTTTACAATTAACCAGTACTCTAAGGATTTTACTGAATTAATATGGTAAAAGTACAAACTCTCAGAAAGCAGTGGTGTTTCTATGTGTGCACTGGGTATGATATAAATGCATAATTTACAGTCGAACCTACAGAAGCTTTGTACCTTGTCTTTTCTGAATCCATGGAAGTTCTCTGCAGGGACTGCACACAAGTCACAAGCAGGGTGGGTTTCTGGTGAGGTACATGGTCACACTTACACTAGGTACCTAATCAGCAAGCACAGGATTTTCTACACTTTATGACCCCTATCAATGTGCAACTTTTAAAATGTTTTTGCATACCAAATACATTATTGGTAAGTAAAAGTTAATTGTTGGAATAATGGATGTGCCTGTGTCTTGGGGTTGTTTGAAGTTTTTTAACTCGGTAGCGTCTCAAATATACCGAAGACCACCCCCCAGATTTACAGATAGCTTCTTTTTGCCCTTCAGCCAGCTGCCTAAAAGTGGAAAAGTTATCAGCATAGCTTCACTAATAAGCTGCTTTGGTGCAAAAACTTCAGTACGTCTCTTAGATGCCTGCCTTGTTGATCTTGCATTTCAACATAAAGCCAAGTGAAGCAATTAATTATGCATTTAAATGAAGTACTTATGCTGCTGTACACAATCTTTTATATGTTCATGAGATCTCATACATTTTTAATCATGTGACAATTAGATGTTGGGATTAGGGCAAGTGTCTTTTGATCATGGAGAAGTAACATGGTGCAAGCATTTATTTGTCACCTTCTCCTGTATTTGTTTCTGATGTTAATGGAAAATTTCCTCTTGCCTTCTTCTCCAGAAGAACTTCAGAGCAATAATTATCATCTTGTCTATATGCTATTCTGACCTTAAAACTGCCTCTATTGTTATAGCAGGCGTGGTGTATTAAAACTGAGATCTCTTATGCTGTGAACATTCATTCACTCTACTTTTTTCAGAGAAAAGGACACTGAGGACAAGGTTGACAGCAAAATTATGGCTTCCAACTTACATGACATCATAAAATCATCTTTAGAAAATAATTAATTGAACAGGTGTCAGATGGTGCAGCGTGAGCTTCCTTCTCCATCATCTCAGTTTCCTGCAGCACTTGTAGAGCTATACCGTAAATACTCAGTAACAAAAATCCCGTGAAGCCCACGGTGCTCTCCCTGCACCTCCCATCAGACTTGTGGAAGAACGCATCACTTTGGGTCCAAGGTGCTGGCTCATTGTTCTCTGTAAGCTAACCTAAGCATGGGGTTGTCCTCCAGAACAGCCATCCTGCTCTTCCTCCTCCCTGTCCCCACTCCCCATCCTCAATTACAAGTTTGAGATCTGTCTGCCTCCTGAACATGCTCATACCAACCAGTGCCTGCTGGTGCAGACAGACCACACCGAGGCCTTTGCTCTGGTGCGTATGTGGCTTGGATGTGTTTTCACCTGGATCTCCTGCAGTTCAGGCAGTTTCAGAAGCACTGTCAAAAAAGAAGGTGGCAGGGACATGTGGCCACAGAGGAGGACAAAGCAGCACTCACAGTTTGATCGGCAACCGCCAACAGCAGCGGGGGGGCACAGGAAGGGAAGCAATGTTTAGCATGTTCCTTTCCAATGGGGAAATAACAGGCCTTCTGCTCCCTGCAGATCTGTTTGGCAGTTTGATGTCATTCGTTATCTTATTAGAGCAATGCTGGTGAAGAAGAGCAGGAGAAAGTGGCCATATGACAGCCATACACTTCTCCAGGATGCACTGATCCACAGTATTTCAGGGTAGCTGATGTTGCTGGGAGAGATGCATGTTACCTGAGACCAGCTGAGCAGCAAGAACCACCTAGTTACTGCAATACATTCTGCACACACAGCCACCAGTCATAACTATTTTCAGCCATGTAATCTGATCCCTTAGAAATCTGTGCAGATCCCCTGGAAATTTAAAATTTTGCTAATAAGAGAAAGTGGGTAAGAGATTAATCATATGTGACATATAATCTTAGTAAATAACCTTCAAACTTGTGCTAGCAATTTTGTGCTTGCAGTTTATTGTGAGCAAAAATAAAAATGCCTAATTGCCTTCAAAATGTATTTGCATCTACTATTCACTGACGATGAAAACACAGCCCCTGTTTGCTCAGAAACAGAGATTGAGACTGGCCACTTCGAAACAGTATGTGAAAAAACATTATCTTTCATTCGGCTAACAGTTTAGAAATGCTGTGTAAGAGTAGATATTTCATACCCAGCTAAACTGCTGCAGCGTTACTTCCAGTTGGTTGCCTAATAATAAAATATTTCAGTCCCCTGAAGAGAACATAGCTCACTCAAGTGTGGTATGCAGTATTCCAGCTAAATCCACTTTTCATTTCCTCACCTAAATCATAACATCCTATTGGATCGAGAGAGGATATTTTCACCCATGAACCAAGACTCATGCTGGACATGGTCTTGGAATAAAGTGCATAAATACATGGATACGCTCACAGAGCTACGATCTGCCTTCCAGCTCTGCCTCATGAATACATACTCATTTAGTTACTAAAAGAAGGTTATGAAAAGGCCAACAGTTTGGAGCACTGATTTCATAAATGGGTTAAAAGTTGAAATAGGTCAGCAAACCTGAGATCCAGTGGCCCTACTGCCACTGACAAGCTGGGACCTAAGTGATAAAAGGAGTATCTTTTTGAGTTCTGATTAGGCAACTCCTTTTGCTTTGTGCTGGCAACCTTGAAAACGAGACCGAGAACAAACCACTGCAATGAAATTCCTGAAATTAAGTGGGATAAGCAGCTGGGGGCTACTTCTGCAACATCTCCACCTCAGCTGACGCACCCTGTATGGGAACAGGACGGTTCACTTGGGGCATATCTAATCATCTCAGCACCCTGCAAAGCCTCACGATGGATGTGTACATGATGGGCAAGCCCTGGTGGAAAAGCACACAGGGGCGTGGGATCAGTGCCGGAGGAGCTGTTCCACAACCCACTCAACGCACTCTGAGTAGCTGTTTGTTACACTGTGATCCTGCACCACGACCCACCGCCCAAATGAACATCATGAATTTCTGCTGCAACTGGAATTTGCCTTCTCACGCTCACCGTGCCAACCACCGCAGCCCCCGCGCCCACAGCTATGGAAAACCCAAGACCAAAGGGCAAGGTGAACGTGCTACCATTGAGCTTCTTTCTTCAGGAAAACCCTGAGTGCCTGAGCTGGAGATAGCAAATGCTGTTACCCATGGCCCTTGTTAAAATACCGGCACTGTGCCCCTGCAAAAAAGACACTACCGCTACCAACCCCTCTAGATAACATTTCTGTGCAGTATCATACAGAAGTGAATGTTTTGTGTTTCCCCTGAACTGCCAACCTTTTAATCTCCTTTCTGCTCTTTCCAACTATTGTGATTTTTTTACGTTCAAGAGCATTTATCCACCCACCCCTCATATGTTTGCTCTGTAGTCAGCCTTTCCCCGGTCTCATCCTGCCCCATGCCCTTCTGTCATTCAAGGGCAGATCCTTTACAGCCTTGGTCATCACGAGATCGGAAGAGATTACACTAAAGGATTTCTAATTTGTATTTAACTTCGCAGCTACCTGCTTCCCTGCCAGCCATTCTCCCTTCACCTAATTCTTACCCTATTTTTCTTTCAGCCGGTTCCCTTCGGAGCCCTCAATTGCTGTTGACTGTCAGGAGGAGTCAGATCAAGAATGCGACTGCAGCAGGCAGTGCTTACGTGCTACCCAGCCGCCTCCCCGTTCACTGCTAATGCACAGAACTTTCACTTCCACTTAGCAAAACCCCAAACGTCTTCCCATGTCTCTCCACTCCAGTTCTCTATCAGCCCTTATTTGCGAGCACATTATGACCTCTGTTATTTTTTTCTACTGGTATGAAAGCAACAAAAGACTGATTTTTCTTTCTAGTAAGGTAAAGAAGATTTACCATAAAATTTGTACTGTTGTATATTTATGTAAAGTAGACCAAAGGAATGCTGAATCATAATAAAAGAGTCATAACAGTTTTTGAAATACCTGAAAATAAATACTTTGGAAAATCTGGAATTCATCATTCAGTAAAATTTTCAAAAGCAACTAAATGACTTACTTAAGAGCTTACATCTCATTAACTTTAGTGGTACATTAGGTGCAAAATCAGGTAAATGAGATTTTTCTCAAATGCATCTGAAAGTATTAACTTTCCTTAAATTCTGAGCAGCTTTGAAACATTTTCTGTGGAATTTTATAACATGGTGTTTTTTTAAAAAAATCACTCGAAACCACAATTTTTATCTCAGTTATAAGTGGGGGTGGGGGTGGGATTTAAATCCTGTCATCCTCAGTGGAGTAGTGATTTGCAGTGATCTAAAGAAGGTCTACATCTTTAAAACCTGCAGTTCCAGGTTTCTGCTCAGAACTGGAATAGAAGTTCTTGGCAGGATTTTTAAACAGTAGCTTTTCTACTGCAGCCTATTCTGCTGGACTTGATTACAAGCAAGAATTAATGTATCAGAAAAAATCAGGGTGGGCAACAAAGAAGAAAGATCACGGGTGTATTGACTACTTTCAGTTTTGAACAGGATAATTTCATGTGAACAGACCCAAAGCCTCTGCAGTGTGTCTAACAACTAAGTGCAACCTAATAATTCAGACCATTTACAAACCCATACCTCTAAAACATGAACAAGAAAAAGTGATCATAACTAATTTTTTTTGTTTCAGGTGTGAAATTACCCTTTTATCCTTCATAGTCCATTTGAAGAGTTCTCTATAATAATAATAAAGAAAAAGGATTCTACATCCTATACTCAATTACATGTTTGTCTTTCACTGCAAGTGCAAGCACACCCAGAGAATACAGATGTACACCCAGCTGCTGCAGCCTGGAATGAATGCTTTAGGAAGAAACAAGCCCAATCCACACATTTGAGTTTTAAACGGCGCCACATCATTCACATGGCTACATACCGAGGCTGCCATGCCACACACCTCTGAAGTCACAGCCCGTAACCAGTAACAGATTATGGATGCATGTTTTTTACCTATTGCTAAAAAATAAACACGTCACCTACTTCTGTCAAAAGGTACAGTAGGTTTTGTTGGGGTGGCTCCTAAGAGATCCGTGCTGTGCCTAGATGCCAAATACTCTGCTAAAAATCACAGTGGCTTAAAATTAAGCAGTCATGCAAAGCAGTGCCTCAACTCTGGAGCCTTCCCACAGGAGGAAAGAGACCTTGCTCCTCACAGAGCAACACGAACATCCTCAGCCCTTGCCTTTGTTGTTGTATCACCAAAACAGAAGAATTACCCAATTTCCTCTGAATTTGATCAGGAGCACACTAATAGAGCCAGACAGCCCCCTGTGACTAGGGCTAGATGCAGCCTAACAGCAAAGGCTGCACAGCATCTCTCCCCACACAGGACACGATGTTGAGTGGAGGGGAGGGCTCTGGTCACCTGTGTCCTTGAGGTGGCATCCCCTGGGCTTTCAGTAAACCCAGATGTACCTGCTGCATCCCTGCACTGGCACAGTCCTTAGCTGACATTTTCCAGAGCAGAAGCACTCCCTCCCCACTTCAGGAGTCAACTGCTCAATATTTTGTTCTCTCCTTGCTGCTCCACAGAGCTCTCCAGTGCCTCATTTGCAGCAAACCATCCCTCGGGGGCTGGTGCTCTTCAGTGTACACTATTAAAACACTCTGGAAGCACGCAACTGAGTTCAGCTTCAAAATATTACTGCAGGAAAAGGAGAACTGTGTAAGTAGATTAAGGCCAAGAGGTTTGGGTGCCTAATTTCATTTCTCTGGACTCTGAGTTTTCCAGAGTATTTTATGTTCAAACACATCTTCCACGACACCTCTGTTTAGCCAACGAGGAAGATATAATTTATACTGTTTATAGAGATCAAGTTTTTCTGACTTGCCTCACATCCCAGAGGAGCTCTTGTCAGTGGGAGGCCAGGATCCATTTCTAGAGAGCAGCATTCACCTGCCTGAAACTTCACAGCATCCTTATCCCATGCTTTCCAGCCTCACTCCCTGTGCATCTTTCAGCTTTGAGGCACAAAGTGGAGACCCAGCTGGCAAAAGAGCAGTCCCTTTTCCATACAGACTTGATTTATACCTCAGGCAGGTCTGTTGGGAACGAACCCATTTGGAAAAGTTGTGATGCAATGGGTGCAATGGGATGACTGCATACAACACACATGCATTAGCGAACCATGGAGAAACCATGCTAACGCAGACCCCCACTGGCATCCCCTTCCAGTGTGACTTTGATCACTGGGTAATTTCTTTTTGCTTGATTTCTGTGTACCACACAGTTTATAGATAATATACACACAATGGCTTATAAAAAACTGCAGAACAGACTTTCCATCTGTATCAGTACTGACAGAAATCACAGCAAAACTGAGACATCCACACTTGTATGAAAGTTGATGCAGTACCTGCTAATGCCAGACAAGCACTAGAGAGAGATGCGGCACTAGTCAGCAAGTTCCACAGCCAAAAAAAGGCAGAAAAACAGCAAGATGCAGCAAAGCTAGGTTCTGGACTTTACAAGCATGCTTAAGGGACCGCTTTTACATACTCTCCCACCCTGGCCACAGTCCACTCCTGTTCTTGCTGAGCCCTTCCTGATCTTCTCTCCTAACTCTCCAAGTCCCAGTCTGCCACACCCAGCAAGCAGCCAGGTCCAGTCTCCTTACCCAGCCCACTGCTTCTCAGACCACCATTCACAGCTTCCCCTCCTCTGTCCTCCCTCCTGTACACGAGGCACACTCTCTCTCCGATGATCCATGGCAACAGAAATACTTCTTTTGTTTAAATGAGGGTGGGATGGGAATACTGCTGACATTACCCTCTTGATGAGCTAGCCAGGAGGATGTACCTCCTGCACTACAATTAATACACTACCAAGCCTGGGAACAAGCTGAAGATTAAGGTCACAAAACGTGGACATAATATTTAACATTCCATTAATGGAATAACGAAATGCTCCTGATTTCTAGGAAGAAAATGTGTCTAGAAGAAACCTTCCCTAATTTCCAGAAAGATACTCTAGATATTCCCCACAGGTTTATTAAGAATGAACTTCTGTTCAAGGAGCTGGTCCTACATCAAACCAGTATCTGCAGCAATGCCTTGGTACATCACAGCCATCTGTGACACACAGATGTAACACTGGGTTGTAACTACGTTATAAAGCCCCTTAGGGTTTACAAGGATATCTCTGCATGTGTAGGCAAGAGTCCACTCTGATGGAAATCAGCAGAAACAAAAAAGTGTACCAAAGTGGCAACAGAGATGTCTTCCACCACGTAGTCACTGGCAGGAAAAACAAAAAGCAAGTGGGAGTACATCTCTACTTCCACTCTGCCTTACCTGTTTCTATTTCTCCAGAATGAATTACATACATACAGCAGATCATCATCGATTTTACTGCTTCCTTCTCCATTGCTGAACAAAAACATGTTTATTTTGATATGGCTTTGTAGAAAAAGGCATTAATAAATTTACTACTGTCAGTATCATCCCACTGGTTTGACTCCTATCATCAGTTCGCAAACTTCTGCCAGTTTTTGCAGGAAACAAGAGTTGAACCCCAGTACTACATTCCAGGAGACTGTGTCATAATCTATACAAACTGCAGACTAAACCACAGCCTAACGTTCTGCTGATCAAAATACACAAGAAAGGAAAAAAATCACAGTATGAGCATCTGCACAGCCTCGTATTTGTACAATTACTGAACAACGCTTAGTCTGAGAGTGAAGCCTGGGAGAGCACACAGCTGTTCCTCCCCCTACTCCTCCTCTACTACTGAAGGGGGGAGCAGAAACATTAGACACAGCAACTTTTGAAGATTGACCTAAACATATCTTGTAGAACAATTAAATGAAGGTGCAGATGTTTAAGTGCGTTGCTGAACAGCACTTCCAATGAGCTTCTTCAGCGGCAAGAGCTATTTAAGGCCATTTGCAAGTGCCTAAACGGCAGATTAAAATTGGTTTTGTGGAAAATGATGTCGTTAGCAGTTATTGTACCGCTCCCTATCCTCCCCTAGTGTGAAGTTTTGCTGTCACAAGTCTCATGGGACTAATGCTAAAGAAGTGGTTTCCGTGGCTTCCAAGTTCTTTCATGTCAAGGCTGAAGCTGATAGTGGAACTATGAATGTTCAAGGCTATCAGCCACATGAACTTTTTCTGAACTAAGTTTATCAGAAAAGACTGGGAGAGTTATGTTCCAGCTTCAGTTATATTTTAATGGAGTCTGGACACCTAATTTCCTCTGGAACAATTTGAAAATCCCATCTTGGAAGAGTTTTCAGTTAGTTTGCTTTCCCCAGTGATTCATTCTCCTTCACGTAACTGCATGAATTGAACTTACACAGGGTCTCAGATCCTTATCTTCATAAAGTCGGTAAGAACTGTACTACTTCTATAGGTTACAGTTCATTTCCACAGCCTTCTTGAACTGTCTGAGAATTTATATAAGGAGACTGTGTTGATAGACAGAGACTAGGAAAAAAGCAGCAGAAAATGTACCAAAAAAAGATATTACAAAACATGTGCAGGTGCACATTATTTCTTTCTAGCCCTTTCCTGTTCTCGTCTCCTGTTTCTTTCTCATCTTTTCAAAATGTTAACAAAACTGTATTTATTTTATTTTTCCTTGCATGAATCACTGCCTATTTTTTCTTTTGTCAAGATCTAAGCTGATCTTTGGCTGTCAAGTAGAAACAAAAAGCTAAATGAAAACATTATCCATACCTCACTCATGCCAATAGCCAATTCTGTTAATGTAATTACAGTAAAAATTCATACTCTGAGCAAAGAAATTCTAGAAAAACATTCTGAATATAAGTCTCAGACAAAGGTTGTGTGAACTAATTTTTTATATCATTCCCTAATTCTGTTCATTGCCCCATTCCCTGTGTTTGATAAAAATACTTTTTGACTACTGGGCAGCTACTGCATGTTGACTGATTCCCTATAAAAGACAGCCCATAATTCTACTTCAAAGTAAACCCAGCACTGGTGGGCGTCAGGCTAAAGGCACCGCTCTGTCGTGGTAAAAAGGACTGTCTCTACTGTCTCTATTAGAGATCTGCAGCAAGACAAACACTCTAGTTATCCCAGCATAAAGAACATGACCTTATGTCAATAAAGGCAAGGAGCCTTTTTCTCCTCTGACACACTGAAAACAGAGCAGCTTTGCAAATCTTTCACTTGACTCTACACTCGCATTTATCCAGTAAGCAAACACAAGCCTAATAGCAGAGGTCAAATGAGCATCACAGATAAAATACATACTTTTGACTATTTTGCCTACAGCAAATCATCAGCAAGCTATTTAATAATTCAAATCATATCCAAAACAAGACTACTCTATTTAATAACAAGTTTTCTTACCTATATAGTGAAGTCTGCATATAAATTATTAGCATTTGGTGGCAGAAGCCACTGAATAAATGTTATAAAAGGGTTAATAATATTTCAGGTCTCCTCATCTAAAGACCCTAATATTCTCCAACAACTTTATCCCAAGTGTCTTTACTTTCTTCGGCTGCACATACTTTTCCATGACCTCAGAGGCAAGCATGTGAACTTCTTGTCTTTCTGAAGCTCCTAAAGCACAACCATTACAGAGCTCAAGTTGATTCAGAACCTTAGTTTTTCTGGAAACCACCTCCATTCTTCTTTTGAAGAGAGACAGGCAAGACCTCCGAGGTCTCACTGTCTCAAATAGAAGAGCTTCTTCATTTTCTTATCCCTTAATGTTCAGAGTGGGGAAAAATAGTTTACACATAAAATCATTAATCTTAATATTTTTCAAATAGTTCTGTAAGATTGTTCTAACCTCTGCCATGAATGAAAGCAATAGCTGTCAAAAAATAAAAGGGCAAATAAATCCTCAACAATTCATCCAGAAGATGAAGTCTGGAAAACCTCCAGACTCTCAATCTTCAGCAAGTGTATAGATGTCCCTGATTTACTCCAACTACATTGAGCTAAACAGATTTCTTATCATTTTATTTGAAAAGCTAACTGATTGATAGATGGGGGGCATGAGCTCATGTTATTAATGATCTAAAGTTCTGCCGGTGATGAACCACAGCTGTCTCGTAACAACAACTACCTTTCCATTTAGCAGAAATAGAGTCTTCCAAGCACACAAAGCAAATAGGCTCAGTGGGGATGAAAAGGAGTCAAACTGCCATTAGTGAGTTAAAGTTGCATCTTCTTATGAAAAATTAGTGACAAGTTCCAAATTGACTAAATACAGGATAGAGCCAATAACACAGTGACACAGAAAAATGACAATGCTTTTGTTTAAGCACCTTGGCCAATGGGCTTTATCCCTGGCCCTGAGGATGTGAAGTGACTGCATCACTGCTCTTCTGTGCTTGAAATCCCAAAGCCAGCTCTGCTGGGCCCTCTCCTTCCATCTCATACCTCAAGTGTAAAACACCAGGGTGTGTGACAAGCACTTCAGGGTCTTCCCTCCCTCTCTGCAGGTGGCCCCCGGCTCAGGCTGTGAGGATACTGGGCAAGACACACTTGGCTGTTTGGGCAACCCTTGGCGAACGAAGAGTGTGTGTGTCATCTGGGAGGAGGCCTCCCAACCTGACATCCAGTGGCACCATACTTAACCTGTGCTGATAGTTCTAACTCGTTTTGATTTAAACCGCGCATTGAAAGTATCCAGGCTTGACCAGAAGATATCAAGAAATGGAGAATTTCCCACGTTGCTTGGTAATTTGTTTCAGTTATTAATCATTCCACCATTAAAACTTATTGGTTCAATCAGAGTGGCTTTACCTGCAGCCACTCTGTATGCTGAATTATGCTTTTGTCCCCTAGATTAAAGGGCCCTTTAGTATCCAATACTCTCTCCTATGCAGACAGTCACATACTACAATCGAATCACATCTTGATCTTTTTGTCTAATTAGACAGAGGGTGTTCTTCAACGGTTTTGCCTCCCCAGTGCTCACCTCTTTCATTCCTTTAATCTCTCCAGATAAGCAGTTGGCACACAAACAACAAGACAAAGCTGATTTCAGTTGTTTTCTGCTGAGGATTTGCCACATCTATGCTGACAGAGTTTGGGGAGAAAACATTGTCTTTTCATGGCAAGGCTTATACAATGTGACAGGCTCTACAGCAAAACCAATTAATACTGACCCAGGGTTTGGTAATGCTACCCAAACTGGTCAATACACAAGGAAAACAATCTTCTTGCTTATCTACCAATGAATGTATAAGCAGGAGGGTATTTCCATCTGAACCATCTACCATTCAAGAATAATGTAACTATGATGAGAGAACAGCGTTTCCTGCAGCTAGGTCCTGAATGAGCAGAAATTGCTTCTCCAAACAGTGTAATTCTTCAAAGATTCAGTACATGCCACATCTATTAGAGATGGGATCACAAAGAAAATTAAATACGGACACTGGCCCAAGTCCTGACACTTGCTTATAGATACCTGTCTATACAGGGCACAAGGCAAGGAAGACACATTTCTGTGACTAAGGTACGTGATGAAGAGCACTTGCACTGGTGGTTTGGCAGGGCACAGCAAGGGCTATGAAGACCAATGAAACAACAGAAAGCTCAGGAGTTACCAAAACTGTAATTACTCATCCTCTGGTCCTGGAATTTACCTCATGCAAGGATTATGGGGTGTCTCACAAGAGAAGACTCAAGAACAAACCACTGGTGTAATTCCTGTCCCGTTGCATTCAGTCAACTGAATTAAGACATCTAAAAGCTTTCCAAATCCCACTCTTGTATTAGTACTATTTAATACAAAACACAGTGTTATATAATTCCCAGACACCCTGATATATCTTGAAAATACTAGAGCATTTGGGAAAGACTGCTACAAAATGCTGTGTATTTGATACAAGGAACTTCAGAGACAAAGACAGACACGGAAAAAGAACTGTGGGTGACAGCGAACAGAAAAAAGCCAGCATGAGCGCTCAGGAAGATGTTACATTTCAGCAACCCATATCTATCCCTGCACATGTACCTGGAGTCCTCTGCAGTTTTGATCCCCCAAGCAAAAAATACAGTTTGAACCTCTTCCTGGTAAAGAAAAGAAAACCAAACAAGCAAAAGAGAATGCAATCAGAAAGAAAGGCTAAGGAAAGGGAATGTATTCAGGCCAAAGACATCCAAGTGGGGTTGTGTTACCTACAGTTCAGTACTAAGAGTAGTAACATAAGGGAGGAATAGGTATCATTTATTCTGGACATCAACAGCATACTGAAGAACATATTAATGTATATTGATGGAAGTTAGGGCCAGAAGGGCTAGGACCTTCTTGTCTGTCTTCCTGCACAGCAGCAGACATAAATTTCAGCACTCATTTCTGTATTAGGTTCAAGTAAGTGCAACTAAGCAAGGCTTGAAGAAACTTTTGAAAGACATAAAACCTGAATTAGAAAGTACGTGTGATGGACAAATGCTGGTGTCCTTGGCGAAGCTGCTCTAGTTGTGGTTTTTTTTTTAATGTCCATGAGTAATAAATCTCATTTGTAATTTCAATTTTCTTAAGTTTTATTACCATTCAGACTTTTATTAATATAAATGCACTGTGACAAACTCATGGTGGAGTGGGCTGCACACCTGTATGTGCAGAATACCAACATGTTTGTTACCACTTAAACAAACACCCACCAAAATGTAAAATCATGCTGATGTCAGTCCTACTGTGACAGTTTCTTCCTTAATATGGCATCTCATTAGAATTAGCAACTGTGCAATTAACTCCTTACTCATAAACAATTTGCACTGTGACAAAGGACAATTTTGCTTAAATAAAGATTTCAGTGTTTGACTTGCAAGCGGTACATGTCATGAAAACATGGCTGGATGACTGATGAGATTCTGCCTGCTTTAATTGCAATTCTGCACAACAAGATGGTGTTCGTCCATGCAAAATAGCAATAAATCACACATACGTATTCCTGGCATGTGAGGTAGGAGGAAAAGTGCTCCAGTACAATAATACTAGTTTGACTTCACATATTTTTCCTCCTCTCCTATCTTGTATGTGCCACTTACACTATAACAGAATGGAAGAGAGGAATGGAGAAAGTTAGCATGTTTCCTTATTAAACAGCACTTGCAGAAATGCGAATGACAGCGTTAGCCACCAGCTGATATACAGAAATTAATAAGCATTCATTCCTTCACATTTGTAGACTTATTCACTCTTCCTTTCTATTCACATCATGACTGAAACCTAAGTGAGGAGACCCAGCCCTGTATCTGCCACGTGCAAAGCAAAGCACAGGCAGGATGCTGGATGGATCATGAGCCAATTCTCCCATAGTAAAGTCATTTGCTCCTATAATCTATAACGTGTTTTAGAAATGCTGAGAGCCACATTTCTCTGTGAAGCCCTGACAGAACTATTTACAGGGGCTCCATAACATTTTGTAAAGACATCCACTGACATTATCCACACATCTTCCATAAAATTTCTTTCCTTTTAAAACTCTACCCAGAGGAAAAAAAAATAACCTTTGTCACAGACATTTTATCAGCTACAAAGGTCTCTACTTTCAGCTACATCAATGCAGAAGGAAGGTCTCTCCACACCCCGTGATACACTCCTGGTCATTGTCTTCAGTCCATTACCTCATTTTATTTCACAGGATTGTACGATCTGCAGTCCCAGCGCTACAAGGTTTTGAAGGGGCTCAGGCAGATTTCCTACTCACTGCACTATTATTTGTATGTGTGCAGAGTGACAGGACATTACTGAAGTTTATGGTATATGCACTGCAGAATATAGTAATAGAGATGCTCTACCATGATATATATAGCTTAGCACTATATACATACATTATCTATAGCACTATATACTTATACTACAGATAGAATATAGTGTTACAGAATATATAATCATAATATACATCACTAAAGTCTAACTTAATAGATAGCTTGGGCAAAGACAAAGCAGTCACCAGAGGAGAGAGACATACCAGCAGAAAAGCAGATGTAGTGCGATCTTCGAATGTTTAATGATCATTGTGTAAGAACATCCACCATCCGAGAAGACAAACAACTCTTCATATATGTGTGTATATATTATATCTGTGTGTACATACATTATCACACACACAAAAAACATATTGGTGCTTCTGTACAAGGTTTCTATGCAGTATTTTTATCAGATTTTCTATTAAGTAACATCTAAAAATCACAAAAAGAACTAAACATTATATATTGAGTTGGCATTTTAAAAGAAGAGCTGGCATGTATAAATGTCATTAAGGTTCAGTGCCCTAGGTACAAAATGACTTTTTATGAAAAAAATCCATTACAATTACACAAGAAGATAGGGAACATGAGCCTGCACTGGAACTGAGACATATAATAGGCAGGATCTCACCTAACTGAAAATCACATCAGCAATTAACATCTCCTGGAGACAAATGATCAATAAACCCCCCAGCTGAAGGGAGCTGTAAAGTTTCACTATACTATTTACAAGAGTTTTAACTACACCATCAATTTAAAACATTTTCATGTCCATAAAGGTATAAGTCAAATAAACCAACCCCTAAATAAAAAAAAACATACAAAAATTCCTGCCGGACACACGTATTAGGAATCCCACACTTAAACAAAGGCATTAGCGCAGCTGCACAGTTCTGGAAACAGCCTAAATTGGCATTTATACACACTCACTCCAACGGCGAGATTTTTCAACTGACTGAGATACAAAACCAGGACCTTTTGATTGTGATGGATCTTCAAGGAAAATTTCCCGGACAGGTTTGCAATCTGGTGGATTTCTTGCCTTTATAAAAGTTGGATGGTAACTCAACCTGTCGTCAGGCACAAGCACTATGGTGCCTGGCTACCAAAATAACAGGCGTAATTCAAGGGCACCCTCTGCCTAATGGGCCTGAATTTTGATTTGCAAAGCTGTCCGCTATCTCGGTCGCAGTCTTGCACAAATCAGCCCTTGCCATTTCCAAGAAAATGTCATTTTAGTGATACAGAAAAAATATTCACTAGCGGCTAGGTTAATGCTAGAGAACCAGTAGCTGCCTGAAATGGCATTTGTCCACAGATCTGCAGACAAAGCAAAGCAAATAACTATATCAAATATGTTGGAGCAGATCCACCCAGATCTCCTCATATCACACTTTCACAGCATCCCCATCTTCTGCAGCACATTCTTCCACTTACCTTTCACTTCTCATTGACAAAAGAATAATAATTCTGATATTGGCTGCTAAAAATATTAACACTACAATGAAGTGAATTAAGTATGTGCCAGATGGCAAATAACTCCTAATTCAATAACTGCAACCACAATGGAGAAGACAGGGCTAAAATTGCCATAGCTGGGAGAAAGGGGGTGACTGAATGTTCGATATGGTCCTGTGACAGAGTCAGGATATTCAACACTGTCCAGTATCAGAAGTCCACGTGCTCAGGGAGAGCAGGTGTTGCCAGTGACCAAGGCTCTGGCTTGCTCCTGAGTCACTCCAGATCTCAACTATTTTGAATTTGTTAAAAAATTCCACTTTTTGTAAAATGCAATGCTCCAGTTCAGAATATGAAGGCATTAATACACACAATCAGTATGCAACTAGAAGTAACATGTAAATTAATACCAAATTTATACTGAACCCTCTGACAAAACATCTACCAGCTCATACAGGAGGGAGACAGAACTCAACTGTAACATACTTTTGCATATAGTCTATCTACAGTTTTTAAGTCACTTCAAGACAGTATCTTTTCAATGAATATAAAACAATGTAAAAGTTTCTAAGTGGTTCCAGTATGTCAAATTATCTATCCCCTGGCATCCCCTCCTGGGAAGAGTCTCAGTGAAAAAGCATCTTCTGTCATTAGAAACATCACTGCACCACAACAGTCAACCTGTCAGGAACAGTTCAACAAAACACTTAGTGGTTTTTCATGAGAAACCACCCCGTTTTTCTTTATGTGTTCTTCCACAGTGGTGGCGAAGGCTGAGTAGGCAACAGCACGTACTGACACTCACAGTGCACAGCTGAGCTCCAGGCAGGCAGAGGCTGCTGCCCGCTGAGGTCCGAGCTCAGCCGCCGGCACTTCGGACCCTTTGATGGCATTTTGGGTAAATCTACTCAATGGACAACAAAATTTACACTCAGTTGTGAGGGAGAAAATGCAAACCCCAGTGTATACTGGTGAAAGGACAGCCCAGTGACCCGCTGCATTTCCACGTTCCCGGGTGTAAAGCCTAACCCAGGAAGCCCGTACGATAGGCACTGTAAACAGACAGGATGTAAAGAAATCATGGAACACAAAAGGCACGGAACGCCAATGCTCACGCCATCTGAGTGCCAGCAGCACTACTCAACATCTGCAGAAATTTTACATTGTGATTGTACTTCACAGTGTTGACAGAAGAGATTGCGTTTCAGATAGCAATTAATTATCCTTATGCAGCTGAGGGATGAGCCATGCTGACCTATAAAATCCACAGCTTATGAGGATGCACTACAGGAATTGCTTTCAAAAAAGGATAATAAAGGCTTCATAGTGAAATAAGAAGCTCTTGCCCTTCTGTTGATTTTAGTCAAGGTATTACAAAGTACCACTGAACACTCCTTTGACTTTTTTGTTGTTTGTTTTTATATTACAGGCAACAGCACTGTAACATTGTAAAAAATAATTTGAACTGTTGTTTTTCTGACATGGTACCACACAAACAGCAGAACTATTTTTGGAAACTGGTTGCAGCATGAACAAAACCACTTGCATCTACTACAATCACCCAGACACTGAGCAATTCTGTGATGATGAACATGCAGAATTTGAAGGCAGCATACCCACACCAGAAGCCCCACTGCCCTGCTATGAAAGGATGTGGTTTTAAATCCAGTAAAAATTTCCACAAGCCTCCACAGTTATCAAACTATATAAATTAGATAAAAATAATAAAATATATTAGGCATTAATTAGAAAAACACACTTGCTGCATGTATGCCAACATGCAAGAGGAGGAAAGTTACTGTAAAAACTCGGGGGGGTGGATTTATACCCTTTATCTCATTTTCCCCATCTAACAGTGGCACTTGGGTCAACCAGGCTTACAACAAGTTATTACTGCTCCACAGAATTTGAGATAAAAGCTTTCACCTCTTCCATAAAGAATGAAGGTTCAATACAGGACACAAACAACTGACATTAAGCATTACAGTTTCAGGACTCCCCACGTGTAACTGCAATTTAATGTGCAAACGTAAAGTTTATCGTGAGACAGAAGACATAAATCCATAGCGCTGCACAACGTGGTGCCTGGGTGCTGGGAGCAGTGGGTCACCCTGAGGATGAGGAGGGGAACCAGCCCCCCGATGCCTCTGGTTGTGAGCAGGTCCCTGCCCACCTGGCCTACAAGGTACGACAGCCTCTTTGCTCACACCAAGCCAAAGTACTTTGGAGTCCCTCATGGTCATGGCCTTAATCCTGCAAATATACAAACAGGATTTCAGTCATACACAGTGATGCTAAGCCAAAGGCCAAGAGGATGTAAAACTGCCTCAGCTCAGAGACCACTGTACACCGATGTCCACTGTCCAGTGACAACACACAAGAACAAGACAAAGCCACTTAGTCCAATATTCCCATTCTAAAAACCCTCGGGCTCAAAATTCAGCCTCTTTGTAGGTTTATGAGCTTTCAAAGAGAAAATAAGGGGAAAAGAATATTCCAGATGCAACTGAACAGTTATTGCTAATTCTTCCAGAACCCACGGGGCTCCCTGCACCCTTCCCCACTGCCAGCTGGGGTTTGCAGCCTCCCAAGAGCCGAGTTGCTGGCCTCCAACCACCAGTGAAGTTGGAATAAAAGAGAAAGAGCTACTTTTCCCCTGTGCTGATCTGATGCATTTACATACTGCTCTTCATGCAGAGCTGGTGTAATATCCATGGCCACACCGACGTGCCGGTAAAGGCACCGCGGCCCCAGCACCCCACGGCTGCTCCAGCAGACACTGTGCTGGGAGATGGCTGCAGCATCCCCCACGGGTGTCACGCCGGCACCCAGCCCTCGGTTCGGGAGCCCAGCGTATCACAGGTCTGCTGTAGTTGGTAAGAGACAAAAAAAAAACTCCTCCCATCTTTCTCATGAGTTATACAAGTCCCACCCAGTATTCACTGGGGCAGGACAGATGGGAGGACTAAGGTTTCTTCCCTCCCCAGAGCATGAGTGGTGCTCCCGCAGGAGGTGGGGACGCCCCGCAGCCCCCTTGATCACAGCAACTGCCAGGAGAAACTTCATGTAATGCAGCCACCGCAGCAGACATGGAAACAATTTGCTTCTGGAGACAAGCATGTCCGTGACTTGGGGGGGCCTGGGGGCGGTGGGTGTTCTTAACGCAGAGAAAGCAAAACAGCAAGTGAAAGAGGGTGCAATTTACAGTGCTTCCACTGAGCTGCTCTTGGGACAACATAATAAAATCCTGCTGCTCTCTGCAGTCAAGCTGACACATTTTCCATCTCTCCTGAATGATTTTTGAACATCTAAATGAAACTTTGTATTGAAATGGGAAATAGTACTTGCTTAGCTCAAATATGTATTTTTATTTAATCTTGGGGTGGGGATTGGTGTGGGAAAAACATTTCCAGGACAAGACAAACAGATAAGGTGGCATCCTGCAAACTAAGGGTCTGCAAAACTACCAGCAGGCTTCAAGCAATTCAAAGTACTAATTAGCTTCAAATAAAAGAGAGCGAATCTAACTGGGATAAGACAAGTGTGAAAAAATGCCTCAGACCTTCCCTGTTTCTTGCAAATAAGCAAACAGATACAGTCAGGAAAGATGCCAAGAGAAAACCACAGAAATGCTGAAAGCATAAACATAGAGGCACCGTCACCAGTATTATTTTTCCATTTTTCTCCAGTAATATATGCCTCAGTATATTGTATCTTACATTGTAAGGTGTGCATAATATAAAATACACACTGTGTTCAGCACTGTCAAGTCCATATCACTTCTGGTGTATAAGCAGTGGTGTTTCCTTATTTTGTGTGCTTTTATCTGTACTGTTATATTCTCCTTTCCACAGTTAGTATCTTAAAGGATATGCTAACTAGTTGAGCAGTCTCTATGATACTAAAGCTTTTACTGTATTTTCACAAGACATGTAAAAACAGCCTGAACTTAATGTGGGACAATCTCTGTACAATCTTCCTTTAAAAAAAAAAAAGTCACCACAAAACATCATTTGCTTCTGCTTTGTAGTTGCAATCAGTATATAGTACACATATTTGTTAAATTTATTGAAATGCAGTTGACTGAATGAGAATACCATGCACAGTGAATTGCTTCCCCTTCAGGCATTAATTATCAGTGTATCTTGACTGTTTTCCTCCATTCTTTACATTCTCCGATGTTTCATCTCTTCCCTTGATTGGGAGCAACCATCCTATAAATAGATTTTTTTGGCAGTAATTGGGAATAAAACTGACTAGCATAGACTGTCATTTGGAAAATTTAGCCTCTAACTGAATAATTGTACAGTTTTTGGATGCCTGATATACTCCCTTGCTGCCTCTAAAGGTTATTTTGCTTTTAATTAGTCTTTGTAGGTTTAAGGTAAGGAAAAACACATATTAAAAAGCTTCATAACAGAGTAGCAAGACTTTGGACGCGATATGGTGGGTTACTGGTCCAGTATTCTGGAGCCTGTATGACTGCTACAGAAATGACCCAAGTGCATGACTGGGACATGCATGTGTGGGGCAAAGGATTCCACTTGGGATGGAGTCAGGAGTTGGGTTCTGTGATCAGCAAAGGGTGGTGAGGGGCAGGGGGTGCAGAGCTCACCCTCTGGGTGAGGGGCGGGGGGTGCAGAGCTCACCCTCTCGCACAACCGACACAAGCAGAGGTGGTGGTCGAAAGTGAGAAGGCTGTGTGCCAGTCAGGGGCAGAGATGAGCTGTTTCTGCTGGCCTCTGGGGCATCCCATCAAACTGCAACAGTCACAAGGGCTCTCAAGGTAGTAAAAAAAATATAAGGGGTTACAGTAATCAGCTGTAAGATAAAAACATGTTACATGAGTATCTAAGGAGACATTGCTAACTTTAGCAACACAGCATTTTTGAACACAAGGTAAATTCTTCCCTCTGGTGTGCCAGTAAAGCTCAGGAACAGTATTGTACCTCCTGAACTCAGGTTACCATCCACATTCCCATTCACTCAGGTTAACCTTGGCACAGCCACCAGGTTTTTTTAAGAACTATCTTTTTGTAAGAATCTTATTTCATATACAAAATTAAATTAAATGATAACCAAAGTATACAGTAATTATTTTAAAGCCCAAATAAATAAAGTTTTAATTTAAATGCAACCTCTTTTTTTTTTTCCAACAAGGGAACTTTGATATAGCAGAAGATGCAACTGATATATTTAATACTGATACCCTCAAAAACAATAAAGCAGTAGCAATCCTGGCACAGTTTCTAATTTATTGGGATGAAAAAGTCAGACCGTTACTGAGAAGTAAAGCACAGTCCAATCAAATAAACCAATTTACACTAACATCCCTAGCAGCAGCATCCACAGATCATGTATCACTTGATGCTCTAATCACTGAACTAGTTTTCTGCAGAATGCTGCAAGAAATTCAAAGTTGGAAGTTTATTCTGCAACAGGACAGACCCTGGGCACGCCAAAATCCTTTGAGAGCCTGATATCAGGGTTGAGAATCATCCAGAAACCAGCCTGGATAATTTAACTGGATGGGTCCCAGACACATTCAGCATACCCAGCAAGCTCACACTGATCTGTGCATGCACAGTAGTCTCTCCCTTACTTTTTTTTCCCCATTTTTTAAAGACAGCAGCCTTACATGGCCCAGCTTGCTTTCAGAACGCTTCTCCTCACAACTATGTAGCTATGAACTTCAAGGCTGAAGTCTGTAAGAACACAAATTCGTTTCTTCTGCAACAGGATGCAAAACCCAGCGCCAGACAATGCTGGTATGATCACAGATCTCCTGGAGGGTGCTCTCTGTTATTTTTTTTCCCCACCAGTGACATGCAGCAAAGGAAGAGGAAAGATGAGACAGAAAGAGTAGTGAAAGCAAACAGTGAGCAGGAGAAAAACAGGAAAAGAATAGGAAAGGCAGGTAAAAGAATTCATTTAGGCTCAGACACCTCAGAAGAGAGACTAGACGGTGTGATCTGAGAGATGTGGTGAAAGGGAAGGGACCGAAGGGAAGGCAAGGGCCACATTTACTGACCAGGCCCTTCTGTTCAAACATGCTGGGAAACTCTGCAAGCTCACATTAGAGTAACCAGAGAAATGCCACAGCAGAGAAGGTGAAGCCTTAGTTGAGAAGTGTAACTTCCATTTCAGCATATGCCTTCACCAAAAGCTACAGGACAAGGGTAATGGTAAGAACAGTTATTTGCCAATATTTTAGAACAGAAATTTTTCAGTATCTAAGTAATTGTTCAGATTCCTTTTTCCAAGCCAATTCAAGATCCCAAGCTTCAAAAATCACTGGAAAGATGCTGGCAAATCACTTGGACATTTTTGCCTAAAGTAATATATTCTCTCTAATAAAATCTTACCAGAAACATCACCTACCACAAAGAAAACAAACTTCCAGTGACAAGACAAATTCTTTTTCAGACTAACCAAGCACATTTTGTTCATGCAAGTCCATCAGTACATTTTTGAAAGTCCCATTACATTTTGCATTTTAGGGTCCACAGTATCACTGTCTATCTAGGGACCGGAGCAGGATCATCTCTCTTTCAAGCCCCATTTGAACACGAGTGGTGATTAATCCTGGAAAAATAGGATTTCTGTTACGTTGTTTTTAAAAAAAGATAAATACAACAGCAAAATCTATCAGAACTTCAATATTTCATCTCCTCCTTCATTCCCCATCTCTACTAGAGCTATCCTGTACATTGATCTTCATGAAATAAAAGGATTTATAGATATTATTTTCTTAGTCTAGTGAAACAATAATCCAAGCAGGAAGAAAGTGCAAATCCCAGCACACGTTGGCCTCAATTTTTCCAGACATTTTAAAGTCAGGAATATTGCAGGAACATTGCAGACCACCCAGACCTATCCCAGCACATCATCTGCATAAGAAAAACAGCCCTTTGAAATTGGGGGCTCTTACAAATATTCATAAATACTAAATATTATATACCACTCCTGCAAGGGCTTACTCCACTACGGGATTCTATCAAGAGCTGGAAAACCAATAACAGATCTTGACACAACTAACCCACCGTTCAAGTACGAGTATTAGGAAGCCCCTGCTGACAAGCCTTGGCCTCTCTGAGGTGGGATGCTGCTGCCTGGCACTGAGCTGTTACCAGGGGCCACCTGAGCCAGAGCCACCACCAGGCTCTCATCTGACCTGACAAAATCTTTTCCCCAAGACAGGAAACAATGAAAAACAGAGAAACACGAGGGGAAAGCAGAGCAATCAGAGCAGCTGTTAACTGCAGAAGTTCTGCCTGGCATGAATCCCAGCCTTACACCAAAGCCGGGGCTGGGGAGCAGCTCCCGCCGCAGCACATGTGGCCCCAGCAGTCCCTGCCCTCAGTGATGCATGGAGTGGGCAGAGCTACCCAAATTTCTTTATCCTCAACAAGTTTCAGGCTTTTGCTTAATTTTACTCCCTGAACGCCAAAGCCCGCAGGCCACAGTCTCTGCTCCAGACCTCCATGCACGCTGTGACGAAGGCAGCCGAGCCCACGGCTGCAGGTTTTCCGGGCCCAGCCTGCACGGGGGGGGCCACTGCCCTTCCCACCTGGCTGGCACAAATGGGAAGCACACACGTATTTGTGTCACAGCTTGAAGCTTGACAGTTTAATTAACCTGCAACAGGAGGGAAATCGTCCTGTGTCTCACCTGTTGTGCAAGGAAAACAAAGGTTTTACAGTTCATAACCTACAGAAATAACTGCAACAACATATACTTTGCAGCCTACAGTATGTGAAAGGGAAAAATAAAATCAAAATGCTCAGGCATCTAAGATTTCAACTGTTTATTTTGAAGCCTAGCCCCATTTTAAGCAAAATCTCTGGGAGACCCAATACATACAACCCCATTTTGATTATTATGATGCACAGCTTCACTTCTGTGTCAGATTCCTCCAACATTTCACATCCAAATTAATAAAAAATTCGACTATTCATCAGTTCTATGGAGCCAAAGTGCGACATGACATTTCTTGTAGCCCTGCACAATACATGTTTTGCCAAAGAAACTGTTCCTAATCACATTATTTTGAATAATTAGTTCATTGACATTTCTGTGCTAAAGAAACTATAATTAGTAATTTATAGAAGTTGCATGAAGAGTAATAATTCAGAAAAGCCCAGTATGAGATAAATTAAGCCAAGACCTTCATGAAAATCATTAAAATGTAGGTATAATGATATGCCCAAGAATTATCATTCAGATAGGCTGAGCAGGAGCCCTGCCAGATGTCAAGACACACTTCCCTCAAATCCTTCATACTATGGCACTGTGTAAGATTTGTGCTTTGGTTTTGGAAAGATGCCACCACTCTGCTGGGACTACTGGTTTTGAGAGTCTGCTGGAATCCAGAATAAGGGGGGGTGTGGGGAGGGAAATCAAACCCCAAAACTCCTGCAGAAAAGAAACACTTCGATTTCCTTTACCAGAGACATCTTTGTGCTTTCTCCCTCATGCTGTCTTCTACCACCTTCTGTACCATTGTCCTTAAACCCCTCCCAGAGTCTCAGCTCGAGCACGCCATCCACAGGGACAACAGCAGAGCCGGCTGCGAGCTCTGGTCCATGGTCACCACCACCACCTCTACAGGGTACTTTTTTGCCTACCCTCCATCTCCCCAGGTAAGCATGTGTCTCACCTCCTTTTACCTTCAGGATATGAATACATCCACGAGAGGTTTTTGTTCCCATGCTCTAAGTCTGTACGTTAGCAAAGGCTGATGCTTTGTCTCTCCTTCAGCCTCCAAATTATTTTGTATTTCAGATCTTTCCACATTATATCACATCCAGAGACATGACCTTGCACCATGATGCTATTATTTACTTCAACTGTTTGCTTTCCTCACTCTATTTGCATATCTTTATCATATTATTATTCTGCACAGAGTTCTGTAGCCAAGAAATGTATGAATTAAGTAACATAGATGAAAGAGAGTTATGAAATGAAGGCACATCATTCTCAGTTGTTCATATTAGCAATACAAATGACAGGGGAAAAGCTGGCTATGGCAGCCTAATTAATTTCCTGCTACCTTTCAACCAATTACTAGGGGCTTGGGGCTTTTTTAAAACTTAATAATAGGAAGCAATATTATTTGTAGATTTACTTAGCGAGGAAAAACTAAACAGTAAATGTGAGTGAAGAACTTTATATGCATCTTACATACATAGAACTTCAGCTGACTGAAAGAGTATTCATAAAATAGACTCACCACTTCCAAATGAAATTTATTTTCAAAAAAATACAAAGGACGCCTGCACAATGTATAGCAGCCCGTACTCACACCTAAATGGGTTTCATATCAAAAAATATTAAAGCAGCACTCCTGTATCAAAATGAGGATTCCAGAAAACAGCTACTGCCTTATGTCCTTTTTCCACAATAGAAAGATATTACCTCATCTTGTTTAGGAGCAAAACTATGATATCAGTCATAAAATATTCAAGTTTATTTTTAATCCTGATGATAGTAAATGTGAAAGGACTGGTGAAAACAAGTTCTAGCAACCAGCTATTTTTATATGAGTTTTGTGCCACGTGTTAACATTATTTGGCTGTGGTTTACTATCAAACTGACAGCCACCTCCTGAGGATCTTCACTTATGTTATCAAGATTTACATTTTTTATATTGGTTTGGTTAACTCAAATCCAAAACAGAGACAAACTTTTTTGATTTGGTTTGATTGTTGCATTGCTGTTCTTACTTTACAGTGACAATCAGTGAATGCTGAAGATAATTTTCTTGGTTTTCTGTGTGACTGTAATTTATGAAAAAGATTTCAAGGCACAGTCCAAGTAATTGGGACTCTCAGGAAAAATGCAGAGGTTGCACAGGGATATTGACACATGAATAAGACATTAGTCAAGAAAGTTCTTTGAGGATCATTTCCTTGGTGCTCAATATCAAGCTCTGCTGCTATTTACTGCTGAATACAGAAGTCATAACAGAATGTGCTGAGATCCCAGCAAGGCAGCCTTCTGGGAGAGAGGGAGGGCCACAGCTTCAGCACAACTCTCCCTGCCCCAGCCCCAAACAATCCCAGCAGAGCTGGCTTTTAATTCAAATGCTGCCCATCATTTAAACTGCATCTGCCTTCAGGCTTTGCCCTTGCAAAGCCTTGACACTGGAGAGAAAAACAGCGAGTTCACCCATGCACATCACCGGCTTTTGTCCATATAGCAGCGAGCAGCACAGACCAGGAGGGGATTTGTAGAGTGGTGCAGTTGGTGCTGAGGTCCTGCCACCCCTGACACATGCATTTCAAAGGGTTTTTTCTCCCAACTGGTGCTACCTTTGACCTGCAGACTGGCCGTAAGTGGCTGCAGCACATGAGCTGTGCTCCTTGGGCACAGGTCCCATTCAGCACCACGTAAAAGGAGCTCAGTCCAGGCACTCATGCCGCCTCCTGCACACCCACTGGAGCAGAGATTCACTCCAGAAGCACTCCTGCAGTCCTAATGCAGAGGTATCAACTCAAAAATATAGCCACATCAGAGCTGGTTTTAATTACCAAAATACTCTGTTCAGAATGGGAGTCCTGAACCGCAAAACTACAGTGCTCAGAGCACTTTTATAGCAGGGCTGCAGAGCGCAGTTTAATTGCAGCCGTTTTAGGGGAAGCAGGAGCGGGCTTTCTGCGTGGCTGTCAGGACTATCTCCCCATCTCCCGACGGCCCAGGCAGGCTGCCAAACCCACTCTGCCTGGTTCCTCACTTGCTGCCAGGCTCCCGCCCTCCTCCCCTGCCCGCTGCTACGGCACCAGCCCGCGGCCATCCCTCTCCCTTGCTGAAGCCAAGGTTACTCACACCACTTGCTCAAACCGCTGCGCTTCCCAATCCACGTACATGTGCAGTGTCTTTTGAACTTTAGTTCTTCCACCTGAAACAGGTTGGAGTTTATCTTTTTTTCATTAAAAAAATGGATGCTGCAGACATTTGGTACAAGAGTGAGAAATTCCACTTAAAATTCAATTCCTGTACACTGATGTAGCAGCAAATAAGTTGGATTTTTGTCTTCATCTCATTTTCTGTAAGCTTTTTTTGCACACTTGCTGGAACTTTTTATCTTATCAATAAAATAGCAGTTAACCTGTCGGGAGATTTGGAACTACTGTTGCTTGGCTTTTCCTGCCAAACCTCTTGGTTACCAACAAATGTAAATGGGGAAAAGACTCACACTTGCTGTTCTGGAAAACTGCCAAGCTCCCAACAAAACCTCGCACGTGCTCCTGAATTCCCCATCTCTCTCACTGCTGTGTGGGCAGTTGGCTGCTCTCTGTTATATTTAAGTGGTACAGAGCTCAAAAGAATCTAAAAGAAGAGATTTATAAAAGGAATACGGCCTTGCACAGCCCCCAACGTGACGTAATACCCAAAAAACCCTAACTGAAAGTTGCAAAGAGAAACCCCATTTCCCTCCTTTTATCTTTAAATGTGCCCTTCACAGCACCATTAGTGGACCGACAAAAAAATACACTATTGTAGCAACATAAACAAATAAACTTCCTCACATATTAAGGATTTGTATGACCTATACATGAAGAATCCAGTGGGTTTTGCCAAAGAAGAGAACAATTCATAGCCTCAGCACACAAACACACAATATACATGCAATGCAGTGGCATGCGGATGCACAGACATCCCATGCACAAACACAAGTGCTGCGCATCACCTGTCCTTGGCATCGAGGCACAGGCTGAGTCACCTCAGACCAAACCACTGCTTGTTACAGGACAGGGGTTTGACAATCAGCAGTTAACAGAAGGCAGCTGCCCAAAGCGATCACACCGCACTCCCTGGATGCTGCTTGCAAACTTGTGAATGACAGGGAAGACGGTGTATTGATACCATATCCTATGTGGTCAGGTAGAATAAAATAAATATAAGGTATGTAATTTCTGTCCTGCAAACACCCTACAACAAACCTACAGATCAGAGTGGTCTCGCTTGCACCAGCATCAACAAGAGCTGCTCGTTCAGCTTTATGCTGGTGCCCATCCAGTGTCTTCCCAGGCAGCCAAAGGGACCAGTAGCCTGGCTCTGTCACTAAGAACACTCCAATGATAATGCCAAATTGTGTTGGGTCAAGACAGGATCTATTACCTGCAAAGTAAAATCAGCTCTGTTGTCAAAACACTCAGAGGATGTTTACGTGGCATTTTTCGAGGTCTTGCATCGGCATCCCATTTGTGGTGCCTTCTCATTATGGCTCTTCCAGCAGTGATGTGTTGTGCATCCTAAAGATCAGACAGAACTACCCAATAGAAGATTAACATTTATTTTTGTGTCACTACCACTATTTATAAATTGTATAATTTTTCATATATAATGAAATTATTCATATATAAAATTATAATTTATATATAACATAATCTTCAGTTTATATAACCACCGGCAGGTTTCTCTGCTGTGGTTGCGAATCAGGACAAT
>NW_020799116.1:11692868-11803750 GCF_003259725.1 Athene cunicularia
CTCAGCAATACATATGGCAAGTTTTTAGGTGCTGCTGGTCATAACAAAGCTTGTAACACTTGGGAGCATCTGGCCATCATTAAAATGAAAGCCTAGCAAAGGGCCTGTGTAAATTTAATCCTACTCATTATGAGAGAAGGATACTACAGACAACTGCTTCATTTTTCTATTTGACTTCAGAGCCTGTTCATGATTTTTTTAATCTTTTACTTGAAACAATCAAATTAATCTAACCCTGGAAAATAAACAGCCCTTTATCTCCAGCATCCCCAGAGATCACAAACAGCTCTGTGTCCTTGGGGGAATATGAGCAGCTAACGATTCACTGTTCCTAGGGTGCAAAGCAGCTTAATTAACAGAAAGCAGTGTTTTTACAGAAGTTGTTTCTTTGTTGAAGTTAATGGTGCACAATATTACTAGTCAATCCCGCGCACCAGCCCCCTGGACAAGCCCTGCACTGAATTCCAGGCACTCTCTGCCCATCTCAGCGGAGCAACCAGTTCCATTGGTAAAATGCAGCACAGTTCAATTTTTCTGCTCTTTGTTGCTATTCCGTCTCTCTCCAACCTCACACATTACCATTCCTCTGCTGGGTTGAACAGCAACATTTCAATCTTTTCATAATCTTGTATAATTACAACAAAACTCTCAATGTATTTACACATCTAGAAAACGATCCAGGATATATAAGACATACTTTCATTATAATATCCCTGGGACTCACCTAGAATCTCAGTTCTATTTTATCCATTCAAGTTGCTTTGTTTGATGATGTAGAAACACATTTAACAGTTTCCACATCTATAGCAAGTGAAATCCCATGGCATACACAAATCATTTCAATGTAAAATTTAGCAGAATAAAGTTAATTGAAGGTCATCAAGTTTTTTTGGTTTGTTTTTTTTTTTTCTTCCCCCTTTCTTTAAAATAATTTGAAGTGCCTCCACTGTCTATCAGCATGGGGGAAAATAAGATAATTTTGTTAAAGCTGATGAAATTAGCATGAGATAAGTAAAGATTAAATGTCAGGATGGAAACTGGAGGCTTAATCTTCCTTCGACATAGAGCACATCAGCAAAAAGAAGTGAAAAGAGGTATATTTAATCAAAAAGGGGAAAAAAAGAACTTTTGCATCAAAAATACGCTTCCAAATTAAAATAGATTGCGATCTTGATCAAAGCATATAAGGTTTCTAGTTAATTATGACTATTCAGAGATGAGACTGTTTTGCAATGGGTTAAACCAATGAGATGAAGCAAAATCAGTTCTTCTAGAAAGAGCCAAGTTGTGCTGCGTGACTATGTGGGTGCAGAGAGAAGCAAACAGCCTGTGTTACTGGAGCTCCTATGCTGCTGGCAGGGAAACATGCCCCAAACCAGCCGTTAAATCACCACACCATAGATTGGTTTGAGTTGGAAGGGACCTTTAAAGATCACCCATTCCAACCCCACTGCCACAGGCAGGGACACCTTCCACTAGCCCCAGGTTGCTCAAAGCCCCGTCCAACCTGGCCTTGAATTTAACCTCAGCATCATCCTCATAAAAGAGCACATGAAACATGCTAGAAAGAATACAGGCATTTTGAATGGCATCTTGCACACAAAGCAATCTGCAAATATTTTAGATTATAAATTACAGTTAATATTAAGAATGGAAGAAGCTGAAATATGAAACAAGAGAATATTTTTTCTAGATAAGAACCCAAGTGAAACATAGTTAGTGAAGCCAAGAAATATAAGTAGGTTACTCTAGATCAGAGACAAAGAGCTCTTGAATAAGCAGACAGAAAATTATAGAAGAGTACAGCAGTGTAACATTTCTAAATAAATACGAGTGGAATCTAAATTTTATTATTGCATTTCTTTTTTCACAATAAAAATAGGTTGTGAAGAAAAAGAATAGCCTCATCATTATACTGGTTGCTTTTATCTCAAAGAGTAGGCACCAAGATTTTATCATATGCATTTAATATTTTTCACAATTTCAGTATTATCTGTATGAGCAGCCGCTCATCCTATCATTGTTACTCCCTGGAGGCACCTGGAATTGTGCGAGGGGAATAATTTAGCATCACATATGATGAGCTAAACACTTGGGGATGTGGCATTTGTAGCAACAGCATCACTACACTGACTGCAGCTCAGTTCAGAGACAACTGATGTGATTTGCAAGTTACTTCTCCCAGTGACACCACTCAATTCAGTTATTAAGTATTAATTATTTATTATTTAAGAAACATAAGAAACTGAAGCAGTGGTCCCAAAAGCCAAAACCAGTAGCACCTGCAGCAAAAACATCCTGATATAACTTAGTGATGGGGAAGCTAGTAGACTACACAGGAGTTATTTTTAAATCGTAGCAGAAGAGGGAACAATATGTTTTTTTTTTTAATAATTTCAACAATGCTATAATGGAGAACTTTTCTAGTACCAAGGTTCATTAAGAATGATTAGATACATAAGCATGGACCGAATTTAATGTGGTATTTAGAAATTGACTGAATTTTTCAAGAAGTAAAAATGTTTTAAATCCAAGTGTTGCCATTTCATCGATATGTCTTTTCTGGAGTAGTGCGCATCAATAGCACTTCTTGGCCAATGCTGGGTAACACAAGCAAATATTCTACCAATCCATATTTTTATATTCAATAAGTCATTTGCGTGTGTAAAATATATATAAAAATATGCACAAAGAAATTCCTGTGCCATCAACTTGTATTTTATATTCCTCTAAAAGGGAAAGTTTTTATAGAATTTCCAATATGGAGAATTGCTAGAATCCCAGGACAACTGTCTGTCCTATCTGTTTCACACTAACCTTAAATAGTATTTTATTTGGTTTACCATATGCTTCCATCTCTCTGTCTGCCACCTTCAGATTTTACTTTCTGAGCTGCAGAAAATAGTATGCTAAATAGCAAGAAGTCTGGTGGTAAAATCATGTTAGATTTCTCTCCCTGGAGTAAAGCAATGTTGGATTAGAAGTGTACCTCAAAGAGTCTTCATTTTAAGGACTATAAAACAAACCCTCCCATCATATGATAAACACATTAAGCTTCATCACACTGATGTCCCTCAAAGCAGAAGAGAACTAAATGCAGGCTAAAAAATACACACTCGTGAGTGATTCTCTGCTTTCCGTGCCACCAAGCAGAGGGCTGTGGGTGTTACAGGACAGCAGGGACAAATGTTGGGGCTGGGGCGGCGGGGCATGGGAAGGACACGCTCCTTCCCCGCCAGCACAGACCCTCCCGTGGGTCACGGAGCTGCCCGGGAGGAGCAGGCGGGCTGCACGCCGCAGCTCGGCCGTCACCTGCAGCACGCTGTGCTGGGGGGAGGCCCGCTCCATCGGCCTGCTCTTCATCTCTGCATAGGCATCCACCCCTGACTGCATTACGGGCTGGGTTTAGGCCAAGGGAAGCACGGTTTCGTTCCGAAAAACTTTATCACCTGGGAATTCATCTTGGGCTGAATTTGTCCAAACTATCAAGTTCAAAAAGAGAAGGCGATGCGCAGGCTTCATTAAATGAGTGTGCTATGGATAAGAAACATGGCAAGAAGGCGGCCAAATGCTACGTCAACTTTGAAGTATTTCAGAAAGAAAATACTTCAGAATATTTTGGAAAATACTTCAAAAGAAAAAATAGTTCTTTTCTGCAGCAACGGACAGCCCATCATTCTCCACAGCTTGCCTTGTATTCCTCCCTAGTACACATGGCAAGACACTATGGGATAAAACAACTTAAAAGTCAGGAACATTGTATTCCTTTAGATCCTCTGCTTATGAAAAGGATTTTTACCTCCCAGACCCAGGCCCTCATTCAAGAACCCCACATTTCTCCAAATTATTAGAGCTCTGATACTGAACAGGGTAATTCCCTCATCTTCTGTTGGAATGACTTGAAGTGCATCAGTGACGCATTGCGGCTGTCTAAAAAGGTGACCGTGCCTCAGAGATGGTCACCAGACCAACACCAGCTTCACAACGGTCTTGCAGCAAGGAAACATCATGCAGTTTAAATTTCTGTATAACTGGGCAAATACGACTAAACTCAGCACTGCCACTTTCTCAGCAATACAGTACAAATCTCTCCACAATACAGTATTTTTTTCAAAAACTTCATCAGAAGAGAAAGGAGTTACCTTGTGTCCAGCTCTCTTACACTCTTATCTGTCTGTGGAAGGCACAGATTAGGTGAATGCATTTCCAACACCACATCCAGCTTCAGTGTAGCTGTGTTTCTGCAGGAGTCAGGACCCTGTGGACTCACCACTTCACACCATTACCCCAGGGCAAAGCCTGTAAGACTGGCCATTAACTACCATTAACAGAAGAGTCAAACACTCCTCCACTGTTCCAGTTTTGCAGCTGCCACCAGTACTAATCACGCCCAGGAGCAGGGCCAGGAATTACCTGCTAGTGGTTTTCCTTGCTGTAGCATTTTCAGACCCTGTAGCCTGACACAAAATGCACTGAGGCCAGCAGAAATCTTTTGATTTCATCACTGGAATTGGCATCAAGTTCAGCATTAGGTTTCACCTCCAGAAATAGTTCTTGCAGCTCTGGCAGTTCATTCTCTTCCCAAGTTGTTTGGCAGCTGATCAACTACTGCTGCTATTAAAAGCAAGCACTTGGTGATGGATGATCTAAGAGCTGGTTAATAGGACAGGAAAATAGTTTAAGTACCATATTGCTTTGTATTAGGGCTAACTGAGAATTTGTAGTTTCATCTCTCTTGTCATCTGTGAAATTAAAGGATGGGCTCAGCCCATTTGGTGAGCCACCCCCATTTTGGAGTCGGGGATACAGAGGATCCGAGGCCCACTATACTCCAACTCACAAAGAGATCTTAGCAGCATATGCAGGGGTTTGAGCTGCTTTAGAAGTGGTTGGCACTGAAGCACAGCTCCTCCTGAAACCCCGAATGCCGGGGCTTGGCTGGATGGTCACCGGGAGGGTCCCCCCTACACACCACGCAACTGATGCCGCTGGGTGTAAATGGGTTGCACTGATCCCACAGCAGGCTCAAACAGGAAATCCCAGCTGCCCAGAAATACCAAAAGTGATCACAAACTGTCCAGAAGGCAAAGATTTCGGAATGTCACCAGAGAAGGAGGTGACATGTGCTGAAGTGGTCCCACTACATACTAAGCTACCAGATAATAAGAAGCAATATGCCCTGTTTACCAATGGATCCTGTCACACTGCAGGAAAAAAGGCAGCTGTGTGGAGCCCCACATGATGAGTTGCTGAAGCTGCTGAAGGAGAAGGTGAATCAATTCAGTTCGCAGAGGTGAAAGCTGTCCAGTTGGCCTTGGATATCGCTGAGCGAGAAAAGTGGCCAGTGCTCTACCTCTGTACTGACTCATGGATGGTGGCAAATGCACCATGGGGGTGGTTACAGCAGTGGAAACAGAGCAACTGGCAGCACAGAGGCAAACCCGTCTGGGCTGCTGAATTGTGGCAAGATATTGCTGCTCAGGGAGAGAGCTTGGTTGTGGAAGTACGTCATGTAGACGCTCATGTACCCAAGAGCCGGGCCACTGACAAACATCCACCAACAGGAGGATCAAGCTGCTGAGATTAAGGTGGCTCAAGTAGATCTGGACTGGCAACATAAGGGTGAACAATTTCTGGCTTGCTGGGCCCGTGACTCCTCAGGCCATCCGGGAAGAGATGCAACATACAGATGGGCTCGTGACCAAGGGGTGGGCTTAACCATGGATGTTACTGCAGAGCTATCCATGAATGTGAGACGTGCTGTGGTCAAGAAGCCAAATGGTTAAAACCTCTTTGGTACTGAGAATGATGGTTGAAATACAGATACAGGGAGGCCTGGCAGATTGATTATATCATGCCCCCAGATACCCGACATGGCAAACACTACATACTCACAAGGGTGGAAGCAGCCACTGGATGGCTGGAACCATATGCTCTGCCCCATGAACACTCTTCTGAGCCCTGAAAAGCAAGTCTTGTGGCAGCATGGCACCCTGGAAAGAGGGGCTCCCGCTGCCTCTCAGCAGACATGTTACAGACTGACTCACTTGCCTCCACAACACCCCTGGGGACCCGGACGGGACTCTGCAGGGAAGCTCGAACTGATGCATTTGTTCTATAAATACAGAGAGACCTTCAGCCTTCTGGGCTGTCTGGAACTTGTCATCTGCAGTAATTCACTCCATTTTAACAAAAGCCTAGGATATGAATAACCTCTCCTTCATATTCCCTGAAAACGAGAAATACTCTTTTTAAATTATTCATGACATTATTATTATTATTAAAAGTGCTGTTTAATGAAATAACATTTTAAATGTATGACTGCATTAAAAACAGAATGCCAGTTTTATAAAAACATCTGTTTCTCTTTATGTTGAATTTCAAAATAAATGAGTCTGAAGTCATGCTTGTAGCTCAAGACAAAACTCCTTGCTGATACACAAATCAATACATGATTTAATTGTGTTTTATTGCTTCTTTTGCTTCAGTCTAGGGTCAGGAAAGACCCTGAGAACATCCTATTTGCTATTTTCCCAAGTCATATTCACTCAACATGCACCTGTTTTTTAATTCCAACCTTCAAGCTTTCTCCAGCTGCAGGGCAACAGGGAGACTGAAAGAACAAGCGTGTAACGAGAGCAAAGCTATTTATTCTCTTTCTGGACTGCAGCTTGTTGAAAGGTTTTTCCTCTAACATTATCTTCTGAAGATGCCAACAAAAACACGATGGCAAAGGCAGAGCTAAAAATCTTTATTATGCAGGGTGTTCTGTACCATCAGAGCAACTCTGATAATGTACTACAGCGGTCTCTGAGCACAGCCCAACCTACCTTTTTGCTAGAAATGCAATTCTGCATGAAGTGTGGCCTTGGACCATTATTATAAGTTTTAGAGAAAAAAACCTGAATACTAGAAAATGCAGTATTTCATCAATACTAGACTACAATTTATAATTTTTTTTTTTGAACTTTCAACATGCTTCAAGATTCATTAAACACTGTTTCAGGGTTGAGCAGTCATTTTTCTCATAGACCAATAACAGGCCAATTTCCAAATACACAATACTGGCTGACACCCACAGTTACATGCACTAATCCCGGTGCATAAATTCTCATGAAGTATGCATGGACCCTTTTAATTCCCCAGGTTTTTCTAACAGTGGAAGAATTTCTGAAAATTCTTAGCCTCAAGATAGAAATCTAGGTTCACGCTCTCTATCCAATCTCTGTCTTCTCCTCCACCATTTCAACCTCTCTCTAATATCACTACGTGAAGCTGATGGCTCTGTTTTGACTTGTACTCTGGAAAATAGCTATAGTTCAATTAGAATCAGTAAGAATTTTAAAACTAGAAGCTAACACATTATATGAAAATGAACTGCTGATTTTTATTCTCCACAGGTCTCTAAGGAGATGTTAAATTTTTAGAATATTTATTTAAAGTTTTTAAAAAAGCTGAAATAAATTTTATCTTGTAGGTTGGAAATGTAGTTTAAAGCTTGATTAAAGGAATTAATGGAAAACTGTGTTTCAGCTTGAGGTTATGCATTTTTCCAGCCATCCCTCTCCCAGATGTCTTGAGGCACAGAGCTGAAAATGGATGCTCACTCCTCTCTGTCATTCTCTGATGTTCCCATTTGTTCTGCAGTATGAAGAGCGACTGCTCTGTATTACCTTCTAACAGCACTGCTTTGGGTCTGGTACAGGTTCGTTCATTTTACAACATACAGCGAAAATCTGTCTTGGATGCACCCAGCCCCTCCTCCCAAGCCTGGCTAAAATAAGCACTGATTTGCCATTTCTTACCACTTTTCACTGGTGATTGAATCTGTCCATTGCAGAAATTCTGAACAGGCATTTATTTTTCAGGATATGTAAATAAAAAGTTTTTAGAAATTAAGATATCAAAAGATCCCAATTATATGAAAAAAAATGGCACCTGGAGAATTGTATTTGAGATAAACCTACTCAGAAGCATTTATTATTTCTTAGTAAACAGACATGCTTGAAGCACAAGAATTGCTTTCTGCAAACAACCAAAGGATTTGTTTAGTAAGCTGAAAGCAAAACAGACAAATTTGCCTCAGTTACATTTAGATGAAAGTTTATTCAAGTCCTAGTGCAAATCTCACAAAGCACACCACAGTTTATTTGCACAGACAGAATAACGGTCTCCTGACAAGAGGGTTAGGTCCTACCAGAAGCCATCTTCAAGAACAGAACTGAAAACTCATCCCCAAGGCACAAAAATTGCCTTTTGCACTTTACTTTTCTTGCTTAATGGCTATTAAAAAACAAAATAAAACAAACCCTGTATTTCAAGAAGCATTTTCCTTCATTATGCACTAATGGTTAATTCACCACACTGAGAAAAACACTGCAAAAATCAGTTTTACAGCTGGAATTTAAAAGAGTATAAAGAACAATCAAGGCATTACTGTAGAATGAGGAGCTTGATTTAAAGTCCCAGATTCAAAAGGTTATACCATCCACCAGAAGAAAACCCCACTGTTGTATACGTTACAGAAATTCTATACTGGAAGTATATGGACTTGAACACACAGTCACTGCTAACACTGACACCAAACCACATCCCTCTGAGAGGCTCAGTTACCAGTGCTGAAGAAAAAATAAATCTTAAAAAAATCAATGGTATTACTAATACCCGCCTTGCTCCATTTTCAACAACTAACTTTCTGAGCGAGTCAAGGGTATGATAAATCTTTACAGCTATACTCATGAATATGTAACTTCACATGCATCAATACACTTACTACAATATGCATCCCTAGAGGGACTTTGCACATTACTGTGATGATGGAAGAGTACAGCGACATCCACATTACAGTTCTCGCGCATACGGCTCCCCCAAAAAGTGTGCCTCATGTCCTTCTATTTCATGTGCTGACAGGCAGGATAGTTCCTGCACTGGCTGGCTGCTGGGGGACCCGTCCTGCCACCCCAGTAGCCTCCCTGCAGAGCTTTGTACCCCCTGCTCCACTCACTGACTAACACAGCAGTGGCTCTGCAGAGCATACGGCATTTCTGCTACATGGGATAAATGAAACATCTTCTAACTAAGAACTGTCAGAGTGCTGACAAACTCTGGAGTATGAAGAATTAGGAAAGCCCCACAGAGCTGGCGACTACACAGCCAACAAAAAGAAATAGATAGGAAAACACAGGTTGTCAGGAAGAGATGGAGTGTGAGAAACACATCCAATGAGCTCTACCCATCCATCAAGGGAATATCATCAAATCACTCATTTTTTGTACCGGTACTGAGATGAATAAGAGAAAATACCACCAAAGCGAAATGTTCTTGCAGAGCCACATACCTTTATCCTAGTTTCCACCCTGGAAGATCAGCTGAAGAAGCTGTAACAAAGCACGTCCACCCAGCAAAAGTCAGAGAGTATCTTGTGTTCCTTCTGGCTTTATTTCCAATATTTGCTGTTTCCACAATCCCCAAATTAGTTATTTTTTATGACATACCTCAATATGCAATACTTTAATGTAGGATAAATAATTTCCTTTATGTATTTACAAATACAGTTTGAATTTTACTCTCAGACATGAGCATGGTCACAGAAGTTACCTAGAGAGTTACTGTATTTGCAGCAAAGAAAGTGAATTGAGGTCTAACCACTATTTTTCTAACAATAATTCACTAGAAAATAAAATCACCACAAAGCATCACCATTAATGCACAATTCTACAATAAACCACGTACTTTTTACAGAGTCAACCTTTGGAGTGGAAAGAAGAACACAGAACAACTACCAGTCTCATTCAGAGAACTGGGCTTATTTTATGGGCAATTTCATGTTACTGCCCACTACAGAATCTGAGAACACTACTACCACCATCGCACAAGTACAGAATGCAATGCTGTGGTGATCTGTTGGCCCAGAACACATGGGGGGTGGAAATATCAATGTCTGGCAGATGGCGAAGGATGAGAACAGAAAGGGACTAATGAGGTATTTCCAAGATGCGACACTAAAATGATTCATTAAGGGGCTGAACACCAGAAATTATAAGAAAGTGGATTATTCCAATATTTTCCTTCAGTTTTGACTAGAATGTATTTCTATGGGCATATTTATTCAATATTTTCCTCTAATTAAAACTAACTTACTTAAAGGTGCATGTTAAGGAAGTCTTACTAAAAGAACTCAGTTGTGGAGCATGCAAATTGCACTGTGCTTAGTGGGAGCTTCACCTTTCAGCCAAAGCACAGGGCTATGTGTCAAGAAACTAAAAATCTGTTCTTGGCTCTTCCACGAATTTTCACAAAGCTCTTTCAATTTCTCTGCCTCAGTTTCTCATCTGTGTGAAGGCAGGCATTGCTGAGTGCAAGGTACCAGTCATCAAGTCAGTGCAAGTACCGCTTCCTGGGCTGAGCCTCAGCTCTGGAACAGACGGCAGGACCAGCATCACATCACACAAAACTGAAAATGTCACAGGGAAAGTATTTTCTTGCTGTTTTCTTTCAGGGTATTTGAAGAACAGTTTCCAGGCCAGCTACTGACTTGTACGTCAGCAGTGATTACAAACCACAGCAGACCTGTAACCTACACAGGGCATTATCACAGCAGATGCTGCACTGAGTGCTGCATGGAAATTTATTCTGGAGATCACCAGTTGCTCCTAAATTGCTTCCTAAAAGGTTACAGTCTACAAGTATCTTAGCCCAATTAACTGAAGAGAAATTTAATTGATGCAGAGGCTACCTAAACATTGGCTACTGGGTTTTTTTTGAAGTATCACCAACTTACCTGTAATACTCCTTCACATATACCACTGCATGCAACGCTTATTTTCAGTGAACAGACGGTTTTTAGTGTTGCACTCAACAGACATGTAGAGTGTTTTAATAGCTAGTTACTGAGATCTTCAGTTGCAGTTACAATCTGCTACCATATTAATCTCACCCCATAATTAGCTGCCTGAGGAAAATGTGTATTATTCAGAGGACCCAGGTGAAAGAAAAATAGCTCCACAGGTATGAAACACATGATTTATCTCCATTCTGAAACAGAAAGGTGAGACAAGGCACGTCCCTTGCTCCATTATACACATTTGACAATTTTGCTCTGCACACTGCAAAGTGCAGTACTGAAAGATGAACGAAAACGGTGCTGCAGAAAATCAAAACTACTTATTTCTGATACAAGAGAACAGCAGGAAAACCTTGCACTTAAAGATCTCCACCAGCAAGTTATAAAGAGACTGTAAGGTACTGTACAATATTTATGAGTATGAGATATATACTATAGATTAATTCATAAATTCTCCATACATAATTTATAGTCTATTTACAGAGTAAAACAGTCATCACACAGCAACCACCACAAATGCATTCACTTAAACTTAATGACTGCTCAGAAATAACAGGGCCATAATAAACCAGTCACAGTCAATGACAAGCTGACTAAAATGTACAGGAGTAGAAAGAAAGGAAATGCATTTTTAAAGTAGTTGATGTGCTATAAATTTTTAATGCTCTATAAAATCTTCCATTTAGTTAGAAATATTTATATAGTATTAAGCACGTCATTCCAATTCAGAGTAAGAAATTAGTCTTAACTTCTTTTACAGAGCACTTAAATTTTCTTTCCTAAATTTTATCCTCACACTAAATGCTACAAATTGTGACTCAACAAATTTGTACCAAAGCAGAATAATTTCTCTAGCTCCTCAGAAATACTCCCTGAACGCAACTACTTTTTCTCTAATTGACAATACAAAGCAGTTGTGCATTAGTTTTTTAGGTATTGTGTGCAATAAATTTGATGGCCAACATGCAGGTGTAAGGCACATTTGGATATAACTTGAGACTCCTAGTAAGTAACATACTGAAGTATCTGTTTGCAACCTTGAAACAAAAGGAGAACACTAACAGCAAGAAAGCAGCTCGCTGTACCTGCTACAGTTCTTACACACTGGAGGGAGGCAGAATTTATCTGGCTCTAGCTTGAGGCATCACTGCTGCAGAGCAATTAAAACAATCAGTCCTTTAGTTACATGTCGTTTCACTATTTCCCCATAAATCAGCTGCGAGATCAAAGCCTTAAATGCTATGCTATCAGACATACATACATATTTATTTACTTACGTATATACTAAATTGCTATAAAAGGAATAGGGAACATCTCTTAAGGAATGTATATGATATGCTTCCTCCTTCATTAGTTGGTTTAAGGAACAAACCATGGAAGTATCTTGTTTCCAGACAGCGTGTTTCCCATTAGAAAAAGAAAGTGTTAAAAAGCAGTATTTTTAGCGTGAATCACAAGGTCCAAGATACACAATTAGCTTTTCAGGGTTTGGGTTCAATTTTTGCAATAAATGATGCTGTATGCCTTGGCACAAAGCCAACAGATGTCATTCCTTAACTGAACAAGCTTGTTGACACAAAGTACACAGTCCTGGTTTTGACAATGTTTTTTGTTCTTTAAATCTCTGCATGATGTTCTCTGCATACATACAAAGATTTTTAATTGCTATTTAATATTATTAGTTTGTCCCTGTGCACAAAACTAAATTACTGAGCATCTAAGATGCCCATTTTTAGTACAGGCCCCTCAGAAATCAGTCATGGCCCCACAAAACCTGCGACAGCTGCCTGTTCTACTGGTGACACTGGCACTTCCTTGACAAGCTCCATAATTTAGATTTTCTTTTAAGAAATTACAGTTAATTAGTCAGGTAAAACTTACTTAACTCATCTGTGTTTCAATCATTTTAACTGCTATTTTGGACATGTTTGATATAGCAGATGAATTGCTCATGTTTCTAATATTAGATGTGCTGAGATAATAAAGCTTCCAGCATGGCATTTCTCTTTCTCTAGTGACGTTTTAATCGACTTCTATGGACAAAGCTAATTTTAAATATTTCAGCTACTTCAATTGCTGATCACTTCCCTGGTTTTCTTTAACACAATCACAGTTTAGGTTATTTAACATTAGTGAGTCTTACCATTGAGAACCATGCTCGCAGTTATAATGGAAATACACAGTGTCTTCCAGAAATGGGTTGAGCAAGAACTTTGAAACTCATTTTGAACACGTTCCCTAAATCTGTTTCACACAGTTTCATAGATGGGAGCCTAGGGATTATGTGAAAAAGTAAATCCGACACTGCTTAATGTATCAAAAGGAATAGCCTCCACCTACAAAATCTGTAATTAAGTGTGATTTGCATTAATCCTTAAAAAGAAATAGAAATCCCTAAATAAAACAGAAAAGGCAGATTAGGAGTAATATTCTGTTGACGGTAAAATGATTTTTGTCAATTAAGATTATTGCCATGCTCCCATAAAGCCCCCTTTCACTCCATCACTTCGGAAGAAGAGAACGTTGACTGCAGGACCTCTCAGCACTGATGTAAAGCAGTACAATTCCCTTTCCCAGAGAAAGAACGACTTGTCTTAAAGTTTATCCAGTGAAAAGCCTATTACATTCAACACAGCTTCAAAATGCAAGCTTCAAAGCTATCAAACAGCAACAAGAGAAAAGTCATTTTTCATTATACTTTCAAGATGTTGCTGAGATGAAGCTATTAAACTGAGTGCCTGATATATGCAAAAGGTTGAACTATTCCAAAACGAGACCAGGCGTACCTCTTGCACTGCTACTGCAACGATCAAAGGTCACTGGTGACGACAGGAGTCAGATATTGTGCTATTTTCTCTGGAGAGAGATTGAGAACATGTATGCTGATACCACATCAAGCCGCATTCTTAATCTAACAGAAACATCTCCAGGAATATTTCTGGCAATTGATGAATCATTTTGCAAGTCAAGGCAGAAAACGACCATTAAAAACACCTGTGACTTCAACAGGCTGCCTTATTAAGAAATCCGCTTCAGCGCTCATTTTCCAATTCATTGTTGTGACTTTGAAGAAAAAATTTTCCCATCTATCAGAGGCTTTAATTTGCCCCTAGATACCAGCAGAGCTTAATGCTCACCTACAAAACGCATATTAGAGGAAATATCTGTGCTATATGAAAACACCCCATATCGGGATATGTTATAAAATGGGATAACTGCTCCAAGAGCAAGAACATTCTCACCAAGACTCACCAGATAAACCACACACAAGGCCATGAAGCGAAGACATCCATCAACTGTCTTAACATTAGGGGAAAGGATAAGCACCAGTGTCTGCACAGACGTGTAATTTAAATGTTTGCAAATGAACACACTGGGTATTACCCCTGTGAATTATCAGTATTCACCTTTCAAAAGCCATTTCCACCAGCCATCCCTGGGAGAATACTGCTCCTATTCATATCTGAACAGCACGTGGATTACTTGTGTGATTGTGAAAACTGCACTGTAATGTTTATCTTCAAGGAGAACTGACTAAGAGAAATGACTAATAAAATTCAGGAATATTTAATTGGCATACTGTTAGGAGAAGAACATTAATTGCCAACTATAATACACTGAATAAATTAGCATAGCCAACAAGCTGAGTACTGACATGCATTATCATGTACTTCACACTGATTTTTTAATTATTCAGAAAGCAAATAAATTATTTTCAAGCTTGCATCCTCTTCTGTTTCATGTTGTCCTTGTGGCTTTTAAATAGATTACAAAAGCTTTTCCTTTTAAATTCAAGTCTAACAAGCATTAGTAACTCAGGTTTTTGGTTTGTTTTTTTTTTTTTTTCCTTTTAAAGAAGTATATAGATGGGAACATCTCACCTGTAGGATCTGCGAGATTTTAGTCGTACTGGTGAAATCTAAAACTTTAAAGCTTCAATAACACAAACAACACTTTTCCAGAGGAGGGCGAAGAGCCTGCTGATGTCAGTTCAAGGCATATTGATGGATTTAAATAGTTACTGGTTTTGAGCTTCTCTACACAAACAAGATTATTAGCCATATTAAAAACTATAAAACCATAATGTGGCTTGGATCGGTTTAATTACATTCTTAAATGAGCCTTTTTATTTTTTTTTTTGAACAACCAACACTTTGAACTTAGCAGAAAGGCCCAGCACTGTAGGCAGCTTTGTTTCCAAGACAGGTATCTCCACACTCTTCCCTTACCTATAATTCACAAGATTCTACATATCTATCTCTAGTTCTCCTTTTCAGTCCCATTTATGAAGACTATTTTTAGCCAGAGCAAATGCCAGTGTACAAATAAAATTAAAAATGCAATTAACATTACCAGACATAATGAGATATTTAATTACCCTTGAAACTAGGCCTTCTGAAGATCCAATAAACTTTAACGTGCTTTTGTTACCAATCAAATTAACCATCATAAAGAATATCAGATGGTTTGCATTACCCATGTACAGGGTCTAATAGTTGGGACACTGGAGCAAGGAAAAGATTTTGCCATTAACCTAGTGGAGAATATTACAGAAACTTCAGTTTTTCTTCCATTGTCCCGCACCTGCCAGAACCAAAGCCCTTCAGAGGGGACGTCATCTGCAGTGGGCACTGAGCACAGCGTGTCCCAGTGTGCTGAGCCTGCTGACCACAACCATACTGCTCCAACTCAAGGAAGGAGAAGGTGTTCCCTAAAGATAACAGGTTTTTTGGAGAAAACATCTATGTTTACTAGAACTCTGAAGCTGTCACATCAGGAGGGAGTTTTAAGCCAACTCACCTCATTTCAGAATACAAAAAGCCCTGAAAACACTGCAAGGCTTGTTGTCCATAGCCCACCAAAAGGATACAATTGCAATTTTTCACAGGTGGAACCACACCAGAAAGCAGTGAAGTAATTCACCACAGGCCCCACGGCAGGGCAAGATATCAAGCCAAGATAGAAATCCATTTCTCTAACCTTCGGCCCTTGACCCTGGGGACCCGACCCCTGCCCGGGGAGTTGTTCACCACTCCAGAAGAACGAGCACTGCTCCCTCCCCAAAACACCCCAGAGCGCCTCTCGTCCAGGCTGACAGAGATGTGATCCAACCAACTTTCCTTCCATTTTCTTCCACTCATTTTGCAGCTCCCAGCTGGCCAGGAGATGCTCTCACACACCAAGGCTCTTTGCTTAGCACCTCAAACCCAACAGCAGTGGGAAGTGTTGAAAGTGTTGTTATTGAAGCTGTTCTCAGTCCTAACTCTAAAATGAGATGAGAAAAGCTTGATAAACTGTAGAATCTATAAAACAGTTCTTCTCTACTGCTACGTGTGCCAAAGCACTGAACAAAAATACTTTATCCTGAACCATAAAACACTGAAGTGCAACACAGTAGAAGCAATGCTGCCAGATCCATGAACCTTCCTCATCCTCCAGGACCAAAATGGCAGTTCATGGTGCAGACCTCTCCTGCCAACTGAGAGCAGTGAGGAAAATAAGCTTGAATTTTAAGTAAGTCTGGATTGTACAGTATTATCTTTAATAAACACCATGATTGTTGTATTGGTGCAAAGTCTTTAAACCTTAGGACTAGGAAGTATCAATCCATCAAGAGATTTCTGAATTTTGTGCACATTTGGAAAAGAACTAGATTCAACAGGGACTGAAATCTACATTGTTCTTAAAAAATAACACTTCACAAATGACATGAAAGAGCACGTGTGGCCAATGGATGTGACATTTAAAAAAATATGTTAACAGCTGTGAAAGGTAGGTTGGGCTATCCTGTTTAAGAGTGTTGAGCGCCAGCTGCCCCCAGCCTTCCCCCCTGCATGCACACAGCTATGCAGCATCCCTACTTCTCTCCAGCGTAGCTGCTCCCCTGTCCACCTGGTACAGTAACTTAATGAAGGACCAAGTGATTAAACCAATGATGAGCTGGTCAGCCACACTGCACCCATAATAAACACACAAAATCAGGTGGGACTCTAAGGACAGAACACTTTTTTTGATCAAAAGCTATTTTCTTCGAGATAAATTTTGAATGGTTGGTGTTTTTTTAACACTTCCTCAATACTGAGACACTTCAGCTGACAGACTGGAGAAGGAAACTCGGCACCACACTGTAGTTACACAGTACCAGGAATGTTCTCTGTGAGCAAGAAAGTATTTCATCACCAGGCATATTTACCATGTGGGTCCTCTGCTAGACTGCTGCCGAACAGAGTATGGTAACTGCAATTATGGCAGGGGCTCCTGTGACATAAACACACGCCATTTTAAAAGAAGTTATTGCTAACAGAGCTATGACGTATCCATCAAACACAAACTTCTGTAATTTCTATCATTCTGAGTTGCATTTTGCTTAAGTGGCCTGAACTAAGTTCATGTGAAAATATCAATGGATAAGATCAAGAGTTTATCCATTCACTGGAATAAAAAAGTTAACCAGAATACAAAACAAAACAGTTTTGTACTGCTCTAACAGATTTTCACTCCAAGCAAGTAACTGCCATGTAAGGTTAGATTAGCCTTTATAACCATGTTTGTTGTAACGGAGATTCTGACAGGCCCTTGCCTGTAGTGGCAAAAAATGGAAACCTAATAATTAGTTTTCATCACTGCTAAGATTATCTTACTACAGTTGTGAAGCTTTTAGCATAGGATGAAATTACAGCCTTGAGTAATTCTCAATTACAACATAGCCTCGCATCTTTCTGTCGTTTTACTGAGCACTTCACCGTATTATTATATGGCATTATTGAATCACTAGATGGGAAGGGAGGGTGACCTCTGGAGACCATCCAGTCCAACCCTCAGCTCAAAGCAGCGGCAGCTGAAGAAAGCTGCTCCATACCCTGTCCAGTCAGGTTCTGAATTTCTTACTAGCAGACATGTCCTCACTGGAAAAGTGGCTCTTTTCATGCTTTAAAGAGAGTTGACCAAGAAGTGCCCAACCTGCTTTCACAAATGGTGATCTGATATTCAGGCCTCTCAAACAGCCCTACTCATGCAGAAATTTTGTCAAAGCTTAGAACTGAACCCAAAGGTGCCAAGTTTTAAGGCCAGGTTATTAATTGCTTACTTACATTCTTTAATTCATAGCAAATACTTTACAAAACAACTAGCAGGTATAAGACTGAATCTGAATTTCAGAGTGCCCTGTTCATGATTAGTTTCTCCTCGTTGTGGCATATATTTCAAATGCAGACTTTCAGGTAGGGATCGTTTCAGAAAAGAGACCAGGCTGACACGCTAGAACCCCTGCGGCAGATCCTGTTCTCACATAAGGGCAACGTTGTGATAAAATTTTAGTTAATGCATAATTACAAAGCAAACTAATTACTGACATTCAAAACAACCTTTACTGAATTAGGAAAAGGAATGTTTTTGACTGACATATCAACTTAACCAAACTGCCTAACTAGCCACATAGGTAAAAACAAGTAAATGTGAAGATAGCCAGTAAAGCAGTCGTTAGTAATCCTTTAAAGATCAAAGCCCTAACCATTACTTGCTTTTTTGGCACTTAATGATTTTGGAAATTGTAATGGTAACAAAATTGGGTTCAGCTAATTATGAAGACCCACCACTATACCAAAGGTACTTCCAAATAATACTTTTCTCTTTAAGGGTATGTTGGAATCAGTGACCATACACTTCCTTAATACAGTATGCCACCTGTATACATCTTTTTTGTTTAATGCTGCATTTTTTAAACATTTTACAGATCAACGTTACATCAGACACTATGTAAAATTCTGTAAAACACTAGTCAAAATTTAGTACTTATCTAACATTAGAATGAGTGTAGCCAGGGAGTACATGGGCTATCATACAGTTTAGTGTCAAGCAGCACTTGTTCCCTGCCCTGCAACAGCCTCTCTCAGTTCTAATCAAAACATCAATAACAGCAACAAAATACAAAAAGCAGTCCGGAGCTCCAAAGGTGCTCCAGCAAACAGCATCTAATTCAGAACCACACTGACCCATAAGAGTGTATTTGAAATGGTGCCAACCACTGCATTTGTAGAACTCAACGGGTCATTTGTCACTGGGCTCAGCAGGGGCAGAATTTGTTCCATTCAATTTTGATGCTGGAAACGGAGCACAGTTCAAGAAAGTCAGGACACTTCCCATCTACTTCTACATGCATTTGCAGATTAAAGCACTTACATCAGGTTTAGTTTTATTTACACTGATGAAAACTCCAGTGAACTCAAGGGAGTTGCTCTGAATTCATGGATTAACTTGATAGGGTCAGACACAAAATTCTTCTTTGTTAATAATATTTTCTGAAGGTTAAAGACAGTGAACACTATCTCTTACAGCTGCTCTTTCAAATAGTTATTTAATTAAAAAAAAACCCCAACCTATATGGACTTTTTACCCAAGTTCACATGATGATTTTACATACAGGGGAAGCTATTTATGTCATCATTACTTTTCTTCTAGACAAAATCAACTCCTAGCAAATTTTGATTAATTTGCAGCTTGATGCATAAAAACTGAGCTTGTGGAATTACGAGAAGAGGTAAATAAATGATTCATGTGGGTTGGGTTTACATGAATAAATTATTTGTTTCTTCTCTGTGTTTCACTTGATAGAAGAATGCAAAATTAATGCTATTCTATGCAAATAGAAAGCCTTTTATAAAATTGTGACCTGATTATAGGTGTTTGCTAAGAAACACATACTTGCGTTTTGGGGAAAAAAAATTTCTTGGTGCCGCATTAGTGTCATGGAAGGAAAGATTCAAGCAATAAAATATGCCATCTGAGGATATTTAATAGAGAGAAATACACATTATTAATATCTCTGTCTTTCTAAACCATTTTCACCCTCTTGGAGAGGTGATTAGATTGGTACCTAAAACACTACATCCCTACAGCTAATGTTTTAACACAGCCTGGGATTCAGATGAAATCACTGCATATCATGCAAAGATCTGAATCCCAGAGGATTTTCATTAATGCCAATAAAATAGATGGCATTTAAATTATCTTGTAGTCAAGGAAACTGAGAAGAACCTGACGAGTATCTCTCAGCCTTCTTCAGATGCAGCTGATATGAGCAGATCAGTCCAATCCTGCAACAGGTGATGGCCAAATTAATCCTTAAAACATTAGGCCTTCAATCACAATGGTGCCTGCTGACTTGCAACGAGATTTTATTACGAAGAAATGTTCACACAGATAATGATAAAAATGACAAATTACTTCTTGATAACTACCATTTGAAACAATGGAAGACATCTTCCTTTGGAGCTGTCTCCGTCAGAGCCCAAGACAGAAGAAAACAGCCGTTCATCCCCAAGCACATGAGAAAGCTTCCAGCAGCAGGAGCCTCCCTGATTTCCCACTAGTGGCCTCTCCCTCCAAGTCCCACAGCCCCTCTTCTATGGAGAAGTTTCATTTCAACAATGGTTTGGCTTTAAAAATTTTCCAAACACCCAACTTGTCTTCATTCATACCTCAGCTTACGTTGCAGCACACCAGCTGCCTTCTAGTACCTGCCCACATCCCTCTGGTTCATAATGTCATTTCACTGATTTAAATGTGAATTTGTATCATGGACAACAAGAACCAAATTAATTTAGATTTTACAGCTTTCCATCTTTAACTGCTAAGCCCTAAGAAATTCCATTAACATGATTTCATCAGAGTAACTGTCCAACAATCTTGGAAAAAATAACCATCAGACACCTCAAGGATTTAGACATAAGTAGAAATCACCAAACTGAAAGCTATTCATCTGTGAGCATGAAGATATAAAACATTTCAAATTTGAAGATTACCTTTAATCTGTATGTTAGCAAAGGGAACTTTACACCGTAATGCTCATGAGAATACGGGTAGGAGCCACAATAACTAACGGAAATTTATGCTTTCAACCACAATATTTTCTACAGAAGTATTTCTGCAGACATTCTCATTTAAGCATACAAAGCCCTTCAAGAATATACTTAAACACTTATTTTAGCTAATTCATAATGAATTAAATTAATATTTCCTGTTTCACCAGTACTTCATGTTTTAGGTTTATTCATACAGTAGTTTGGCATATTTGCAGGTATTTTCCAAGGCAATTCCACTGTTCTCACACTAACAAACGTTGTATCTGTGACAGACAGACTGACTGACTGATTCATTCAATCAATTTGAGGGTTCCAAGTGGTGTTTTGCAACAGAATTGCACAAGAAGTTTCCGTTAACTGACTTCTCAGCTCCTACCTCTGAAGCTGCTGGTCCTTCGATACAGCCTCTCCTCTTCAGCTACAGCCTTCACTCCCGGATCTCCCTCCGGCTGTATTACAGCACACCCCACTGAATGATCCCAGGTTACCAAGTGATTTAGCCTACTCTACGTATTAAACATGGGCGAAGATGTAATAATTACTCCATCAGTCTTTCTGCCAATTGCAGATTTAAAGAGCAGTAATTCATCTTTGCTCCCACATGACTGAATAGCAATCTAGACACCATTCCCCAGCGGTGACTTCCCTCTGACAACAGCCTCTATATATCCACGCTGAAGGATGGAACTCCATCTTAAACGTGTGATACGGATTTAATTCAATTTTATGGGAAATAATTACTTGAAAGGTCTGTCCACAAAGCAATGAGACATTTCTCAAGCTCTAGTCATCTATTGCTGGCCGTGCACTCCCTACCAGCAGTACTGGCATGATCCTGCACTCAGGTGCTTCCTCAGTGCAAGACGCACCAGACACCTCATCCCCCAGGAGCAAGCAGTTAAGCCAGGGCTGACTTCCATCTAGAGAAATCTGGCAGATTTTGCAAGTAATGTGGGTAATTAGCATGCTAGAGGTTAAACAGTCACAGTACTCTGCTACTTTATTCTGAGCTTGAATGCCCTTGATAGAAATCAGTGAGGTATCTACTCCAAACATTTTTGTTTCCGTACACAATGTGGCTGCTACAATTCAAAACAGATAATTTAGTGGGTGGATCTGTAATTAAATTATTATGGCTCATATCTAATTAAAACAGATTTCAAGGCACATTTCAAGCTGTGGTTCGATGTCAGTTTTAAGTTGCCTCACATGGCTTGGCAAGCAATCACACTGAAGGAGGGCAGAGGGAAACAGCATCCAAGACTAAGAAAAGGAGGATCTAAAAATAAAAATGTTTTGGAATGACTGCCTTTCATTTCAAACCCAGCATTTCATTACTGGCACAATACCACCCCACACCACAGCTCTCTCAAACAGGCCTTGAGACTCACAGAAAGAAAGAAGAAACAACTGGAAATGCACAGACCACGGTTGTATCTGGGTTCTACACACAGTTTAACAAAAAGCAGATGAATAAAAGCCTTCCTGCATTGTGGGAAAACAGTTTCAGAGTGAATATGTAATTACAAGCCAGAGAAGACAGAAAGTTACAGCCTAGTAAGACACACTGCATAATCTTTGACCTTGTAATAATAAAAAAGTATTAGGCTTTACCCTGGCACAGATCATTGCAGCTGGCTTTGCTGGTGTGCAGGACAACCAGCACCTCGGCACCCACTGCTGCCAGCGCCACAACACGCTCTTGGCAACGACACATGGGACACACAAGGTCTGGGCGCATCAAGCCAAGGCAAACCATTTCAAATCTCTGCAGACAGACTGACTTACCCTGTGGAAGGGTCTAGTTGTGAAACATGTCAAGTTGCTCTGCACCATGCTGCCTTGCAGCTCTAAAAGGAGAAAAAACAACAATTTGAATTTAAAATCAGAATTCTAAACTCCACTGAGATTTTGGGTCAACAAGTAACTTGTCTAAAAATCAGTGGGTTTTTTATATTGTCACAGAAGATGCATTGGAATTTTAAAATTTCAAAAGCCTAGTGTCAATATAATTCCTGTTGCAATAACTGTTTATGATTACTTTGCCCTTACCAAATTCAAAATGCTGATTATTTTTCTATTGACCAAAGCCTTTGAAATGATGAGGGAAATTGTAGGGCCTGATTCAACAAACAAGTACTAATCTAAGGGAATTTTGAATTTAGCCTTATTTCACAAACTTTTAAGTGTAACATGATAATTCTGATGTCATGTGTTCATATATGATGCAGCATGGCTGTTCTCTCTCTAAACAGTACAGACCCCTTGAGGATAAACCCAGCCAACATGAAAACATCAACTTTCCTTCATAAAGCACATCAATGCTTTTGACACCTTTGAAAGAGTCTCTTGGGACATCCTGTTCATTTTGCATGCAAAAGTGAGAGATGGTTAATAGATTTATCACTCTTGTCTACCCTATAGATCCTTATTATAAATTTGTTGGCTCAAATATCTGCATTGCATCATGCGTACTTGTCTCTGGGTTATATATTTTATGAACAATTTTTATATCTAGCAGTCTATGTTTGCAAATAGCGCAACACAGAAAAGCCTTTATAGAGAACACATTCTGTACTACCATATACAGAGCCATATATATATATATATATATAATTAATGCAAGTTAAATAGTACCCAGCTGGTAATATGCCATAATAGCTACAACAATAAGAACCAGCCCTGAAGACAGCTTTACTGCAGTGCTATGGCTCAGATTCTTGCACCTTCCTTCTTGTGATGTCATGGCATCTTACTACTTGGAGTAAATGTTTGACTCCAAGATGAAGAGAAGTGCTACCACTAGGAAGGGAATATTTCGGTCACTTCAGAATTAGTAGTTAATCCAAATTCACTTCACTATGAAGTTAAAAAGAAGATGAAAGCTAATGCTCTGCAGCCCTGAATGCAGAGCATACATTATCACCTACATGGTAGCTTCAGATGTGTTATGTGCACACACACAGAATTATATGGCTTCAGAAGTGTGAAATGCTTCTTGTATTACAAATGGTATCAAACTAAACTCAGAAGGAACGTTATTAAACCACACTAATGTGGAGCCAACAGACGCCCCTTCCACAGTGGTAAGGTGCCAGAGAAGGGAAATTTCTCCAGCCAAGAGCTGTGTCTGCCCTGGACAGTGTGGTGTGTGTGACAGGCCACACGATCTAATGCAGATGAACACACGGCTGCCCCGGCACAGGAGGGCTGGAGGGCAACCGGCCTTCTCCAGTCCACAGGCAGGTTCCTCCACTACCAGCACTCGTAGCACCACAAGGACAGAAGACACCTTTCTCGTGACACTCTTCCCAAGCAGCAGAGACCACATCCAAAGGACAAGCAGAGACAGCAGCCCTGATCTCACTGGAACAAACTTCTGACTACCAAGACTATGCAACTTTTTAAAATCGTTGTTCTTCATTTAAATTCTTTTTTCTACATACCACTGTAAAACTAGCAAAAGCAAAACTGTTTGTTAAACTGAGCATACACCTTGGTTTTTAGCTTTGACTTCAGAGAATTCAGCCAAAATACAAGAACGGGAGTTTCATGACCACCTTTTACAAACTATATAGAAGGAGTCTGAAACAATAAAGTTTAAATATGTTGAGAATTATTTTTTTCTTCCATTCAGCCAAGTGGGATTTTATTTCTACATAAAATTTAATGCTAAATAAATGGATATGTTTTCAGAAGACCTCACGGTGCTAAAGCCACCATGGGACTGAAACCATGAGAGGAATGAGCAGGAACTGAAAAGCCATCTCTGGCTTCCTTTGGGACCTCTCCCCAGTACACCCATCCTGCTTACTAATTACTTTCCCTCCCTCTTCTTTCCATACTTTTCCTTACACACTTAAGTACATTCCAAATGTAATTGCATGAAAAATTGCCTGGTTCACCCAGGAACTAAGAAGTCCATGTAACTACCATTACAAAACTCAAATCAAAGGCACTGCATATTGCCATTGCAAAATAATTAAGCCAGTAAAACTATAAGTGACTTGAAGTGCTCTTTCATTAGTAAAGAGAATGCAATTATTTTTCTGCCACCTTTTCTTATTCTATTAGTCTGACATGCAGGAACAGACGTACTAAGCAGGCCGATTTCTCACAGGGCTCCCTGTCTCTCAAAGCACATTTATGTCCCTGGCTGTCCCCAGTGAAGTCCTTCTTCACGCCCAACTGAACGAGTGATGGCCAACACATTGCCTTCCCTGTCAGGACTTCACCCCCGGCTCTGGAGCTGAAGCATCTCCTGCCAGCTAAACCCTTTAGCTTTCACTGAATATCAAATAAAAGTCCAAACAGTTAGGAAGGGAGCACACATTGCATGAGGTATTTGGAGGGAAACTCATATGGCATTTTCGGCTTTATTTGTGTTTTACTAAGGGCACGATGCTTTCAGCATCAAGAATAAATGTATTACTGACACAGAGCTGCTCATAGCGGTGACACATCTGCATAAAATAATTCCAGGAATTCTTTCTGAAACCATGTGTTGCTATGTAGTATATTGCCATCTCAGCTTTCTCCTTTTTAACCTCATTCTGAACGTATTTTTATGACAATAGTGTGTGAAAATGTAACTTCGTAATTTCTAGATGCATTTCAGGCTCTTGTCTCATCACAGCTCCTAAGCCAAGTAGTATCAATTGCCAGTGCTATTGGTATTGATAACCTTGAAAAGAAAATCAAGACACTACACAAAGCAACATGAATAATTCATTAAGACACCCAAATGGTACTGTAGCACAGAGACGAGTGAGTTTGAACCTAGCATGAGGAGGTCTCTACACAAATAGATGAGCTGCCTTTTAAAGTATTTGAAAAGTTGAGATGCCACTGCTCCCAAGCCTTCCCAGAGCACGTTTAGCCAGTGCAGCCAGCCAGGCTCAGTCTCAGTCTCCAAGCCCCACGTGGGAAGCAGTTTAGGACTCTCGGCAGGGCTGGCCTGGACAGCGCTCGGATCCTTCACTGCTCACTGGTGCAGCTGGAAACACAGACCCGTGGGGAGCACAAACAGCCTTTCTCAAATCCAGAGCTGGAACAACCCATTTCTGACAATCGTCCCAAGTTTAACTTGGCTCAGTTCCTCTATCAGACAACCTGGCAGACGGGGCTGTTTCAGGCTGGGAATTCAAGGGGTGTCAGCACGGAGCGGTGCAGCCAGGGTGCAAGGGGCCAGGGAGGAGCACACAGCCAGAATGCGGCAGGGTGCCGAACCCAAACTCAACGATGGAATATCTCCATTCCAAAATATTTGCTGGCATACGAGACTGGCAGGCAACCAACCACAGAAAGCTTTGATTTAACACAGTCAAAGGAGTTTTGTTCTAAGGAAAATAATGATTGTATAGTACTCCCATCTACCCTCAGATAACTGCAACACACAGCTGGACTTAGCAAAGTATCAAAGAAGAGGGACTCATTCATACCTAACTTGCAAACTGTAGCACTGCCCCGGCATGGCAGCCTCTGCAGCCACCACGCAACGCTTAAATACCTATACAGGAAAGTAGCTAGAATGTTTAAAGTGAGGTGGTTTTTTTCCCTCATAAAAGTGACATGCGAAGAAAAAAAAATCCTGACATACTGGTTGTTAAAGAGAATTCAACTCTAACAAAAGGCTCCTGACTGACAAGGATGACATTACAATGCAGTTAAGGATATTAATTGAAGAAAAAATTGATCAATGGCATAGTTACAGATTTGCTCTAGAAAACAGAAGCAGAATTTAAATGAAGATGGAATCACAAGTTTAATGTATTTTTCATTAAAAAAGCAGCAAGTATAATTCTTGATTTTCAGTTGTAGTGAACTACTTGGAACAGATTGCATGAAGTACCAGTAACCAGAGAACCCTGTAAATGAGGCTAATTTCTGCTGAATTCTAATACTAGTTGTTCACCAATTAGTTCTGAAGTTGTGTTTAAAATATTATTGTCCTTTACAATAATAAATATTTGCAGTACTTCTGATGTTACCTGGATGTTACCTGGATCTTCCACTGAGGCAACCTGGCATGCTTTGGAATTCCATGAGCCTATTAATTAGGGTAAGAGATTGTAAGAGATTGCTTCCCCCCTGCTTTTTAGACAGAACTTAAGTGACTGATAGCACAGAATGTTATTGCCTGATGTTTCTATGAGCAACATGTAACAACTGAGATGAGCCAGCAGCTAGACTAGGACTAGTCTGTAACTGGGACAGGCAGAGACAAAGACAGTCCAGGCTGAAACAACCATGTGTCATTTCTGACATTTAAAAATGCCATGCATAGCTCTCTCCAAGGCTTACATCCCAGTACCAAGGTTGCTGAAAGTCTTACAGGAGGTACACAGCAGTGTACAACAGAAATACAAGTTAACTAGATTAGACAATGAGATTAACTGGTGAGCAATCAACCTGACGAAGTTTATGATCCTTGAACTAAGAGTAATACAAAGGTACAGTGTCAACAATGAAGTGGTAATAGCTGATGAGAGTACCCTTCTGTGAGGAAAACTAAATTCTTTTTTCTTTGGCTAGAGGCAAAGTCAGCATCAGACAATTTCAAAAGCAACAAGCATGCTTTCTCTTGAATGGTTCTAAAACATTAAATTAAATAATGCCTTTGCTCTTTGAGTCAACCTTTGGTAATTGTTGGGAGAAAATAATATTTGTGATGCTTTTCAACTTGAATGCAGCACGTATCAAAATTTATATTGAGAGAGTTGAGCAGTAATAGGAACATCTTGCAGGAGAAAATGTGTTTATTTACAAACGCATAGAAACTACATTTAAAGTAACATCAGGGAAGCAGAATAAGTCATGAAAAAGTTAGTGGAATATTCCCTCATAATTTCTTATCCTTTTAAAAAGACAAACCAAACCCAAATACACATCCCACGGAACAAAACAAAACAAAAACCCCTTCACCTGAAAAGTATCAGATTTAATATCCACAGAATTGAAAACTGATTCATTCTAATATAAATAAACAGCAAAGCTTAACTCAGCTCTAGGGTCAAAGCTGCAATTTCCAATACAGAAATTAAGTTCTCCCCAACCTAGATGCATTCTGATTAAGATCTCCTCTTACCTTGCTTTTCATTCCATAGGCTTTGTTTCAATTAAATGTCACCAAACAGTAAACACTGTAGTACTTTAAAAAAGAATTAACCCTTGAAATACTGTGGGGGACTAAGGCAACTTGTTAAATGTTCCTCAACATCCAAAAATGGCAGAAAAGCTGCTGCAGTCCTTTAATTCAGCAGAGCCATGCTGACTTGGAACTATTAATGAGCTGGCTCATGGCCCCAGACTTTTTTTTTTGCAATTATTGATTTGGAACAAAACATAAAGGGCCATCATAAATTACAAAGTGGGAATCTTCTACAGGTGCCTTTAAAAGTCCCACCCACGTTTCCCTTGCCCAACACTGAGCAGAAAACCCCTCTGAGCCTTATCATGAGCTAAGACAGGACCTGGAGAAGGTCTATTCAAGCACTTCAGAGATAGATTTGGGTATCTGTCCCATTGTTACTGTTCTGACAGTCACAGGAATTGCCAATTTACTTCGCCCTAATGTCCCTATCTCCTTTGCCAACCTACAACTTGTCGGAACAAAACACCAGAATTCACCCAGCTGATAAGCAATTCTTTAGGTCATTATTGCATTTAATTGCTTATACAATCAGATTTTTCTAGGTGCTCCCCAACCAATTTCTCCTCCTTGATGTGCTCTGTCTCACTGGGAGCTGCACTAATTTCCCTTAAACCACCTTGTTACTTCATTGCCCTCTTATTTGACATCCACTATATCTGTGCAAAAGCACAGCTACTACATTTAGAGTTTGATTTTGTCTGGAAAAATAATTTATTTTAAAAAGAAAAAGAAAACAATATATGAGGAAATTAATCAGTAGGAGAACAGTGGTTTCTATTATTGTTACTCAAGTCTTCAGTACTGGAAATACTGATGACAACCCTCCTACACAGAAAAACAGATCTCCCCTCACAGCACAAGACAGGGAAAACTTGAACAATGATTCCTTTTCATTCCTCTCTTCCATCACTGCTTATAGGAAAATGGATTGAGTAATCTGGCTGGTCCCTACCAGTCATATGCCTTGTCCTGGGAGGAGAACACACTAAGGAACAAATAAATTCAAAGCACTTAAAGAGAAGGTTCAATGAAAGTGAAAGAAAAACAACAAGCTTCTGAAGGAAAGAAATCTCCGTGGGGAATGAGGAAAATGCATTTTACAGCATCAATCACCAACACTAATCTCACAAAACAAAATACTGAAGTAGGTGTACAGCTTGGTGGGAGCAAACATAGAGCATTTCTTATCATGGACTTGTACATGGTGCTATTCGCACATGAAGAACTTTTTCTGTCATTCCTAAGGACAGCAGGAAGTGCCATTTTTTATAAAAACACTTATTTAGCTGCTAACCTCAGGAAACGCATTCAAGATTATCCTCACCTCCTCAGCAACACTATGGCAGGCAGAATTCAAATCTGCCCTTCTGCCACCAGTGTTGTTTTCCCACAGATTTCACTTGTCAGCACGACCCTCTCTTTGGTGTACAGTATCAGATCCATCTCTCTATTTTGTGTCTTTCCACCAAAATTGTGTCTCCTCAATAAGAGCTCATCTCAAGACCCAATTACTTCTGATCCATGGTTTGAACCAGTATCTGGCAAGGTGTAAATCTGCCGTTCTCCATGTTTCCCACATCGGTGGCGCTTACAGCAGCCCAGAAGTGTCACAGGAGTTTGAATGCTGAGAAACACCAGTCAGGATGTCATCTTGACACAGGTGAACCCTTCACCAGGGCAGCTAGCTTGCTGCAGATATACTTATCTTTTACTTAATCTGGGATTAGAGCACACCTTTGTAAACTTTGGAAAAGTACTCTACTTTTTGCCTTTAAAGGACAGGCACTGAGCTGGGTTTTCCTCTAAAAAATTCCAGACATGGTTTCAACTCTGTGTTACAACAGGCGCCTTTGGCTATATTGTTCAAACCGTCTGAAATCAAGTTAAACAGCAAGAAGAACAGAGTCACATTTGAATCAGAGTAGGTTAAAAAAAAAAGAAAACAAATATGCTACGCGAGTAACGACTCTAGCTGTGCATGCTGAGACTCTTTAGCATGCATATTTATAATGAGGATTTACAGCAAAACTGTCAGTGCATCTTAATACAGAAGAAATTCAAACTGAATACTGAAAGAGAGAAAGATTGCTTGAAATTCAGCTATATGTGTACTTCTATTTGACACACCAGCAAACCAAAGGAAAAATGGTTTTAATTTCAGTGGGCGGTACAATTTTATGACAGAGGGAAATAAATTTTCATCAAGTATGATTGACATTTCTGGAAACTGTTAGCTTTGTTTCCAATCATCATGTCAAAATAAATTTGGGTGTTTCTATTCAGATCAGCACCATAATCAAAAGACTAGAAAACATCTCCTTTCTACTACACCATTTTGAAGTTATCTCTTCATTGTGCATTAGGACTCCCCTCTGATCTTGAAACCTACAATATTTAATAAAAAAAAAAATTCTCCCAAAAGCCAGGGCCAGTTTTCTTCATCATCTTCATAGTATTTGAGATGTGACAAAACAAATTCTCTTTTGAAATACTATATTGTCTTACAAATACTCATTATTTTTAAAAATTCTGTGTTCTCTAAAAACATCATGTCATTTTTGAATTATGATTACTTGCAGAAAGTAATTTCCAAGCCTAGCAACCTACAGAAACACTGCTTGCTATATCCACGCTGAAATCTGAGCAGCAGGTAGTGGGGAAAGATGTACAAAGGTCACAAGGATGATTTGATACTAACGTCATGGTTTCACAGGTTGTCAATCTATCATGAAAATTCCCTGTGGAGGTTCACAAACAGGTCCAACCAGACGAGAGTTACCCTCTTCTCACAGGGATCAGGAGAACAGCCTTCCTTACACCCTTCTCCTGTTGCTGCCTGAAATCACAGTATCTCAGGCACTCAGACACTGGTTTGTTCCATACTTTCAGCAAACGCAGTTCTGCACAGAAATGCTACCACAGCAACAAATACGATTCAGAAGGAGCGTAAGGAGGCTCAGTGCTCAGCCTGGGGATGGCTGATCGAAGCAAAGGAAGAAGGGCAGCAGCAGAGGGTCCCTTTTTTTATACTGGAAGAGAACAATGCATCTGCTAGAGTCAGGGCACAGCATGCTGGCCTGGAACTTCACGTCACTCGCTTTGGAGATGATTTAAGCACACCCACTTAACGGGCTGCTCAGAAGTTTTCCCTCCCAGTTCTCAGGCTTCTGATGTTTACGATTTATCCAGCTGGCCACTGATTTATATTGATGTAACCTAACCATCCAGTTCAAAGGTGTAAGTATCAGTACCAGATTTATGGCTTCTTCAAAACATCTTCAACAATCTGTCATGTAAACTACAATAACAAATTAATTTTTTCATTCACTTTCCAGGGTTTTAACTGACCTTTCTGAAAATGACTGCAGTGATTCAGTAAGCAATGATGAGAGATCACCTCAGTTGGTCATCCTCTTGCATGCTGCTGGCCACTTACAGAATCAAGAACACAGTAAACATATTTTTCCACCTCCAAGCCATTTATTAGAGGAAATTATGTTCTAGGACCAATGGCATAAGGTCAGAAGACAGAGGGTGAGTGACTGTTCATTGACTTTTAAGAGGGATTGGTGCCAAACATTCACACCTAACTAGCTCATGCAATTACTGGTTAATTCCAAATTTTAAAGATATTTAAAGCAAATGTAATTTACTTACAAAGAATAAAAGCATGAAGAGATTGAGGAAAAAATGTGACCTTTTGCAGCATCATATGGATGCGGCCTCTACCAGCATGTGGCCACTTAGGTGAGAGATGCCTTACTCCACAGGTGTTGGGAGCACTGCTTGCCAGAGAAGTCTTCACACATTAACATTCAGGTTTTCTTTGCCATTTAACCCATCAAATTATCACCTGATGGACCAACATGGCAATCTGCAGGCCCAAATCCCTCACCTGCCAATACAATTTATCGCCTGTATTTGAAAACCAGGCCTCTGCATGTTTTCTCTTAAATAACACATCAGTCTCAATCCTTTTGCTTACCATAAGTAAATGAGTTCAGCGATCACTGTCCAGGCAGCACAGCTGCTCTGTTCACAACCTCTGAGAACGCCTGGTGGTGCATTGCCAACAGTCTGTGCAGTCTGCATTGGCTCCAGTGACATGGACGACCCTCATGTTTTGTTATATGGTCTCACCGTTCACAGAGAAAATGTACAAGGATGAGGACAGGAAAGGTGTTGGGCAGATCAACAGCTGCTGTGTAGAAGTGCAGCAGGTCCAGAAAAACGTGCTGGGTTTGTGAAGACCCATGCTACAGTCTTTTTTTATTAGACTGTCCCAAACTTAAGCAATCCTGAGTAGCTGGAGTATTTATGAGTGGAACAGAAGTGTGGTCAGGTAAAACAGCCCTTCCTGGGTAAAAAAATTTACAGGCAAGTCGTCTGCTATCCAAGAGAGCAATAAAGCAGTTCCTGAAGTACAAATATTTACAGGCAGAACCAAGCTCTTTGAGCTGTGAGTTACTGTCGGGTTGTGACTATGCTTTCAAAGAGTTTTCACTTTACCAGCTGCTCAGCAGCAGCAGTTCAAGCAAACTCTTCAGTTCTATCTGGAAGAATTAACTCAAAAACTGGTTTTAAAATTGAGATGGTGCGTCCACTCATCAGCTGTACAGCTCTAAAAGGCAAAGAGAAAATAAGACTAAGAGATGTGAAGAACACTCATATGAACATACTTGACAATGATGAACATATGATTAATGTGAAATAGAAATAAGTATTTCCCTCTAGCCAATTACCACTCAAACCTCAGAAGTCAAACACAGACATGTAAAATAAATATTATCTGGCATTTCCACATGCTACTAATTTAATCCATTTAACAATCACAGTGAATTTTGTACTACAGTACCACTGTATCCATATATATAACAAGATGGTAAATAGAAAACATCTGATACAACCTTGAACCACTGCAACATTGGGAAAAGTCCTCAAAGCTGCTCTCCACGAGCACTGAATGAGTCTGTCCTGAATCACCTACTTTTTTCCTTAACAAGATGAGGACATAGTGGTATTTCTGAAGACATCAGATGATGTGCAATTGCAGTAGAATACTTTGACTTGCAGCAAGATTTACAATAGAGTAAAACAAGTTCAACAATAAAGGATGTCAAGAGAGTGAAAAGACTATGGTGTCCACGCTTAATTGACCTGCTCTAAGCGTCAATTCAATGAAGCTGGGAATGGAGCCCAGAAGTTGGTAGAAATGCACAAAATGAAAATAAATATTTGACAACATACCACTTATTATTCCTGATTTAAACTAGAGCAGATGAGGCTATCAGCCTCCTTTTTGTAATGGCAGTACTTTGAGCAAACTGGTAGTGTCCTGAATGTAAAAGACATAATTGCAATCAAACAGAGCAAAACCTCAAAATCGTGCAAGAGAGAGCTTCTCCTGTTGCGCAGCATTCTGGAACGCAAAGGCTGCTATCAGCACAGGTTGGCACTAAAATCAGCTGTTTCTCTCAGCTAGTCTCTGCTTGCTGTGAAAAATAATGATCTGTTGAACTTGGTTTGTCATTCAAACTGTGTACCCACTAAGTCAGCATCTGTCTCTTTACCGGATCGTCTTCTGTGATGTTTACCAACTGGCAAAACAGAAACAAAAATACAAGAACAAAACTTCTAGAAATACTTTTAAAATTACATTTGTCAAAAAGCCGTGACAATAATGGCCACCAGAGTTCAAAAAACCTCATCCACAATGATATTATGATGATGTATATGTCTACACAGAAAAGTATTTATTTATATTGTACTTCCAATATCAGTACAATTTAGAGTGGACTTTATTTGCACTTCCATTATGGAAAGTGAATGTGAATGGTTTGTGCTCAATTATAAAATGGAAGGCAAGGCTTTGCAGGACAAATCTATAAAAATAAAGAACTTAACTTCCAAAGTAATAATTGTTTGATCTTCCCATTTATTTTTAAGACAGATTTGCAGGTGATATTTCCCACTCCCAAATGTGAAAGATTTCCAAGGAATTCCCTGTCAGTGGATATATCACCTTACACAATCTCATAACTTTTCCATAAACACAGTGAAAAATATCTCTAAATGACAAATACAAGAGGCTGAGATTTGAAAGTAAAGAAGATCACTACAGCTACTGTAAGATACAGTCTAAAAGAAAAGATGGAAGTTTCCACCGGCAAAACCATTTGGGCAGCTGTGAGCGCAACAAGCTTTGGTTTATGCCTGTACATCTGCAGCGTATATCCAAGCAGCCTTGTTAATTTACCAGACCTTACAAGAAAAAAATCAGACATTTTCTGAAGCAGGAGCCTGAGCTGAGTTGGGGAAGACCAAGCAGAGGGGAGTGGTGGTTCCTGCACCTGGGACAGGTAAAGAAAAAGGCACTTGTAGCTTTGGCTGGGCAAGGCAAGAGATTTGCTTTGTTTTACGTGAGAATTTTGCCTGAACTGGTGGGCTTGAATTTAGTATTAACAAGGCCAAGGGCAAGGTCCTGCACATGGATCAGGGCAATTCCAAGCACAAATCCAGGCTGGGCAAGGAGTGGACAGAGAGCGGCCCTGAGGAGGACAACTTGGGGGTGTTGGTGAAAAGAAAACTGATTGTGAGCCAGCAACGTTTCCTGGGCTGCATCAAGAGAAGCGTGGCCAGCAGGTCGAGGGAGGGGATTCTCCCACCCTACTCCACCCTCTTGAGACCACCCCCTGCAGTGCTGTGTCCAGCTCTGGGGGCACCAACATCAGAAGGACACGGACATGCTCAAGTGGGTCCAGAGAAGGCCATGAAGATGATGGGGTGGCTGGAGCACCTCCCTGTGAGGACAGGCTGAGAGAGTTGGGGGTGTTCACCTGGAGAAGAGAAGGCTCCGGGGAGACCTTAGAGCGGCCTCCCAGTACTGAAAGGGGCTACAGGAAAGGGGGGAGGGACTCTGCATCAGGGGTGTGGGGATAGGGAGAGGGGTAATGGGTTTAAATTGAAAGAGGGGAGATTTAGATAAGATGTAAGGAAGAAATTCTTCCCTGTGAGGGGGGTGAGGCCCTGGCACAGGTTGCCCAGAAAAGCTGTGGCTGCCCCCTCCCTGGAAGGGTTCAAGGCCAGGTTGGACGGGGCTTTGGGCAACCTGGGCTGGTGGAAGGTGTCCCTGCCCAGGGCAGGGGGGTGGGAACTGGAAAGTCTTTAAGGTCCCTTTCAACCCAAACAAGTCTATAATTCTACGAAATAAACAGTTCCTCGAAGAGAGGGTCTGGATGAGATCAATTTGTTTATGGGATTTCAGTTCTCCTAAGTGGGAGAAGAGAAATCTGTCAAGTACCTTAGCGCCTGTTTAGACTCGTGAAGCTGAGAGAATTCCATTGCATCAGTAGGAATCAAGTTGTCACAACTTGCCAAAAAACAGATAAAAAGAAGTCTTCCAAACTGCAAGATATCTGAAGTCAACAATTTCTTCAGACTTAAAAGAAAAAAGTTTGAAATGCATCAGAAAAAAATACCAAAGCACTTAATCTAACCGTCAGCGACCTTAACTTCCCTTTAACAGGTCATAACTGACCTGTATCTTAACACTTGCTGCAGTTCCCCATCACTGAGTAATGATAAGAAAAGTCATCTACAGACTGACTTGCAGCAAGAGACACTGGCAGCATTAAGACACAGATTTAAACCAAGGACAAGGCAGCAGACGAATACAAACACCCCTTGATGAATTTTTCCACATGTTCCTGCAATATGACAAAGGCTGGGGCGCAAGCAATGATCTGTACTGTTTTCCATCTGTCAGCGGTTGGATTTGGGAGAACAGGTTAGAGCAGGGATGGACCCTGTGCCAGGCCCATGCTGAGTGGACCGTCAGCCCCACAGACCTTCCTCATTTTCAAAGATCACTACCAGGCCCCCAGTGCCTGGAGCTCACTGCGGCACTCCCACCAACTCCCCTTTGTAATTCAATTGCAAACCAAGAGGTTTCCGTTAGGAAACAGTCACCAGAAAGCATCTCTATTCCCTGTAGCAAAGCAGCTACAGAAAATGAAAAATCACCTGTGCTGAAGCTGCACAGTATCATCCTAAGCAGAGTATTTGAAAGGATAATTGTGGCCTTTCAACACAGATACCTTCAGTTCAACATGCAGAAGCCAAGTTAGTTGGTAAGTGTGAGGAAGATTCAAACAGAAGAAGGATTAAGTTCATCAGAAAGAGTCAACATGAAGATGATGTTAATGGGCTTCCTGCTAGCCCTAGTCCTTCCCTGCACCAAAGCCTAGCTCAATTTCTAATTACAAAGAAAGCACTTGGAAATAAGATTCTCATTTAACACTTCAATAATCTTCTAAATTTAAGAGTTAGGTAAACCACTGTGTACCCAATCTGTGTGTGCAACTACCCAAATAAGTAAAAAAACCCCATATAATTGACTGAGTAGTGTCAAGGTCATAATTTGTCTCACACACAAAAATCCCCCAATCTGTGCACTAACAAAATGCAATTTAGATGTTCAAGTGCAACCCTTTCTAAATAATCTGGATAAATAGCCACATAGCATAAGAAAATGTACTGCAAAGGCCATTTTCTCATTATAGACACTACAACTGCAGTTGGAAACGTGAGTCAGCTGCATGCCTAGCAAAGATCAAGATGAAACAGCCCTGCCTACAGTCCTAACCCTGAAAGCCCTGGCACAGATGCCTGACCACAGGCAGAAACTACTCCCAGTACCTGCCACCAGAGACATGCTTCAGCTTTTGCAAGATCAGGAAATAACAAGCAAAAGAATAAACAGCTGGAGGCAGCAGAAGATAACAGTGAGAGATATCTACTCCATAAAACATGGAAGTTAAGCAAAGAAAGAGGGTACCACTTCAGTTATTTTCACCTGAAAATATTTTTTTTTCAGTAATACAGCATTTTAGTTCAAGTCTTCTCTTGCCATCACATCCCAAAAGATTTACACAAGCTCCTTCCAGCTCTTCAGTTTGGACACTCCAACATGTTTACACCCCTGTTGATGCAGTGGAACAGGAGGAAGCCTGGCTGGAAAGTTGACATGTTGTTTTGGACAGACAGGAGAGTTTGGGGAGAAACAGATTCAGGGAAGTTGCAACAAGCTGCAAGATGTGCCTTAAGTGATTTAAATGTGGATTTTTCCCCATTTTTCTGCCATGAGTCTAGACTATCTATATTAGTGTGCTAACAAGTTTTACACGGTGCAGCTGGAGAATGGAAGGAGCCTGAGCCAGCCCCTCCCGCCTCACAGAAAATACTCTGTCCTCCCTCCATATCGGCACCAGGGACTTCAACAAAGCGGAGCCGGGGCCGGTGGTGCCGTGAATCAACTCTCTGTGCCCAGCTGCCTCGCTGGGCTCGGGATTCACCCTCTGACACATTCAGACATTCACGCAGCTTTCAAGCACTGAGCATCACCAAGGAGGAAAAAAAAAAAATTGAAGGGAAGCTTTTATGCTCTTTGCAGTTTAGCCAGCGCCCTGAAAGAGGCAGACAGGGCTCTTGATCCCAAAGTCTGGCCCCTGGGCACAGGGCAGCAGTGAATATCTCAGGAAGCGGTCCTCCAGCCCAGGCAGGCACAGCAGGACTGCTGCCAGGGCTGTTCCTAGCAATCTTCCAGTTTATAATATCTTGCCTTTATGGAAAAATCCTAATTATTTGTGGCCTCGATTAGGCCATATGTTATCATTAAAATCATTCTAAAGGCACAGACCATTTATTTAGTATGAATTTTGAGTTATTGTGAGAAAATGAAATTCTCATTTTATGAGTACATTTATCCTCATCTTTCTGGTATCACCCTGGAAAGGCTGGTGAAACAGCCCTCCCCCTTTCCAATCTCCATTACATCCCAGAGGGAGATAACGAAGAGCATAAAGAATGTTTTCATTGATCAGAAAGACCGGTGGAATCGTTAACAAGGCTCAGATGGCAGGATGGCACACGCAGGGCCCTAGAGTGCTCTCCATGGAAAGCCTGGAGGAAAATGTTCCTTAAACGCATCAAAAGTGGTCCACTTTGTCTTGTAATTTGGCTCCCTAGGAAGATATTTCCATACTAGTTCCCATCATGAAGGTGAGGGAGCAGAAACAGATTAATTACCCAGCCAAAAAAAAGCAGACAGTGCTAAACTCTCCCCTACTACTTTGCCACTACAAGAAGTAAGATTTGGTTGGACAGAAACAACACCTCTACAAGTTTTTTCTTCCTGGATGTTCCAAAATCAGATGGTAACCTGGAAATTTTCTTTCAAAATCTGTGGAGTTTTAAGAGCTCAAACCATATTCAGGCAAAGACAAATGATCAAGTTGTTCAGCCTGCTCCTGATACATCCTTATGAAACACAAGTTGTCTTTTGGGTTTCCAGAAGAATACAACATGCCTGTGTAGATCTAATGAAAGATCACTTCACTAATTATGAACTTTAGGAGAGGCATTTTTAGGTGCTGAAGTGATGAGATTCGATCCTCTCTGTTTCATCCACACTGCATGAGGAGGGCTAGCCCCTTTCACACCACACAGTAGCCCACGCTGCTACTGGCCTGTTCCCTACAGCAGAGCATTTCTTTTTGTTGATTACACAAAAGACACTACTGTCAGGAGATAAGAGTCCCCCCAGACTGATGAACTCCACTGTTTCAAAGCCTCACCTTAGGTGCAAACAGTAGGTGTAGACACCCACCAGTGTAATGCAAGTCCTTCTCCGGAGGATGCTGCACGTGTAAGAGATGAATTGGTGAAAACTTCTTGACTGGACGTTAAGAGAGTAGGCAATCAATATAAGCACACTTCAGGTTTTGCAGATTAATGAATGTATTTTATGGGAATCCTGATGACAGTGTCCAGGAGCTTCAGATACATCCTTGATAACAATTCAGTATCCTGAAACAAGAGTTAAGGCCACTGGCTTATAAATTACTAAATAACCAAGACCACCACACTCTGATTGCCCAGTATTGCTTCTTGAAGCATTCAATTTGTTCCTCTCCACAATCCACTGTATAAATTGGTTTGATGGACTCCAGTTCTCCTTATCTATTTTATTTCATCTGACCATCTGCGGTCAGGTGCTACAGCAACAAACCTGCTCTCCAGGGTAGTTAGTACTTAATGAAAGAAAAAAGGATATGATCATCAATCATTTCGAAATTGTCTCCTTTTGTTTAGAGAGGGAAACAGAAGAGTTAGCAGAAACAAGGCAATACAAGGGAGGAAGCACAAGCACTGACTTCAGCCCTGCCACACAATCTCTTGGTTTGCCAGCAGCTGGATTAACAGGCAATATGGTACAGATTAACACCTGTAAACAGTTTAAGAGAAGGGCACATAAATCTTTCCACTACTATTACTTGATTCAGATTTCAGAAAAAAAGCCTCACCCTTTTCCTATTGCTCTCTATGTTTAAAGAATTAAGTTCATACCTCAACATTTCTAAAAAGCAGCTACAAATATAATACTGAAAAAGAAATGACAACTCAAAAAACTCTGAAGGACACAGCAGGACATTTTTTAAAAGACAGATATGCCAAATAAATACGATTATTGCTGCCAAAACTCAATAATTCACTAAAAGCTGTTGAAAAAAAGCCTATGTAATAATAATGCAAAACAAATACACGTACAAACACTCATACAAGCTGTATTTACAAGCACTGCCATGCTTGTCAAAAGATGGATTTCCATGCTCCAATCACATAATACTGGTAACAAAAGATTATACATCCTTCTCAGAAGGAAAGAATTAGTTACTGCTGACTCCAGTGGTTACTGATCCCAGAAATCATTACTAACTTGAGCAGTATTTGCATACAGAAATAGTCCCTTTGCTAACACTGCTGCAGTCCAGCTCTGAAATGTTAGGAAGCAGAAAGCAAGCGCTCTGGCTAGCTGGACCACTGTGCCTGCCCACCACCCTGCTCGTCTTCAGGCAGGAGTCTCCTCTCTATTCCTGCTACAAAGCTGCTCCCTTCCTCCTTATTCTATAGAGAACAAAGGTTTTTAGGGAAGCTAAGATGAAAGAGGAAAAGAAAAACCACCCTCACTCCTATGGAAGGCAGAACACTACATCAGTAAAAATCTGTTTTATGTATATTTGGGGAGGCTCTTGTGAGATACCATGTAAAAAAAGAACAGCGAGCTCCTCCCGAGTGAAGGTCACAGAGCCAGGGTCTCCACCGCAGTGCCCCCGTCCCTCCCTGTAAGCCGCAGCACAGCACACAGCACTCCGCCCGCCAAGCAGACATTGCAGATTGCAGATAAGCGGCAGCTGTAGAGATATGGCTTGGCCTGGGTGAGAACTATTTTTAATATCTATACCTTTGCCAAATTTTTGTATTAGTCAACTGTAATACAGAAAAATACAAACACAGTATCAAATATAATTATTCATTTCAGAACCGGATGCTAAAGAAAATTAGACTTCTATATATCTGCACAAGAGCAGATCCTTTACCACCCTGAGTATCTACTTTGTCTGTGTTACAATGTGACATCAAGAACCAACCCTAGCATGCAGAAACAGATTTAAACTAAGGTCATGTCATCATGCAAGGTCCAAAGGGCAACAAGGTATAAAGCAATACAAGTTGAAAATTGTAAGAAATCAGTCATCAAGATTGAAGTTTCCACGCATTTCTGAGATTCCACTGGTTACAGCTATCCTAAAGGCTTGTCAATGGGGTTTTCTTGTGGCTGCTCTGAGCATTTACATTTGGGAGCATCAGTTTCCATTTTCTTTTCCTGTGATTATTTTCAGTGATCAACTGAGCTATGACTATCAAACAGTCAACACAAGTTTACTTAGTGATGTGGTTGCAGAAGTCAAATCAACATTTTGGGTTTCCCGGACATTTTGAATACCTCATTCTAAACATCAGGATAGTTATTTCTCAATGAAGCATTTATGTCATGGTCACAGCAATTAATAAAGCATCTTGCCATTATTTCTGCATGCCCCATTTCTTTTAAGCATGGCAAGTGTGCGAGTTAATCACCTCGTCAGGACAGCTGGAAGAAAAATGCTGCACCACCATCATACATTCTGGCCACAACTAGTAATTGCACTGACGAGAGGATTAACATGACACAGGCTGGCATGAAAGGGAATGTATGCCCGGTACGTTGCGTTCTTGGCAAGTCAGTGCTATGGAAATAGATGCCTAAGCTAATAATTCTCTTAATTCTGTAAAAACCTCAGCACAATGTTTTTTCAATCCAAATATATTTTACTTTCAGACCAGAGACATTAAATCCAGCTGCTACTAGGTTCTCTTTTTATTCTTTTCATCTTCTATGGTTTATCTTTTCATCTAAAAATATACAGTAAAACCAACTCAGACAAAGAAAGCCTGCCCAGACTCCTCCATACCTCTCAGGTCATCAAGCAGCTACAGAGGGTGGGTCTCAGCTCTTCAGAGCGGATGATAACAAGGTCTGTAAGTACCTGCCACAACAAGCCCTCCAGATAACCCAAGCAGCTCTGGCTATCTTTCCAGGCCAGGGGATAAGGGCAGTACAAGGGTGCTTGTTTCTAGTCAAACGTGACATTGCTTTGCCCACGAGCTACGTGTCTGGAGAGACACAAAAAGAGACAGAGAACTGACCTTCCTTACTGTTATGGATTCAAAGATTTGCAAGCTTGTTCCTGAAGGAAGGGAAATCCATTAATTTCATATCCGTTAACTTTGGATGTAGAATTCCACTGATTTCTATTTTCTGTGTGTGCATAAATGTACATGTGAACACACACATGTGTGCATGCTCCCATGGGGCATATTTCTCTAATCTGCAGAACTGGTAAAACTAACTGAAATCTGTCACAACTCGTGAGCCTGCATAACAAACCTAGAACCTATGACTTTTGGAGTGACTACTGGGAGGGAAATGAGCTCAGAGGGTTTTCATCATCATTCCCTTGGTAACGGGAACTCATTTTTTGCTATCATTCCCTCAAACATACTTGACTCCCCTTTCCAATGCAGGCAGATGATCCGCTTCTCACCGAGCTGATTATTACCAAGATTCTTGCAGGGGAGGATGCAGCAGAAAACCGTTTCCTGGCATTTATCCTTTATCTCCTGCCCACTTCAAGGCCTTTGTTCCCATACCACAAAACACACTTTGCACTTGCTTGCAAACTACTTGCAAGCTTTCTGTAAGCCAGAAAGCCTGACATACAGCTCCAGCTTTCGTATTCCCTTATTTTAAGGGCACTGAAACTGTTTTTACCTCCTAACAATGGGTAAAACTTTTATTAAGTGAAACCACACTTAGAACACAACAACTCCATTGAGAATAACCTTCTTACTCAGCTTTTAGATGTATCAAATATTACTATGAACATTTCTGTACTAGCTATTACAACAGCCTTTAATTTCAGTTTAGTTTTTTTCTTTCCTTAACAATTAAGTAATTATTTTGCCCATCGCTGGTCAGCTTTTACCCTGACAGTATACTCATTCTTGACACCTCTTCAACAGTACACTGAAAATCCCAAACCCCACTGCTGGTATCGCTGGGTAAGTGGGGATTTTGCTGGTAATATGTCCGGAAAGGTATGGATAACTCATGTGATGAAGTAAATTTTTCCCAGATTATTTACCATAAGTGTATGACAGTCTTTAAATTCACCTGCAAAAACAGCATAGGCACAATTTGTACATTATACCATCAATTTATCATTGTATATTAATACTTGTCTATCTCTAACAAATGAGTAGCCAATCAGTGGGATTCTTCGCCTACTTAGAATTAAGCTTGTACCTACCTTGATGAATCAGATCTAACATTTCCTCACTAGACTGCAGAAGACATAAGAAAAAAAAGTTTCAGCTTTATCAATGCCTCAAGCAAGTTTATTTACTACATTACATATCATTCCTTTAATGTACAGCACTTGGTGCCACAGGGTACTGGCCCCAATCAGGATTTTGAGATATTATAGTTGTAAGTAAATAAGTAAAGCTGGTTTAAAACAAAAAACAAAACTATCACTAACAACAAAAATCACACTAAAGAGAAGAAAAAAAAAAAAGAAAAGGTCCATTTCTAAGCCATAACTATAGTAGCAAGGAAGTTAATAAAGCTGCAGGTAAAACTAGCAGCCACACAAAACCCCAATCTGCTATTAATGGAACAGAAAATATTAACTTTTCTACAGAATTTTTAAAAGCTCAACAATAGTCTCCGATACAGTTACATATTTGCTGCATAATTAGGTTAGAAAGCCCTGGAGGAAGGTCCTTCCTTTGTGCCATATTCTATTATGCCCTTACAATAGTCTGCCATAGATTTTTTCAGCCACATTTAACTCTCTAAGACTTTTTCAAAAGGTTATTCAGAAATAGCTACTTCCACATGCATAAAAATAAGGAGACCCACCAGACAGCAGGTTCACAAAAGCAACTCCAAACAGTGCATGTATGGGAGTTTTTAAGCCTGTCAATGGGAAATGACAGCGGCAGAGAGACTGGCAGATTCAAAACGTAACTACTTTAAAGCCTTAAAAACACCATCACAGGTAAATTGAGAACCCTAGACAAAAGAAGCAGTGGTCGTCTTCAGTGACAGCCTGTAAGTAGAGTCTTCTTGCACCAGGAAATTATATGTTCCTGATATACACTCACCATTCCTCCCAAGACAACCCACTGCACACATCAGTGGGCCTGAGGGTTCATTTCTCTGACATCCTTCCGAGCATGTCACTACCGCAACCTGCGTGCCTGGGCGGGCAGGAGCCCACAGCCAGCCCAGCCTGCCCGGCCGGCCACCCCCCAGTGTGCCCTTCAGGCACAGCGTCTCCAAATAAACCATCAGAGGGGCAAACTATGGCCAAAGAAAGCAAAGAGAATGAACTAAAAGTATCAGATGTGGGGTGAGAAGGTGCAAGATAAGCTCTCTCAAAATAAGACCGGTATTACTCTGCATTCTGGTTTCACAGAGGTGAAGCACGGCAGCTCGATAATTTTAACCATTAATCTCATGCATCCATGCAAAGCAGTCAGGTTTTGTCACCAGCTTTTATTTCAAATTGAACTTTCAATTTGTTGAAGTGTCAATCTAGGTGGCTTTGTTGGAAACCAATGAGGTGAGATTTTTCAAGCAATTATGAACTAGAACGAATTGCTGCATATGAGAAACTTGTAAACAACAAAAAAATAATAATAAAAAATAACCCTTTTCACTGTTCAGCAAAGCCACTGGTTACAAGCTTTAAACTCTAGAGATGCAGGTCATCGCCTAGCCATGCAGAAAACACACACAAGTCTCGTTTTTAAAAATTTGAAATACTTATGGAAGTAGTAAAAGTGTTTAGGGTATTTTCTTGGTTTTATTTTGCTGAAGTTTTTTTCTTGCCACATCAGGAGCCGCTATTTTTATGCTTTAGTTTTCAGAAAGCATGAAAAACCTGCATATAACTACCTTCCAGCTTTTTGCCTGCAGAGGGTCTAACAAGTTCCTGGCAAATCTCTTTGTTTATAAAGCATACAAACTGAGACACGGGTTAATGTAAATTAAGAATGGACTAAGCCTCTTACCTATTTCAGTGCTTTTTGCCTCTATTTTCACATCAAGTGTTTAAGAGGACGTGAAGAGATGTTATAGTGGCCAGTGACAGTAAAAAACAAATACATGTCCTTATTGGGAAGGGATTGTATTCCCATAGAATACAAATTTGGGGAATTTATTTAACAAAGAGTAGTGTATGTTGGCCGTGATCCAGCAAAGGATGCATATAAATCCAAATTAGCTAATTGCATTAAGGACAGATGACCGGACTGCGCCCTGCATCTTCTGCTGCAAGAAGCAAGTAACCTCCTCCTAGACTGCCAACCTCTGAAATGGCCTGGCACAGTGTAGCTCAGAATATTCCTGAGATTAACAAAGTCACGCCCCACCGCACTCCTTTGAAGTCTAGGAAATTTCTTTAATTCGATGAAAGAAAGTCATATTTCTGTGCAGATATGCTAGCTATCTTGAGCTAAGTCTTGCACACTTCATTAAAATTGTGTTTTCAAACAAGCAAGACCAGGGTGTGCTCCAGCTTTCCTTGCAAAGAAATTAAACACTGACAAGTTCAGCTCAAGGTCTCATTCACATGAATATTTCCTCAAAATTGCTTGGCCAACGCTCTATAAACCATGTTTGTTATTACAACTGATTTTCTCTTTGGTTAAACTAGGAATCAAGCTCTCTATTTAGCTCACGTGTGCTACTGAGTTCCTTTGGGAGCAGGATCACCTACTTGTATGATGGGCGGGGTGGGGGGCTAGAAAACCAGGAGCTGGTAAACACTACCGAAAGGTGGAAACGAGCACACTGCAGTCCTGTGAACACACCTTGGTTCCTAACTGAAGCGTCTCCCATCACCCCCCAGTTTGGCTGAAGAGTCACCACCACTCTGCCAGTTCTATGAAAACTCCAGGATGTAACCTATAAACAGAAGTTCATCTCCTGAAAATTCTATTTGTGCTTCTTTTCAAGTGAGTGGCCAAGGTCAGAGAGTTTCTTTATTCATGAGAACTTGACTTTTCTTCTCATAGAACCAAGGCCCAACAAATGTGTGTTTCCAGCATCCTGATTCAAGTACCTGCAAGGCACACAGCAGAGAATAGAAATTCTTCTAATTAGAGACCACTTTTCAAAAAAACTTTAGCCTTTGCTGCTGTCTTGCTCAAGGTCATACACTAAGTGGCTGGTGAACAAACAGATCTGCTAACTTTCAGCAGAATGAAGAATTAAAAACCAATTTAACTTCAGTACCAACCTTTGCATTTGACACTGTCAAAATAATTTTCTGTTTTAAAGCTGCAGTAGACTGAGTGAGGCAGCAAAAGAAAATTGTCAATGAAATGAGACTTTGTCATATTTTCTTAAACTACTTTCTAAGAAAAATCTTGATCAAGAATATTAATTAAGCAAACCATTAGTTCTAAATCCAGTATTTATGGTTCTACTGGATTATTAGCTTGGATTCTAAATTTAAATTAATAACTGAACCATGGCTTTCCTTAAGATATATTCTTCACATTAAACATGCAGCATCCAAAATATCTTAAACACACCCTACATTTTTTCCGCTCCTCAGAACACTGAACTTGGTGCATAACAAGTTGCATAGACTGGTGAACAAGTGGAACAGTGTCAGTATTTTTGTAATTTTATACTTTGCAGCTACTGTTCAATAAAAGTAATCACCTGTAATCATCCAGTATATTTTCTTAAAGATCATTAAGAAATTATTCTTGTAAATTAATCATTTTTTCACGTTAAAATATAATTGCCAGGAGTGCTTTATTGCTCAGTACTGAATGTATCACTTTTTCTACTTATTTTGTACCTCTTCTTGACGCATCATTCATCATCATCAGTGATGATCCTACGTCATCATGACATTCTATTTAAACAGTTCATCTGACATTTTAACAGGCACTATAAACCCATACTGAAAATAAAGCATGTCAGTAGCTGGGATGTACCACCTAAGCTGAAAGATTTCAGCAAAGTAGGAAAAAATGTTCTGAATGCAACTGGCAGGTCTTGGACACTGAATAAAATCCATATTTCTATTTTAAATTATCTTGGAATTGAAATAAAATCCACTTCTGTCTTAGTATCAATTTTATTGATATTGGTCGTCTCATGTGCTCAGTCTTTAATATACACTACATTCCTGCTAGAATAATCGTATAGCCATCAAGGATTTGCCTCTGATTTACACTTATGCTCAAACACAGAATTTGCTTCACTGCTGTCCTTGTGACTACTGATGCAAGGAAGGGCTGCACAAGTTTTGCTATAACAGTAAAAGAGTATTTTTTCAGCTGCACAGCCAACCAACAAAGAAAGAAGAAATACTGGAGTCACACCTAAATTTTTTTTTCCCCAATGAACTACAGAGGGAAATGAATTCCAAGAAAATTAAAGATGTTATTTAGGTCAAAACAAAAATATTTTATACTTTATTAAATCCCATTAATTTGGTCTCTTATTTGGAAGGTTTACAATTCAAGTTCAAATCTACCATCTATGACTCTCATCACAAATTTTTCTAGTCAGTGTGAATCTGATTGTTTAAGAAAGCGGGAAGAGACCGACACCATGTAGCTGCTGCCCTCATGCTCCCTTATTAGACCACCACCTAGTAAATGCTGATTATTTCCATGATTTGAGCTAAAGCACTGTGCTAGAAGAGCACATGAAGCAAAGGTGCATGAACACGTGCTGCTCTGCAGCACTGCTGCCTTCCAAAAGGTGGGAGCAAGCACAGCCTAGAGGACCTTTAAATACACAGACTGCCCAAGTCTCTAATGCTAACTTCCTTCATCAAGCCTGCCAGTGTTCAAGTGAACATGTGAGATTGTAAAATGTTTTTTTTATAAGCCTTCCTGCAAACGTGGGGGAGCTAGAAAGTAGATTTAAGCCACTTTCTCAACTGTTGCCCTTGTTCAAGGGCCTCTTCTGTAGCTCACTGACATCTGAATCTTACCATCAACTCCTGCTGACTTCAGACCAGACTCCGAACATCTCTGAACGTAACACTCTTTGAAAGATTGTTCTGCTCTGCCTACCGGAATTCAAATTATTCTGGTTATCACTTAGGAAATATTGTTCCTTTAACTTTCTTTGACAGATAAAAATTGGGCACATTATAAAAAGGTCTGTAAGCTATTACAGATGGCATTTGAGATAATACATGTCCTTTTGCCAAGATACACACTACCCAAAGCATGGGAGTCTGAAAGCTCACGGAAGTTTAACAATCGACAAGCCATGATTGACACAGCTCTGCTCCTAGTGCGAAATGGCCTATTTAAGGCTTGCCGGGATGCACTGGCTCGGCACAAGGACTGCAGCAGCATCACTGCTTGCCTCCTATGTGGATTTAAGAACTGGCACAAAAGTACAATGCAGAGAGTCCCTGCTCTCATTTTCCACGCTGTCATCTCTAAGCACGTGCCACACAGACAATCTGACATGGCCTTATTTCACTGAACCAAGAAATGTTATTTCTGGTGTGGCATTTCATCACGGAGAGTTCCTGTATTTCCTCTGCTATCCCCCTTGTGCTGGGCTTTCATGCCATCACAGCTGTGCTAAGGGGAAGTCCATCCCACCCTCAACACCAGGCATGAAATCTTTGTTTTGGTGGATGCCCCACTGTAGATAAATAAATAGAAAAATACAGAACTCCAGGCAGACAAATGGAAGAAAGAAACACTTGCAAATACCTGAAAATGGTAAGTGCATCTAGTTTAAACCTTTCGTAGCTGCAAATATTACAAGGGATTTTATAGTTCCTTTCTCTTTTCCATTAACATCAACATCAAACCCCGACCTTTATTCAATGAAGTTATGGAAAGATTTTACTTCTCTGTAGTAAGATGACTTTCTTTACTAAATCATTTATAGGAGGAGTACTAAAAAGAATCCCTGTCACAAAAGTGGGAAAATGAGATAGTTTCTCATTTTTAGCGAACTTGTAGGGGAAAAAAAAGCATGTTAAAACCAAAGGAAAACAGGTATGAAGATGAGTCAAAAAGGTTCATTCCCATGGTACACATCCAAAACATCTATATTCTAGTTAGCTTAAACCTGGAATAAAAGGTCCCTTTCAGACTGGAAAAGTTAAGATAGGTGAAAATAACACATTTGAGCATTTTTATATGCATCAACCTTTGACTTAAGTAATTAACTGAGCCAGATACTTCCTATGGCAGACACTGGATTATGACAAGCTATCTTGGTTCAACAGAGAGAGGGGGAAAAAATGTTAAAAATAATATTATTTCAATATAAGTGGAATATTTTCAACAGAAGTGCACACGTCCTTCTGAAAAACTTCACATCCTAAACTGACCTTCTTATTCCTCATTCACCATGTAGGAGGTAGCAGCAGCATGTATGTGCATGCTGTGTGCCCAGCACAAGATGAAAGTGATTCATTACTCTGAATGCTTAGGCAACAGATGCCAGAAAATCTAATATAATCTGATGAGAGATAAACTAAGGCTGCAGTGTTGAATATCTTCTAAGAGATTTGAAGGATTGTATTTTAAAGCAATATACTGGTTTTAATGTGGCTTATACACAGAATTTTACTACAGAAAGAGCTCCATGTTTTCAAAACCATACGAAGGAGATTATTGGGTTGCATTTTTCTTAAGAGGAAAAAAAGTGTGAGGTGTGGACTCTAAGTGATCTCTAGTGGACTTGTACAAAGCGAGTTTCTATTTTACTGGCTTAGGCAGGACAAGAGCAAGCAGTACAAAAGGTTACCACAGTGCTGACAACTTTTCAATCACCAAAAGGGGTGTTAGATTTGAAAGACTGACCATGAGATGAAAAACCTTATACCATTAAGAAGCTCCCGAGACTACTCTTCCTCCCATTACAAGGCCACGTGCTGGCAAGGGCTATTGACTGGGGTAACCCACCATGCCACCAACCACCCGCAAGGTCAGGGGCACACGGGTCCTGCAGCAATACACACAACACCTGATCCAGCTCTGAAACAGGTGGCAGCAGGCCAGGAAAGGAGAGCTTACCTACCCCTTCCTGAGCCACTGCTCATAAAACCACTGTACTCATTACTTGTTCGTGTACAGCAGCTTTTACACTTCTGGAGCTACAAGCCAAGGTGTTTCAAGTGCCTGAGTTCAACTTTAGGCACATTAAATGAAATATCTTTATCTACATGACTACAGGAAACTGATAGGTACCATCTACCTCCAGTAGTAAGGACTACAAGACCTAGAGCTAGATGCAACAATGGCCTACAAGTCAGAGATGTGAAAGGACTAACTCAAAGTTCATGAGCTCTCAGAAAGCTGAGACAAATTCTTCTCATGTCAGTCCACCTATTGATTTGTCTCCTTTTGCTGCTTGTATTATTGCAGTTAAAACTTTGCTTTCAAATCTACAACTTCTTTAGAAACTTTAAAGAACTAGAAGTTCTCTTGTTTTTATCCTTCCAAAGTCCTGTCTCTGGCAGGCACATGGTAGACTTCTCAGCTACAGGTCTTCTAAACAAGATTTTATCCCTAAAATAGGCAATAGAAAACTTTTATTTTTGTCATATTAACAAAAGGCAATAAAAGCATACCTTAAAAGAACAAATGCATTAATATTTTCAAGAAATATTAGCCTTGGACTTGTCATCTTCTGCAAGGAAGCTCCTCAGACCAAGACACCAAATACATACAAGGAGGAGTATTATTATTATTAATTATTCATACAGCACTGATAAATCTCTAATTTTACACAAAATCCAGTAGAAAGACTGCCAAGATATTACAATCCTCAATGATTTAAGAAGGTATAAAAATGTTCAGCACATTGCATTTTAAATACAAGAATGGCATGGTTCACACCTAGTGCTGCACTGTATTAACTGAAGCATGTTCCATCAACCAAGAAACATTTCTAACTTCTCTTATAGCACAAACTCTCAATGCACTAATTTCAAAACATATGTACACAATCAGCCCTTCTTGTACCCACCTAGAAGGAAATAATTCACACCATGAGTAGTTACAGCATTAATAACTACAAAACTAGATACTTTATTACCGTCATCATTTTTGAAGACTGTTGGTCTAGTTCCCTTTCAGAAAGCAGAATGATAAAGCTTCTTGTCACATTCTTTAAATAGTTCAGGTTTATTGTTCTTCCTATATATAAAAGCCAGTAGAGCAATTCAAACCTCACTCTGTACCAGTCTGGGGATTTCTAAACTGACCTGTCCGTTCTTACAAGTTCCCCTACAAGCCATTCACCTGAAAGCATGACCTGACTGAAGCATCTCACACAAAACATTTCCTAATCTTCCTCTTCTCGCAGTTCTCTACATGAATTAATTGCTGACTTCTAGAATCATCAGTCCCAGCTGTAAGGTAAGTTCATACCTATCTATCCAACTTCTTGTAAGGTTGATTCTAACTCCTGTTAAAAGACAAGCCACTGGGTGACAGGGGCTTGTAAAATGTTACGTTTCAGTACTCAGCAATTTTTACACAGTGGTATGTTTGGGATTTTTTTCCAATATGCTGAAGTCAACCTTTAAATAACTTTGCAGCCAGTAAAATAGGCATCAACTACCAATATGCTGAGTCAAGAATGTAACAGAAAGTCAAAAAGTGACACGAGAATTGCCATGTTGGTAATTAAATCCACGTTTAAAACCTCCGATAACCTCTAGGTGCAAGGAATTATTTTGATTTTTCTAAGGAAGAATAAATGTCTTATTTCTACCAAAAACTATTCTGACAGTAATTCTGCACCTTAACATTGATATCCCCGAGCTGGTAAGTGGGAGTCACGTACAATGGAGGTGCGTACACACTGTAAGAAAGGATAATTCAGTACTAGGAAAATCAGTGGAATGGATGATTGCACAAGTTGTTCTGCATTTTGGTTATGCCATCTACAATCTTTTCTTTACAGAATATAACATTTTAAGAGAGGGACGAACTGAAGATTTATGAATCCAATACTTCTACTGGAAATATTACACTGTTTATCTTCCAATTCAATCAGCCTCTGCAAACTTAAGGTAAGCAAATAGTCATAGGAGTAAGCACAGTCTCAGTTCTATTATAACTTCCCAGAATCAATGAGCTACAATGCAAACGTTTGCCCACAAGCATAAGAAGCAGCAGCCCTGCCCGCACTGGCACTGATCATGACTAATAGAGACCTGACACAGGAATGGATAGCACAGAATGAAAATGACGGCTACGCGGCTTTGTTTCATTTGTTTCCATTTTCAAGTAATAATACAATATAAAATTGTATATTATTTTAGCTGCTAGAACAGGTGGCATAAGGAGAAAAATAATTTAAGATCTTATTTGTATGAATATGTGGTCACGTTCTGCAATATCCTTCACTTCATACCAACAAAATGTAGAATTAACTGATTCTGAATAAATTGTGCTTTTTCATCACCTAAATTTCCTGCTACACATCCAAACCCCAGCACTCCTGCACAGACAGCAGAGCACACCCCCACTGTGACATTCAAAACACCTTGGTGAGTTTGCCGTATCAGACCAACAACTTCACCAGGCACGGCCTGAAGCAGAAACACTGCATGTCCTTCAGTTCACTGTTCAGAGTCGTGCCTTTCTGCCCCACCTGAAGTCTTTAAAGAAAATCAGCGAATGTACATTTGCGGAGATGTGCCATCAGTACAAGCCCCCCGGGATTACAGTAGGATTCCACATGTGTGCCTTGGCCATTTCTTTTCCCTCTACCAACTTTAAACACGATCCTTTGCTGGAGCAGCTCAGCTGAGGCAGCAGCTGAGAAGGTCCATGGGGGTAATTCCACCAGCAGGATCCTCCAGGCTGGTGCCTCCAGACCCTCTCGTTTGCTGAAGCTGACATTTTTCTTTCTCGTCACGGGTTTCTTCAGCAGCGATAACTGGCTGAATGAAAAATGCCTTGTGTGAAAATCCTGTAGGATGACATTAACATACTCAGCTAATACAACTTATTTCAAGAAGTGTTCATCCCTACTCAGATCTGCATTGTGTTACTGCCTTATTGTCAGACTTTCTTAATTTGCTTAAAAAATATATTATATGCCTCCTGCCACAGGGGACAAGCCAAAGCCTATATAGATGCCAAACACAGAACAAATTGTGCTACTGAAATTAGATGAGGATGGATTTTGCGCATAGACACAGCAACTCAGCATTCAGATGAATTTATTGCAAAGAATACAAGGCATGTAATGTTTGTCACTCTCATTTCCTGCTTCCATCTGTTTAGACCCAGTTGAAATCTGCTCCTGTACATTATACAACCCCTCTTCTCTGGGTCTCTCTGATTATGACCATAAAAGGTGAGCAATGAAAAGGCTAACGTTAGATCTGGTGCCAGTATTTTCTACACAAAGAATTACAGTGCCATTTTTGCAGTACTGTGGGGTTTAGAGACAAGTCGAACGCCTAGCAAAATTAAAACAAAAATAAAGCAGAAAAAAAAACGCTTTCACAACCTGCTTCTGAGGCTGTTACGTGCTACTGAAGCAGTGGCATTCTTCAGCAATAAAACCCAAATGAAATCTACAATTAACTTCACTGAGAGAAATATGAAGCATCACAAGAGAGAGAAATGGGCACAGACCCTGCTGGTTTACTATGATCTTTCATACATGGAAGTTGAATTAGACTGGAATTTTAATTGCATAAGCAACTCATCACAAATACTAGCTAGATGATTTATTAAAATGAAAGTCATCAATATTATCTTTAATACAAGTGCAGAAAGGATATGGATGAGTGTATTCTATTAGTTTCTTTAACTCTAAGGGAGGACCCACATTATGTAAAATTTCTGAACCTGCTGGATAGTGCATCCAGCTCATCCTCAGTCATCCACATGAACCTAAACAAAACTAGCTCTCTAAATTAAACCGACACTATAAACTTATAACTGGCTACAAAAAGTTGCGTATCACTATCAGAAATATCAGGAAATTCAAGTACACTGTTTCCTCTCAACACTGTCGCATCCTACTTTTGTTTCCCATAGTTTATGCTCTTGCCAACTGATTAATCTTTGTTACCCAATTTGGGATTATGCAAGTCAACATTCGATATATAATTACAGGAAACTCAAACCCAAAGTTTAAATAATAAATAACAGCTTTCATTATCTAAATAACTGTTTTCAAGCCCTTTATTTTCCATTTCTTCACTGATAATTTTTGATACATACAATATAGCAATTTTCTAACACGACACAAGCAAAGCAATTATTTCACCCAGTAAAAGGCAATGGCTTTTGCAACACAGATATCATGACTGCTTCCTCTTCTCTTAAAATTATAAACGTTTAGTTTCTTCAAGGAACAGGTCAGGCTAAATATGGAGAAGTTTGCAGCAATATGACTAGGCTACAACAAGATAAATTCTGTGTAGCTCTGCTAGGAGCGTTCTCACTAGAGCAGGGATTAATCATTCTAACTGGGTAACAAGGAGGCGACAAAAATCTAAATAACAATTTCATGATAAAAATAATGTGGACGAAATACTAAGAAAAGACATACAAAGTATTTGGACAACTTAAAATGACAACATATTTAACTAACCACAAAAATGTTCTCAGAGTTCTCATCTATAAGAACTGTTGAGTCACGTATCAGCCCTGAAAAGTGACACTCCTGAAATTCTTCCAAGAGACTCCTTATAAACAAACCTGTTTATAGCAGTAAGGGTCAGCATATTTTATTAAAACATTCTGTACATATTCCCTTTCTCAATACACAGACACCCCCTGCATGTGGCAACTGCATATTAATAACGCAGGAAGATTGATTGTTAATGGGTTCTGTGATTCTCACCACATCTGTCTCTGTTTCGGCAGTTGGTACAGAAACGCTGTAGTGCTCTCCAACACTTCTGTGGCAAGAAAACAATCCCCAGGCCAGATGTTCTCCTGCATCTTTTTCCTCACTACAAGGCCAATTAGTATCCAGATATTCATAAGGAAAAACCTTTACATTCTGTTTTCTAAGGAGGTACAATATCAAGTTTTGTTGCAATACTTTAAAAAAAACAAGAGTTGGCTAAGAGATCTGCACAATGCGAGCTCTAAGGGTTAAGACAGAAAATATCAAAAGCATTGTTCTAAACCATTCTAGGAGAAACATTTACACATTCTTAGCATTGAAGAGAAACAATAAAATTTTATAAGGTTTAAATAAAACAAGTCCAGTAGCTAATGCTAAAAGTTGGCATTTTACCAACTGCCAAAAGCAGATCAATAAATAACCATCTTAAACCAAAGTAAAAGGGCTTAGCAACATATTATCAGTAACCTGCCATGCCGGGAAAGGACACGGGAAGTACAGTGCTGTGCAGATGCTGCTGTTGCAGTGGGGAAATGCAGCCTTTCTGCACAGCAGGGATACCCTTTGCTGCCACTGGAGATGACAAGTAGCCACTCACTGTGTCTCCCAGGAGCGCGTCCAGTGCAGGAGAATGGGAAGCTACAAGCTGCTGGAGAGGGTTTTCAGGGAACAACCGAGGTGCCTGCCCTGTTGGGAATTCCCCAGGCGTTGGCTGCCCATTGCGGGAGACACACTGTGGTGCTGGATGAACCCATGGTTTGACACCAGTGGAGGGGATCTCCCACCTCCATCAGGACGGGACAACGAGCACTGCTAGAGCCAGGAAATCAGGGAAATGCATTTAGCAGGGCAGGGTAAATACCACCACTACAAAACTGTTTGAAGTCAACCTTAAGCTTCACACATGAGGCAAAAATAGCAACAGCTTCCTATGCCTGAAAGCACAGAATTTATAGAGATAAAAGGAAAGTTGGAAGATCTGCTCTAGGATAGGCCATACTAGAAGAGACATGTATAGGAAGTCTAATTTAAGGAAGCAACTTTGAAGGATTCCTGGTGCACGGGATGATCACTAAGAAATCCACTGCAGAAGCAGGCAAATGCACCCAAGGTTAAGCAGCCACAGCTGCCAAGTTTACTGCCTCAAAAGAGAACTTCAAGTCTGCAAAGGGACACAGTACGAGCACCTCAGCCCAACATATCTTAACCCACTACCTTGTCACACTCAGACTCTTTAATTTAAGCTTTGTATTTTACTGGAAAGCTAAAATTTTTTGTAAATACCATTTGAAATTAGCTATCAGCATTAATGATTGCTAACTCGGGCATCTCAATATCCAGAGGAAAGTCCAGGGAAAAACCCCGAGCATGGAGAGCTGAAAGTGCCAAGTGGAACTGCTGTGAGCCGCTAAGGACAGCTCTTGGAATACCACCAAACAAGGCACATCCAGAGCCATTTTCCACCTGCCAGCACAAAACAGGAGCTCAGTGGTAGGGGTGGGGTATTTTTGTTTGATTGGGTTTTTTAGGGGGTTTGTTTTGAATAAGGGAATTAAGAGACCCAGCTTGAAATGCAGGAAATGGTACCACCAGTCTCTTATCCAACAGCCCAATGGTTACAACATTCATCTGAAGCATGAAATATCCTCCTCTGCTAGAAGAGCTTTTCTCCTAAACCAGAAATTTTTCCACTCTTGCATCTGCACTGCTTCACTGTTTAGGAAATACTTCCAAGCATCAGAGGCAGACACAGATGAGTTGGACCTAAGGGCAGCTCCAGTCCTACTCCAGGAACACAGGACTTCACACCACACACAATTTCAAGGGCACAAGAGTTTCCCCTGTGCAGACAGCCCAACAGCCAGGGAGCTCCGGCACCTGCAAGCACCTGCTCGGCCTGAGGGAAAGGTTGAGCCCAGCACCTACACGATGGATAAATGATATGGCCCACCAGCCTGCTGGAAAAGGGACAGACATTACCACTTCACCTTCCCTGGCTGAAAAACACTTGCCGGAACTTAAAATCACCATGGAATAAGGAGTATTTTTAGCATATTTACTGTCTTGCCCCAGTAAAATATTGAGGACTATAGCACAGGACTCATCAATATCTATAGAATAAATAGTAGATGTGTTTGGATGAAAAGAACAGAACTACTGCAGATGATTTCACAAACCAGTCACACATGACTTGATATTTAGTAAGCAAAATTAGTCAAATGATAAAGTGAAAAGAAGAGATTAATGGCAGGACCAATTGCAAACCACAAAGGATTGTGACAGATTTTTGGTTATGCATAGTGAATTTCAAAAAAATACCTACCACCACTACATGTTTTAATAAATACTAATTAAACTTTTAACGAATGAAACAATTAACAATTACTTCAAACCAATTATATCAGAGTGGGTGTACATGTGGCTAAATCAGTGCCACATATCAGTTCAAAAGACCATCACAAAATTGTGACTTGTTGCATTGAAATCTCTCCACTCAAAACCCTACAAACACTGTTCTGTGCTTCAAACAGCTTCACCTTATCTCTTTAAGACCGCTTGACTATCATGCATTGCACTGTCCCATCAGTGATCCTATTCTTTTTTATTTAGTGGGGTATTTCTAAATTGGTTTAGAATGCAATAAACAGAAGGTCAAGCACAGAAGTTATTTATAGCAACAAACAGCCACTGCTTGTTGTTTTCACCTCAGTACATTGCTGCCAGTGCCTCACCTCACTTTGCTACTTGGTCTTTCCAGCAATTTATGACCTCAAAAGAGAAGCAGCTTATCCCTTGGTTACTTGAAAAATAGGATAATGTAAAAGGTCTAACAGTCATCAGGTCAGTGATCCCAAATAAATAGGACAGAAAACAGTTGAGCAACTCATCTCACCCACAGAAAAGTGATAGAGAAACAAATAATTTATTGATTAGTGATATTTTTTTCTCTTTTACCCAGAAGATTTACTCTGTGTGGGTTTTTTTCAGGTTAAAAAGTCCCTTGTTAAAATGTCACCTTTTTCTATATCTAATCACCCTTGCCTTTAATCACTTTATACAGAACTTTTCACAGATTTAAGTCTGTGGTGACTCAGAACCAAGAGTAACATCTTAAAAGAAAAAAAGTAACAGGAAAAAGCATTGCTGAGGATTAACGTAAGTGGTTGAGCTTTGTTTATTTGTTAAAAAGGGGCTGTGCAGAGAGCACTGTGAATAACAAAACTGCAATAACTTTTCTCCTTCTTAAAGAGCAATTACTGTGAACATTATGTTTGGAATTCAAGGATTTTTCACAGAGAAACTGCTCAACATGCATGCAAAGTCCATACAAAGACAGGCAAACAAGTCCGCAGGTTTAGCAAGGTCAGCCGGTATTTATCGCTGGACTCGGAAGTAGGGCCCTACCGCCGGCACGCAGCCTCGTGCTCAGACCTCCAAGGCCCTGGTTTCCATCACAGTGAGCTGGACGTTGCAGTGAGGAGCACAGCTTGAGGGAAGGCGTACTGGGTCTGGCTGAGCTGGAACTGGTTTTCCCCTATAGCAGCCCTCATGGTGCTGTGGTTTATGTTGGGAGCTGACAGGGTGTTGATAGCACCCTGGTGTTGTGGTTACTGCTGAGTAGAGCTTACACAACACCAAGGCTCTTTCCAACATTTCCACCCACACACAGTGGGATGGGGTGGGAAAGATCTTGGGAGGGGACACAACCAGGACAGCTGACCCGAACTGACCAAAGGGATATTCCAGACCATATGACTCGGCTCAAGTATAAAGCTGGGAGAAAGGAGGTGGGGTCACCCTTGGTCCTCCGAGGCCACCACTATGTGTATTGGAGCCCTGCTGCCTGAGAAGGCCTGACATCACCTGTTAATGGGAAGTAGAGACTAAATCTGTTTTCTTCTTTGCTTCCATGTGCAGACCTTTGCTTTGCTCTGTCTATATAAAAACTGCTTTTGTTTTACCTACAAGGGTTGGGTTTTCTTTTTCCCTATTTTATTTTCTTTCCCCTCTTAAACCTGTTGAGAAAAAAGTGGGAAGGGGGCTGGAAGTGAAAGATCAACTTGGTGGGTAGCTGGCATTTAGCCAAGGCCAAACCACCACAGTAGTGCATGGCCCAGGATCGTCTGTGTCCTTCGCCGAGGGCTGCACTGCTGGGGGACACCAGGGACAGGCTGGCTGGGGAAGCAGGAGAAGCAGCCAACACCAGTGAAACCTGCTCCAGACAGATGGTGCTTCGCTTCAACTCTAATTACAGGAAAACAGGAGAAAACGTGCCTGACGTCACAGGCTGCCTTGCGACGGCAGAGGAATGGTGTGGATGATCACGTGTAACATATGCTCTTGTACATGCAGTAAGCAAATTTCTGTTATTAATCAGAATTGCTATTTACAGAATAATCAACAAGGGCCCCCTTTGAATGAATCATGAAAGTGCTGAATAAGAAGAATCTCAAATAATTTACCATTTTCTCTGCAATTACAGGACATTAAAATAGACTTCATTTTCCAGGCTTTTAACTAGCAGACTTCCAAGATGTACAGCTAAAACCTAAATCCTGAAACAGCTATCACAACAGTGACAAGAGAATGTCTATAGTGTCAGATTGAGACACCAATTCATGCAAACCCTGAAAAAATTTGCAATCCCTGAGACTCAAAATGATCCTGATGGGAACTTGGACAACAGGATGTGAATACAGCAGTGAGGAAGAGCACATGCGACTGTGCTTATGGAGACCAGGTATCTGCAAACACCCTGTGCACCACAACTGCTCTGTTAGCCATTCACTACAGTGCTGGGATGTCTGACTGCTAAAGACAGTGATTTCAAACATAAGATACTATGCTTTGAATGTTCATTTTTATTTTTTTATTAGAGTAAAACTTTTTCATGAGGTGAGATGCTGCATATACTGTTTTTGAAAAAGTTACTTTCACTGCTTTCTAGTGTACACTGTATTAAGTAGCTGTTCATTCTCAAACTGTACTGTCCCTGAAATATGAGTATCTCAAAACAAGCTTGAAACACAGAAACTTCAGTCTCTAACTGCTTTGTTTGATACTGAGAGTGAAAATCCGGAGCGCTTCTAGGAAGAATGAAAGCCATTTGGCCCAGCATGGGACGATCCGTTCACTATACCATACTCCCTACCAGGCTGACTAATTAGTTTTTTGAATGACCCAAGTGTTTTTGCCACAACAACCTTAACTACTAAGCTATTCTACACTTTTTAATTATCTGGAACAAAATAAAACAAAAACCAGGAGAATTACCCTGAAATACAGAGCGAAAACAGAGAATAAATTCACATACCGAGAGAATAAAGTTGCATGCCACGTAGTGACCAATGAGGTCCTTAAGACGACACCAACCAGAAAGGAAATAAGATGTTTATCAGAATAAGAAGTTCTTTAAAATGGATGGATATAAGAACAGGTGGATGCTTAGCAGAGAATAAAAAGATTAGCGAATATGTGGAAAGGGAGTTTTTAAATTATCATTGGAAGACTAAAGAGACCAGTGTTGGCTCTGAACCTATTTGTGAGGTAACAACTCAGCAGTCAGATGTCAAGATAACATAACATTTCCCATGTTACCAGGTGGGACTGTCTCCAGTTTCAACTTAACTCTCTAGTTTCTCATGTCACAACTCAGCCAAAAGTCCTGTAAAACTCTGTGGCCTCTCAATGCCACATGTCAGTTTAGCTCATTAGGGAACAGGCAAATTCTTTCCTTCTGAGGGTGTACCGACACCTTGCTACAAGCAGTTGTACTGATACTACTGTCTGATCCAAAAACCTGAAGGATACTACAGAACAGAGGGGAAAACCTCTTGAACTACCAAGTCACTCAAAAGACCTGTTACCCCAAACTCTAAATTCCACATTTGTCAAACTCAGGAAGAGGGTTTGAAGTTTCAGCCGCCTCTCCAGCAAGAGCCTGCTGGGTATCTGCTCTACCGTGCTGTTCTCTTACACAGGGTGTGAAATGCTGGCGGGGGTTTAAAGGAAACATACTATATGAACTGACTCAGAGGAAATTCAGATGACCATAATGCACCAATTACTGCAAATAGTAGTTTTATGCTTGCCTTTTTTTTTTTTTTTCTTTCTGAAAATGTGTTTTGGGCCATATGATTCAAATACAAAGGTTCAAATCCAAGCAGTGGTTTCTTTAATCTCTTACTTCTCGTGGAATAATGGGAAATTGTGAAAGCCTCATGGAAGTATTTAAGTCCTGAGATTTGCTCCCTTCCTCAGCATGGTGCCAACACTTACAAGGCTGATCCTACTTTTTTGCTCGGTACACGTCTCAAGCATTTATCTTATTGATAAATGCAGTCATAGATTTCTCTGACACTCAAGCTCCTTGATTTAAGTCTTTCAAGGGGAGTCAAACTTTTCTTTTCCTCAAAACCTTTCCAGATGCACAGATATAACATTCCCTGCTCCTTTGATTTGAAGCAGGAGAGCAAGGTACCTCAAAACTGCCATCTTTTTTTAAGACTATTGCATTTTTCATCAGATAATAGTAAATACCAGAAAAATCACAAAGCAACAGAAAGCCCAGGAAAGGATGACATAACCCAAGGCAAACAAATTGGCTTCCTTTTTCAAAGCAGTCTCATGTCCTACCAATAACCCATATCATTTTTAAGTTAAAAATGCATGGTAAGGTGTGTGTGACTTCCATGCCAGCAAGTGGAAAAAGAAAAAGAAAAAAAAAAAAATCATCATTCTGTATAGACAGCAGAAACATTAATATTGCATAATCTGCCCAAAAATAGATTAAGAATAAGGAATCCTCATGAAAGTGGTCTTAAAAGAGTCCCTCAAAAAAATGAATGTGAAGTCCAGATACTATGGACTTCATAATGAATAGTAAATCGGGTTGAACAGGAAGGTAGAAACAAAACAGGAATAAAATCAGATCTTCCTCATGCACTTTGTCAGCATTATACTAATAACAACCTGTTTTCACCAGAAAGCCAGATATTCCTTTTGCTTGGAGCCCTCACAATCCGACTCGAGTCAGTGCTTTGCAATCATGTCCAAGAAGAGTAACTTGGGACTGTAACAGTGGAAAGCAGAACTACAAGGTGACCTGACCTACTTGACCATGGCAGCTGCGTCGTTACTGGGTAAAACAGATTTTAGTCCATGTACAATTGTGACAATCAAGCAGACCATTCCCCACATCATGAAAAGCGCATAAAGGTCACTCATTCATAAAAAAAAAAAAAAAAAGATACACCAAGAGGCAAGTAAGCAGGAAGGGACATTATAAAGATGAAACACAAACCACCAACTTTAATTTCATTGCTTTGTGGGTTTTAGTTTAAGGCCCAATGTTATCTTAATGTGCTTCCTGGCTCCCATAATTAAATTCACTAATCCCCAGTCTTAAGGCATCAGCAAGTTAAGCTAATTTAAAGTTAGTACCTTAGCTTACATCTTTTTTTTTTTCCCCTTTAGCAAAGAAACAAAATTATTGAACTCCTTCTGTAACAAGTAGGTATTTTTTCTCTACTTTAATCTCTCCTTCTTCACTGTCCTCATTCTGTACTTTAGGGGTTATGAAGAAGGCTTAATATATTAGTTCATGAAGATTTAGATATATCTCAATACTTAACCAAGCTACAGGAAAATATCGCACAATATCCTCACTGCACGGCTGCTTGATACTCCCAAGCTGGTATTTATGCTGTATTTGCAATATCGCGCGTCTGTTTAATATCTCTTTTTTTCCTTGTTTCAGGGTGCTGGGATTCCTGAAGGTAATACCTGAAAAATCAGCATGTCACTCATACCTTCTAATACCGTGATCTTGACAGACTTCACAAGCTAAGCAGGATCAGTTCACCATCAATCTGCACACTGCAGACAAATACAATTACTAGATAAAAATCTCCGAGAAAGATGACTAGCTGGAAAAATAAATTTACCTTGTTATCTGCAAAGAAATCGCCTGAGTTTCTCCATCACTTCAAAATAATGTACGTAGGTCATCTTTTTAATTATACAGAGAACATTTCTCAAGCATTTCCAACTACACAATCTTCCACTGGCCTTTTCTATCAGCAGCGTTAACCGCCTTAAGACTCAATTTTAGCTTTGGCAATTATGTGTCCTCCATTTAAACTCCTTTTTGCAGTTCCAGTGAGCACAGTGCCATTTGCTTCCTGTCCCAAACCACAGCTCCAGTTCAGATGATTTCCTCAGCTACCCCCAGCCACAATGCAACAGGACACAGGCAGAAAGAGCAGCTGCAGTGGCAATCACCCCCAACAACAGATCCTCAGCCATGTTGAGCCAGAAAGGCTGTGCACAAAGGAGCTACAGGCGGATGCATTCATGCTGCTATCAAGGTAACATACTGAAGAGTTTGATGGGAGAGACACTAAAAGTTGCAAGGTCTGTTTTTTCCTTTAGACTGGCAAAGAGTTATGAGATGTGATCTGTAAGGTTCATCTTCAGTATTTATGAAATCTCTAACCGAGACCCAAAATTTCAGTAACAACTGCTTAACTACCAGAGCAATTTAAAAAAATTATCTCATTGCATGCCACACTTCCATTAATCAAAGCTCATGATTTTCTAGTGAAGCTTTTAAGTAATGTCCCACTTCCCCAGTGAGTTTCTCCTCAAATCACTTGTTAGATGCCACACAGTTATCCTTGTCCTATTCTTTTCCAGATGCTTCTCAACCAATGCAAATACCAGTAACACCATATGTGCAAAATGAATAAATACAGATTTTTCTTTCCTGTGCTTCTAACTGAACACCAGTAAAGACTTTTCCTGCCTCCAAGGAACTCATCCTTTTGCCTCAAACCTCCTAAATACACTGAACAATGAGGTTCATTAAGTAAAATCTGACCAGGAGCTTATTTTTCATTAGAATCAGTTCAGCAAATCCAGCTTCAAAGTCTGCAATGCACCCTTACCACAGGTAATTGTCTAGGTAAACAGTTAGCTGCAGATCAAAACCAGTATTTTCAAGAGGTCTATGTTTTATGCCCTCTACCTTCACTAACATGACTCCTGGCAAAGCATGGTCCCAGCAGAGGCAGCAGCCCCCAGCTAGCTCCAGCCAACATGGCTTTTTTTCAAATGACAGGTCAGTACTGTGTGAACAGCTCTGTTTTAACATCACATACAAGGGACCTCAACTATCTTCATGCTCAGAGCAAACTAAGGCAGGCATATGAAGCAGTGAGATGTCTGTACATCCCTGAACAAACACGATGGACACCCCAGAAATGAACTTCTAATGGCTCTGCATCCACAGAAACAGACCTCTCTACTCAGTGGGGAGGCAACCACACTGCAATTACTGCATTTAAAGGAAACAAAACCTCAGTATATACTATTACACAGAAGGATGGTCAAGATTTTGTGGAAGCTCATCTCCTTCTCCCCAAACTGCCCCTTCTAGACCTCTCACCAGTTAGGAGACAGGTCAGTTCTTCAGCTGGAAAGGCAAGCTCTCTAAGCCAATAGGTTGGTCTACTTCATACCTAGTACCTATTCAAATTATAGTTACCAGTAATAAAACATCAAAATACCTACAATGGACCATTTACAATGGTATTCCAAATGAATATTGAAGAGGGTTAGCACATGTGATAGAAAAGAAAGATACTTTTACCATTTATTCTTGCTAGAACAGCTCTGGCTTTGTAACACAATTTCCTGCTGATTTTTGTTAGTGCCAAACCCACAGCTAACCTACCTGTCCAGATGAAACCAAAATGATGGATTGCAAAAGTTATACACAAATAGCAGCGTATATATATTACAATAAGACCTTCAGTGACTGCTATCTTAATTAACATCTTATCTTAGTAGAACAAAACGTGCTGAGCTAACTCCAGAGGTCCACTCCTGCTGCCCAGGGGAGCGGGCACACTGCTGTCCCCTCCGGCGAGGGCAGGATCACTCCCTCGGTGCCCTGCAAGTGTGTTCCTTCTCCCAGCAAGGGGGATGAACCACATGCAGTATCCCAGCTCAGCAACGCCTATTTTACTGCCAAAGCAAACAGCAACTCATAGGACTGCGAGCAGGCAGTGATCATTGATCACTCTAAAGGATGGAACTGCTTGTTAAACTTTGGCTTACTCCATCACTTTTTTTTTAAACATTAATTAAACTTTAAAAAGGCAGTTAGGATAAGAAATTGCAGAAAAATTATGGTCATTTTATTGTTTATTCCCTAATTGCACAAGTAATGAGGCAAATTTAAAGTAGTGTACCTTAGAACTCGCATTTTAATGATGCTTTTACTGTGGTCTGAGTGCTAATGCCCTTGTTTTTATTACCAATCACTGCTTTTTAGTGACTGCTTAAAAAAAATACCTTAAGAAATGCTTAGAAGGCATTGTAATTATATATTGTACACATTAGGGTTACAGTTAGAGGCCAAGAATACAGTTTATGAAAATATATTTATTGTGTTACAATTTCCTTGTTATAGTCTCTTAGTACTGTAGAAGGCACAAAGTCTTGGCAAAAAGCCTTGTGAATACAAACTAGGATTTTCCATTTAAATAAAAAGTGGTAATTCAACATAAAATGATGCTTTGCTGTTTTTCTAACTTAAGATGTAGATGGTATTTCATACGTTAAAGAAAGACAACAGCACTTCCACCCTATTCTCCTAGTGGTAGGTACACAGAGTTGCATTTAATGTAATTTTTAAAATAGTTTTTCAATAGGTCTGTCTGTATTTGTACCTTGGTTTCCAATAGCTGCCAACACGAAACAGGTTCCCAAATTTAGTCTCATGTTCTCTTCATAGATCCTTCCTCCTAACTGCCTCTTTCCAGCCCCATATATCCCCTTCCTTTGCATCAGTACAGAGGACAGGGAATACTGTAAAAGCAGTACAGGACTTGCACACCCCCCCTGAAGCCTCATGAGAACAAATGCAGAGGCTCTGGAAGAGAAATAACTGACTTTTGAGTTTTGCTCCCTGGGGTGTGAGGGACCTTACTTAAAGGTAGAATTATTAACCTAATGAGTGACAGTGGAACAATTCATGGTTGCAAGCCTGACCTTGAAATAATCAGCGTATCAACAGAGACTGAACTTCTATGTCTTTCTGTTCTTTAAATTCTGAAGATTGTCTCAGTTATTTTTTTCCCCTCTCACTCTTTACAGTGTCAGAGCCCCACACTGCAGCACAAGACGCTGTACCCCAGTGGGCTTGCAGTTACCACCTTTTCATTTTTTTTAAATAGGGTGTAACTTTTCATGGGTCAGAGATTAGTTCAGAAGTAAACAAAAGGTTTCATGGGACAGCTGAAGCAAGCACATGAAACACTGCAGCCATATTCCTTCTGCTTCTTGCAAAATGACATGATGTGAGAGGATGTAGGCCCTCACCCACCTTATAGCCCTCCATAAGACAAGAAAAATAATGTGAAGTTTTCAAAACTGTCATGATACAACTTATTTAACATCAACAAGCTCCCCAGTTCCTATGAATAAAGATCCTCCTTAGGTGAAAACTTTTCAAGAGTCATGAGTCCTTTTTTTAAAACATCCTTTTCTATATAACAACTTCTGTTGTGCTGGACGAATATACATTTAACCTAATAAAATCTGCACAAACTACTGCTATGAAATATTCCCAAAAGCCTTGAAACATTTATAATTAGGTAGGGCTTGTAAAAAGCAATAAAGAGCCATTAGTTGTAGTGGGATATCATCCTCCAAACTGAATACCACTCTATTTCCTTAGGTCCCACAGAACGTCTCATTTGTTCAGGTAGGCTCACATCGTTTCAGAGACCCTCAAATACTTTGCATTTCATATTGCTCTGTCTAAAACTGCCCACAAGATATTTCTGCTAAGGATGTCCAGTTACTGCAAGGAAAGAAAAAAGAAAGGAAAAAAAAAAAAAAAATCACTGAAAAGCTTCCCAAGATGAAACAGCAAACATTTTGCTTTTGACTCTTACAAATACTGCAGCAGGCAGCAGTAGCCAGAGGATTCAAGAGATGGGTGTGCAGAGTTTTCTCATCAATCTGTGTGATGAGAAATTAGTGTTTTAAGTGTTCTAACAAATTTTTTGTTTGTTCAACTCCTACCCCATCCCCAACCACCTCAAAAAGGTCATGTAACATGCTCAACTAACAAGCCTGAGAGCTCCAAGCAGGAAACAGTAAAATAATAAACAATAATTTACCTCTTCTTCATGCTAAACTTCAGTGTCTTATAATTTAGCTTTCTCAATACAAGGTCTCAGCAGGAGACAGCTAATGACTTTTTCCACCTTAAAATAAGTTGTTCCACACTGTGCTAGATAAATCTCACTTAGCTTTGTGTGGCAAGTCTGAAGTCAGGTAAAATATAAGCCTCTCATGGCACAAAAGAGAAAAAAGAATATTCTAAAACTAAAAATTAGTTATATGGTTTAATAGCAAATTTTCAGCATGTACCATCAGCTTTTTTTTTTCCCCTTAGATTGAATTGGAAACATGTTACCATGAGATAGCGATATTCAAATTTAGCCCTAAGCGAGACAATTTTAATAAGGAACTAGAATACAAAATGCAACAGCTTTTCCACAGTAAATGTATACAACATCCATCACTCAACACTTCCTTTGTTTTTAAACTGTTTAAGTCTCCTTCACTTGACAGCAAGTTTCCCCAGTGCCAAATTTAATTATACGTATGTACACAGCTACACTGCTTCAGGACAGGTGTCCATTAAATCAGAAAATATTACAGGATTAACTATCAACTTTTTTTTTTTTTAAAGTGGGTCTGAACACTGAGTAAAATTTCCACAAGTACATTATGAATCATTCTTCAAGGTCAGTTATTTACTTGCAGGTTCAGACTATCAAAATCTGCAGGCAATTTTACATCGGTTATGTGCCAACACATCTTCAGGAAGGAAACTCATTGTGTCTGGTTTATTTTCCCTCCCATTAGCTTCTCCCTTGTGAAGAGACGGACAGAGTGAAGCAGGCAGCTGATCAAAAGGAAGAGTGACTGGGATGAGTTTGGCAAGCAAACAGAGAGTCACAGAGGGACTTCTTGCTCTCATAATAAAGTCCTGCAGAATTTAACTGTCATTAAAACTGGACACGCTCCCCAGTACAACGCAGTTACACGATGCAGAACTCACAGTAGATTCTCCTTTTCCGAGGATGTTTTCCCTAGGAATCTACTAGATCAGATAGCTTTCAAATCTGGACATGTGCCTTCACCTAAAAAAGAAATCCTTTCCATTTTCTAAATTTTTAAATGTGAAAAAAAAAAAAGTGAAAAAGAAATGGAAATGTTATAGCAATAAACTATAAGTAGGTTCTTGGGATTCAGTAGCCAAAGTGCTCAAGAAAGAATGCTAACAGATCATTATTGTTTTTTTTTTTTTAAATCCTAAACCAAAGCATACTATACTAGTGAAAACTAGGAAGAGAGAACCATATAAAGAATACATAAGGACCAATGGACATTGCTGATAACCATTTACACTCCTGTGCTCTGGCATTGAAAACACAAGGACAAACACTGAAAGGCAGAAAACATTTCCATGTCTATTAAAATGAAGTCTTCCTCTCAGAGGAGTTTTAAATGTTCAAGGATAAACCTTCGGCACGTTTCATTAGTTGGGCAAGAGTTACTGCAAGGAAACCATGGTGGTTTTTATATCCCCCCCGTACATTTTGCCCTGACAGCCCCTTGGTGAAGCAGTAATTGCATCCTCCTCCAGTGCACGGTGCTTACACTGACGCTGCTTAATTGCTCCACGCAGAGTCTTGTCATGAGAACGAAGCCCAGCGGCATCCCTCTGCCTGCTCAGCAGCACCAGCTCGGGACCAGAGCCCAGCACATCTGCTTCCCCTCTGCACGCCAGTCCTCCATTTCAGTGCTTCATGTTAGCGTAAGCCAGTGTGAAGGAAAAGAAGCTCCAAGGTTACTTCTGAGTTGTTAGATACGGTGTCCCCTTCTTCAGCTCTTACCACTTTCAGGTGAAGGAAGGGGTGAGGAAAAAAAAAAATAAAAAATCACTTTTTCCATACGACAGATGCATCTGAACATCAATGTAACACAGCGTTACTGCTAGAGACCTGGAGCTAAGGACTAAATCCCTGAGAGCAGCAGGACCGGCTTAGGAGAGCTATCACAAAAAAGTATTTCAACAACTTGGTTTTGTAACATCAAAGACAAAATTCTTCACTTTTTGTTAAAACATAGGGACTGTTATTTCACTGTCTTGATTCCCTCGCATTATTTTCTGTCTCAACGGTTACAGGTTCTTTTCAACATCTAAACCAGCATATACTACCCTACGTGAGAACAGGTGACTTGCGATTGCAGCAATCTTCGTTCACACAACTTACATTAGCTGCATTACGAATTCCCACAGCTCAAAACAAAGGTGGCTAAAATTTACTGAAACAGAGATATGTATCTATTAATGGCAATGCAATCCTTCTGTCAACAAGGCTGTTAATGACTGTGTCAGAAAATATCTAACCCACTAGAATCAAACTAGACTTTTATCCAAGTGGAAAGCTAAAAATAACTTTTCACACATTAACATGCAGTTTGTCACCAATATTCCCATTTCTAGTGCCAGAAGGTTACGGCAGAGAGCAATACTGCCAATTTTGCAATGGTTACACAGTCCAGTCATTAGTGACACTAAAGCAGTCTAACAAGCTGTAACAAGGCCTTCACTGCAGTTTAGCACTACCTGCTGTATTTTACTGCCAAGCTCTGTTACTCTGACATCCCACCACTATAGTACGTGCAGCAGTCAAACACAAATTACTCTTTCTGTGCAAAATTTTGAAGGGACCAGAAAATAAGTTTAATGTTCAGCTCTTAGCTGCAGCCAGCTGATACCCACTGCTATGAGGAAGCCATCAGAAGGCACAGAGTGCACAGAGACCCGCAGCCCCCATTCCTGGCATTCTGACTAAGAAAGGAGTGACCCAACACAGCCAGAGCCACGAGATATCTACCCAATTGCATTAAGTGTGGCACCGAGCTGAGGGCCAAGCCCCTTGCACAACATGTAACGTGTCACTTCAAGGTAACGAAGGAAGCTGTAAGGAACAAGGAGAAGCTGTGATGTGCCTTGCTAATGCAAAGTGCGCAATTCTTTCTAACAGAAGCAAATATCTCGTTTGTGCTTCTTCCAGTACAGGTCAAAATACCTGGAGTGGTTTGGCTGCTTCAAGTACTTTCTGCTCAGATAAGAAAACCTTTCTAGAGATGCATCCATAGGTCAATGACACCACAGTAAGCACTGGCCATATCTGTCTATAGCACAAATAAATACATTTGATGAGCCCAGGACAAGAGCATTCACACAAGAAATTCAGAGATGCTCACTGTCTGAAAGTGGTGGGAAGGAGTTTACCCTCCCCTCTGTCCACAAACACAAAAAGACCTTTAAGCTACCAACTCATTCTGATATAAAAAAAAAATCACTTCAAAATTAACATCATCTTGCCCAAAGATGTTTTTCTAAGTACCATTACCAGGTCTTGAAATGGAACATGTAAGAACTGATGCAGTAGGTAAGGGAAAAGGCCAATCTAGCAGAGCGCCCTGTCTGACAAGAGCCAGCCGTAGATTGTTATGACAAAGATGGCCCAATCCCCAGGCTGGGGAGCTTCTGAGCCAGAGACTTGCACTGAGATGGTTTTGTTTAATATTCACTAGTGGACTCAAGTCTCAAAAAAAAAAAAAAACCCAAAAGAAAACCAACCCACAACTCAATCTGTTGAATCTCTTTGAATACAGTTGTAGTTCAAATCTCCACAACATCCTGTGCTGATGAGTTCCACAATGTAATTACATGCTGTGGGGAGAAGGATTGCTTCCTTTTGGTTGTTTTAAATCTACTGCTTAATAATTTCACTAAGTAGTCACTGTATTTTTATGAAATGCTGTACACTCACTCCTAAAGAGTCTTTTCTACAGATGCTGTTTATAGAACAGTATGTACAGTCACAGATTAACACTTCACTATTCATTCCTTTTCCTGACCAGCTACAAATACAATGACAAGCACAAATCCAATAATTAATCTGTTTGACTAATGGAAACCTCACTCAATTGAAATAATTCTTACCTTCTGTTTCCTATATGCTAGCAAGTTACTAATCCATTTTACACTCTGAATAAAATGCCTTTGTTTTTTTCCAAGGGACCTTGCTGAAAGTGCTCTGAAAAAAATTAATGTACACTACATTGACTAGACCACCATTATCCAAATATCCATTAACTCCTTTAGACAAATCTGACTGATTTGTCAGACACAACTCCCTTGAAAAGTTATATTTGCCTACTAGATCACATTTATGCATGCATCTAATATCTTTATTATCTGTTAAGGTGCCAGTACAGCAGCCACACTTGCTTACCTGTAGTTCCCCACATCACCTCTCCTACTCTTCCACATAAAGAAGTATGTTATTTTTTTCTCTACAACACCAAGGCTGATGTAAATGACAGGTTACTCTACAGTTAATAGTCCATATTAAGTTCCTTTTTCACCAAACATGCTGCCATCTGTTCCTGTCATTTTGTTACTTTATTGATTGTTTTTGACCACCTTCTACTAACACATCAATTTGTGACAGTTCCTCAGACTCTTCCCACAAGAGAAGCAGCCAATTGGGTGCTGGTAGGGAGCCTCCATAAGTTTTCCTACACTGCATACTCAGGCAAATAATGAATTTTACTCTTCTACTATCACATTACTTTCCTTAAATGTGGCTTGTATTATTGTTTATTACTTTACTACTGATTACGTATTAACTGCAAAAGCGTGATGAGTGCCAGACTGTTAAAAGAGTGGGTTTCAAATTGTGTAATTTTTTTAATTATGAATTTTAGCTTTTCTTGTGGTTTTACATTTAATTTAATCAGAATATATGTTCTTTAAATTTTCCTTCTTTTGCTATCATGTCCACTTTTGAAGAGTCTCTTTCACTTCAACTTTTAATCATGCTAGCTTTTGGTGCTCTTTCCAAGTCATTCTGCCTGAAAGCATTGTACTTTCAGTTGTTCCATTAATATTATTTTTAAGCAGCCTCTGTAATAGGTGTGGGTTTTGAATTTAAATGTTTTAATGTGTTGGATTTATTGCTTCTACCAGGAGACCAAGTTTGAAGAACGTGATGACCAACTTCATAGTAGTATCTTGAATCATGTCCCGCATGCAGGATTAATCAAGAATTGCTCTGCCTCTTCAGATTAGTTTTTTTATTTTGCTTCAAAAATCAGAGGTTTTTAGGATTTAAAATCTTTAGCCTCTTACCTTCAGCTCCAAACCCAGCCAATATACCAATAACCAGTCTAATTTCTGCTTTTGCAGCTTTTCTAATCTCACTTAGCCTTTCATGGACATAATCAGTATACTGTGACAAGAGTATAATCTGTCATTGTCTCATGATCATAATCTTTCTACACAGATATTTTTTTATTCATAAAATTTTACAGCTCCTTTTGATGCAATTTATTAATTCACTTCACTCAAAGCTGTCTTGGAATATATATAGCACAATTCCTCCATAGCAAGTTCTGGTCTAGCAATCTATGCAATTTTTACACTGGAAAAAATACAATCTAAGTAACTTTCTTTTTTGTTCAGAGAATAAATAAAAGTATATGATGCTTGGATAAACAGGCAATTGCATGATATGCAAGAATTTAATTTAGATTTATCATGCATATAACACTTCAGACCTGAAAATCCATGGAGATAAGGGTAGACCGACTTTGAAAAAAGGTTTTGGTTTCTCTGGTTCCTTTATTGTACTCATCAAAATAATACCTGTATACCTAAGGCTGGATTTAAGGAGAATCAATACAACGATTTAGTGCACAGAGTGGAAAAACCATACCAAGCTTTAAAAATAGTGAGAAATAGCACCTGTGTGAGAACAGGACCCAGAGAAGGCGGTTACACAGAGCAGAGAACCCCAGGGAGTGGAGGGGCTGCAGCACAGAGCCTCTGCAGCTGGGGCTGGGGGTTACTCACCCACCAGTACACCAAAGCACATGAAACTAACTGGATCTAAGCATAAAGAGTAACATCAAAATACACAGAGCTACCCATCAGAGGGATAAAATAAACAGAAAATTCCTTCCTTTGAGTTTAATTCTAAATAAGAATGTTTTCCAAGGCTCGGAATGCTGGGTCCCTGTTCCTCTCAGCCTCAGGTGCCAAAACCTAGTACTGATGGAGAAACTGAAATCCATGTAACATCCAATTCTTGGAAACATTCCAGCTGTTTTCTCAAACAGGACTGATGAAGTACACCAAAACCTTCACCATTCTTGCTTAGGCTATGATCTTTTATTTTATTTCACTTACATATCCCCCATGCACAGAGCTTCCATACTGGAGTGTCACAAGGGAATACCTGTCAGTTCTCTCATTCACAAGAAGAGAAAGAAGAAAGCCCCTTTCCTGACAGATTTTTTTAAACCATCAAAGCTTTCATCATCCCTATCAATAAGTAGTGCTGATGCTCCTGAGGCACCCAGCGCAAGCCCAGCTGAAATGACTTCCCTTAGTTCTTGCTGAGCTCACCCCAAAGACAAGGGCAGGTGCCCATACTCCCTCCCCCCAGGACCTACCAGGCTTGTCAGGGGAACAGTGTCAGTGAACTTCAGTTACATCAGACAACAACATTAAGGACCCTTTGTTGAGACTGTTCAGAAGCACTCACACCTTCACCCTGGCTTGAGACAAGAAGTAGATTTCATTGATTTTCACCTCACTAATCAAACCCGCTATGCTGAATCCCCACAGCTTCAGGCGTTGGGAAGAGAAGGAAAGACGATGGAATTCAGCTCTGCTGATCAGCAAAGCGAGCTCCTGTTTTACAGTAACAGGGACCAGAGAGCCAGGCAAGGACCTTTTCTTCCCTTGCAGCTCGCAAGCAGTCAATTGCTCAATTAGACTGAGTTCCCTACATAAAGCAATACAAGGAGTACAGATATTCTGAAACTATTTGGTATCTGTAGATGAGAAAGACTACTTTCAAACCCAACCTGCTGCTCTGGAATTCAGGCTGAAGTTTTACACAGCCCGTGAAGGTGCTCCGCCACCTCCTCTGGGAGCTGGACACCCTGGCCTGGCCCATGGAACAAACGACACCAGTTCCAAACCCAAAGTGGCACCAGAGACCCAGCTCCCGTGGGGAAGTGTAAAGCTGGATGTTTGCAGACAACTTTCAGCCAATTACAGACCCAGAATTTAAAATACAGTCAACCTACCTCATTAACTCTACAGCAAGAAATAAGCTGCTGTAATTCTTACCAGCATGAGGGTGCAAGTGCCTGTTTGGTGTAAAACTCCTCCAGACACAAAAATAAAATACTTCCTCAGCTGAAGTTTCTTTACATCCCCTGGGTCATTCTCTCAGAGTTAACGGTGTCCCGTAAATCTGACTTAACTATGTTGCATAAATCTAACTTTTCAGTGACAAAAGCTTACATAAACGGATGATAAAATTGTCTTGATTCCCCCACTGGGGGCTAGAGCTAAATGAGAGACAGATTTAGGGTTTTGGATGAACTGAGAATACTTACAGGCTCTTCTAAACAGGGTTTGGAATTAAAAAAAAAAATGTTTTTTTACCTCAGGCTGCCGTATTTCTGTCTCAGCACAGAAATACACACATATGTACTATGCTCGTGCAGATGCTCCCCACACCTCTGCCAGGCAGCAGATTTACAGTGCACACACAACAGCACACAGGCACCTGCAGCTCTGCTCGCTGGGCTTCCTGCAGACAAACAGTTTTCCGAGGGAACATGAGACATCCAGAGAAACACTTGAGTGTATTTTGCTCCTTTAAGAATGCAACCTCTGAGCAGAGGTCAGAGGTAAAACAGGGTTATTTTAGTTTGCCAAATGTTTTAAAACCTAATACAAATGAATGACCACAGATTAAAAAAAAGCAAATTGTGTTCAACTACAGTTCCTGTTGAGATTGAACAACAATTATTACTATGCCAAAAAAACATTTTGTCCAGAGGCACCTTTTAATGGTGTTCCTAGGAAAGCCAGAAAACAGCAGATTTAGGTCCCTAAGCACAAGCCACAGTCTCACCAAAGATGCTGCCCTGGGGCAGTGTCCCCTGCTTCACCCCTTCAGCACAGTCCTTCAGCACAGAGGAGCCTTGACTAGTGCAGGTGGGATGCTGCCCCTCAGCGAACCATGACAGCCAGGGCTGCTGCCCGGCCCTGCCCATCACAGCGGGATCTGGGCACAGCACTGCCCAGCTCCCCTCCCCTTGCCCTGCTCCCCAGGCCAGCCCCAGCAGCAGCTCAAAGCCTCACAAGCTCGGCTTGTGGTTTGGCACCTGTCCTGGTGCTAGGCCTTCTGGCTCAGCCACCCTCCCAGCGCACTCCAGTGCCGTGCTCGCTCTGGTTTACTGGTCTGTTTTCACTTGCATCACTCAGCTGCCATGACTTCAAAGATGAACTCCAGAATACTTGAGACAGACCTTGTTCTGTTTCTCCTTCTGAACCTGTTCTTTTTTGCATAAATAAATATTCAGGAGATACAGAATTAGAATACAGGCTCTTTCTGTCTCACTTTGTCCATCCCAGGAGTCCTCTACCCCACTGGCTATAATCACTCTTTTCCATCACTTCTCTCTCAAAGACTTAAGTTTTCCCTAATAAGTAGAACAACTTCAGTAGAAAAGACTGAGAAATTCATTCTGTAGAATACTCTTTAGCACAGTGCTTAGAATATTTATTGGATATTACAGGAAAATAAAGAATTGAGTGTAAATCCCATACTAGAAGAAATTAATGATGTGTATACAGGACTCTTAGCACTGAGTAAACTATTTGCACAAAGCAATCCCAAAGATACATAGCAAATGCACCAAGAAAAGTGGAAGAGAAGAGGTATTTGTACCCAGTATGGCTACAATACAGGGACAATGGGAAGAACAAAATGGACACTGCATGTCTTGTTCCCCAAATCAGATTTTCCAAGAAATCTGATCATCCCCATGAGACAGGCCAGCACAGGAGGCTCTAACCCTCCCCAGATTACTAAATCCAGGGAGGGAGGTACTGCTGACAGATGGGGCCCATTAGAGCATCTTCCAAATCTGCAGCCTCAGTACCATAACTTACCCAGAGAAATGCCAATAGAACTAGCAAAAGGCATCTCTGCTGGGGGGAATTGATTATACGGAAGAAACTCACTGGGATTCAACCCCCACCCTCCCCTACACACACACCTTAAAGCTGCTATCAAAACTACCAGCTACCTCAATGTATTTTAATAATATAAAAGTGAATTATTAAGAATAATAATATCTGAAGGGCTTTCAGGCAAATAGTACATTACTGAACAACCCATACCTCTAAAACCATCAGGAACTTCCCAGAACAGTGCACCTATCTCCCCTGATGAAGTGTGCCATCACCCACCAAACTGTCTTGAAGATTTACGTATTCCCTCCACTTCACTGTTTCATATACCTTAGCAGATGGATAAATTGATTTTTTTTTTCTACCAGTTTCTCAGAAAAATGAGTTCTATATACAGAGCAACCTGCAATTCTCTTCTGCCATCTTTGGCCTCCTGTTTTGATCCACAGCCCCAGCTAAAAAGCTTCCAAGTCCTCCCTGGAATATTGTGCTTCTCACCTGGCTGAGAGCATCATGGTTATGAATGCAGGAGTTGCTTTGTCTAATGGCAGTGAACTGCTTCATGTTTTTGCAACAGCAAATGTACCTTTTTCCATCTTTCTTTGGTTCACACCTATCCTGACATGTAATGGGGCTGCCATTTAACTTCGACATAGGCAGTAGAACATTTTTAAAGTTTTTCAAACATTCTCCCAACTAGGCATGGTTATTAAATCTGTTGTGAGCACAAAAGGCTCTTTGAATGCCTCCACAATTTCAAAAAGTGAAATACTGTTCCTTATCAGTTTTTTTAATGAACTGAACTCAAGTATTAACATAAAAACAGTTAGACACTAATCATCTAGCTGAAGAAAATGACATTACAAACCTAATGAAAACAGCAGGGAAGCACAGGGGAAATAAGAACAATTCTCTGCCAGCAGCAGCATGTCTGTGAGCACACCAAAGTTACCAATGAGCTGACATTTACTAAACAGAGGACAGATGCAACCAAGTCTTATACAGGGTTTTAGACCTCCTGAGAATTTTCCATCAGAAGGACCTCAGCGCTGAAAAGCTAATCACATTCAGCTCAGCATAGCTGTTCTCTGCAGTGAAACGGCCGAGTTTCCATCCAGTTTGACTTTGGGTAGGAGTATACAGCAGAAACAGCCGACTGATCAGAAGGCAGACAAAGTACTAAATTACACTGCCAGAAGGCAAGCAAAATGGCTTCAATGTAAAAACACATTAGTTTGCTTTTATTAAAACGTAACTGTGCTAACAAGCCCTGGGCACGGATTGACCAGGATGGAGGCCAGAGAGGTCTTCATTCCCCAAGAGCAATATAAGATGCAACACAGCTTCTCTACATTACGGCTCATGCTTGTGGATCTGCACATACTCCGAGCTCTTTCATGGGTAAATTTCAACTCCATCTGTGTAACAGGACTTAAACCCTGGGAGAGGCTAGAGCAGCCTTTTAAAAATAAGCACCAAAACAAAATCACACCTAGATCTTGCCTCCCTCTACTGGGATTTTAAATTGCAACAACTGCTTTAATGGAAAGGGAAATCTTTTCTCAGGGAAATTAAAGGCAGGCTTCCTGTAAAGACAGTAGCATCAGAAGTATGTGTGAAATACCTTTTCCAGAACACATAAAAAAAGAGGTGATCATGTTCTTCAGGCGATTCTGGCACTGCAATTACAATAAGTGGTGAAAAGAGGAGCAGTTAATACTCTGAGGTTGACAAAATGCTACTCATTTTTTTGCAACAGTTTAGGTAGCCTCTTACGCTAAAAAAGCATAAAGTCATTTACATGACTTCATGATTTAAAAGCAGAGAAAGGAATAAAAAAGCAAACGTGCTTAGATTTATAAATGCTTTTCTTGGTATAGCCTTAAACTTCTGCTGCATCTGAGGGCAATAACAGTTTTCAGAACTCTGTATTAGGATCTTCACTGAAGAGCCTCTTGAGGAGGCTGGATTTATTAGTGGAAACAGACTGAAACAATGCTGAAAGAACACAGGGACTTAGTTCATCTATACCAAAAGCAAGGCTAACAATCACTAGTGTTTATTCCAACTGTGTACCCATTTTCTAAAGTTAAATGAAAATAAGAGCATGAAAACAATTATTCTGTGCAAGTACTTGCTTTGTTCTATCTTTCCAAATTTCCAGCAGTCAGCCAGCTGTGCATGGCGTGAGCAGTCAGGAGAAACGCTGAAGTGTCAGGACAAACCCAGCAGGACAGTAAGGGCTGGGCAGCTCCATAGGAGAGGGTCCTGGCTAGTGGCTGTAGATGGGCAGTGGTCTCTCCTCGTAGCTGTGTTTCTGTGCAGGTACCTCTGCTTTGACTGCTACCATGACTCACAGCAGGATGGCTGGGGGATCCCAGGATCCTAAACCCCGCTGAGGTGCTCAGCAGCTTCATACTGACAGTGGTGGGCAATCCTGAATGCATGGAAAGGGTTAAATCGCAACTGAGTGTAAGCGTGGAAATGTCGGTAACACTTATATATTCCCCCCGCCCCGATTGCTAGCATAGCATGTCAAATATAGTTAGGTGCCCATGTCTCACGACTGCACTGGGAGCTATTTTCTTGTATCTAGCGAGAGTATACTTTCCCATAGTAAACCTGGTTGGAATGCAATCAGTTGATTATATGGAGGATTTTAAAACTGAGAAAGCAGTAATCCACAAAATGGAGCTGAGACCAGAGCAGGAAACTTAGTAGCAGACATTAATGCAAAAGTAAGTAAGCACACTAGTGTCATCTTGGAGAATTATTGTTACATACTATCACTTGCAACAAGTCCCAGTAACAACTACAGTTACACAGTCCCTGTCTTATTTCTTAAGTGTTCAGTGATAACAAGCCACATCTGATTAATCCTCCTTCCTTTTGGGAGTTATGGGCAGCAAGCACAAACTAGTGAAAGTTAGGGCACTCCAGCCCATTTGACAAAAAACTGCTGCCAAAGAGATGGAAGCTGATAAATCTTTAACAAGTCTCTTATAGCATGGGTTTGGGTTTTCTTTATTTTTTCTGACCTAATAGCAATTAGAATGCCATATACCTTGAGAAAGTAAAGTATTACAAGGGAAGACTGCTATTAAGAATTAATTTTTAAATTTGTGTTAAATGATAAAAACACTAACAGCACAATAGTCAGAAGGCCAACAATCAGCTAACAGAAAGGACACATTTTTCATAAATATACCTCCCCCTGACTCTGCCTTTCTTCTTGTGTGCTCAGCTGTAGCAATTAGGAGAATAATCTATAGGAAGCCTACCCCCCAAAAGCTTCTCTCAGCTTTCTCCAGCTGTTTCCTTCTTTTTGTTGCCAGCAAACTCAAGCTCTGAAGAGATGATTCACCTCAGCAGGACTCCAAAGTCTACATCTGCTCTGGGGGCATAATCTTTGCTGGGTACATGGAAATGGTCTTTAAACGAATGGAGCCACTAGACTAAGCAAAAATCCTGTTCTCTGAATCTACATACTAAGGTTTTATTTTCAATTATATTTCTAGCTGGGTATTTTTAAGATTATCATCTTTCTCCTTTAATCATTATAATGCTGTTTTGCAACACACATTGCTCTTCTAAAAGTATCTTACTGCACTCTATAAATGTAAATTGCATCATCCTTTTATAGATTAAACTATCTACAGTGACCTGTCCAGCAATACAGAGAAAATCCCTGGAAGAAGCAAAACTGGCATTCAGTTACTGTAACTCTCCCAAACCACAGCATAATGCTGCCCATAAACAACTCTATTATAGAGAGAATTACTGAAAAATATGTTCTAAAAACAGATTTGAGCTTTCCATTCTTCAAGGAAATAGCATATTCTCCTTTAATTACAGCAAGTAATTAGGGAAACGTCGTATGTCTGTAACTGATGTGAAATATGGCTGCAGAGTGCTCCTTAGCCCAGGGAGAAATCCACAGCAAAACTGAGATGGAGAATGAGGGATTCAACAGGTTGAGGAGGAAAGCTCTGAGGCAGTGGAGCTAATTTGGACAAGCACATTGAAAATCATATAATTGTTTTTGTGGTGGTAGATACAGGAAGAGACGGAATGAAAGTGATATGGACAAGACCAAGGAATCACAGATTATTTAACCTAAACCTCTTTGTGCCTCCATGTAGGAAACACATTATTATAGGTTAAGGAAGGGAAAAGGTAAATTATTTTTCCCTTTTTATGAGAAGATGATATTTGACTCCCAGAACATGTGCAGAAGAGTTTCTGCAAATCAGTATTACATTGAGAAAAAAACACTGCTGCTTATCACTCAAGACAAGGTACAGAGCAGCTCCTCTGTTATAACTCTGAAGGAAACTTAATCTGATCTTCGTATTTGATAAATAAAATTTTCCCTTCTCAAGAAAGAATACGTAATTTCAGTGAAGCACAGAAAAGCTAGAAAGATAAATGCTCACCTTCATCCTAATTTCTCGAACTGAACTGAGAAAGACTGCACAGCAGTCTTATAATACATGCCTTTCTTCATGTTCTAGAAAAGTAGTAGTAAACTAGTCTTCTACTAACAGGAAGTTTTTCTCTACCTATGAGAAAAATCACAAAAAAAATCATGGGTATCTAAATACTGTTCTAATGGAGCTTCCACAACTTATTTGCTCATAAATACAAGCCATAGAAGAATTTTCAAGAAGAATTCTGTGAGAGAGACATGTTTCTTAGCCAGAAGCTAGTCTGGGACCCATTTAGTCCAGTTCTTTCATTACCACACAGAATTTGTGATGTACAATGTCCTGTTCTGAAGAACAAGGCCACAAAATGGCATTAAAAATAATGCAGAGATCAGGAGAAAGATGTCACGTTAACAGCATATCCAAAGCAAGGAGAGGCTGCAGATAAGATCACTTTTCCAAATGATGGTGGCTTCCCCAATATAAGAGCTACACATGTGTGTGAAAACAATTCAAACCCGTGAAGTCCACTGGAAAAGCAGGACATTATCCTCTAAAAGATCTTGACTCAGAATTCAAAGGAGAAAAAGTCATACAGAAGCACAACTACACATGAATCAACATTAATTGTCACAGAAAGGAAACAGAGCTACAGATAAAACATTCAGATTTATGTGCTTTTCTGCAAAGTAACACATTTCACTAATACAAAGCATTATTTTCTTCCCTTACTGGGCTTTAGTGCATTCAACACCACAGATCACAAGAACCACCCCATATTTACAATATCTAATACAGAAGAATACAGTCATAATTCTCATCAATGGTTTCCTGGCTAAAATAATTTCCTGAGGTTATCAGAAACTTCTCTCACAGATGCTGAGCAGGCCCATTTCTACTCCCCAGAGATCAAAATTCTCTCTTGAACTGCTCTGATTGTGAATTGTCACTACCTCCACATTTATTACACAGTCACCATCTGCCAGTAACTAATAAAAACAACATTTACCTCATGCTTCCAAGATAACTAATCTCATCACCTTTTTAGAATCATTAACAATGTAGAAAACCAAGTTTAATAATCCCTCCCTTGGTATTTGGAGTGCTAGGAATGTATTATCATAAATAAAATTCATTTTTATTGTATATTCCACAACATGTTTCCATACAAGACACAGAAAAACTGAGGACTAGGAAACAATGACTGAAAAAGGCCATTCAGTCACGTATTATATTTTGCCTCCCCAGGGAGGAGACGATGAAACATGGTCCAAAGCTCAGACTGGAGCTTAGCTGTGGACTAGCCTTAGTAATATAATTTAACAAACATAGAAAGGGACCCCATAACCCCAAAGTGAACATTACAAGGACTCTTGAGATTACACATTTTAGCTTCTGAACCGTAACAATAGGACCTACCCATCGTCACAGTATAAAAAATTATTCTCTCCGTAATGAATTTGCTGACTCCCACTCAAGTAGACACTGTTACCCACAAGGAGCTCAACAATCTGTTGTTTGAAATGCTTACAACACCTACTTTTGTGTTTGTCATAAAAACATTGAAGTAAACAGCCATCTAAAATCAAACGCATCAAAACATTCTCCACTGGATCTGCTGACAGGCCAGCTGGGCCCTGGCATGCAAGTTCACCCTCCTCCACACCACTTCAACAGCTACCAAAGCTCTACTTGGATTTTGAAGATTAAACTTGCTACAATCTTCCATTAAAAAGAATAAAAATGTATTCTTCCTTAAAAGAAGAGACTTGTCAACTCAGATGCTGACGTAACAGCAATGGATCACCAAGAAAAAAAGACCTTCAATCCCAAAGGACCACCTTTACATGCACAGTCGCCCAAATCCTGCTGCAACGAAACTACCACAGCTCCAATCACACAGCACAGCATATGGCAAAGGCAAGCAGAGGAAGAAAGTTTCCACAAATTCCACATTTTGTAGTTCTGATGATATAACCTTTTTCTACAAATCCCCTCTCTGTTATGGTCCCTGAACAGCAAGGCTATCTTTTAATAAGATCAACCGATATAACTGAGAGAAAAAAATAAATCGTATAAACTTTGAAGTATCCAAACCTTGAAAAAAACACCTAAAGCTGTACCTATACGCCCAAAAGTTGCTGGGTTATTCTTATCCTTGCTGACAGAGTTACTTTAAAATAGTTTATATATAGTCCTCATCAAACTTCGCCTTTCACTTAGTTCATTATCAGGATTTGAGGCACTACTTGCAACGCAGAATGAGAGAAAGCCCAAGCAGGTGACACATTCAAGTTGACAGCACCCTATTACAGGACTCTGCATTAGCAATCAGTTCTTCTCCCTCTGTAGTCAGTAAAAGATGTCAAGCTCTCTGGCAAATGTACTTCTGAGTACCATAATGTCCTCATTCACTTGTCTGTGTTATATATTTCTGTTCATATCAGAAAGTTTAATTAGTCTCTTGCAACTAAAATGATTTCTTTTCACTAATTTGTATTAGACAGGAGGCAAAGATGAGAATGCTTTATTGACAGTTTAAAAGCCTTAGATATGTTTCCTAATTCAGTGTCTCAGCTACATTTGTATCTTGCTTCCTATCATCCACTTCAGGGAAGTATCCTTTATTGTAAAACTCTTATTGCCTTTCATACTCAATTTTTCTTTTTGTCACATCTAGAAAGCTAGGGTCCAAATTATAAACCAACTGATACAAATGAGATTCTTACAAAATATTTTAAATGAATCAAATATCAGTGAAAGTAAACAACCACAGCAGTTTTTGTGCAGATGTTGGAACAAGTTCCGCTCTTTATTCCCTGAAGTACCATGGGGGCCCATCACTGCTCTGCAGACCTGGCATCTGCTGGCTCTCTGCAGTCTTTCCTAGCGTGAACTCGCTTTCAGGCCTCCTGCAAATTCCTGCCTGAGCAACGCACAGCTCCAGTTTTCCCAAGCTTTCTGTCTCCTCCTCATCCTTCAGGCTCTGGCACTGCTCAGCCTTTACATGAGTGCCCCAGAAAAGCTGCCCACAGTGACAGCCTGTTCCAACAGCCCTGTCTCTGGTGCTTTGTTTCACCTCATACAACTCCAGCAGCAGCACCATCTCGCAGTCAGAGTTCACAGATTTTTCACTGTGTCTTTGATATTTCAGTGTGTCTCATCTAACCAGAGCTGCAGCAATCAGACATCTACCTTTTCAGGAAGGCTGCCAATGTACACCAAGCTGAGACTGCAATCAGCTACTGAGCTCACTGACTGAATGAGGACGTACCTCCACATTTAAGATTAAATTCAGTATCTTCGTTCACATTCAGTAGGGCCTTAGATCCCTGGCATTCCCCACGAAGGGCAACAGCAGTACGCACACCTTCACCCTGACAGCAGATCTTGTATCTTATCACACAGCAAATGTTTGTCCTTTATGACAACAAGCAGAATCTGAATTCTGATTGATGTTCTTCTGATCTTCATTTTTACTTAGTGAAAAACCTAAGGCAGATGGAAAGCAGCAAGGAGGGTTAGAGAAAACTCATTATTACAGATATGAATTATTACCCACAAGTCTCTTAGGTCACCTCTGCTATGCTGTGAAACACATATACTCTTAACACAAGGCTTATTAAAATAGAGACTATCTGACAGAATGGGGCTATTTTTACCTAGGCTGAACAATATCCAGGCATCTTTCTCAAGCAGTTAAATCAAACACACTAAAAAGCAAATTAGGAAGGAGCTAAAACCAACAAAGTATTTTAGAGACCATTTTTTGCCCATATCCTCACCCTTCTACTGCTAAACAGGGTGAAAATAGAAACACTAACAGCCACCAAGAAGCCACCAAAATGCTATACAAAGGAAGTAAAATTATCTGAACTTCATACAACACACAAATCTTTCTGCAAGATTGCAGCTGGCATCTCAGCATGCGATCTTCCATCACAGTTATTTAGACCATGTCTATACTGTGCTGATTTTAAACCAGCTGGCTTGGCTACTCCTGATTTCAGAGCTGAAGCTGGCTGAGATGCAGGCAGCCAGCCTGCCCTGGGCTCGCTGTTACCATGGCCGCGCTGCAGCAGGACCTGCGCCGGCCACCCTGAAGCCAGCTGATGTATGTCCCCAGTGGTGGCAAATCAATGTAACACAGGCACCCCCTTAAAACAGGGGGGATGCTTGTTGCCCTCGGGTGCTACAGTCACTCCTGGCAAAAGAAACTGCCAAAAATACTTCGACAGGAATTGAGATTTTCTCAGACACTCCCAGCAGTCATTCCAGAAAAAGTATCAACTACACTGCATGCATCTTTGTGCGGACCACCACCAATGCTTGAAAAGCAAACAACTCATCACATACTAGACAACTCATCAAGCAATTCTGTCTTTTGTCAAGACTGTAAATGTGAAAGAAGGAATGGTCACCAATATCCCAAACTCACCTTCAGCAAGATGAAGAACTGCTGTTCTTAAAAAAGACATTGCCTGGAATATGTGGAAACCAATATTACATGATCTCTGCCTTCTGCAACGATCCAGATATGAATATAAAAAGCAAGGACAACTATGAGTTTTCAGCCTGCCCATTATCAGGTAACAGCAGACTCATAAGAACTGCACACATAGGAACCACAGTAATAAAATTGTACAAGCAAGTTGTCTGGGTACAACAATATTCCTTGGAATGGCAATATATCCACAGCCTGTGTTGATAGCATTTTAGCCAAGATTCATTCTGTGAATCTCTACTGGCCTTGTAAAACATGAGTGCCACTGACTTTTGATGGCACAGTGTGTAGTTTTTGGCTTGCATTATCAAATTCTGCACCTACTGCAGAGGATTCCCCCTAGCGCACGCCCAGCCCAGCTTTGCAAAGGCTCTGGTCACCCTCCCCATGTTGTGGATACCCAGGCACCTGAGCCTGACTGCTGCTGGAGCAGCAGCACACTAGGCACGCGGGAACTGCAGCAATTCTGAAAATTGGGGTAAGGCAGCAACAAGCTGCTGCCAGCTGCCCAGAACTGAAGTCACCAGCCCCACACATATGCTCATCGCATCAGGACCTTGATGCTCACCTTGATTTTGCTGCAGCTCTGATCATAAAGCACATACCCAATTTAACTGGAGAGAAATCTGACTGGAGAGTATCTAATCAGTGAAAAGACTGTCTGTTGTCACACCCAGGTGATATTGCTTGTCATGACTCAAACAATACAAAAGAGGAGGAACTGTTGCTTTGGGAGCCTTTGCTTTTACTTCTCAGACTATTCAGTCTCAGGTGGCCGCAGACTGTGATGTGGGATACAGATGCCTATTAAAGCACAAACGAATCTACTTGCTAAAATCCTGGCTAGCCATGAGGGAGGTCAGAAAGGCTGTCAGAGCCCTCACGACACCTTACTACAAGCGGTTCTCTTTGATGAGGTATGTACGTAAAGAAATCTCGGAAGTAACTATACCCAGAGCACCATCACACAGGACACCATTGCCTCTCAATTTTTGTAAACAGCAGCTTATCTGAAATAAATGAATTAAATTTAACTAAATAGGGCTTCAGCATATCAGATTTAATCACCGAGTTACTATCTTTTGCCTTCTCTTGTTTTACATACATGAACTACTGTCTTCCCTTTCACACATACAATCCTACTCAAAGTGTTCTCTTCTTACCTCCTTCATATCTCGTGTGCCTCTTCTTACCCTGGGGCATGCTTTTAATGGCATTACCGACTGGCTGGTAATTAACTTTTACTCTGGTTTAGTTATTGACCATTTCCCAGGATAGATTATGCAGAAAAACTATTTCACCCATAGCACAGTTTTAGCCAGAGGTAAAACACAATACCTAGAGTAACAAATATATATTTTTTTTTTACCCTTCTGGGAGACCAAGTAACTATGAATGAACAAGAAACAATGACCTGCAGATAAAAAGAATGCTTCCCAATAATAATGTCTGTCAGAAGATCTCTGCACATTTCTTTGAACTGATATATTTATATCTTGCTAATTATTTGAGAAAAATCTCAGAGACCTTATCACAAAGCAAGTCAATGCTACAGTTATATTTTTTTCCCCTCAAGTCTAGGTTTCTTTTTAGAGTATCCCTCAAACTTTGAAGTTTGTTTTTCACAGTTTTCTTTTCATTTGTTTTAGTAACCTACACCTATGCAAACACCTCTGCCCTATAAGATACCTGTACAATTTTCAGGAATTAAAATTTAAGTCCATTAGAATTTTTTACAAACAGCTTAGGTCACATTTTGAGCGACCTGACTTTACTGTTAAATACTCCCTTGTTCTTACTCTGCTTGTCCATGAAAAGCATGGGATGTTGCTGTTGCTGCGACGCAAACACCACACAATACAACTGACAGCTTCAATGAGTTGTACAAGCAGGAAGAAAACAACAGTAGGTCACCTTAGGGTCTTTTTTTTTCCCCTTTATAGCCACTGAAATGACAATTTAGAGAATGTTCTGCTCAGCATGTTTTCAGCTTCTGATTTTCCCTCTACCCTTAAAGACATATGGGAGGCAAAATATCAGAGGAAGGACTGTCACAGGCTTTGAAGCAGCCCTACACATGGACTGGAGGAACAGCAAAGATAGGGGTCATCTCCCTTCCCAAGGTAAAAGGAAAGTAAAATATTCTACTACTCACCTTCAGACCCCACCATTTTACTCTAAGTCATCTTCACCAGTGCCAGCTTAACAGATACAGGCATTTGCTTAAGGATATTGCAGCTAACAGCACACCCCATGCAGAACCCATGAACCATGAGGGGATGCTGGACAAGAGTTTTTGCTGAAAGAAGAACTAAATGGTGGTACCACTTCCCAGCCTTTCCAGTGGATGCATGGCCTCCTGTAGTCTGGAATTAAACCAGTATTGCACTAAAGCTACCCTTCACTTCAGAGACATAACAGCCTATTAGTGATGACTAGTGCTGTATCATTTAAAGCAGTTTTAAAATTTTTTGGTAAGATGTATCTCATTATCTTCTCTTTCACCAGCTGATCGAAGTTGATTGGACTAAAGGTTACATGAAGCACCCCAAGCAGCCTGAGCAAGCTGAACTTAGATACAGTTGTAGAAAAATTAGCTCACTGTATTCAGTATCAATACAGATACATCTCACCCAATAATCACTGACAGCTCAGAAAAATGATTCCACATACAAAAGCATCTTTTATTATAAGGATTAAAAAAAAATGCTAAACTACAACCGCTTCTTCACCATTAGGGCAATGTTTACGAAAGGAATTTCAGTCTGCAGATGGTGTCATAGGAAATGTCATTATGTTCTACTGTGCCAGTGGAAGTTGACATATTTCAAAACTAATATGCTTTAAATCATGTTACTCTACCAAACATGCAGAGTAAGCAGAAATTCAGGATGTCTTCATGGAGGAGTAGATACCTCACACACAGAGCAATTCCTTTTTTAAAGCCCAGTGTCTCAGTAATTCAATTCCTATTTTGTTTAAATGCTTAAAAGTACTTCTCACATGATACTACTGAGCATTAGTCTACAAAACCTCAAATGAGTAACTAATGACCTATACAATATGTGGAGGTAGGGAAAAAGGATAGACCAGCTCAAACTTCCTCAGGCTGACAAAATCAAATCAATGTGTACCAGAAATGCATATTGAAACACAAATTTGTGAACCTCTGAGACTGTCAGATTCCTGAATTCAGTTAACTTTTCAGAAAAGAAATTTCGTAATGGCAGCAGCAAAGTACATAATGGCAAAGACATTAGAACAAAACAAAATAAAATAAAAAATATATTCTAACACAATCTCAACATTTCAAATAATTTATTCAGTCCACTAAATATCATAATACTTCCTGTGTTACCATAGTACCTTCTATACTTTTTTACTATTTCACTAAAATAACAAAACCAGTAAGTCACAGTAATTCATTCATAGAGAAGCTTACCTAAGTTTGTATGAAAATATTTTCATTTCTCTAATTAAACAACAACCAACTTGATATTCCTTAGTGGCAGATTCTCAACTGGTGTCAATTGTCACAATTCTCTTGAGCTCAGTGAAGGTTGGATTATTGGTATCACCTAAGCTCTGCTTCTCACTGTTTTTATAGACGCAAATCACAAGCATTTAAACTGCTCCACGAACTATTCTGTCAACTCTAAAGAGTCTGAGTGCTTGACACAAAAGTAGGAAGCATTATATATTTTATGAAAGATAGTTCTTTTCGCCCTTGTATACAAAATATATGCAGACACTGTAAACACAGCAAAAGCTGCTACAACACCCTGAGTGCAGAGGGAGAGGTTCTACCATTTTCCCTGAGGAGTCTCAAACTGTGACCCCAGGAATAAAGGGAAGCAAAACCACCTGATCTTCTGAAAATGTAGCAACAATACATTAGGTATGCAGAGATTCAATTTACAGCTTTTTAGGCCAAAATATGCCATTGCTCATATATTCTGGCCTCCCCAAAAACAGTCCATGAAATTTTACCAGCTACTCCCTTAGGAAGAACTGCATTTTACTGTATTATATTCCCCAGAAAACAGACTTCCCTCAAAAAGAAATACCCAAGTGTAGAATCGCCCTTGGCAGCGAGCAGTAGCTCTGTAAAGCCAAGAACACAGAATCATACAATCATAGAATGGTTTGGGTTGGAAGGGACCTTAAAGCCCATCCAGTCATACCCCCCCTGCCACAGGCAGGGCCACCTTCCACCAGCCGCAGGTTGCCCAAAGCCCCGTCCAACCTGGCCTTGGACCCTTCCAGGGAGGGGGCAGCCACAGCTTCTCTGGGCAACCTGTGCCAGGGCCTCACCACCCTCACAGGGAAGAATTTCTTCCTTACATCTAACCTAAATCTCCCCTCTTTCAATTTAAACCCATTACCTCTCTCCCTATCCCCACACCCCTGATGCAGAGTCCCTCCCCCCTTTCCTGTAGCCCCTTTCAGTACTGGGAGGCCGCTCTAAGGTCTCCCCGGAGCCTTCTCTTCTCCAGGTGAACACCCCCAACTCTCTCAGCCTGTCCTCACAGGAGAGGTGCTCCAGCCACCCCATCATCTTCGTGGCCTTCTCTGGACCCACCTGAGCATGTCCGTGTCCTTCTGATGTTGGTGCCCCCAGGGCTGGACACAGCACTGCAGGGGGTGGTCTCAAGAGGGTGGAGTAGAGTGGGAGAATCCCCTCCCTCAACCTGTTGACCACACTTCTCTTGATCCAGCCCAGGACACAGTTGGTTTTCTGGGCTGTGAGCACACGTTGCTGGCTCACAGTCAGTTTTCCATCCACTAACATACTCACGTCCTTCTCCTCAGGGCTGCTCTCAATCCACTCCCCGCCCAGCCTGGATTTGTGCTTGGGATTGCCCTGACCCATGGGCAGGACCTTGCCCTCATTGAACTCCATCAGGTTCACACGGGCCCACCTCTCCAGCCTGTCCAAGGTCCTCTGGATGACACACCCCTTCCCTCCAGCATATCAACCACACCACACAGCTTGGTGTCATTGTGGAACTGGCCAGATTTAATTCTGTCAGGGCTTTGCTCTTCCTAACCTGACCCCTGGGTACACAGTTTCTCTGAAGTGCAGGGAAACATGAAGCAATGTGCAAATGGGCAAAGACCCATAAGACTTGGCCCTGCTCCACTCCTCAGGCATTTTCCACGAGCAGAGATCTCTGTAGTGTGTACCCTGCACTCCTGGGAGCAGCAACAGAGATGAGCAAAGAAGCCAGGAACTGCAAGTCAGCCTGACCTCCCAGCCCAGCAGGGATGCTGGGGACTGTCAACAGCAGGAAATGCAGGGTGGTTGTGTTTAATATGTGACTAATAGTTAAGCATAGTATAACTGAAACAATCTGAAACTGATGGGGTTTGCTGTATACACTTAGAAATGCAAAAAGCAAGTCCTCACTGCAGCCACTGCAAGCAAGCTAGGGTTTATTTCCCTGCTTTGTTATCTCTTTCTCATGCATTAAACAATTTGTCTGCTTTGTTTATATTGCAAATAGTATCGTGTGCCAAGTGTGATATAAAAATCTATTTAGAATTTAATTAAGTTTCTAAAGCCACTGGGAAAACAATGGAAAGTGGGCATGTGAGAAGAGGGAAAAATTCTCATAGTATGAAGTTTGAAGCTCTTTTCCAGTTCTTCCTTTAAAAAATATATATATGCATCTTGGACATGAACTACTTAGTCAAGTTCCTTTAACACAGTTTACATCCTTCTCAGGTGACTGAAATTAAAATTCAAGCCATCAGAAACAAGCTCAAGTGCATTTCATGATCACAGACTTGTGTATTTGTTTAGATCCTGGAGTCACTTTGAAAATACCTCCTCAAAACAGGCCAAAGCTGGAACACCAGCATCTTCATTCAAAAACCAAAATTACAAAGCATTGTGAGAACAAAACTGAAGGGCAGCTGCCTCTAATCAATACTACCAGTTTTCTATTTTTAAAGCTTGTGATGCATTTAGTAAAAGAAAGCCAGCAGTCAGATCCCACTCTCTGTTATAGCGGGTAATCCAGCGTAACCCAACAGAAACCAGTATAGCTGCTCTGCATTTATATCAGCATGAAATTCAGTCAAGTTGACTCCCACAATAAAGAGGGGGGAAGAAACCTGGCAGTGGGGAATATTTCAAATACACAGCTCAAAGGACTGCTCAACTAATTATTCACAGTGATGAAAGAAAAGGTATTTCAACCATAACAGAAAACAACCTAAATCACACTAACATTATGCAACAGAACTACAGGAAACACAAAATTTTGAAATGACACAGTGAAGGTAGAATACAAGAGCAAACTCAGACAAAAGGCCACATTAAGAAGTAGATCCTATGCAAAAATAAAATAAATTAAAAAATAAGATTGTGTTTTTGTTACTTTCTATAAAAATCTTGTCAGAGTCTTCTCACTGGAAGGAAAGTATCTATGTCAGAGACAGGAACAGAGAGAAGCAGATCTGAGTCAGGGGAACAAAAGCAGATCAGTACAGTAGAAAGGAGTCAGCAGCCAGTCCCAAAACAGTCTGGCACACAATAAAACGTACCAGTAATTACCAGCTTCTGAGCAGACTTTGGTGAGAGACAGTGGAAGAGCTGCAGATGAGATGAACAGATGGAAAGACAAAGCCAGTCAGGAATCAAAATACATAGTTCCAGCAAGGAGAATCTCCGCCAGTGTACATTTTGCAGTCCTTATTTCCGTAACTCGGTCAGGCAATTTTTTTACCCCTTAACTGCTGTCTGCAGTAGACAGTTCTGAAGTAAGAAGGATGGATCCCTAAAAACCCCTAAAAACATTCTGAGCATGCATGGAAAATAAAAACATTGATGAACATACTCATATTGGAAGCCTTTCAAAGAAGGAAGTGCAGCAAAGACACATAATTAATTCTAGTAATGTAAAAAAACCACAGTTTGTAGCATAAAATTTAACCAAGATACAGAACAATGCACTCCATGATAATATACAGGAGGGGATAAAATACAAAGTGCTTTTCAGAAGAACCGGAGAGGTTTTGATGGGGGGTGGGGGGTGGAATTTATATACAGTGCTACCAGACAGCAAAAAGCCTTAGTAATTGCATTCAGTTTTCTTATCAAGGAGAATTACTTCTTCCTCTTTAATCTTAAGTTTCTCAATATTCTGCCATTAAAAGAGATTTGTGATATTAATAATAATATACTGTATTTGTCAGCATTCCATGACCACAGGTCTCTGAACATATCAACAAAAAACTCAGGAGCAAACTAATAGGTTGTTCAGGTAAGTGTATAAAATCTAGTCAACTACTAAACAATCCAAAATATTTCGGCTAATACTGTACAGACGTTATCAACAAAAGGCTTTCTTTCTCTATTCTATCCTGCACACTCCAATCATTGAAACGCTGCAATACTGGCATATGTGTAGATAATCCCGAGCAGGGATGATTCTGAATGCTAAGCAACAGTTTATTTTGACTGAGCGGGAACACAGACTGGCCATTGTACACAAGTTTCCATGTGATAACACACAACAGCCTCAGCATGCTTTTTGGCACAAGACACGGTCCATCAGTTCCAAGAAATAAGAATTTAGTCAATATTAGATCTAAAAACCCCTGAACACCACAAGAATTACTAAAATGCTTAATGCTGAAGATTATCTATGCTCCCTCCTCTACAAAACCAGGCCTAACCAAAAGCCTGCTGATGTCAATGGAATAACTCCCACTGCCTCCACTGGTGTTTGGCTAGAACACAGAGGGGAAAAATCACATTGCAGGAGCCATGGGGTAAGGAGAACTGCGGCAGCAGCAGGTTTGATTGCTCTGCTCTAGCTGTGGCACTTTGGCCAGAAGACCCGAGTCCCATGCCGCAGCCTGCTAGGCAATCTTTGATGAGTCATTTCTCCTCTGGACCTCACTTCTCCAGTCCTTCACTTACCTCTTTACTAAAGCTCTCCAAGATCTCCTGATGTGGTTAAAAAAATAAAAAAGAAAAAAAAAAAAAAGGCACAGCACATTGAAGCTCCACTGGCCTCTGCTGACACAGACCAAGGTTCAGTCCTCTGTGAATTTTTGCTCAGAGTTTAGCTTCTGACTTTTATATCTTGTTGGCCAAGAACCAACTTTTGGTTTCCCTGCCAGCCATCTGCATTCTAGCTGAACACATAACCACTGAGATCATGACTTCAATCATGGCTTTGTAACTGTAACACCAATGCCACCACCATGAAGGACTGCTGAGTTTAGGTTTATTTTTCAGATAGTTAGAAATTTTGTTCACTCATTACAAAGGTTACTCCATTTTTTTTCAACTACAGAATGTCTTCACAATGAGTATTTATTAAAGCTTTTAAACCAATGAAATTCAAGAGTAAAGGAAAAAAATAGACAAGATGTACACTAGGTAAGAAACTTCACCTTCACTCAGAAGTAGAAATTGCAAAAAGCCATGAAACTGGAATGAGTATAATTTATTATAGTAAGGCAGACATTAGCTAGCAGTATTGGATTGTATTAACAGAAAGTTTAGACTAAATATTTGGCAACTGCCCTGACAAAGTGCTATTGATTAGAGAAGTAACATCCTATGTGAAGGGAAGGAGCCTCTTCAACTGACAATTAAAACAATTTTGGACTGCAAGAAAGCCCAGTAAACATACAAGGGGGAATAATTCAGTAAGAAGCTGGTTGTTTCTGCCCACAGAAAGCAGTAGCGTTCAGCAATGCCTACCTCAAATGCTGCTCTGGTTCTCTTGCCCTCCCACCCTCCCAGTATAATCTTAACAGCGGCTTAAAAATGGTTTAGTTAAAAAGACATTCACCAGAGTGCTTTTTATCTACCTTCAGTATTCTGAACTACAAAACTACATATTTTAGAAACATCAAAAAGTTACTCTGAGGTAGGACTGTAGCTGTAGAAGCAGGCTCATGAAACCAGGAAAATGACATTTAACATCTTCTCCCACCTGCAGCCAAACGTGGCAAATTCTCCATGCAAACCTACTCCAAAGATGGTCCTTCTCCAAGCTCAGAAGGAATGAAACCAACCTGACACCTCATCCCAGGCACCAGAATGTTTTGTTACAGCTTGTGTTTGTCACTGCCAGTCTTAGGAGCTTGGAAAAGAGCCCCTGCATTACAACTCACAGGCACAAGTGGGTCAGGTGAAGACCAGCTCCTCACACAGGGTGAGCCAGTATCACAGGTCCAGATACACTGGTATCTGGAGAGGAAGGAAATTAAGCTCATTACCAGATTTTTCTGCCCTGTGCCCACTACTAGTGACTTTCAGGTCATTCATGTGCAACAGTAGAAAGCTCTTGAGAAAGACTTGCATCACCTGAGACAGAATGCTGGTTGGGAACTCCACCGCTCTCCTGAACCCACTGCATGCTGGAGCATCTGGACACTGCTCTGGTTTACACCAGCACCGTCTGCATCCTCAGGGACCGCCCGTGAGCCTTCAAATGAGTAAATGAACACAGCTGAACCCTGCCTCATGCCTTCTTCCCCTCCATCTCTCTTGTGTCACCTCAGCCAAAGCAGGAGCACCGCAGCTCGTGCAGCAGCAGCGTCCAGCAGCTACTCTGCCCTCTTGCTGGCTTGTAGCTGGAGTGTGGAGATGGAGGTAGCCCTGAAAGGGGATGGCCAGATCCAGACCTCCTACTTCACAGACAAAGCATGGAAGAGCTGGACTGCAGAGTGGGCTAAAGTCATGCACAAGAAAGGGTTTTTTTGTGGGCTTTCTTGTCTGTTTTTGAAGCTCTGTCTGCTCAACATACCTGTAGAAACTGAGCCTGCAAATTCCTGCAGGTCCTGGGCAGAGATTGCTTCCTTAAATATGCAAGAAGCTTTCCTAATCTTTGTTTTATACATTTTTTCTATCTCTTACCAGCCACTGCACTTTCCTTGTTACTCAAAGCAGCTAGCCAGATATAAGCCACCTGTAACATAGCTTTTAGTGAGAGCAGCTGGGGAGAAATGAGCAGAAGTCAAAGGGAAGCACTTGGCAGAGACATACGCAGGTGTCTGGCTGTACCCTAGTGGATGAGAGGCTCCTGGAGCTACTGCTGTTCCCTGACACAAACGCTGCTGCTGCTGCTCAGGCTGGGGCTCTGCTGAGCAGGGTGACACCTGAGTCTCCCTCACCTGATGACACTATTCACCATCCACAACCCCAGCAGGACAGAAGGAGGGTTACTCGGATGCTTAAACTGTTACAGACGCATCGGCAAGGGAGGAAAATGCATGAGACTGTTTGGGGTTAGAATGGTATCCTTAAGTAGAAAAGCTCTGCTGCCAACTGGAGTGTTAGTACAATCAGGATTTTTTTTACAGGGACAAGAAGGAACATAGTGCTTAGTTACGGCTACTTCTGTCCAGTGCTAGTGTCATGGAAGTAGTCTCAGATTTTAGCAATGAACAGCAACATCTGAAGAGTTTTTTATATAAATATTTGTTTTAAAGGGGCCATTCTCAAAGAACAGATTTCCAGCTTGAATTTAAGCCTTTCACATGCAACGGCAAGGGAGTAAATGCAACAGGATTACAGTGCAGCAGAAACATCAGCGTCCTTAGTACAGAATGCAATGCACAACCTGACAATGGGAAAACCACAGCACGATGTCTGATGGCAGGTTAGCTCAGGTCAGGTGACAGTGTTTATTCTGAAGAGGATTCGCTCACTCCTCAGGGGCTTCTCTTCTAAATCAGAACTCTAACAACACCAGCATCCAAACAATTATAGTCTACAGACTCCTCTGACTGACATCAGGAACTACACTTAGAGGTATAGGAAGGCACAAGCACTGACAAACCATTACAGACTTCACATGCATCTGTCAAATGCAGGCACAGCCCACCAAAACAGAACAAAGAAGCCTTTTTCAGACACTGCCTCAAGTCCATTTGGTTTTAACAGCGAAACAGAGCTCTCAGCAGCTATCCCTCTGATCTCCCACCCACCTTTTCCAAGAGATGATTTGTATTTGAAAGACAAAAAAAGTAGTTTTTCAGTATTAACAGCTCTGTGTTCTGGTGTGCCTAGGATGTCTGAACACACAACAGAGATTTGAAGTGCTTTTATAACCAGAAAACCTGTCTGTTCTTGTAATCCTGACAAATAAGAGCTTGTCTCTTTCTACAAGCCTTGCCTCACTTGAATATATACAGCACCTAGTAGAAATACAAGGTGATTCATATTTGAGGGTTTAAGATTCCATGGCTAACAAATCAGTGTCACACCACTCCTGTCCGTGGAGCTACATCAGCTGTATAAAAGTGGGAAGTGATGCCAGCCCAAGACTTGCCTTTGGATTTCTCTTGGCAAGAGACCGAGAAACCAAGGCACAGTCTAGAAATCTACTCCGCACAAAGGATGGATGTATAACCTTCCAGAGCTAAACAAAGCGCTGCAAAGCAGGCAATCGTTTTAACTTCAGCTTATTTTCTCAACTCACAGCATGTAGGAAATCAGCTGATAAATACATCGGCCTGTTCTAGGAGAGGCCACCAAAAACCTCAGGGAAGAAGGCTCTGTATTGTCATAGCTACTAGATTTCCCTACAATCTCATCCAGCATATTGAACAGCATTGCACTGCCATCTCTTGGCAGATATTTAGGTAACAATTTAAGGTCTACAAGTACAGGAATGAATTGACATTAAAAAATACATTACAAGATATAAAAATACATAGATACATTTCTCTTACTAATCCAAATAAAAACAGACTGAAGCTCTAGATGAAGACTCTAGTCCATAGCCAGCCTATTTCCTTGACTCTCAAGATTTGTACTTAATTTTAGACACACCTAAAAACCTGTTGAGAGTTTAAATATCTCTATCTAAATAAATTTTTTTGATTTTTAGATATATTTATCTAAATAATTTTTTTCCACCAAAGAAAGTAATCATTTTTATAGCCAGCTTATATGAGTAGCACATAACCACTGTCCTAAATTCAACATTTTATCCCCTTGATTAAAACAGTATCAAAATGCCAGCAGAGCTGTGGGCAAAAACATGGCTTAAAGTTCTTAGTCCTTTCAAGTACATAAAATCATAAATAATATAATTTAAAATACACAGCAAAGACAAAGACAGGAGTACAGCCTAATGCAACCTATAAATACTTGAAATGCAGAGGTAGGAGAAAGTAGTTAGTAAGAAAGTAGTTAATAACAGTTTCTGATGTACAATGTTTACACTCCCTATAAGATGAAGTCTAAAAGATACTGTAACCACAACACTGCAAGTAACAGCTCCAGAAAACATCATCAGGATTTAAATTTTGACAGCTACCAGTTAAAGAAACAATTCAGTATTAAGCATGAAGACACATCACCCCACACTGGCAGAAACACTGTTCCTGCTCATACCCACGTGTTCCTAACTCTAGTTTCCACATCCATGTCCCAGGCTAGGCTGGGACTCAAGATGTCTCACCCCCTGCTCCAGATCCCTTCCTCCTCTACACGTACACAGTCTGTAATGTTCCAGTGGCTGAAACTTTTTGGTGTACACAAAACAAGGACTGAAATGTGAGTCATCCTCAGTTAGTGTTTTATCAGAGATATCACAGAGGAAGAATGGGCACACACAGCCACCCACTTAAGTTGGGAAGAAGAGCAACTTCTGTGCTGGGTTTGCACAGAAGAGCTCCTTCTCAAAGGCAGTGATGACCCTGGAGAAGAGGAACCTTCTGTGTAGCACTAATCTGGGTTTCTAAATACCTTTATCAAGCCTTGGGAAAAAAGGGTTTTCACATATCTAACTCAGAGCTGTAAAATCTAATCTATGAGCATGCCCCTACACAATTCAAGAATTTAGTCATCCTGATATACAGGAGCACTTACAGGGCTCTTAGAAACAGTATCCATAATTTCTGTAACTATGTGCAAATCATGCAACAGACAACGCAGGCTGAAGTTACTCTCCAAGATATGACACAAAGTCTTGGTAGACCCCACAGCACACACAGAGTAACTCCCATAGAAGAGTCTTCAAGCATTGTTTTCTAGGCAGACAGTGGTCGAAGAGCAGTTGAATATCAGCTCTTACAAAGCACCAAACCATGCACCAATGTAACTTACCAGTATTGCATTTGAGCAAACAGAAACGATTTGCAGCAGTTGAAAGCCTAGCCCAAATGCGTCTGGTTTGCAACATGTTATAAAAGAATGACAACATGATATTTAAAAAAACCCAAAACACAGAATTAAGAAGCTGCAAATACTGTGCTGAGATAAACAAGGTCACTGTCTACTTACATAAGATGCAGTTACACGGATTTGACCTTTCTGTAATAAGTGGCAATTTCAGTGAAAACAACCTTTCAGTTGAGGAGAGGGAAGTAAGTCATGTATCCTGCTGCTGCAGTTTATGATGAGACTCCCAGCCCTAATTTAAAGGTCACCAACAATCCTTTGAAAGCGAGATTGCTTCTCACTTTTTTTTTTTCACATTTCATAGAAGGTCATAGGGGCTGACTAGTCCATAACAGCAGTACCACAGAGTTGCCTGGCCAGGAAGGAACTTCAGCCTTCCCTTTAGTACATAGCACCTTAATAGGTGCCAAAATTACCAGTGAGAATGTAAGAATGATCAGTAAGAATGCTGATACAAATAATTACTTTCCTTGTCTCTATTACAATAGTTATATCAGTATTTGGACTCTGGTACTAAGCACAGGTACTGAAGACCTTACTATGCCACGTGGTCTGTATAAGGGTTGGGACTGGACAGTCTTTGCCTCTCCTTCCCCTAAAAAGGGTCATAAAATATGATACATATGGAAGTTTCTCTTGTTTTGTTTGTTTGGGGTGTTGTTATTAAACCATTCCTAAAATTCTAGAAACATCCTGTTCTCTATCAAAATTGCCTATTTTTAGGGGCCATGGCACCAGGAATACCAGCTGTAGCTGACTAATTTTCTTCATTTCCAAGATTAAAAAAAATATGTGGACATGAAACCTAATCACAGCTTTTAAATCCACTGTGTTCAAATGTGTTCATGTTTGCCCTCTGAGAAGGCAAACAGCTTACCTGAAGCTTTGATAAATACATGTCTTCTACCTCTTCCTTATGACTTCTGCGATGAAAGAATGTAATGCATTCTCAGCCACGAGACAAGAGAGAAATAACCACAAATCAAGAAGCACTTAGAGCAGTTGGGAGGAAAGGTGAAAAAACAAGCTATGACTGAAAACATGATGTCATATTTGGGAAATAACTGTTGTTAAATGCAATACCTCAGACATACCTCTCAGCCACTACTTTGTAGATGTTGCCAGTCAAATAATACTTCTGAGGAAGATGCTAACTCCTATGTCAGTCATGACATAGCTTAAACTATGTAACTTGCTCTTTTATTTCTCCAAATGCTTAAAAAGGAAATAACCAAATGGCATTAAACCCAATTAATGCCAACCTAAAATTAGAGCAGGCTATTTCCACAGTGGTTCAAATGTTATTCAAAGAGGAACACCATTCATTCCTTCACCTTTGCCTACTCAGCAGGTTGTGATGTGGGCTCTGTGCAAAGGATACGCATCATGGAGGTCAGCCTCAAAGGCAGGATTAATGATGCACAGTGATAAATTCCTAAAAAGTTAACTTCCTACATAAAGACTCCCCAGCGTAACACTGGGATCTTCACATTTGCAGTTTTAGATTTGTTTTGTATGTCTGGAAATACCTGCTGTGAGATCCTTAACGGAGCTGGAGAACACCCATGGGGAACTCTTAATCCATGAGACGCCAGAGCCTGGAAGCCTGCAAAGAGCTGTTTGTGCTTTTAACCTAACCTGAAGAATTTCTTCAAACACTTACTTACCCCAGTAAAGCTCTCTCCAGGGAAGAGATTCAAGCTGGTACTGAAGACAGATAAAACTGTGACCACACAGCACAGCTAAACTAAGGACCTTCCTGAGCCAAGGTAGCTGGCTACTCTTTCTCTTTGCTGAGCTTGCCAAGCTAGTCAGTGGAGAAATCTCCATCAGGCCCCTGAGGAAGCAGTCCCTGGCAGAGGACACGGGTAGCCTGGTGCAAGGGAAGAAAAGTTTTACCAGTACCGATGCACTAGTGCACCAGTTCCTCTGACCGTTCAGTGCCTGAGGACTATTTCCTTCTTCAAAGGAAACACAAAATAAGATCTGCTGGTTGCTTTTAATCCTTACATCTGTGTGTCTTCCTAAGCAAGCCATTTGCACCTCACTGAAACACCTGAAAACCTCAACCTCCATCACCATAGCAACAACAACAAAACTGCAAGCCAGTGAGTACTTGTGCACCTGCAAAAGTTTAGTTCAGCTTTAGGACTGATGGAAAATGAGCATTGCAGTGCTCTGGTCCATTAAAAGCTGATTTTTAAGATTAGTAAACAGTTTACAAATTTAAGTAATTAAGTGTCCAATTACAAGTCTGTTTTTAAGAAAACAGATATACTTATCCCCTGCCTTATGCCTTTCCCCTGGACACTGCTATTGCTTCAAGTACATTGACTCAGCATTGCTGTAAGCTTTTTTGCAGTTTGTATCCTATGAACTAAGCATTTTTATTGCATTTTAGTGAACTGAAAATTTTTAAGGCTGCAATCCTGCCTTAAATTATCTCAATGTGGTCCAGATTTCCTCCTTGTGGTATCCACTGTGGATCCTACAAAATCACAATGCTCAGTTGCAACTCTAAACTTTTTTGTTGTTTCTTTTTTTTTTTAATCCCCAAAGAAGAAAAGATTTAAGATGCTGGTTTTGAGTTGATGTACTTGAGTTGTACAAGGTGATGCTGTACCTGAGTTGAAAGCAACCAGAGTCCACCTGCTACTGGGCTTCCACCTCCCTCCCACTCCTTTCAGCAGGGTCAAGGGGGAAAAACATGCTCATAGATTACATGCCCATTGGGCCTCAAAAAAAAACCCCAACCTGATACATATAAACATATGTAGAGAGACCTTCACACAAGCAAAAACCCTTCTTTCTTCTCTTTCTACCTCAAAAGCCTTAATACTGTGATGGGAGCCAACAGGGAGAATCATGAAGTTGTCAGATGTCCTTCCAAAGTCCTGTTCACAAGACCCTCTAACTAGCTCCCAAACTGTCTGACCTGTCAGATCACTCCAGATCTTCTGTCAGAATTTTTGCTGTCCTTAATCAGGTAATACTGCCTTCTGGTATCAATACCTTTTCCTTCATTTTAGTTTCATACAAAAGGCATTCACTGCCTCTTCTTTACAGCCTGTTCTCCCAGTGAACTGGAGCCAAACCCAGGAAGGTGACCCTGTCCTCTGCCCTCCACCACCCTGTGACCTGAAGCAGGTAATCACATCTTTTTTCCCCTATACCAACTGTTGGATTCTGTAAACTGCTGCCCTCTGCCAAATACAAATCCTGCAGAAGGGAAGGACTATGTCGGGCTCCCTCAGCACTCTGCACTGCTCCACGCCATGGTGTGCTAGCAAAGCCCAGAGAACCTGCTTACCTGGATCCAGGCTCCCATTGACAATAATGCTACTGTGACATAACTAATCAACGTGTACAGCACAAAAGCCCTCTGTGGACTGCTCATTTTATATGGATGAGCATTTCAAGGTAGTCAGTGTTAAAACAAACAAGGATGAAGCAGGCTGGAAATTACTTAGAAACATATTCAAAACACGTCCTTTTCACAGAGAGCTGCAGATGGTTAAGACCAAAATTACTAACCTTATCAAACAACTCCTGTTCTTCCCCTCCCATACTGGGAGCTGGTGTCTATACTCCCCAGAAGTAGGAAAGGGCAAGGAACTTATCACAGATCAGAGAATAACTAATATCACAAGGGCCTCCACGGTAAGAAAGACATGGACCTAATAAAGCAGGTCTAGAGGAGGCCATGAGGATGATCAGGGGGCTGGAGCACCTCCCCTGTGAGGACAGGCTGAGAGAGTCCCTTCATCAGGGGTGTAGGGATAGGATAAGGGGTAACAGTTTTAAACTGAAAGAGGGCAGATTTAGATTACATCTAAGGTTGCCCAGAGAAGCTGTGGCTGCCCCCTCCCTGGAAGGGTTCAAGGCCAGGTTGGACGGGGCTTTGGGCAACCCGGGCTAGTTGAAGGTGTCCCTGCCTGGGGCAGGGGGTGGGACTGGATGGGCTTTAAGATCCCTTCCAACCCAAACCATTCTATGTTTTGATGATAATGATGTTCAAAAATTCAGTGATGAGGGAAATTTAAGCTTCTTCCCAGAAAAAGAATAATTAATTTGTCTGCGTATATCCTAAAAAATTTTCATGGAAAATCATTTCTCTAGCTAGACCCTCACTAAGCTAGCAATTTCTGAATCCAGTTACTTATTTCAGGAAGGACCATTAGGGGAAAAGAGGGATTACAAATGTAGCCACCAAGACATCTGGACAGATTTTTTTTTTGTATCTTTGAAGTTCTGTGCAGAAAATTAATTTTTACTTCCTCAGGTACAGCTCAGTCCTAACTCTTCCTTTTTTATTCCCTTTTTTTCTGCTTTAGAACCTGCAGGTATCATTCAACAACATGGCTCCACACTGCATATTCACAGTCCCAGCTCTGAAGAACTTCAAGAGAAGCTACAAGGGCTTCTGAGGAGAAAGTGGTGGCCAAGATACAACCAGAAATGCCATTGCCGATTCACTGCCTGGGCACCCAGGGGGTCGCGCCTCCGGCCACCTGGATTTTGCAGACACAGTGCTCTCACTTATGTGAGACTGGCACATCTGAAGGGTAGGAATTACAGCATTTCTCATGGTTCACAGTTATTTAGATTGCACTTGACTGTAAAGCATTCAGATAGACTGAGAGGTACTTGAAAATTTTCATTTCATAAAACACTCAGAAATAGTGTTGCAGAGAACATTATGATAAAAATTGAGAGATTACATCAAAATTAATAGCTCTGAAGGTAATCAAATTTTAAGCAACTGGAATGCTACGTAAACTATTTTTTTAGTAAGACATTATTTCTCTTTTTGTCCTTCCTAAAATTCCTTCTAGAAGGAACATTTAGAAAGTTTTAAGCATGATGCCTTTGAGATAAATTGTATTTAAAGGTTACAGTGCAAAGCTAGATATCTTAGTCCTATATAAGATGGCTTATTAATTGCCCTAGATATGCACATACTCATAGATTTGTTTGTATGATTTGATGAGGGGAACTGATTTACTATCACAGTGAAATACTATACTAAACACGTCATTCATTCTTTATACTGCTCCTCCCCTCTTAAAAGCATTCTGTTTGACTGCATGCCATACTGAATTATTATTTTATAATCATTAAGTTATTTAACTGCTACAGCAAATACAATTAACATTCATCTATATTCTTATTATAGTTTCATATTTATGTTTTATGTTGTCATACCAACAAGGAAAAATTATGGATTACATTTAAACCAAAGTACAGTTACGGAGCAGCAAGATAAGGGACTTTTTTATTCTCTTGCGACCCATCTTTCTCAAGAATGCAAATAAAAACAATGCAAAATACAGTCTTTTTGAAAGCAAAAATACTACAGAATCATTAGGTTGGAAACTCTGTAATATATTAAGCAAATATTGCCTGGGGGGGGAAAAACACAACATTTTTATTACTGTCAAATCATTTAATAAAGGGAAGGCTGCAGACTGAGATGCTGTACATGACAAGAACTGGGAGGACTTGTTCCACAGTCCATCACGCCTGACCCTACATTCGCTGAAGATAAAAATGATTATTCCTGACTCAGGCTTCTATTTTATACACAGAGCACTACAGTTTTCCATGAGCCCTAGCTTATGTGCTTTTTTAAACGACTTGCAGTACAACAATTCTTGGGAGATATTAACCAGCAAGATGAAACCTAATTAACACTACCACCTCAGGGTGCACCGAGTTCATGTCACATTCAATGCAACAGCCTTTGCATGTTCATCTTTTATGGCGTGGAAGATCACCACAGCATTCACCAGACAAAACTTCACATTTCTCTCTACACTTACACTGATATTGGGCTCACGCTGACTGGAATTACGGCTGATCCATAGCATGTGTGCCTGAAAATACCCTCAATTAGTGCAACACACAACAGAATTGACAGTAAGACACTGAAAAGAACCACTCCAACATAAATATTTACACACACTAGATCACACTAGCAATGAGAAATTAAGAGCAAGAACATAAATTGCTTATTTTAAAAAGGAAGCCAAAAAAATGAGACTTGATCATAAAATATTTTGATTACACCATATTTTCTGGGGTACAGAGATGAGGCAGTCACAGTCACAAAGGTTTCCAGAAGCAACAGGGACTCTGAGGGAAAGGAGGAGAAGGAAAAGCAAGTGTACATCTCACCCAGGATCTGGGATTTTTACTCAACAGAACAGCCTGAAGTAGGACCTTGAACCTATAGGTTCATCCAAAAAGTATAAGCACAAGATGACCTCATCTACCAAAGTGCAATTCCAACAAAAATTCTGAAAATTTATTTTGTGAAATATTTAATGTATATATGTGAAATTACATACAGCATAAAGTCTAACCACATTTTAAACAATCTGACTTGTAAATAAAAGCAATTCTATAAAATAGTCATATAAACACAACTAGCATAGTTAATGTGTAAGTACCACATCTGTGATAATATACAAGGTGCTGGTTAATAACAATGTTATGACCTTTACTAAAGGTGAAGCAAACAAAAAAAGCAATCATGGGTTTGGTACTAAATCATGAAAAATAAGCCTCCCAGAGTCCCACAGAAGTAGTATCCAAATCAAGTCCTAATACATCACCAAAACTTTTATAAAATGTCATTAAATACTTTCTGAAGTTCTCATTACTTATTAAATAGAAATTAAAGTTATGTAAATGGTAAAACATTTTAAAATACTATCATTTGTTATTTGTAACTAAAAATTAAAAAAAGCACATGCCTATCTTCAGGAAAACCAAATGCTTCCCTAGCCATGTATCCCAGGAAAAACAGTATTTTGCAAAACATATTTGACTGTTGTTCAGAGTCATCTTAAGTATGTTAACCTTGGCTTCTCCACCCTTCGTCAGATGCTTTCCATTCCCTGAAATACTGAGGAAGAGGGAGGATGCAGTTACAGCACATTGCAGTAAGTCTCTAGCCTTACCATCAGACTAAAAAAGACATTGTCTTTCTTCAGTCATCTCTCAAGTTAAATTCTCCATGGAATTTTTAAGGCAACAGTTAAACAGTCCTTTTCTATGAGCTAACTATCTTAAGCAGGGATGAGAAAGAAGTTGTGTCTCAAAGAATACCAAGGTGGGGTCTGGGCAATACCCTAAACAGTAGGGGAATATATCTTCATGAAACAAAAGAAACCTGGAGATCCTGGCACTGTGAACCTTTCCTGACAGCACAACAGCTATTTTGGTAAAAGGCAGCCCAGCAAAGCTACATGGATACTCTCTCAGCTTCACTTACTCCTGTGAGAACGTGCAGCTCTGCCTCTGGCAAACTGCTGAAAAGAAGCCACGTGTTAAGTGAAACTACGAACCAAATTGTGCAGCAGAAGTTTGCTAAGTACACTCTAGTACTAATACATCAATTTGAAACACTAGCTTCAATCCCTTGAAACTGTCCATTACATATGTAGTCCATAGAAGACCCAAATGGTGTGCAAATACATTTTCCTTATCTTTATAGCGCTTGCCAGAGGTCACTGAAGTCAAATAGATTTTTCATACAAGGCAGATGGGGAGCACAGAAAATATTTGATCTGCACTTCAAAGGGAAAAAATTCCTACAGTCTGAGGCAGTTCTGTGTCTCAGTAATGAGTTTCTTTTGAAGAAATACTGTTACACAGAAATCTATTTAACAGCAATGATGTTATATAGCATTGTCTGTTAACAAAAGCAGAATAATATACTCAGGGCAGATTCCCTGCAAAACATTATTACCATTTTAGCCAGTAGATGGGTGGTCCATCTCATCTTTGCAAGTGGCTCACCTACTGCTGTCAGGTCAAAATAAGTATATGAATTTATTTAACTGGAATATGTCCTAATTTTCACTAAAATACATTGCTGTTAATCGAGAAGCCATTTGCATGGTGAGATCTGAATTGTTCTTGTTGTAAACTTATTTTGTTTACACCTGAGTAGGTGAAAAAATGTTATATAACTTTTCTACTCATATGAAAGTCAAGACTTTGTGAGTGTTTGTGTATTGGCAAAGAGATTTATGGTTCATATTACCTAATCGATGCTGCAAGAGCAGCATACAATGAGACACGAAATGCAGAGCCCTGTGATAACCAAGAACAATAGCTCAACCACTGGTTAACTCATTTCGTGTGTTTCTGCGTCAGTTTTCTTATCTGTACAAGAAAGGAAACAAAGTTCATCTATCTCTGCAAAGCACTTGGAGATATTTTGATAAACTCTGTTATTCAAACACAGCATTTTCCAAGGTCAGTCTTCTCTGCACAGCTAAAGCATACTTAAATAAACTGATCTTCAACTTCTCCTTCTTTGGATTTGCAAATATAATTACCAGACATTTTGGCCCAGCATCCATTTACTTAGGGAAGATTTAGCCAGCTCATTAGCACACGGGCAGGAGCCCCAGGCTCAGGAGGGACCCTCCAAAGTCCTGCTTCCAAACCTGCCAAGGGCCAGGTGTGACTTGCAGATAATGAGCTCGGCCTTGGGAAAAGCAGGCAGTGTGCCAGCCAAACCCCGCTGCACAAGGCCACAGCAGACTCTGTGAACACTGCCACCTCTCATCATGTCACATTCTCAGCCCAGAGAGCGCTTTAATGTTCTTTGCAAGCTATAAAGAATAAATGAATTGAGCTGTAAATGAACAAAATCCAGTTTCCTAGCTAAGCAATTCGTGGAGAGTATTAATGTATTTATTATTTTTTTTTAAAGACAGTAAGAGCAATCCAGCACATGGACAGGAATCATACCTCTGGTCAGTCAAATGTTTATGAATAGTACTGAAGTACAAGTAGCATATCTTAAAATAACCGCAGACTAGTCTGAGAATTGTTCAGAAGTAGGAAATAGAAAAATAAGTATGTTTTGACTGCCCATCTTCAAAAGGCAGACTACTGTGCCGAGGAAAAGGGAGCATGCAGGGGAGCTGCATTCATCACCTGGCATCTCATACTGACAAAAATAAAATAGAAATCTCTACACCTGGTCGTTCCACAATTCTCTGAGCACTTAAAAGCACACACTGGTATGCAGTATCAGACTGCTCATGTCAATATATCTTGCCTAAATACACTATAGAACATTTATATTTCACTGTTTTACTATTAAAAAACAATAAACTGCAAGTGTCATAATAAATCAAAGTACCTTTTTGCATTACCCACACTTCTTAACACTTTTTTGTAATGCATCTTCCAGCTATGAACACATGCAAATAAAACCTTAACAGGATGTGTACATTTTATCTTATCTATCAAAGACCACATGGGGGAAAAAAATACCACCTTAGTGTCTAGACACTAGTCTTTGAACTTGACTAGCCTGAGAACACTGTCATTCTACTCCACTTAATGGCATATTGATTTTTTATACTTCACTCTCTGCAGATCAATATTCTAATAGACGCACAATAGACTGGCAGGAGGATAGAGAGTACATGTTCACTAGCCTGATGGAGATGATTATCCAGAAATGAAGGTCAAATCAAAGGAAAATTTAAACCTGACATGAGAAGAGCAGCACAAAGAAAAGAGTCTGTACACAAAGTAACTTTTTTAAAAAATATCTAAGATTAACTAGAGAAGGAAAAAGGCACAACCTAAAGAAAGCATGGATAAGGCAGCCAACAAACTCTCAACCTGGGAAAGACAGACTGAAGTCCCTTTGGACTGTCTGCGCTCAATGCTACAATTTAAGAAGCACTTTAGGTCTCCTGCAGGAAACTTCTCCAGTATATCACACAGAAGATGTACTTCCTTTCAGCAAGTAGCAAGTTTAAATATTCGAGAACTATCTGAATAGCTTGTTCAGAACAAAGTCAGACAGAAACCATGTGCAATATAAAATGAAAGACATAAAAGGAATATCTTATTCTTCCAGAGAGCTGTTCTACAGGAAACTAGGAAGTCAAATGGAGCCTTCAAAAAGGCTTTTTTAGCAAAAGGCCTTCTTCTGATCATCTTGCTGGTGCAGGCAGTAAACAGTTTTTTATACAATGGAATTTAGAGTTCAAGTGGCTGTCCTGCACAGACTGTTAACTTGCTGGCATAACTAAAGGAATACCTGAGACAGAAAAAATCCAGTGGTCCAGACAAACAGATGACCAGTCCAAGAGTATTCCTGGGGCAGAGCATCCCCATAGACCAGCGCACCAGGAACTGCCCAAGTGGCAATCCCACTGAAAACCACCCCAGGGGCTACAACGGAGCAGAGCTGCAGATAAACCTAAAATGCCTTCTCTTTGCCAATAAGGCAAACCTCACGCCTGGCTCCACAAGGAGGAACACAGATCCAGGGAAGTTACTAATGCTCTCTACTTGGCAGGATGAGGTAGCAATGCAAGCTGTGGCCTTTTGTGGGTCCTTCAGCTCAAAAGATACACTGAAAAACTGGAGGTGATCCAGCAAAGGGCTATCAGGATGGCCAGGAGTCTAAGCGTATGACCAGTAAGAAAAGTCTGAAGGACATATGCTTGCATATTCCAGCAAGGAGGACACCATGGGGTAATCTGAAAGAATGTTAGGAGAAGCAGTTACAAAGATAACAGAATCAAACTCCTCTTAGTAGTGATAAATAAGGTAGAAAAGCAAAAAAAACTGCAGCTAGGGAAGTTGAGGTTTGACATTTTGATAAAACTCTCACTAGGACACCAGTACAGCCCTGAAACTGGTACTCAGAGAGGTGTGAAATCTCAGGCACTGAGAGTTTTCCAAAAGTCAGCTCAAGAAAGCCACAGCTGACCTGACTGAGTATTGGCAATGCTCCCAATTGAAGAAAGGGTTGCACCAGATCACTAGAGTTCCCTCACAACCAACAGTGCTGATGATGACACTATGAATACAGGAAATCACTGTAATATGTATTAATCACTTGAGACTTCTTGGCTTCTGCCACACTGACATTAGAAAGAAATTTCTTAGAACTTGATTCCAGGGCCTTCTGTCTACCAGAAAAGACATGAAGCTTTAGATCCAACTTCTTCTGCACTAAGATTGTGCCTAGTTTTCTGAGCAGTTTCCTTACTCGCAGTCTAATGAGTCACAGGTTCACACACCCCCCAGAGCTCCATCACCTTGTTACAACATACAGTATCAGCCATAAAAATTCAGTGAAGAGACATGAAGACAGGTCTCAAATGAACTCACTGTCCCAGGCACTGTTAATCTTCCCAGCTCCTATTATAAGATGGATATTAAGAAATCTGAAAAACTACAGATAAGAGTCATCAAAATTATTCAAGAGCAGAAAGTATTATTCATACAGGGAGAAAAAGCATCAGCTAAATGCATGCAACGTATCAAATAAAAAGGATTCATGCAGTCTTATGCTAGAGACAGCATAGTGTGTTCCAAAAAATGTTCAGAGCTGGACCAGGTACCTTAGTTCAGCATCACAAAGTTCACATACAGTTCACTCTTTCAGTCCATCTTAAGCTTTCTTTCAGCAACAATATTACATAACAAATTAAAATGAGCTTTCGTTATTTTTTCACCCAGTCTGGACATCTTAACAGCTCAACTCATTTATAGTTCAATACAATAGAAGCCCTGAGTAGGAAAAGGAGGAGGAGGAGAACACTGGATTTTCCATGACCTTTTGCTGATTTCCAAAACCCCATCTCCTGTACATGTAAGCAATCTGGTTTTTTTACTACAGAGTAATGACTCATTACTTCTGTCATTTAAAAATGGAAAAGAATTCCATCTGGCACCAAGGATTAGCAGCCAAATTACGTGTGTCTTGATCTAAAGGTCGATTTGGTAATAACAGAAAGCCCTAAACTACAAAACCAAAGCGTATTTTAGCATCTGCTATCACTCAATATTTGAGTATCTATCTCATAAAACTGATTTACTGCCTTCCCCACAATGAGAAGTGCTCACAGGATAAAAGCATCAACCCCAAGAAGGCCGGGCTCAGAGGCAATCACGGGAAGCAGCTGTACTACTGCTTGGGAAGACAAACCAAGGGTGACAGGCTGTGCATATTTAAAGACTTCCACTGTTTTTATTCCACTCAGTTACAAAGCACTGATGCTACAGGTGCATGTCCCTTATATTCACAGCAGCATACACCACTCCACGGTTTACACTGATCAAAGTCTTCCCCAAAATTAAATTGGCCAGATACTAGGAGGCACTGACCTCCCAGTGTGCCTCTCCCATACCTTCCCTTCTCTTACAGCCCAAGTGCAATCCTGAACAACTTAATTCATTATTTTCCTATCAATTCTGCTATCCCCCTTAACTGTCCAACCCACAAGCACAGACATCACCATTCAATCGCACCTGTACCTCTCCTGGGGTTGCTCAGCTCCTTGTTACAGGTAGGAGGAAGGAGACACAATAGGTGAAGATTCTTTCCATTTCCTGGATGTTGCAGAAAGAAAAATCAGAAAAGTCATGTCAGTAACCACTGCAGGGAAAGAGACGCAAATATCATCTTGCTGGAAGGATACAGAGCATGCTCCAGGGATTTCTATCTCCTAAATCTGAGGAGCTCGTTTCTGGGTGTGATAATTGATTTCAAAAGGAAAAAACATGGTTCACACAAACAGAAAAAGAAGGTGAAAAGATGGTAAGAGCTTCCTCAACCTTAGGCCTCAAGACAACTGACCTGAGAGGCAAATACAAAAGCTAGCAAAACTATCAACATCCAAAGAACACCAAGTCTAACTCCTCTTTTCTAGCCACAGCAGTTTGCTGTTCACAGAGAAAAGGCCAGACCAATAGACTGCTCTACTCTTACCGTGCCACATAGAAGCAATTTTGTCATGATTACTTTAGAAAAACATAAATAGTATGGGCAAGGTCTCCCAGATCAAGCCAGAGTTTGGTTCCATGCATCTGTATCTCACTTCAGTCGGAAAACTAATTTGACTGAATTATCCCCTGACAAAGTAGCCAAGGGGAAGATTCAGGCCTTGCTCTGCATTCCTGTAGGTACAAACCTGCCAAATCTTTTTCCATCCCCAAACAGTAGGAGGCTGCTATTTCCACCGCCAAGTTATAGCTGGCCAAATTGCTAGGCCTCTTAAAATCTGAACACAAGACTTTACACCCACATTACAGAACACATTAAGTCGCTTAGAAATAAAAATATAAAAGGTTTAATTAAAAATGTAAACCAGCCAGGAAGAATTTAAAAACCAAACCCCAAACCCCCCTAACTTTAATACCTTCAAAATAAGCAAGGGCTTATAGTCCCATGAAGAATTAGAATACCTCATAGCTTGTAATTAACATTTGAAGTTACTCTGAGTGCTTTCACACACATCACAGAAAACCACACCGGTTTCTGGAAGAGCAGCCGTGTTGCAGGGAGCAACCCACGGTGACAGCCACCCCACCGTCCCCCAGGCCCTGGCCAAGGGCCGCCTCCTCCCGCGGGCGCGGGGCGAGG
>NW_020799116.1:11803800-11848112 GCF_003259725.1 Athene cunicularia
CCGGGCCATGGCGGAGCTGAGCGGCGGGCTGGAGCCGGTGGCCGTGGGCTTGTGGCCGCCTGGGGAGGCCCCGCCGGCCTTTCAGGTGAGGGGTGGGGACTGCGGCCACCGCGGCACCGGGCCGGGGGGACCGGGGAGGGGACGGGAGAAGAGGGGGAAGCGCCAGCCCGGCCCCTGCCCCTCGGTGTAGCGCCCAGCGCGGGCGGGGGGTCGTTCATCGCCGCGACCAGCCCCTCAGCAGCAGTCACGTTTTGTGCTCGCTCTTCGCCGTGCGCTTCAGTTACATATATTTTTTTTATTTTTTTTTTTTCTCCCCCTCACTATGTGGCGTTTTACAGACTTTAATCGCGCAGTTAAGACGCCACCTTTTAGGAGGAATAAAGTTGTTGCGCTACAGGGCGCTAGTATCGACCGTACGCTGAAACTAGACTGGGAGTAAAAATGCGACATACGTGACAGGTGCTTCCCGCTGCACAACCATCTGAAGTGGTCTACAAGAAAAGATATTATCTCAGAAGATAAGACAATGCTAAAGTCGTAACTTTTTTTCATACTTTCTTTGGCATAGTCTGGTTTCTGCCATTTTCTGCATTACTTGTAATAAGTTCCAAACACATTTCATGGAAGTACACCCGACTGCCTAGGAGTTTGCTTCAGGGATATTAGTGAGTCTTTAGAAAACAGAATGAAGAAGCTTCTAATAAACCTGGGTAGAAAATAAAAGATCTAATACACATAGACCCTGAATTTCCTGGTGTGCTGGTATTTAACGTAAGTAGGAAAGCTTGTAGTTAGAAAATGGGAGATGGGAATAGTTAAGGGACTACTACACTTGCTTTTGAGCAAAGCCAAATGACTGAAAAGCTGATGTTTATGAAAAAAGAAACTTCCAAATGAACTGGCATGTTTTGCAACAGCCAGAAGCTACCAGACATAAGAAACTGTGAAATGTAATATTTAGTAATAACACATACTCCAAGTTTCTAAATAAAGCTTTGCAAGCTGAATACTGAGAAGAAAGTAAAAATATGCATGTGGCTATCTTTTATATTTTGATTTTCAAATTCAGCAAAGTTTCTGTCGTTTATTTTGTAGCACACCATGGTTCTATAATCATTCACCTGCTGGGGGCATTGGTGTAATTTTGAGAACCTGATTTTCAACTTGTGTTTCTTGAACTGAACCACATCTATTCTAGTAGACAGTATTTAAGGTGCAGCAAATACCACCTCACATTCTACCCTGACAATAGGAGTTAGCTCAGCTTTTTTATAAATACAGAGGTGTGCTACTGCAACAACATCATCAGTTTCTAACAGAATTAGCAGGAACAAGGTTGAATGCAACCTTGGAGAGAAAAACTGAAAGTATCTTCGTTTATAACAAAAAAGGGCATTTGAAAGTCTGTGACAAAATAGCTATAGACTTAACCTTATAGATTATCAAGTTTTTGAAGACAGGAAGATTACTTTAAAGATACCTTGCTATTTCTGTAAATAAAAAACATATCTAATAAACTAGATCTGATTAGCTGACATGTTTTTTCTGCTAAGAAATTTTTTTTCTGGCTAGTAGACTATTTTGAGAAATTCAGTCACTAACAGACTCAATTCTTTTTCAGTCTATATAGAATCTCTGATTTGCATCTTTAAAAACGTTTTAGAAAAGACAGACTTGCAGTTAAAAGTTTACAGGAAAATAAAGTGTTCGTGGTCAGTGCAGACATCAGTTGTTGCCAGACACACACTTCTTAAAAATCTGATAGCCTCTGTAGAGAGAAACAATGAACGTGTCAAGGATTTGACTCTTGTTCTCTTTGCAGTATAGCCCAGACAACGTGGCTGGAGCAGACGGAGACATTGACCCCACGGAAATCACCTTTCCAGGCTGTTCTTGTCTTACCAGCTCCTGTGTGGTTCACGTGTGCTCATGTCTTCGCCATGGTGAAAATTACAACGGTTTGTGCCTCAGGCCTACAGAGCAAGAGGAGTACGCCAGGCCTGTTTTTGAGTGCAATGCCATGTGCCGGTGTGGTGAATCCTGCCAAAACAGGGTTGTTCAGAGGGGTTTGCAATTCAGACTTGAGGTATTTAAGACTGAGAAGAAAGGGTGGGGTCTGCGCACTCTGGAATTCATAGCTAAAGGAAGATTTGTTTGTGAATATGCTGGTGAAGTTTTAGGCTTTAATGAGGCACGTAGAAGAATTCAGGCCCAGACGTCAGAGGATTTGAACTATATTATAGCGGTGAGGGAACACCTCCATAGTGGTCGGATAATGGAGACGTTTGTCGACCCCACATACATTGGTAACGTAGGCAGATTCCTGAATCATTCCTGTGAACCAAATTTATTTATGGTGCCAGTTCGAGTTGACTCAATGGTGCCTAAACTGGCACTTTTTGCAGCCACTGATATTTCTGCTGGAGAAGAACTTTCATATGATTATTCTGGAAGATTCCATAATCTACCAATAACTAACAAAGAACAAAAATCTTTAGAGGAAGATAACAGATTGAGAAAACCTTGCTACTGTGGTTCTCGCACATGTGCTTCCTTCTTACCTTGGGACAGCTCCCTCTTTTCCACACCAGACGCCTGTTCAGGGAGCTCTCCAGAGCTTTTTAGCCCCTAAGCATAATAATTAAATTGCAATTAAATATAATTTTGATTGTGTATTCCACCAGGGAAGCAGGTGTGGTTTTGAGTAACAACTAAAAACCAAGATTTTGAGAATTAAATTCATGCAACATCCTCGAGACTCGCTTTCAAGGTGGGTAGTATGAAGGAATACAAGCTTCAAGATGTTCCAAAATCAGTTACTAAGCCAGGGCTGGTGGTTTTTTTCTTGTTTTCTTCTGACGGCTTGCGGTGTGTTAAAGCATTTCTCTCAGTTTGTACCTTTCAGAAGAAAACTAACATTGGTACACAGAAAAGACATGGTAACAATGAGAAATGTCACTGAAAAATTACACAAGAGAATGAGACTAAGGAATTTTGACATCTGTAAGAAGGACATTAAGTTCTTAAATAGCATTAATTTTTTTTTTAATTACTTACTATACATTTTTTTGTTCCACAAAGATAAATAATTGTTGATGTAAAAACCTGCCCAGAAAGATTAGTTTGAATACTTTGTGTCCCTCCCCCCACTTTCCCATCTCCAGTCACATCTAGCTGCACGCCAGTATCAGGTTTTAAGTGACTAGTTCAGCTCCATTACCATTTAGCTTCCTGTGTAAATGGCGCAGTACTGCAGGCTCCGAGAAGTACAATCATTCCATCTTTTTAAACCCTGTCTATTTCAAGACTCATATAAGATTTCTGCAATAACAGCAAGCAGCACATCCATGTTACTTCCCAGCACTGTTATGACACACTCAGGAAACAAATTCAGACTGCAGTCTCGAGCAGGATGCTGCTGCTTTTCTGTCTTCTGAAATAGATTAAAGAAGGAAATAGAGAAATATATCAGAACCACAAGAAATCTGTGTTTACATTGTTGAACGGCTGGCAGACAAATGAGTGTTCCTTTCAGTGACTGATTTGTTTTCCTCCTGCAGAGCCAGACAGTACTAGGCAAGGCCTGGCCTTTCCCAGCAGAGGAAGAAGGTCGTTGCCTCTTTTTGGCATTCGTGGGCAGGTCTGGCCCGCATATGCTGCCACTTCACTGCGCATCTCCTACAGCAGTGGTACATGAGAGCACTTGCTAGATGGGGTACATTCTGCAATTGCACATTACTTCCTTTCCAGTAAGATCAAATTAAGGAAGCTTTAGACAGACTTGTTTTGAATTTCCCCCAACCTTGATACACAAAACAGATAAACTGCAACACTATTTCTGACAGTCTTGCCACAGTGTGCCTTCAGTGGCACAAACCCCTGGGTTATCTACTCCCTACAGTTTGATCTTTAATTGTATTCATAACCTTTGACAACATACAGACAAGGCAGCACATCTTGGGGGATAAGCTTTTCTGCAGGCCATTGGCAACTTCTTTTTAAAATAAAAGACAACTTTGATTTCGACATGTAAGATTAACCTAATACTGGCAAAGGATAAAGGACCTTTTGCTGCTATTATTTTGCTATTTGCCAAACAAAATCTTATTTTATGTTTACCTAGACTAATAAGCCTCAGTATTAGCTTTTCTCCATTTGATATATATCTTCATACTTCCGTTATGAAGAACTGCTGTTAGGATTTATATATAGCTGTGGTTTTAATTTAAGATAAAGATACCATGTCATTTTTCTTCAGGTTAATCATTAAGTGTCAGTACAGAAAGCTCCCAGAGGATTTCAGCTGCTTGTCAAAGGCAGTTTGCAAGCTGAGCAGCCATGGACTTCATTTCTTGCCTGATATAAGGTACCTGCTTCTCTAGAGGAGAAGTTCTCCAGATCCTGTAACTGGGGATGATATCAGAGTAGCAGGGGTTGTGTGGTCTCTTGTCTTGTGTAGGGACTCATCTGATTTTCTTTTCTTCCCCCAAAGGGCATCACACCAGCCACTTTGAGCCTGCAGTACTGGAGGGGTGAGAGTGGACAACCCAGTCTTCTTCCTTTTCCTCCCAGAAAAAGTTTCAAGACCAGTTTTATACCATTTGTATTCCTTGTTTTCAAGATGACTGTACAGTTTGTTAGCTTCCTGTTATGAATATGCACTTGGCATGATTTTGAATAGTTAAGGAAGTGTAGATAAAAAAAAAAACCAACCCCAAAACAGAAAACCCCAAACACCATGAGCAGTATCTAGTCCTTGCATCACCAGCCTTAAACCAGAGAACAACTGAGCCTTCTGTCTGCACAACCCGACCCTTTCCATCCCCACCAGCTGATGCTGCTTCTCGCAAGTGAGCCGAGTATGAGTTACCTGGTTAGAAAAAACTTCCATAGCACAGAACAAGAGAGCCTTGTGCTGCTGAAAACAGCCAGCCATGTTAAAGGTCGTGCAAAACCATGAAATAATTTCTTGTCATTGAGTTCTGAACCAGCGTGGCAATTGGGAACAGCCCTTTTCCAGGCACAGCATGAGTTATACTTTGCTGTGCCTCAGCATGAGAACTGCCTGGGGGTGCAGACCAAAATCCTCCTGAAAGGAAAATCCCCTAGCAAGGAACTGGAAAAGACAAGACCCTTTTTTTCTACCTGCTACATTTCTGTTCACTTTTTCCTTCAGGTTCCTTTCAGCTTCAGAGCCCCACTCTACCACTTTACTATTCAGTGTGCTCTTTCACAATGAATCCAATCACACCGCTCAAAAGGCTGAGCTCTGTGTAATCCTCCCTCCTTTCTGCTGTCCAAGTGCAGTAATGATTATCAGTTCCAGTATTCAATACTCAAACTTGGGGATTTACTTTCCCATTGAAATCTGATCAGATTAAATCAAGGATGTTTAATGAAAGATCTTGTAATAAAACACAGTAACCATTATCCAAACAAAAGCAGCATGACAGGGACACGTTCCACACAGAAGAACAGGAGGACTTTCCTCCACATGCCACCCACCGCACAATGAGTATTCACTGAAAGATACATCGAATTGGGTGTATTTTTTTCAAGGATTTTTTTTCCAGCATAAAACCCAAAACCAACTCAAGGCAAAATCTGTTATCAAGTACATTCCGTCTTGTGGCAGACACACGCACCTTTTAGAAAGATAAAGATAGAAAAATTATTTCCCTATTACTCTCAATAAAATATATTTTTAATGCATAGATTTTAATTAAACATTTAAGGCTGGTAATGCAGTGTTTATGACAGAATATTTACCACAGCTTTTACCGGTGTGTTCTGGAATGGTTTTTTTCTGCTTGCTAGAATTCCCTTTACACACTGCTGGCAACCAGTGTTTGTTGATGAGCTCCCCAGATGCTCTCCAGTATCTTTTCAACATGAAACACTAAATGGAGGAACATTTGTATTAACCCTAGGTTGTATTAAACCCAACTTCCTACAGAAGAGACAATGCTAGGGAAGACTAGCACCAGTGCAAAAATTGTTGATCCACCACCTTTTTCACTGCTAGGTCTCAAGGCTGCAGAAAAGAGGGCTGTGTTTGGAGGCAGTGAGGAAGCCTGTCAGGGTGGCGGCACAGCCCGCTGTGACACCTTCCCAAGGACAGCCCTTCTGGCAGGAGCTCACTGCACAGGCCGCTGCTTGTTTGGGCTCCCGAGAGCAAGGAGGTGCCTGGCACAGAAATGCAACCAGACCCTGCAGTGTCCTAGAGCAAGCGACAGCGCAAATTACTGCCAGAGGCCTGAAATACATCCAGATCCCAAAATGAGGTTGCTCCCCTTCCCACTTCGTTTCCTCCTTGCTAAAATTCCTCCCCTTTTATTAAGTGAGCTTTTTTTATTGTTGGGATATTTTTTTTGGTTAAACAGAGAAAAGTAGTTTTAAAAGCTATCTTACTAAGCACAGTTACATTTGCCATCTTTTCACTTTAATGATCTTCTATTTAAGTTAAATCACCTGCTGGCTTGAGTTTATAATGATGCCATTTTTTCAATTTGCAAAAAAACCCTACACCATGTCCAAAAGAAATTCAAAGGAAAGTGCCAGTGTTTTTCCATCAAAAAAAGTCTTCAGCATAAATAAATGCTTGAAATTTTATTCAAATATGTACATCATTTCTAATCATCATCACCCTGAGGATGATAAACTTCAAAAAAAGGAGCAAGTAGCTCACCAGAAAAAGCACATTTCTGGACCTGATTTTCACTGCAACAGTACTGTCTTCCAGTCCTCACGTCTTCTTAACTCCTTGTTTTCTTTTAAAGCTGTCTGGAATTTTATAAAGTCCTTGTTTATGGGATTTGAGTGTAGAAATTCAAACTATACATAAATAAAACTATTTAATAAAGAATTTTTCTAAAGGAATAATTAAACAAAATTAACCCTTTAAGACCCAATCAGCATGTTCCTTGGCTTTGTGCTAGCTGAGTCCAGAGTACGCTTTGCTAAAACAAACAGAATTCACCAACAAAAAGTTTGGTCAGGGTAGGAGTCCAGGCCAGGTTCCCCAAAGATAAATACATGAAGATTCTTCAAGCAACATTGAGTAGTGTTGGATTTTTCTCCCTCAGCAGGAAGCCTAAGCACTAGTTCTTTCTCCTCTGTGTCACCAGCAAGTGACAGTCCCCACATCTCTTCAGCCTTGGGTGCAGTTTAGCCCCTCGGGCCCCAGTGTGACAGCGGGCTCGGTCAGAAGACGTCTGCTGCGCAGCGGAACCCCAGGTTGGACGCGGAGCTGTCAGGGGTGTTCTGGCTACGGGCTGCACAGCGGTACCTGTAGCAGTGAGACTGCAGAGTAAAGAGAGAAATTTAAGAGTAGAGTCAACATAGCGCTTAGGGATCTGGTGTAGTTGGGAATCGTCAGTGTTAGGTTAATGGTTGGACTGGATGATCTTCAAGGTCTTTTCCAACCTAGTTCATTCAGTGATTCTGTAAACTTGAGAGCAATCACAGCTTGTGCTTCCTTAGGCAAGAGCTTGTTAGATTAATACAGCACAACATTTCAAACGCTGTTGGACAGTTCTGATCCAGATCAAAATCACTGTGAGAAATAAGGGGAATCCCACTGTATACCAGTCACAGCAGATATAAAAGGTAGTTTGAATGGGAAAGCATCCGATAACATGAGTGTCAATTTAATGTTTAATAATGTATAATAATAACATACCCTGCTTGGGGAAGAACCTAAAATGCCCATTCTGCTTCTCCTCAGACAAAGAGAGCACATCTCAGTGCCTTCATCTGTGTATCAGTACAGCGAAGAACCACTGGACGTGGACAGGTACGGGCACCTGTCAGAAACATTTCACTGAAGGAAAGATTCACATCATTTCTGCAACAACAAGAAAGGAATAACTGGAGGCAAACTCCTCCCCAGTATTCCTATGGCTAGCATTCTAGGGGTATTAAAATCAAGATATATTCTGGACTGGTGACTATAAAAACATTTATATTTAAAATTAAGCCACTGAAAATGACTGAATTGCATTTCAGATATTCCTAGTAGACAGCTTTGAACACCGTCCTCCAGAATGGGCTGAAATCACATAGCCACCTCTCAGGAAGTGAAAGGAGGAACCATTATTGCCATTTCATTTCCCTTAAGTGAGAATGGAGCACAGGTTATTACACAGGACTTGCCCTCACACCCACCAGACACAGCCATTTGATGCCATTAATGTGTGTCAGTGGGAAATACCGCCACACTTTGATTCCCAGTGCTGTCTCATGCTTGTAGGGTTTGGTATTTCTGTGATAGACCCATTTAGATCAAAAATGCTATCTTAAAAGATTGATAAAAGGACTGCTGCAGGGTCTGTTGTACAAGTCCTTTTAAAAAAGGCTGTTAACCAAATGAATCTAAACAGGACAAGGTCAGACATCTTTACAGCAAGGTACAGACACTGCTCTGTAACATTTTGTACGTTCCCTGGCTGTACAGATTTAGCCATCTCTCGGTGCACATTAATATACTACACTGCTTGAAAAAAGAAAAGCCTGTTGCTAGTCACAGTGCTACAGATTCTCAATTACCTGGTGTTAGGAATGATGGTTTCTGAATTGCAGAACTAACCAGTTTAAGTGGTTCACTACATTAAATCAGTCTGATGACTGCCCAGAAGTAGCAGCCCACTGCAGCATGGAAGGACAGTTACACTGGTAATTTCACTAATAAAGCGCTGGGGGTAGCAGACTGCATTTATGTAGCAACTCCAGTACAACCCATCCGAGTTCTGCCACCCACATTTTGCGGTTACTTCAAAACGATGTGTTCCTACGTTCAAAAAGATTTTTGTTCCTATCCTCCTGCTATAGGCTCCTGGCCTCTGACAAAACCCCACCACTTTCAGAGCCTGACTACATGCAGCTGAACCTGCCTGACTGAACCAGACTCGTGGGATGGCTGGGTTAAAAAGCAGATGCTTTTTTTTTTTTTTTGCTTTCTTTTACCCCCTACCTTTTCTTTTGGGAGTGGGAAGGAGCAGAGGAGAGTAGATAGAAGAGGGTAGTTTTACTCCTTTAAACCCAGATTCCTTCAGGAGCTTGCGCACAGCTACTAAACATTTCTATTTGAGTAACTAGGAGGGTGGTGATAGCTGAAGTGGGCTCTGCCATCCCCACTGAGGCAATCAGGTCGGCCATGTCCATCTCCATCACGGCCTCTCCACCACGCGGGAGCTGTGAACTGCTGCTCCTCACCAGCAGCGTGCAGGCAGGGAGCGGCGGGTGCCCTCAAAGCGCGGCACACGCTGCTGCCTCACATGCTGCAGAGTTCTACCCTTGCACCTCCACAGCACCTGAAAGGATTTAGAAGCTGAAAATAAAAGCTGCTAAGCATTCATGGAAAAAGGTACAAACTTTAGCCTTTGTCAACTCTGAGAGGTAGAACTGCAGTAGACTAGATCGATAGGTCTGAACAGATTTTAGGCACAATAAAGAGCCCTTGTACTAGTAGTATTCAATGGGGTTTTTTGTCTTGATACACAGCCTAGTTTTATCACCTACAAAAAAGACTAGGACAGACCAGAATCTTCACCAGCCTTTAAAGTGGGTCACATTATTCATCACTGAAGAAGAGTCTATTCCAGCGTTAATTTAATCAAAACTGCTAATTAACATCTGACATTGATTTCACCTAAGAAGGAAATCAGTGTAGAAAATGGGATATCGCTGCAGAAAATTTAATCTAATTATGAGAATGATTTGCCAGCTGCAGGCTTTCAAAAGGAAGAAGAACAGGACAGCTTTATAGAAAAAGGAGATCCACAATGAGCATTTTTCCAGTGCTACATGACCAGAGTTTAAAACATGGTTTGTGTCATGAACAGCGATTGCATTGTCGTGTTCTCCAGACTTCTCAAAAATTTTCAAATCTGCTATCAGCTAAGCTGAAACATTTGTCTCCCAGCAATCTTTCTGCAAACACCTGGTAGCCTTTCTGGATCAAGAGCCATTCTAAAACTAAGAAAAGTCACATTCATACTTTCTACTCTTACAAGTATCACTCAAACACTATAATGAAAATCACATTAGAAGCACACATCAATTTTATCTTCTACATCTAAAAGCACAGTTTGTTTGTTTTAATTCCAAGCTAACAAAAAAGAAGTCCTTAACAACATTAGGTATTGCTGCTCTTTAAACTACAATGAAACCCCTTAACAAGCATCAGGCTGCCAGGAAGCTCCGACAGAAGATCATTTCATTGTCAAGTCAGGTACTTCCAGAGGAAAGATGAACATGAAAATACCTCAAGGCTTTTTCACATTACCTTATGGCACATATAGGATCCACCCTTCTTCACCCTGTCTGTCCCAGATGAGGGCCCTGTCTGTGGAGAAGAGGACACTGGTCACTATTCAAGGAACAACAATTGCAGGTTACAGCATTAAAGGTAAAATCTGTAAGAATAGGGAGGTGGATAAGGAGCAGCCATACATAGTCAAAGTAAAACATATCAGCTGTGTCTGTCTGAACCAGAAAACTTGAAAAAGTTATGTTTAAAAGTCTTGCAGAGGGGTGAGATTAATTGTACTCCCTCCCCATCACTGCAAATGTTAGAGCTGCTGCCCAGTGCAAGAGTGCCTTGTGCTTGGTTTCTGTAAAACACCTGAGAACATGCTGTAAGAAGCACAGTGGCAATCACGAGCGAGCCATCATCTCTGAAAACAGATCCCTTTCTGTAATTTCAGACATTTCCAAATGAGAGGAGAGGAATTTCACACCCTCGCCTGCACATGTAATGAAGTCTGTGATTCTCATAATTTCCACTGCTATGAAACTCACATGTGGAAACCCAGGAGCCTCCAACAGGAATACAGAGAACTTCCCCTTCTCTAAAGGCAGTGACACTCTTTGGTGGACAGTTGCGATGAGGGGCTGTAATGCCCAATATTTGGTGCTTGCTCCCTTCCCAGTCTGAAACAAGTTAGTGACTGCAGAGCCAGATGTTCTGTATCATCTCCCAGCCACCACGCATAAGACCTGTGGGATCACTTTGTGGGATCACGAGAGCTGAAGCGGCCTGCAGAAAGCACTGCATGTACCAGCAATTTTGTAACTGCATGCACATTTGCACTGTAATCTATGTGATTTATTCAAAGTGTTTATGAAATTGGCCCTAGAATTGATTTAACCAGGTAATTTCACTCTTCTTTTTCAATTCCAACTCCAGTGGATTGGTTCAAGGAAAAAGCTAGGCTTCCTAATAACACACTTGCTTGCTCTGATGCGTATTTATCACACAGGTGAGCAATTCTCCCATGTCATTCCTTTCAGCTGTGACAGTTACCACTGCACTCAGCTAACAGGGACTACTGCTATACTTCATGCTTCCACTGCTGATACAAAATATTCTTACAAGCTTTCTATACTCCACGTGCATTGAGAAACTCCTTATAGAAGGAACCACAAGAAAATCTTTCTTACAGAAGTGACAAACAAGATCAAAAAAATAAATTGTGGTTTTAATTAACTGGCAAGCCTAGCCTAGAAGTTAGTACTGCCACTAAGAATCCTCTCAATGCTGTAAGATTTGCATATATTTCTATTTCTGTACATGTTCTGCTGGCATGCAACAAAAACATTTCCTTACATGTACAGACCTGCAATAAAGAAATTTTCACTTAATTTGAGGTACAAGCTGTCATTTCTTCACTGGCTGGTAGGGTTTATAAATCAAGTCTATTTCTAGGCAAAACCCTATCAGAAGAATTTGAAGAATACAGGAAGAAAAAAAAAAAGCCATGTTGTTCTCCAAATCCCTGCATTTTCTATTAAGACCATTACCTTGATCAATAAATAGAGGTTACAAGAAAGTCATCAGCCTAGTTTTTAGCATTAGGAAAAAAAGATTGCTACAGAGTATGTAAATGATACAAAATATGCCATTAAAAAGTACCATAATAGGTTAAAACCAGACAACTGCTGAAAAAGAAATGCTGCTGATTATTTTGTCTCTTCCTGTGCAGGAGCCAGCCGTTTTTATCCTGGAAATATCTCAAAGTGGTGTGTTTTCTGCAAAGCCTTAAGAACACCACATTCACCAATATAAATGCAGTCACCAAAAAAAAACCCCCAAAATCTCACTTCTGTAGATCTCCTGAATCCCAGAAAAATTTCCCTTTAAGAAGCAGGTTCCCAAAGAGGGGGTTTCATGGGGAATGACACCTCTCCAGCTTCTCAGTGACCACCAATGTGACCAGGGTGGTTCTGCCTGGTCACTGAACCATCCCAGCCTCTATCAAGGGACATAGTTGTCTCCCACCCAGCTCCTGCATTACCAGAGGTGAAGCTCTAGAACAATCAAGCACAAGCATTTGTAACACTGAATATACATCATGGGGACTGTAAGAAAACCCTGTGAGGTGATGCTAGTACTACAGAAGCTACTGACTGCATCCACTGAGCTTGACTGCTTTGAGAGTCTGCATACTGAAAGCTCACCATACTGAAGCTTCAGCAGCTTCACACTGATTGCCTATCTCAACATTTTGCAATAAAATAAAAATTTCCCTACTACTGCAATTAGTACCCTAACAAATACTCCACCAAAACCACATCCAGAGGCAGCATCCTCTTGTTTCCGATCCAGGGTGCTCCTCCATGGAACAGCTTACTCCATTTCTAGTCTCTTGAAATTGTCGTCATGAAACTCACATGTAGAGGCTCTGAGCCCCACTCTAAAATAAGCCACTGACATGCACGATTAACTCAAACAGCCTGTTAATCTCACTTTACGGGAAGCCAGAGTAGAACCAGCCAGAATAAAACTCACACCTAAAAAAAGCTACGTGACAACAAGACAAACCAGAGAACAATGGAGCTGTTGAGAAGGATTTCTCTTAAAAATTGTAATGCAAATACAGAGCAGCAATCTTTGCTATTAGCTCCAAAGTAACTTTTATAAACCAAGAAGAGCATGCTAATTTAGGATTAGAAGGTTTATTGTCCAGCCATAAGACTACTGTATGTTATCGAGGGATAGCATATACTGAAGCATGCAAACCAAAGAAAATGGTAATAGCATAAGCTCTTTTTATTAGTTACAAATATCTTCTGCCAGGCAAAAACCGAGCAAAGATTATTTGGTAACAGAAACCCAAGTTAAACTAAATCCCTCTCAGCCTCTGAAGTAGGATTACAGCACTGAAACACTTTATCACCTGCAAAAATCTGATATAGTGTTCTCTGATAATCTATTCAGTTACAAAACGTTATCCTCTTGATAGATAATTCTTAAAATCACTGAAGGTAAAGAGGTTATCATAAAACAACTGGAAAAGTTCTCTGAAGAGCAGAAAATCACTAGGCATTAGCTGGAGAAACAACTGCTGCCTTACAGCTGTCTGTGGGCTACATGCAATTCTCCCGCTGTTGCTATTTCCCTGTCTCACTCTGCAGTTTAGCAAAAGAAAAGAGAAAAGGAAGTCGGGATAACCAGATTTCACCACAGTTGTATCCAGCTACTTACACATGTACTAAATCAAATGCACAAGTGACCATGCACAAGAGATCAACTAGACTGACACCTGCCTCAGCTTGTAACTGCACTCAAGTTATGGGAGGTTAAAAAAGAACCACAGAACCTCCAAACATGACTTTATGTTCTCCTTCCTGGTGTTAAAAACACAGCTTACAAGAACTCTCCGTCTCATTTGAAGGCTACTGGGCAGTTAAAATTCGAATCACAGCATTGAACATAGTGGGCAGCAAAGCCACATGGGCTGATCTGAAAGCAACCAAAACTAAACATCCCCCATCCCCATTTACATCGGTTTGTACTTCTGTATCCCAGGTTTGTCTGTCCTAGGAGAACATGGTGCTGGAATCAAGCACTGCTTCCCCTCTCTAATGGTTTGCTTCTGCATCCTGTGCACCCCCCCCACGTAGCACTATGGGCTGAGGACTGCACAGGCTCCTGGACGACCTGTCACCCCCTCAGCCAAGGCCTGTACTTGCATTCCTTTGCCTCAGGAGCCTTCTACTGCAGCTCCTGGTAAATTCACAGCTCAGCCACTGCAGTAAAGTTCAGGGCAAGCAGCTGTCCTCCCCCTGTACTGCCCAATGGCTTATTATCTTCCTTTTTCTATCCCAGCCTTGCTGAAGAAACCTCAAACATGTCATGTGCAGGAAGGAGCCACCTGGACTCTACTTCCTTAGCATGTGAAGTTGAATGATTTTGTCCAGAAGGGTGCTGCAGCTCCTTGGTCTACCTGTAGCGTGAACCATCCCTGTTATCCCATACAAGGCCCTGTTCCCAGCCGCAAACTGAGAAAGGTAGAAACCAAGCCCCTACAGACAAACTGGAATAAGAGATTTCAATTTTCTGAAAGGTGTTAAGAGCTAATGTCCCCTACCAGTAACCCCACTCCCAATGCTGCACACAAGAGTCTCACACATGCCCTTCTCACTAGAGTCCTCACCTCTGGGTGTCTTTGCCCTACCTACATCACTTGCTTAAACTTTCTCTTGTTTTACAAATAACCTTAGCAGTCCTTAGATCTGCAGATACAGAACTATAAACTCATTCCTGTCTGAGCACTGCCTGCTTAGAGAGCACAGAATAAAGCCCAACCAAACCCCAAAAAACTTCACTGCTTTCCCTTCCACAGAACTATGCAGACTTCACATAGAGCATCCTGAAAAGCTATTGATTGGGTGGATCTTGGCCTTTCAGGAACAATGCAGGCTTTTAACATTCTTGGTAAAGTAAGAGTGTACCAACATCGTCTAACTTGGGTCAGACAATGTTACAGCTCAATATCACGTATTATAATTTTTAAAATGAGAAAGCCTGCCGTGTTCATATTTGCTCATACTTGTATCTTCCTTACAGATAAAAGAAACATGCTTTGATTATGCTTACCCATAATAAAAACTCAGAGCACAGCAATTAAGGTTACTTTTGATTAAAACAAGCAAATCTTTGTTCCATCAAACAATATTGGTTTATGCCATTATCTGGAGAAGTGCACCATCTGGTACTGAAGTGGAAGGACATTTGCTGTCCATATGGAGAGCGCCAGAGCTGTCCAGACTTTGATCCCTGATTTAAAGAACAGAATTTGTTGCATACTGGCAAATTTATTTTGTAGTATAATTTGTAACAGACATATTATAGTCTGATTGCATAATTACAAGTGCTTGTGCATCCAATTACCTAAGCTTATAAATGGGATTATTCTTTAAAGAGTTATGACAATACATAGAAGCGCTTTTTTAAAGTGAAAAAACTTGTATTTCTTTCATTACATCAAACAAATGCTTGCTGAAGTTGCATTGTAATTTCCTACACACAGTCAGCCACACTGCCACTCTGCTTTTGAGCTAAATCAGTTTCCACAGAACTGCAGGTCATAAGAAACTACACATTGTACACAAAAAAAATCTGAGCCATAAGTCAGCACAATTAAAACGGCCCCATAAAGGGACTGTGGTTTGATTGATCTCACACACACACACTTGGCTACTGTCTGCCAAGTGATCATTTACATTTTTCAAACAAACAAAACCACCCTGGTGCTTCCTAGTCTTGCCTTTATGCACCAAAGTGTAGCTGCAAGATGCACAGAAGAAACATTTTTTTGTGAATTTGTCTTAAACTTTTGATTTTTTCCCCACTCACGAGAAGAATCAGCCCAGCAGCACTTACTCTTGACAGCAGCAGTGCTCTGGCTTTTTACCCCTTGCCAATACCGCAGGAGTTGAAGTATCAGTTTTACATTTTCTCAAGTGGATTTTACAATTCCCTCTGAAGTGAGTTTGACCACACAAAAAGCCCTTCACCTGCACGGCTGAGACGTGCTGCAAGAGTGTCTTTCTGCTGCCATGTGGCCCCATTCTGTGCAGCTCCAAGATGTCTTCAAGGGCAAGCAAAGTGATTTCAGAGAACAAGAGCAAGACAGGTAGCCCCTTGACCTCCCGGCAGTCACTGAAGAAGCCCTTGAGAAAGGAGCCCGTGAATGCACAACATGTACTCGAGAACAGTCATGGCAGAGACCATCTGGCACCCTAAGACTAAACTCATGACGAAGTTGTGCTTAGAAAGGCTTTTAGTGGTTAGTGAACACAGACTAGAGAGAGTAACTATGCTGAGAGGCAGGAGGAAGTTAGAAGAGCAAGTTTCAATTGAGAAACACTATTCCACTTGAAATTCAGAAAATATAGAAGTTATTTCCATTTCCATATGTAACAGTTATTGTACAAACAGCTATTTTAGAGTTGGTCTATTCTGATTTGCTCAGGATTCCTGATATACGAGATTTCTCCTGGACTATCCTGCTGCACTAAATGAACGTGACTGGCTTCCCATTTTCGCTGGGGGAGTAACAAGCCCATTGTCTCACAGGAAATGGAGGGACCATTCACCATGTTCTAGATGACAAGCAGTTCACTACATATAATTTGTTACTTAAAACCCCTCCAAACACAGTATTGTTTTCACAGCTAGTCTCAGTACACTGATGTCCACTGATGCTGTGCACTTGTAAAAATGGGGGAGACTTTCATTTGCTTCAGTCAAAACTGAGCAGACATCACCAGCTCACTACACCAATCTGATGAAGGAGAATTCAAAATAAAGGCCACTTGCCTCATGTTTTGAGCAAGCCACTATTATTGTGCAAGCGTTGAGGCTAGAATAGTTGAGGAGACTTAGGTGTAGAAGTGTCTCCATTTATATCGATGCTCTGCTCTTAGAAGTTACATCCAGAACCTGTTCTGATGCCTTTCAATGCCACTAACCCGAATGTCCTGGCTGCACCCCCAAACCCCCACTATTGCTAATAGTGGTCAGTGTTCCTGGCACTTCATAGCTTTTCATTTCAAGGACCCCGTACCAAGCTCTGCACTCTATGTACTTCTTGAGCTGCATAAAAACCCTTCAGATTTGTTTATTTGGCTTCAATACTTACATGCACAAGTCCCATACCTGGCAAATAAATGGAAGAACATTGCTTGTTCCATTGGAAGAGCGTAATTTAATACCTTAAGAAGTAGACAACAACTTACAAAGTACTGCCAGGTGTCCCAGTTTAATTTTATTCTCGGTAATTATTCGTGAATGCAAACCGATCAGACGCAGGGGGAAGTTTGTGTGCAAAATTCCATATGTTCCTTGTAACCAATTCTCAGTATACCCTAAACCTCTCCAGTACTAGAAAACTCTTTTGAAGATTTCAGTTGTTAAACTAAATATGCTACAAAACTTTCACTAAGCTCTGACCCTCTAGAAGAATTCCTAGTCTTTTAGGCAGAAAGAACACATCCTATATATAGGTTATGCTGACTTGTACTCTGGAGAGACTTAAGAGATTGGCTCTGATAGATACGGTGCTAATCATTTTTAATGTCTCAGAAGATACTGCAGCCTGGCTATTTTGGGACACCTTTTTACATTATGAAATTCAGTTTTCTTATCTATTTAATCAGAAAAACCCTTTGGAATTCACTTTGAAGTGCTCTGCCTCAGACACTAGATTTGGACAGTTAGTTACAAACTGAAAAAAAACCACCCTAAAATAATTGTTAACACTTAATTTTTAAAAAATTCCTGAAGTGTCTGCAAAAAGTTTGTGCTGAATGTAAATACCTAAGCAAACCCACAGCCACTGAAGTTTAACAGAGAGCAAAAGTCACCTGACCCTTGTTTCTCATCATCCCCTTAATTCAACAGGGAAGCAGTGCTGCACTGACAGTAGAAACACAGAAGTGTCTCATTTTAAAAAGTCATTCTAATGAAGGGGCACCACTACAATACGTAAGAATAAGGACTTCTTTCTTTTTAAAGCATCATACCACAGTAGCTGTAGCTCAGCAAAATACACGGTTCTAGCTAGCTGGGGTTTGTGCAACTGGGATAAGTTGGAAGGCTGACACAGCCAGAGAAATCTATTTTTCTTTAAAAAACAAAAAAGATGAAGTTAAGTAGCACCAATGAGAAGGAATGGACTAGCTGAAAGCTGTAGTTTGGATGAAGACTCCTAGAGGTTCTCTCCATTATTACCACAGTGACTTCCACATAAACTAGTTGTTTCATGACTTTCACCTATAATCAGGATAAGGACAGGCTGAGAGAGTTGGGGGTGTAGGGGTAGGATGAGGGGTAATGGGTTTAAATTGAAAGAGGGGAGATTTAGATTAGATGTAAGGAAGAAATTCTTCCCTGTGAGGGGGGTGAGGCCCTGGCACAGGTTGCCCAGAGCAGCTGTGGCTGCCCCCTCCCTGGAAGGGTTCAAGGCCAGGTTGGACGGGGCTTTGGGCAACCTGGGCTGGTGGAAGGTGGCCCTGCCCAGGGCAGGGGGGTGGGAACTAGAAAGTCTTTGAAGTCCCTTCCAACCCAAACCAGTCTATGATCTTACATGAAAAAAAGCTCTACGGCTTTGCCAGCGACAACACAGAAAACACTGTTTAAACAACTAAGCACATTACCTTATGCTAACCTACAGACTAACCCAAACACCTCTAGAACATATCTAGGCACAACAGAGCAGAGATCTATACACAACATCAAAAGTGGTTTTATTCTTCAGACTCAGCCTAGTTACTCTGTTTTTGCTTCCCAGTGTTGCTACTTCTTACTAGGCAAAAAGATTTCTAGAGCACTGCGTGCTTCCCCCTGCCCTGAGAGGCCACTGTACAAACACAAAGCCACAGCTGAAGTGGCTGCCAGACTGAGAAACACCTGAAGGAGAGCAGGGACAGCTGCAATAAGCTTCCAACCGCCAGACCCAGATGCTTTTCAAAGGGCCCTTTCCCCCTGCCCCAGTTAAGGCAGCATATATAGATCATTCTGCATAGTGCCAGGCACTGATGGGAAGCTTCATCAGTAAGAGGGGTAATGTAGAAGTTTCCCTGGTATAAACCATGGTGACTGATCACCCAGTCTGGAACCAAGCTCAGCCTTGCTCCCCCTCCTCCTCCCTCCCCCAACTCATCAGGCCGCAATCAAATCAATATTCACCTACTCTGACATGGGAAAGTTCACTAGTTTTATTGTTCTTCACTTTCATCCAAATTTACATTCTTCTAGCTGCTCAACACTTCATCTTTAGAAATATTGCTCTTAAACTGGCCTTTTTTCCATTCATAATGTACAGAAAAAAAATTATCCTTAGTTGTGTGTAAAACACCCACCAGAATGGAAACAGAATTACAAGACAGCAGATGTTTCTTTCCTAATCAATCAGAATGCAAACAGGAAAAAAACAAAATTTAATGAATCAGTTTGAATACTAAGTGTAAGTTCTCTATAAATTTAATCTGTACATATATGCAAGCCATGAGTCAATGTTGGGAAAAGACAGGTGTGTTTATACATTCAAGACAATTCATGCACTACAGCTTTCCATTATTGCTGAATTGCAGAAACTGGTAGAAAATTCTGACTACTGTGAAATATTCAGATCACATCCTATGAATTTGTACAGTATGTGAGAAAGGTAAATTGATGGCAGGACAACATGACCAAGATCCCAACGGAAAAGAAGGTTCTTTAGCCATTGCTATGCCACTAAGCCTGCCTACAAGCAAAAATTGGAGAATAGTCCATCCTATTTTAAATCCAACAAGAAAAAAAAAATAGCTACAGTCCTCAGCATTTCGTTTATTTGGGAAGATGTATGTAGCATGCTGTCCGACACAGCTGAAGCCACTAGAGAGGCCTGTGGTATCTTACTGGGATACAAGGAACTGGCACCCAGCCTGTGTGACTGGTATGGGTTAGGAGGTCTCCAGATGCTCCATCAGCTGGTGAAGCTGCTACTACAGACCTAGAGCAATCTAGAGAGGAGTCTGATTTCTCTTGCTGGACACATCCTCCTGGAAGAACAACAGAATGTCAACCTCTGCAATGTACAGAACCGCAAAAAAAAAAAATTAGCAAGTTCCTCCAGCTACTTCCAATTGCTGACTTCCCAGAAAGGCCTCCAATTATGTCCAGCACACCAAAGAGACTACACATGTCATAAGAAACCACAGCACGGGGATACTCAAATCCTGCAGCAGAGAGCTCCTGCCCCGTGAGGTTTAATTGGTTTTCTCATTACAGATAACAGTGTCTGAACAAAACAAGCTCTGTGAGAGCAGAGCAGTGCATTTCTCAGATTTAGTCATCCTGGATAAATGAGAAAGAAGATGTAACACTAGAACTTGAATCTGTTGAGAGCTACTCCATGAGAAACCCCCATACAAAGCTTACCCTGCAGGACTTTTTTCTGTCTGCCACAAAGAAAACCAAAGATTAACCCCTCAAAGCCTAGTAAGCTACTTCTCCCCATGAACTTCAGCTTTTTTACATGCTGAGTTTTAAACGAGCAAGTAGAAGGCATAAAGATAATTCACAATGGTTTGTTCGCTACCTGGGGGAAAAAAGAAAAAAAGTAGTACAGCTTGTAGCAACATAAATGAACAAAAAAACTCCTTATTTTTTTGAAAGTAACTGGCAAAATCTTGTTTCTCAACAGAGAGAAGCAAAGAACAGTTGGTTTTAAAACAGCAACCAGATTGGAGTAGCAAGAGGGAATTCTATACTTCATGTGATGCTGATAAAATACTTACAGGGTTGTGAACTTCATCCGTTGAATGATGCACAGCCCACCAGTCCGACGTCCATTCCCAGGCATTTCCTACAATGTTATACAAGCCATACCCATTGGGAGGAAACGCAGTGACCTACGCAAGACATGGAACACAAGTGCCAGTTCTGTGAATGACTCAACGTGAAATGGGGTTTTTAATCCTGAAGACCAGTCTGCTCAAAATGCGTTTGTCTTTATTAGGAGCTTCTGCCTTCATATCTCACAAGCAGACACCAAATTAGTAGTGCAGAACCATAAAACTTTTACATACACCATTAAAAGAGAACAAAAGAATGAACTATTATCAGCATTCTCAGCACCACATTTCCACTATGGCACACAGCATCTTCTCACTGGTTCTGGAGACTGATCCTTTAAAGCAAGGCACTGTCTGACCAACAGACACAGACCTGAACATGGCCACAGTGATCTGACCTCCATGTCCAGGCTTACAACTTCCAGATTCCCCTTCCCATCAAAGGGAAGCAAGGCTGGATGTCAACTCATGCACTGCAGACTTCTCTACTGATCAAACTATTTGAACCTACTTTAACTACCATTTAATAATCCGTTCCCATTCTTGATTGTCTTTAAAATTCTACTCTGTTGTTTGCCATATTAGACAGACTCAACCTTTCCAAAAAGGGAAGTTTCATTTCTGTTAAATTATTGCATGACTTCTGTGCCATGGGAACAACTACCCAAAAAATAAGATTTCAAAAAATTGCAATGCCAAAAGTGCAGGCAGAAAATATTTCAGCTTCTGGCTATAAACTGACTGGAAAGGGGAAAAAGATGTCAGTTTGAGAGGAACTAAAAGTTCAAGTGAAACTAATCTTTACTTTTCAATTAGCTTTTTAAAAATGTCCCTTGGTAATACTCAAGCCTGCAGTGAAATATACTGTAACTTTAAAAATCTAAAGGTAAAAGAGTACAGGAATGGAAAACAGCCATGGTCCACTGTTTTAAACACAGACCTCAATTTTAGGAAGACTAAGTTAATTTCCATATGATTAATTCACTTTGAGACACACTTACAGGTGCAGTTCCTTTGTATCCATCTTCCGCAGTGTTATTAGTTGGGAACACTCCCTGCCAGATATTGGCATAATGTTCACCTCTTGGCTGAAGCTTGTTGCCCCAGGGGAAAAGTCTATTAAAAGACATACAGAAAAACAGTTGTCAAACATTTTTTATTTAAATAAAAAAAAAAAAGACCTACACACACACACTCCCCTTCCTCCCCACCTTACCCTGGAGAACTGTTTGTATTCCAGTTCCATTTGTACCAACATCGGGCAGGTTTTCAGGGAAAGCAAGGGTTCTGTGAGGACAATTTGTACACGAAACAGCCTGTGTGGTACGTAGTCCAGGACACAGGATGGAGAAGACGTAAACCTATTATCCACTTCATCTTTCCCTCCTCCCCAAGCCCACAGTCAGATAACAAGTGGATGTAGTGGCCCTACAGCTGATGTGCAGTGATGTAGTTATTTACTTAAGATCTTTTGCAACTCTTTTGGCCTCGGTGCTAAGCTCATTTGCCACACTTTCCATCTCCTGCAATAGCAGCAGTCCTGTGTCTTGACACGTTGTCACATCTCCTCCTCTTTTGGGCTCTCTGCATTCTTGTCCCATTAGCATTCAGATTACCACGTACCATTTAGGTATTTAGGGAAATTCACTTACCTAAAGGAATCTGTTCAGACTATGTCAGAGTACCACTACACAAGACATTGAGGGTAACGAAAACCCACACAGCTCTTCCTTATCCGGTAAATACCAGTTTTAAACATTTATCAGGGACACATTTGTGACAGGTACCTATTTTCAAGCCCCCCCCGACAGCTGTATTCCCATTCAGCCTCAGTGGGCAATCTTTTCCCTGCCCATGTGCAGAATGCCACAGCATCGTTCCAGGAAACGTGAAGAACAGGATGATCCATTCTGGGAAACAAAATAAACAAGACAAGAACATCAGCAGAAGGAGGCACTCTCACAGCTATACAGCACATGCACTTTATGAAACTCTTTTAGAGGTGGCCACAAAGGACCGTGAGGAAGTTCACAGTTCAGTTACAACTGTGGACAAGCTATCAGTTTACTTTTACAGAAGAGAAGCTATTTAAAAGACAGACAGCAAGATGCTGGAACGGAAATGCAGCCAGAGAAAAACAAGGAAGAGAAAAGAAACCCTAACCGCTGTTGGCCTCATCATGCTTTTATGTGCACTAAAGACATTTGTGGCTTGTGCTTTCTCATGGAGTCACCTCAGAAACCTGCTGCACCCAGGAGACAGTGAAGAACTATTGATATACTGGCTTCTGTGGAAGTGCAAGTGCTCAGAGACCCAAAGGAAGTAACCAGAAGACTGCATCACTACTCCTCACTAGCCTAGTTTAACAGTATCTTAACAAGCAGCCAGAATTCTCAATAGAAAAAATTACATTGCAATTTAACAGCAAATGCTCACTTCCCTGTGCACACTTCTCTTTGCTGCAGGTTCTTTTTTTGCTGTCAGTTGTGGAGTTTTTTTGAGGGAGAAGTGAGATGGAAGAGTCCTTGCTCTTAGCAACATCATCTCTTACAGCACCCAATCCAGCAAACAGCAAAGTACAGAAACTTAACAAAAAACTATTTTTCTTCAGGTGTTTCAAGCAGTCCACAGTTTACACCAGAGCTCCTGTCTTTCCATTGGTTTAGTTCCAGGATTGCCCTTACAATCCTGCCCTCTTTTTCCAGAAAACGAAAAAATGCCAAGTCATTTTTGTCACAAGGGTCCTCCCCATGCAAGCCTCTAATAGACCAAGACACTTCAAGAGCTGAGGGTACTTGGGAAATAGCTGAGGGAAGACAGATACGGAGAACTTGATATTAATTTGTCTTTCCTGCCTCATGCAACAAGCCAGCATATGCCTGTTGGGCCATTAGGCTACTTCCCTGTGGCAAGTTCACCAGCAGTTGTGCTGGCCTAGGTTTACACCATACTTCTGCAAGACTAGATTGGCATGGCAGGTTTCCAACTCTTATCTGCTGACTGTGACCTAAATTTCGCTGTCTCCCTCTAAAAACGCCTCCTCATATTATCTCTATTTTTGCCTAAGATAATTCTTTCACTGCCCTTGGAGAACAGACAACGGACTTGTTACTAAGCAGTTCAGCCATCAGATGATGTTACACTAACACAGCCCTGTCCTTAGAGGACTCAAAACCATGCCAGCATCTACGAGATTTAGACTAGAGAGTCTGACTATTTCAAACAGCAGTTCTGAAACTTTAATTAGTTGATTAAGGCAGCTAGCACCAAGTTCACTGACGCCTAGCAAGAGAACGAGTTGCAAAGTAAGAGGCCTCAAATGAAGGCAGCCATCTCCAAGTAAGCATACAGCCATATACATCACTGAAAAATGGCTTTTCCCATATGCAACCCAGGGCTAGTTCTGCAGCATCCATAAAAAGCACCTGAGAATAATAAAGCCTTCTGATTTTCTAGGCCTAAAATTCATTCCACTTCTGAATGGAAAGAGATTCCATAAAGACACAGATCAGCAAGTTTCAGGATCATGCTAGCAAAGCATGGCACTAACTACAGGTTAAGAAAAAGTAAAGTTTTCCAAAGCATTTAGAGCTTCTATATAAGAGTCACAACTGATTTTCCACAATAATCAGTCCATAAAGTCAGAACTGCAGTAAAAAGGAAAAAACCTCTCAGTCTTCTACCACCAGAGATAGGCCTCCAAATCCCAGATGAAGGACGTTACATGCACTCCGAGGGTAGGCATGCAGCTAGTATTTAGTCTCCCTCTCTAAAACCAAATCTGCACTGAATGCTCGGAATTTACTGACCCTCTCAAGATGTGCTCTGTTTCACTGCCAATACCTAAACGTGAAAAAACACTGAAGCACATTTCAGTACGGTCTCTTTTCCCTCGGGTGGAAAGTGCTTAGAGACCTTTTTGAAATGCTACTACGTCATTGACCATACAGCCACCAAATACTGCCTGCAACACACTAAAAGATGGGAAAATAGTTGCAAAAGCAGCAACAAACAAGTAACTAATTTAAACCCCTTTTTTGCATTCCCTTCCTGGTGCAAGTTTACAGGTGTATTTACAAGCACTTATTATAGTTGAATAGCTGCTCATGGCTTACCTGTTGGAGATACTCGAGTCAGGACCCTCCGGGTGCCTCCAGTTGGCTCCCTTCACAGGTAACCACCAGGGAGCAGCCGCAACCTGAAAAGGGACAAGAATGGCCAGGAAAGATGCCTTAAATTCCCAGCTAAAGGCTATTCTGAGAAACCAGCATGTGACAACAAGCTACAAAGCTTTCCCTCACAGCTCATAGCTCTGCCTGTAGCCAATTAACCTATTACTAAGGTGATCATTTGATCCACATGACAGTACTGCTGGCCAGGGAACAGCCCAATATACAGAACAGCAGAAAGAAAATACCACCCAAAAAAACAGCGAGAGGGAGACCAAACCCTGAGCATGGTTTTCTGAAGTATTGCCCTCTGGCTCCCTCTCCTTCCCCTCCTACTTTTTCTCACCTGCAGGTTTACAAAGCAGTTTATTCTCTCTGAAAGCACAGCCTTCAGCATGCTGCCTGTGGTGGACCAAACTGTCCTCCCAGAAATTCTCATAAATATTCCTTCACCTCCAAAAATGAAGCCAAGAACACTCAGATGGCAATGACTGGAAGAGGTCATCTGGACCATTACAGTTTTACTCTATTCTTTTACAACAGTACGCTCACAGTACAGTTAAACCAGCTAACCCCCTGGCTGACCCCAGGCTGACACATTCTGCAAAGAAAAAAAAAAAAAAAAAAAAAAAAAGACAGTTTTGGCTTAAGGAGAATTTTCATCCCAATTATTTGCTCCCTAGACTCAGTGTTTTGGAATAACTAAAACAAAATCCTGATGACATCCTTTAACTAGGGTCAAAACACACATCTTGCAACACATCTGCTTTCCAGTTCATTAACTCAGTAAACTGACTTTAAATTATTTGCTATCAGCTTCCAGAAGGTGGAGACAGAAGAGCCACAGAAGTCAAGTGAAGCTTTTTTTTTTTCCCAGTTTGTTTGCTGAGCCAATCAAGCTTGTAGACAAAATACTGTGCAACAGTGCAGATATCAAGTACTTCTCTTTAACCAAAAGTTTCAAATGTGGCTCTGCAATGCCAAGCAATTATTCCTGGAATACATTCATTAAGGATTTCTTCTATTAAGCTTACTTCAAAGCTGAGAAGGTCAGCATACAGCACTTTTAACTATTCTATTGACTCACATTCACTTGGAAATACTTATCTTAATAATGGGTCCTTTCAGAAAATTGAGGCAAAAAAGAACAGTTATGCTAACCATCAATAGTGGGTTTTTTTCCAGCAGCTTGAGTGCTTGTTTCTGAAATACTCCTATTAGGGAGATAATTTCCATAATGAACAAAAATCAGAGTAAATAAGCCATCAATGCTTTAAGAGTTAAACCACCTACCAGCTGGTGAGCCCTAGACTGAGGAGGTCCAGCTGCTATTGTAACACTGGCCTGTAGAACAACTTCCAGCAACTTCTGCCCTCCCTACTGCTCCTCAGCTTTCCTGTCTCTAGAGATGGAAAGGGAAGAAGTAGACTCTTCATCATGCTGCTAAACCAACTTTGTAAAGCATTATACACACAAGTAGGAATTGCGCCAAGAACATTACCCTTTAACTCACCAAATCCTTCACAGGACAGCCCAAAAGTAAAAGTCACTGAAACCTGGTACTTGAGAGGCAGAGCACCAGCCCAGTCAGGCAATTTTAACGGCAGCTTCTAAGGAGGAAGCTGCATCCTTCAACAGTGACGAACATTTTACACGTAATTACACATGCGTGAGGAAAAATTCTCTAGAACAAACATAAGTTGTTATAAACCCTGGTCCAAACTACACATCCGATCCCTCATTTGAATGTTTCAGTAGGAAAATAAACTGCAAAGTCTAAGAAATAGAAATGCTGCTAATACACAAAGACATATTATCTTATCTTTAAAGCACCTGATCAGTCTATGCTATAACAGCTACCATGACAGCTCTTCACTCTTCTCGCATCATCACATACAGATTTTGCCTACAGCATACATCTGGGTACCTTACCAAAAAGCTCATTGTAAATCAAGAGCAATCCTGGCCTAAAGCTGCAGAGCTGTTGGCTTAAACAGCTAAAAGCCCACAGCTCTTCACGAGCTCTAGGCAAGAGTGCTGGAATCCCTAAACTCACTGTAGGACTCCTCCAGGCTGGGAATCCATCCACTCCGTGGGTTTCTGACACTCTCTTCCAAAGGAGGTGAAGACATTGGTGTTAAGTACAAAAGAAATAAAGATGCTCTCAGCAGCTGGCTGATGACTGAGATGTTCTGTCCATGTGTTCTCTACCTAAATGGGATCCTTTGGTCATACTAGTAAAGTAATGGCATTTCCTAAAGATCCTGCTTTCTGATCTCCCTAGCACGACAAGCACGTAAATCAACATCAACCACATCATTCTGGCTCAGTATCTAACAGCCAGCGACATTCTCCCCACAATCAGAGCTCCCTACCCTTTTTAGAAAAGCATGAAAATATTTAATCTCTAACTAGAAACTAGAACTCTGTTACTGAGCATTCAAACCCAAAGATGGGGTCTTCATTCAGAGATTCGCAGCTCAACTCACATAGCACTAAGGCCTCAGAAGGACAGATGCTACAGTCAATAGGCTTAGAACTAGTCTGATTTAACCAATCCCTTGTATATTTTAAGCTTTAACCTTTAATCTATACTCAAGATAGGACAGAAATCCAAAGTTAGAATTTTACAGCTCTTTAAGGAAAAGAAGAGAGCCACAGTAGTATTTGCTAAAGGTTATCCATCAATCTGAAAGATCATGAGTAAGATTTTGTCCAATAGTTTTAAGCACAACGCATATTTGTAAATGAAACTGCTGGCTTTTGGATAGAAATCTCTGCAGGAGACTGCAAAGATGTTTTAGAAGCCTTTAATTTTGGAAACCATTTTTGTTATGCAAAAGAAAAATGCAGATGCTTTTAATCAGAATGGTTTATTTTAAACCGAGAAAAAATTAATCTCTCCGCATGAGAGCACTACGTGTGCATGTCTTCTGTTTCTGGCTCTGCTGAACTGAACACCAAATGGCTGCCAGTCTTTGCAGAACACCCAGATCTTTAGAGAAGTTACACATACAGTACTAGGACAGTGATAACAGACTACGTACAGCCTTCAATAATTAATTGGGAACTAATCTAAGTCAGCCACTGACACCAGTGAGCATGCACCAAGATGCTCCTTCCAAACGAGAAAGTCATGTACCTGAAATTTACAGTCCTCTCAAAAAATTTGTCAGAAGTCTTTAAAGCTTTAATTGCTCTGAATCTAATTAGGAGAAGAGCTAATTAGTCAGAGATATTACAACATCACAGTTAATACAGCAAAGCCCTCCCTTGCCACTAATGAGCTTAGTTACTTTCATAATGCTCAGCGTTCTCATGCTTCACTTCAAAACATGTGTTCTGTAGACTGGCAACAGATTCATGTTGTAAAAATAGCAGCATATGCTGCTGAATAGATCTTGAAGAGATACTGAAAGAGGACAGCATCTCCTTCATTTTGATTAACTCTTTACAGCATAGCCCCTCACTTGTAACAGAACTGGTTAAACATAACTGCCCTGCAAACGTTACACAACTGCCTGGATAGACAAGGAAATGCAGCTCTAGGAGCAAAGCACATTTCAGAGGCAGAGAAGCTCAATGCCTGTTTTGGTCTGATCCAGCTGAAAACTCGGATTATCCAGCTCTCTGCTCCAGGATTAAACTTTAAGAACTCTCTGTTCTGCTTATCAGACTCGTAGCGCTCTGAAGAAAAGAGAACACGATACGATAATACTGAGAAGATACACTAACAGTTAATTCCGACGTACAAGTTTTCCACTCAAATGAAGCAATTTGAAGAACTGAAGCCTATACTCCCACTATCAGCTGGCATAAAATTCAAAGTTTTAAGTATTCAATTTTCCTCTCAAAGTAGTCTGGGATATCCTAACTTTAATTGCTCCATTAACTCGTGACTTCAAGATTTTTAGAGTACTTGACAATTATCTTTAAGAAAATTCCTTCCTAAATATACACAGAGAAAATAGAAGGGGAGGAACATCAGGAAAGTCAGTTCCATTGTCAGCATTACACTATTACTGGTACGGCAAAAGCAAGAGGGGAATACCCTTAAGAATACAGACAAAAACCACCCCAAAACCCCAGCCAATAACCATTAAAATATTTGTATTAGTCTTGCAGCTAACATAGCACTGGTCATGTTAGAAAAAAACAAGCCCCCACTTGAGCTCCAAATTTCAAATTCAAATCACATTTATGTATTAGAAGTATTACCAAAAATAACTGAGTAGCTAATCTTGGCTCTAATTCCATTTCTAACATGCAGCAAGTCACTTGAAATAACAAAGCTGTAGATTTTTAACCTTAAGTCAGGCCTGTAAGATGAGAAATTCATGCTGTTGTCCAGACATGTAGCACCAAACATCTTTTTTTGATGCACTACAGCATTATAATGCTTTTTTAATGTAAGAAGGCCTGCATACACTAGGTCAAGATAAATGTCTGGAAGAAGCAGAAGTTATTACAGAGTAAAAACCTCAGCAATTTAGGAATCAACCATCTGAAAAGAGATTTTTCCAAGTGAAAAGTAGTCTAAGTCTGGAAAACACTGCAAGAATCATTTCTTAAGCGGTGGGTTCTCAAAAGGAAGATAACGCACACTTCAGTTTCAGAAGCTGACTTAATAGGTTACCACTTGTTAGAATCAGATTTTGTTAAGTACTGTATGTCTTTAATTTCCAAAAGCATCCTCTTGGCTGCAAAAGCAATATGTTCATCAGCTGGATGCAGGGAAGTTAAGAAGCCTTATCTCTGGAAAATACACCCAGTGGTCTAGACACCCTCATTGCTAGCATTGGTAAGAATTGAGAAAGAATTAGTTATTCAGTAAAGAAGATAATTTTTGAATGAGGTTTTATTTTATACATGTAAGGCAGATACACATAAATCTCTGTCAATTTTTCCTCCTTTAAGCCTTATCTTAAACCCTGAACAGCTGATTAATGAACTACTGAAGAAAGAAGCAGACAGAAAATAGAACATTTTTAGCAGGGCAGGGAGTTCAAGAAATAAAAATAATTACTGTCATTTTCCCTTCAGAAACCAGAAAGAAGTCGCATTAGGTGGGGTCCTGGTCACAAGTAACTTCACACGTATTTCTCTAAGTAGCATTAGCATACCTCCCCAACAACCCTGAAAAACCTCCTCCCTCACTAGATTTGGGGCAGGGATCTCTCCCACCCTCCACGCACAGCTCCTGGCACCTATCGCCTGGCCCCTCCTGCCCCCCGCAGCACAGGAGCCCGTGCTGCCAGGCGGGCACTGCCACGGGACGGGCGACAGTCACCTACACCTGCAGACAGAGATGGTGGGTGCCAACGGATCCCTCGGGCACGGGGGTGGCGGTTCAGCAGCCCCAGACACCAGCGGGTTCTGGGTGGCCGTGTGAGCACAGCCCAGCTCTCAGCGGACACCCAGAGCAGCATTTGGGCTGGCTGGTGTCACCACCCCGGTGAGGTCCTGCTCTGGGCCAGAGAGGGAAAGCAGTAGGACAGAGATGAAGCTCAGCCCCGCTCTGATCCAGCTTTGCAGCCCGATTCAGAACACATCACACCCTGAGGGGCAGTTTGAACCAAGCCAGAGCCACATAGTGGTCCTAGTCCATTTTAAAGCCATTTTCCAAACGCAAGGAAAATCCCTCCGGCAGATGCCCGCTCCCCATTCACCTTCACAAGTCTGCGGCTCTGCTTCTCCTTTTTATCAGCGCACTGAAAACAGCACGAACATGACCTATTTCTATGCAGCACATCATCTCTATAGCAACGGGCTTGTGTTTAAGTTGAAACAGCTGTAACTGAGTCAGGGAGACATTGCAATGTAAATAGTGTGGAAGTGAAAACCACTTCAAGGCTCAAGACAAAGAATAGATCGCTCCTAGCCAGTGATCAAGGTTGTCATAGTAGCTGCAGAAGGGAGACATAATCTACATATGCAGCTATAATTCCTATTTGTACTTGAAGATACTCTGCAGAGAAGAGCAAACCTTCTATAATTATGTACATAAACTGAACTGAAACATGATTGTCAAATTCTCCACCAAATCAGTAATTAAGCACAGTGAAACAGCTTAGAAGTAGACAGTTGAGTATTTTTTCCAGAAGATAACTAATACTTCTGCAACGCTACTGCAAGTCCCATGCTATTTATTATATCAATTAAAAGTCCCAGCTCCCCAAAAGCCCTAATTACAGAAGAATCTGTTTTCATTCTTACTTTCTAAAGTTTCTAGCCTCCCTCATTAGCTCAGAAATGAAAGCAATAAGGGTTTTTGTTTAATATTGAATATTGATATTGTTTGCCTTGAGATGTCTCAATATTTGAAAGTAGTTTGAAATTGCAGTACTGCAAAAAGGAAAGGCAGCAGCTTTATAGAATAAATATATTTTAGGTCATCAGTTAGAGAAAAGATTTCAGACTTCAGAAGCTAGCACTTTATTTTTATGAAGGAACCCTCCCTTTGCATAAGGAAAGGCCATTGAACCTTATTCAAACAGTGTAATACTGCGCAGCTATGTCCATCCTCCAAGAAAAATAACCAAAAATATTTGGTGCTAAAATCCAGTAAGATTCATTAAGTGCAAGTTTTGGAATCCAAAGAAGCTTCTTTTGAGGAACTGATATTCCTGGTGAATTCCATTGCTGGAAGTCTATTTTTCAGCCAACATCTATGTCGGCACTCAAGCTAGTCATTTCTTCCAGCAACCAAGTGAATATGAGCTTTAAGGAAATGACACGTGCACAGATCTATCTACAGCCTGAGACACAAGCAATGCCCTGCTTTAAAGTTGCAGTTCATGCTGATAAATATGGACTAATACTACTGGTCCTTCCCACAGAGATGCTTCCTTCATGTCATTCTTTATCCCAGTGGTGGGAGTACAGCACAAGATGATGGATATTAACAGTTCAAAAGCTCCATCTTCCCAACTCCTTAGAGGGACAATCTGGAGCACTGGGGTCTGCAAGGAATAGGCTCACCCATCTCTTCCTTGGATTTAAGTTTCTTCCCTGAAAGGCCTCTGAAAAAGCAAAAACCAAGTGTAGTAGAGATGACATTTACCCTTAAAGAAGCAGTGAGTGGGTTTTTCCACTTCTGCTTATGCATCCTACGTACATTGACATCTTAGCAGTGTCAGACAAACTACACAATAAACTTCCTGCATCCCCCAGGCCACAGATAAGCAAGCCAGTGCATGCTGTCAGAAAATACGTTCTCCACAGTAACTGCTGCAAACACCAGTGCTGCTGTCCTCCCTGCAAACATTGCTTCTTTCAGTATGATTTCAAATAACACAATGTTGTCGCAATGGTTTTAGAATGGGACTATGCCCTTTGAGTTACAGGCTAGAGGCACTGCTATAAATAGGTAAATTGCACAGCTCATACAAATAGGGATGAAAGTAGCATCCAATAGTTCTAGATTGACCAGAACTCCTTAACAGTATTTGCTCAAGTCTGCCAGTGAACTAATTTCATTGCATTCTCAGACCAAAAACTGAATACTGCCTGAAGACAACTGAATTATACAGATTTGTATGCTGTCAGTCTCTTCATTGCAGAGTTTATCTGGCCTAGAAGCAAAAATTAATTTTGCTATCTTCCACAAGCCAAGAATAAAAACGTTCCCACTACTCTCCAGTGCGCAAATCTGACTTTATGCCGCACTCCAGCCTTTGTAAGTGCTATCCTGTTTACCTTTTTCATGGTAGCTGCACAGCCAGCGAAACTCTTGCAGTTATTTGCAAGAGCTCTCAAATCCCCATGCTGGCAATCACGCCTCAGTACCTTCTCATTTCACAGACACAATCTGAATGCTTTTTGCTCTAGGATACATAGAAATGCCATTTAAATGGCATTGTAAAATGCCATGGAATAATAGCACTGGGCATGCATTTCCCCCTCTCTGCTTCCTCCTTAACTCAGGGAGATTAAAAAAAAAAAAGCAAGAAAACAGTTTCATCGTAAAACGAGAACAGCAAAATCTCTAAATTTTGTGGTTTTTTCCATTTCCTCAAATTCTCTCAGAAGAAAAAAAAAGAATCGAGTGCCAAGCTACTAGCCATTCTAGGCTGTGTTTTATCTATGACACCTAAACCAAAAGCCAAGTAACCAAGAAAGGCCATAACTTAACAGCTGCAGTAATGAGTAGCTGGTTTTAATCTGCAAGAGAACCGATGTTAATATGTGAAGCTATCAAAACGTGTTAAGCCCACAGAAAACATGTTGGTTTCAAAGGGCCTTCCACCCTCACCCTAGAAAAAACCTTTTTTATTTGAGAAAGTCCTTGCCAATTCTATCCGTAACACCCTCATCTGTTACAGTGCTCAGATTTCCCTCTCTGCTGCGTTACCACTGCAAACTTAGAGGCCAAAACTAAAACTCAAGTTCCCAGAAATCTAGAACAATTCAGTTACTGGCTGCTACACCCCTTTTTACTGCTTCCCTTCCAGAGGGGAGTTAGGTCCAACTTACATTCCTCTAGCAGTAGCTATCTAGGAGACCACCTCACCTCCAGGAAACTCACACCCAAAGCTCCAATTATTCTACGCGCTAAACTGATTTACTCCTGTACTAGCTTTCACCAGCCCCACCTCTTGTTCTAATTTAGGTCTCTGCTTCCTTCGAGGGCCTACAATAAACTTGGCTGGTTTAAGAACTGGAGAAGCCAAAGTAGCCAAATAGAGCAAAACCCCCAGATACCCCCAGACACATGCACCTCATTATTTATAGGAGCTGTTATACAACATTTAGTTCAATATCTTCACTTCCACCTTCCCCCAAATGTTTCACTCGGTATGAAATACTACTTCAAAAATACACATTGCTATTGCTCTTCCCCTATATTCACATTTGCATTTAGCACCCCCGTGCTTCAACTGGAGAAAAGCCTCATCAAAACACATCTGAGCCACTAAAGCAAAGTAAAAATACAGTCCTTTTCCACATTAATTTGGTGGAAGGGTTTTCAGTACCAGACCAACGTTTTTATCTTATTTCTGCTTTCCATGGTGGTAGTTATGATTCAAGAAGGTACATATCACAAGCTAAAATATTAGCTGACTAAGATATAAACGGAGAAAAAAGCCTTAATCTTCTCCGTTGCTGATCATTACGATCTGCTGATGCAAACCAACTTCATGCAATTCACACTTTCTGATTACATTTGAGCGGTTATGCTGCAGTAGCCAAGTTCTCACTTTTTTTTTTTTTTTTTTTAAGAGTAATTGAATAGTATTAGATTTTTTTCCCCCATACAACACTAGTAAAAGTTAAGTATTTCAGGCAATGTAACAAGGTAGCTAGCTTTTATTTTCTGTTTAATTTAAGCTTGCAGATCCCTAGGATTAATTTGCTTTTGAAGAACCCTTCATGTTCCTACCCCATAGTTGGGATGCTTCTGCCTTTTAGCAAGAAGAAATTTATTGCACATTTCTATAGATAACTTGTTTCTTGAAAGCATGATCTACAGAAAACTGCTAATGTATTTTATTAATGCTAGTGTATTTAATTAATGCTAGTGTATTTCAATTAGCTGTGATAAGCATGGCCTACGCAGAATCCAGTTGCCTGAGCAGCAACCTGACTACATTATACATTATATTCTAACACCGACCCTTGCTTGTTCTAGCCTACAAATTGCACTGTCACAAAGACCAAAGACCCTCAGAACTAAAGTCTGCACAGTACTCTCAACATTTATAACCTCTCACAGAAAATGCATACTCTAACCACAAAAAGACACAGTTTTGAGAGGCAGAAGCATACACAGATAAAATTCTAAGCTGTATCTCCAGACATTGGACTTCTCTTTCCAGCTGTACCACGGAGCTGCTTTCTGACACCTTCTCCTTACAGATAGAAGTTCCTTTCTAAAAGTCAGATTTCATGGTATGTAGCTGCTGAGGGGGCAGGCAGAGAGGAAGAAAAGTGGTTTCTACCTGCTTTTTCACCTCCTCACAGCATTACCATGTTTTAGAACATAGTTTGTCCACAGCATCAGCATAAAGTTAAGTGCCAAGCTACAAGGCAGGCAGGCACTTTCTCCAGATCACTTTACCAAAATAATTAATAGAGTCTTTTTGTGTGTCTATTTCAACAATGCTCTGCATGCTTGCAAGATGACCTAATAATAAATACTGAAAACATGGCGAAAGGACAGTCTCCTAAAGTTTACTTTCAACAAATATAGAAAACCTTCATAAAGAAGCAGCCAAAAAGACCAGTTTGGGCTCCATTCCAGCTCTCTGGCATAATACTCGTTCTGTTAGCACTACAGCCAACACTGTAGAATTTGGCTGACACACCCAGGAAAGTGGCTCCCAACATTCTGTATGTGTTTATACAAATACCCAAGACTGAGCTTACACCAGCATTCTGTTTGTTTGTTTTAAAACCGAGTGCCTGATTTAAGGATTTCTACATCACAAAACTAGGGCAGGAAAAAGAATTTCTCTAATACTGACTGTTGTGAAGATGGGATGAGTCCATCTGCATTTACTCTACCTTCAACATGAATTATGCCAGTATTTGGGAAGTCAGATTTAGTCTTCTTACATCTCACAGTACACAAATGTTAGTCCTGAATTAAACAATAACAAACTGTTCTTGTAATCTTCCTTTCCTTGCAGTAGGAAACGAAACCCCACATTTTTTGCCAGTCATTCACAGCACAGATTCATGTAGGGCTTCTTGAAACCTCCAATCTATCTGCCCCTTGAAGATAAAAATGAAACTTTAAATATTTCCACCTTAATCAAGAGCATCATTTCTATAGAACAACGAATACTCACACTACTGTAAGTTATTGCACCATGCACGTGGAAGAAAAATTCTCCTTGTGTGAGAAACTATTTTGGAGAAAATTAAATCACTAAATAGTAAAGCCCCAGGTATTCTCAGTTGTTTATCATAATAAATAATAATCCTCTAAACTCCTGGAGTTGTACCTTAGATCAAATGGTGTGCAGAAGTAAAACCTTGCTACTAACTGAAAGAAATAGTTTCATCTCAGACCGCCCCACCTCTCTCTCTTTGCTTGTCTAGCATCAGAGGGGGTGCAAAAGGTGGCAAGAAGCTGTGCTCCTCTACAGGTGCAGTTTCACTTAACACTTACGTCTAACTAAACTACTGCCAAAAGATGCAGTTTCAGCCCCGCTACTTCCTTATCTATGCTTTGTGTACAACCTGCTTCCCTACGTCGATTCAAGCAGTTGCAGAATGAGCCAAGTTAGCTTTGCTGATCCAAAAGAAAACTAACGAAAAAAATTCCCATCCAGCGTAAATGCAACTTGAAGTCACACACACCCCAAAATTGCCACACCACAAAAATCAGAATGCTTAATTTCTAAGGCCTTTTTAAAGACATGGGACAAGAGATCTGGAAATGCAGTGTGTTCAAACCCAAGGATAATTCCAATGGGAAGAGACCTCAGGAGGTCATCTTGTCCAAACTTCTACCCAAAGCAGGTAAATTCATCCAGGAGATGACAAGATATGATCTGCTTACTGTCAGGAGCTGTAAAGGTTAAGTGACCTGTTAAGGTTAAAAAGGAGGTAAATGAAGCCTAAGAAAGTCTCAGCAACACATTCACAACAGAAAAAGAGGAAAGGTGGGGCAGGGAAGCTTTGCTACTGAACTTTTTTTAAAAAAAACCCAATACTCACTTCCACTCAACAGGAAAACTGGATCAGTTCCAATTTAATCAGCACTGCACCTACCAGGATCACTATGTCGCCCTAGCAAGGTGAAGGGAACTGAAAAAACATCAAGGCATACAGGATCTTCTACAGAGGTAGAGGAAGCACAGTAAACTTACACCACTCAATATTAAGGAGTCTTACAGACTCCGGTCTGCCACAGAAGCGGCACTTCTTTGGAACATTTGCCTCTAGTTAAGCTAGAAAAAGCACTCACGCAAGCACCACTATCGTACCAGATAAACAGATGATCCTCATTTACTTAAATGGGTAGGATCTGAGATTTACCCACTTCGGACATAGGACTGCACTGCCAGAGCGTGCCAGTCACAGGTACATATGCTCCCCGAAGCCACAATCACTCCTGCTCTTTGCCTACACAGCACATCACTCAGTAGAGCCACTACTCACATCTAACTTGCTGAAGCATCACCATGTTACACTTAATGCAGCCTTATACCTGCCCCACTCACTGCAATCCTAAATAACTCTCATTTAGGAGGCAAAAGACGACAAGAGGTTGATACTCACTTTTGCTAATCAGGAGGAGATTTTTTTCAATTGTTTGTTTAAAAAAAAAGAAATCAGAACATAGACTGTAAATGCTCCACGCTGGAGTCTATTATTCTAGGCCAAACACCCCTCCATAAACCCCATTTCTGTATACAGCTTTGGGAACACCACACAATTGAGCTGTTACTGCCAGAACTGCTAACACATCTAACCCGGTGACTGTGAAGTAAGATTTACCCTGTGTACTCACTGCCTGGTGGATGTCAGCCTTCACTTCTTCGCTCAGCATTCCCTCAAACACAAAGGAATCGCCAAATTTCTCTGCCTATAGAAAGAACAAAAGATCCAACCATATTATCAAAGGAATGTTATTCTTAAAACGCCACTCACGTTTATAGCTTTGTTTTATCGAGGATAAGGAAATTCTGATAGTAATTTGGAGTTCTCTTTCAAGGAAGTTATTTTGGAACAGAAGAGAAAGCATTTTGTCCCTGTATGTTGTCTTTTTCAGCTGCCACGGGACAGATGGCAGCTCACAGAGCTTCTGCAAATGTTGTTACTTCTATTAATTAAAAATGCTACAGTCAATAATCTAACGTTCAAGGGCATATTTATGTTCTCTTATTTTTCCTTTAAGAATCACAATAAGAGACTTAAGCCTTGTCACTTACTGCTCCATCATCACTAGCACCACGTTTTGAAGTGCTGTTACAACAATAGAGAAGTTAAAAGTAACCCAGTCATCATATCTAGCATTATATAAAACCAAACCAAACAAAAAATAGAAACAATTTCAGTTCACAACACCAGCACAGAGTTTTTTTCCCTCCTGATAAACTAAGTGAATTGATATACTTGGGGAGCTGACACATGCCAACAGAATTCAACACATTTGCCTGTCTCAGTTTCTTAATTTTATTGTAGACATTCAAAGACAGTGAATTATCACCATGAGCTGCTTCTGCACTATCAGAACTTTTAAAGAAAAGCATAGTTTGAAAGAAATATCAAATTCACCACCCAAATTGCAAGGTTTTAGCATATGACTGTAATATTTATATATTCAGTTTCAAAAAGGAAAGAGAAGAAAACAAATACTTGATTTAAAGACCTAAAGATAAACAGATTTATCAAAGAGGAAGAATACTTTTTTTTTTTTGCCCCCTGCCCAGTCTGAAAGACCCAGAGGCAAACAGGTTTATCACCTAAAGGACCCCAGTTTTCAGTCTCACAGCATCCATCATGGGCTTTTTTTTTTTTAATAAGTTCATTAAAAAATATTTTTGATTCAAGACAGCTGTATATCTGGAGATGTTTTTCTTCAGCTTTCTATTTACTTTTAGGTTTCATTTGCCACTGGAGTTCAGTCTAGTCCTTAATAAAAGAAAACCAAGAAGTAGGTTGGCTCTGTTTACCTGCAGTAATTAATGTGGACATTATTTAAATACACAAAAAGCAGCTCAGCTGCATTGCCCCAAAAACCCCTGCAGAATCACTGCTGTTTACTCTAATGCGCAGTTTATTTTTCCAGATCCAGTGTAAAAAGGGGGCCCCATGGGAGGGGGACAGGAGAACGTGGAAGAGAAGCACCCATGTACACCAGCTGAGCCATGAAGTGCTGTCTGAAACAGGCACCATCAGATGTGGTGTTACATTTACACCCCACTGCACACATGCTCATTCCAGAAGCTGTCTGCAACAAGTAAGCCCTGTTCAAACTCCAAATTGTTGAACAACCTTTTTTCATAACTATTAAGAATTTAAAAACAGAACTAGTGCGCAGATAAAAGCAGCCCTTCATCCAACCAGAAGGATCCTGTCTTCCAAATGAGAACCAGTTTATCAAGTGAATTCAGCAAAGTGCCTCCTTTGAGACCTGATCATTACTGAGGCTTTTATTTGCCTAAAAGGCCTGTCAGGGTTTTATAGAAGTTGCGTAGGAACAGTCAACTGTCAGGAAAGATCAGAGCCTCAAGCACAGGTAGCTTCTTTCTTGGAAGAAGCACCTTAACATATTCTTTCTTAGTCCATTGTTCCCAGCAACATGCACAAAACTATTATTAAACCTGCTATTATATCTTCTTTAGACAGCAGGGCTGTCTATTGCTCAGCTCATTAGCAGGTAGCAGTACTGAACTAGCCTGCAGAGTCCTCAGCTATCACAGTTTTTTAAAATATCTTATCCCCTGTTCCTCTAAAATAAGGAAAACATAACAACATACTTGTACAAAGATGTCCTATGGTCAAGAATAACCCAAACAACAACAGTAAATACCCTAAAACCCTTTGCACAGAATCTTCAGCCATGTGTTAGCTTCACCCAGGCTGCCTCTGTCATACTGCAGGGAAGACAGCAGTTCATCTATTGGAACACTTACTAGAGGTAACAGTAGACATCTAAATGCTCTTTCCGACTCCCGGGCAGCAAGGCAAGCCAATTTTCTCTCTACACGACTTACATTAGAAACATTCTAGTATGCAAACCCCAAGCAAGTATTGTGACCTCCCTCAGAAAGAAAAAAGTTTAAGTTTTTAATGGGGATTTTGCTAACAGAAAGATGACAGCAGGCTCTATACCCTTCTACCTTACCTCAGTAACATATCCAGTAGAATTCACAAATCTCTCAAACTCCTCATTGCTGACCTCGTACTGATCCATGTAGAAACTGTTAACATGGACTCTTCTAGCAGGCCATTCTCCATCTTGCTGTATGTCAGGCTCATCAGTGCCCATTGTGAACACTCCTCCTGGAATAGCGACCATCTGCAGAGAAAACACCACCCAAAAGATTATGAAAATGAAAGACTGAAAAGAGTCTCTTCTCCTCCTCCACCTCACCTTTGGATGTGCTTTTGCTTTAAGCAGCATTTCACTGACAAGGACGGCACAACAAAATGGCAACAGTGCCATCTTCACCACCTGTTTGGAAGAAATAGCAAGCAGAACTTAAACTGAGAACAAAACCCCCATTTGCTGCTCTTTCTACATGAAGTCTGGGTAATTCACAACTTTTACTGAGGGTAATGCTTGTGCTCTAATGAGGAGAAACATGTTCCCTCACTGTACCTAAGAGCCAAGAAATAATCCAGAGTCCTTTCTATTCATTTTTGGATGAACAATTTTGGTACTTGACTCTATTCCTACGATGACTTGATGCATCAATGACGAATCTGGAAATTAAGAAACTGTGAAGTGCTCTTCTGTGGACAAGCCTATGCTTGTTTGCATACTAACTGCACATGGTTTTTCGTTTAATAACAGGCACGCGCAGCATTTTATTACCAACCATGCTGCTACCTGGCAGGCGAATGCAACACCTGCAGCTCCGCATGCCAGAGATGAGACAAACTTTCAAGTTCATTATATTCCACTCCCCTGGAAGACTGGCCTTGGGCAAGAGCCTCAAGCTTCAGAAGTTAAGGATGAGTGACAGAATAACATTTTAACTGTTTCAATAACATGTGTTCCCTTTGAGGCCAGCCAGTTTCCAGAGAAACAGTGCACATTTTCCCTCAGCTTTAGTGGGCTCTTTCCAGGAGGACAAAAGGCCCCAGAGGTCTTGTCATGCCTCATCAGATGTTTCCTGAGAGGCCTCTAAAGACCACAGACTGAGTAATGCACTCCTCACCCAAAAACCAAGAGCATCCATGATCCCTGCTCAGAAGCTGGTGCTGGAATGAAGAATGACAGCTCAGGCTGCGTAAAATCTTCCCAGTGGGCAGGTGATCTTTCAGAGTCTGCCTACCTAAGGACTAGCTTGCCAAGAAGTTACCTGACTCATCATCAACAGATTAAAAAATTGGGGAAGAAAACTCTCTTTTCGGTATTCCTGAGCTACCTTCACCCCCAACTCACATGGAATTCAGCCCCCTCACTGCTCCTGTGAGTGCAAGAGCCCCAAGAAAGCCATCCAGCACATATGTATGCATCCACTATGGAAAATAATCTGGCATATCGCATCGCACCTGAACGTACCCTAGCAGTGACCTATGATCACACACCACTCTTACAGCAAATTCCAGCAGGCAGACCAGTGAATCAAAAATGAGCAAAGCCAGTTCTAAGAGATAGCAGCATTTTTTTTTTTTTTTTCAAGATCCTGATGTTTGGTATGCAAGAAATTCAAGTCTAATAACAGAAATAGTCACAGAGAAGTTTCCAGACTAGCACACTTCTAACACTACTCCAGAAGTTTAGTTTAAGTTCTGACCGAAAAAGAAGCCTGGGTTTTGTATGTATGAGAGTTCAAACAAAACTCCATATGCATGTAGCAGAGTAACACTATGCAACAGGTATATTAAAAGTAGCCAAACTGCAGAGATAGGGTTGTAAAAACTGTGAACCAATTCAGCATTATTTAAACAAAGAGTTGAGGTCACAGAACCAAACATGAACTTTGCACATATAGCCATTTTGCAGCAAAGCCTAGATTGCAGGACCTTGATTCTTTCATAGTTGACTATTTTTTGGCTTTTTCTTACATGACAAGATTCCCTTCATAAAGTCAGATGCTTTCACCAGAACAGTTTATCCAGATACCCACAATGACTCGTGAACCAGGAAGACAAAAAGAACCATGTTACCTTCCAGCTTCTGGAGTTTACTGTTATTTATGCAGTTACAACACCACCAGCACACCAAGTGATCAGTAAATCCATTCACATCAGCTTTCCAGCACCTCCCCCTGTTCTGAAGGGGGTCTGGAGTGTTTGACATAACCCTGCAAGTCCAATCTCATTGTTTCTTCTCCACTACAGCTCTCTCCTTTTGCTTGGGCCTCTCCCAGTAACACTTAAAATTCACACAACTTGCAATGTGCCTGTTAAGAAGTGCTACAAATCCTCTTCCTTTGAACATTGGAAGCTAGCTGTATCCTCATAACTCTTTTCTCCACTAAAAGAATCTGAGCACTTACAGACTGTCTTTAACCGAATCCATAAAAGGGCTTCAGGATAAATTTGCTTACATTTTTTAGGACTTAGGGAATGACAACGTGGTACAAAGTTGCACCACTTTCTTCCAACCTCTTTCCAACCCACTGTAGCTAAAATAACTCCTCAAAGCAGTCTTCAAAGCAAGATTCAGACCTCATTAGTGAGCTGCTGTCTCAAAGCATGTGAAAAATTAACTCTTGCTTTACAGCTCAGCATTCATTTCCAAAACCTGAAAAAGCTCTTTAGACTGCCAGTGTATGTTCAGCTAGGAACATCCAAAGGCTTCCTTATGAACCTGCTGCTTTTGCAGCCCCCAGCACAGCTGAGACTTCTGGTATGTCCACCTGATAACAAAAATTGATTGCACAGGATTATCCTCCACCACCAAGGCTCATTTCACAGCTCCACCTCCTGTTTGGAAATAGGACCTTCCTTTGACAGCCAGCTTTATGATAACACCACATCATGGCTGCAAGGCTCAGATGTCTGACAGAGCTCCTCAGCTGAGAACACTGGAATACAACACTAAGCAAAGAACAGATTTTCTGCAGACATCACATCCATAAACCACACTGACATAGTTAATTAAGCAGCTTTAACACCCAGTTTTAAAAGACAGGTAGCTAACTCTAAGGAACTATAAAAAAATAATCGAAGTTGAACTATGGAGGCAGAAATACAACAGCAGAGGCTGACAGTTAGGTCATTTACTGTATTAGTGATGCAATATAATAGAGTGTACAACAATAATTACCTGTATCTTCACAATATTACTTAGCTAGCACATGCAGTTCACTGTGCTCAAAACTCAACTTCAGCAACAGGGACCACATCTGCCTCTGATTATACTTAACTATTATAGTAATGCAGAGCAGACCCACTAAAGTACTAGCTCCTGATTTCTAAAGATGTAGTAGAAATAATTAATCTCAGTTGTGGTTGAGGTAGAAGCCAATTTTTTCCCTCACTTCCCTTCTCATAAAAATGTTTTCTAGCTAAACATAATCAAATTATGTTGTGAACACATCTTAAAATCCAGCAGCAATTAGTTTTCATTCTCTGTTGTTGAAGTTGCCAGCTTCCTTGCATAGAGTCAAGAATTTTTTCTATCCTACAGCAAGACCTACAGTGAAATGCCAAAATTTATTATATGAAATGTAGATTAGTGACATGAAGTGCAATACGGATTATTTAATTCACACACTTTAAAAATGATCGGGTTTCTTAGGTGCAGCCTGCAATAAAGTCATAATTACCACTGTGCACCCTTCCCTTTACTCAGTAGGTTTCCACGCTGTCTGCGTGACAGCAGCTTTCTCTGGTCTGACACAGCTTCCCAGCCTTACACCACTACAAGGCAATCAGAGAGGCAGCCCATCACATTTCGTCTACGTGCAAGCCATCACGCACAAGCACATTATCCAAGTCTACTGGGATATAATTTTGTCTGGCAAAGTTTACTAGCACTTTTTGGGAAATGAATAGCAATCCCATTTCTAAAAACTGAAGACATGCCATCCAGTGAGGCATTTGGTCTCTAACAATACAAAAAATTTCAGTATCCTTTTGCAGTAGGCACGGTCATAGCACATTAACACACTTCAAGCACTGCCTTTGTCAAGAAGTCACACTTAGCTTTGGACAGTGTCTTTCAGAGAACAGCAGCAACACAAATAGAAAGGAATAAGCAATTAAACAGACTTTTACTTGAAGCCAACCTGAAAAGCTATACAGATATGGATACATAAATGATGGGTTTGCTGAAATGCACACAAGAGACATGACACATCACTTGTTGGTGTTTCAATTCCATTGATACCAACACGGACCTAAAAGAGATGGGGTGGGGGGGAAACCAGAGCCAAAGCACCGTTGATATTCAGCAAGGAACAGAGCTGCCACCTCCCCTGGCCATATGGCAACAGATGGCACACTCAGGTGAGTCCTCTGGCACGTCTATTCCCGGTGTTAAGTAGCTGGGGAGGCCTGCCAAAAAAAACAGCCAAAACACCAGGACTCAGTTTGCCGTGTCTCGGCTTTACCCAGGGAGGAGCGATCAGGGTGGACATGGGTGGGGACACATGGAAGGCCACCAGAACACGGGAACCGCAGCCCAAGGATCTCTCCATCTTGGATAGCACCCAAACCGCCCGGGAGACGCTCAGGCTGCCCGAGCAGGCAAAACGAGATGGACCCAGGCCAAGCGAGAGGGGCCCAAGCCAAGGATCCCCAGGAGCTCGGCCCAAGGGGGCCGGGAAGGAGCTTTAATTTCAGTTTCACTAAGAAGCCCGCTGGCTAGGGACTCTCCGTTAGCCTCCCAGCACCTCCAAGGTCGCCCCACGGCCCGGCCGGCCCCTCAGTGCGCTC
>NW_020799116.1:11848162-11853816 GCF_003259725.1 Athene cunicularia
AGGAGCATCCAGTGGCTCTGCCCCCGCCGGGCCGGGCCGGGCTCGTCTGACAGCACGCCAAGGGCGCAGATACTTGCAGAGTTTGTGTTTAGTCTCCGACAGGTATGTGAGGGAGATCCTGTGAGAGGAGCGAGGGAGCAGGGGGGTCAGGGAGGCCCGTCCCGCCAGGCGCACCCGGGGAGGGCGGCCGCTCCCCGGGGGGATGTGGAGGTTGCCTTTCGTTGCCTAAAGATAACTGGGTGCTGAGGTAAATATGGCCTAAATAGAGCACGCAGACCTGTGCTCTTGCAGGGACCCGGTGCTCTGGTACCTAGGGGACAGTATTTAATGTATATAGTATTCAGGTTTATTCAAAATGTGTATCTAGTACTTGTTACGGTTAACATCCTTGAGAAAAATGTGTGCATGAAATGAATGCAGATAGGTCTGTGTTCCCGAAAATAATTTCTGAACTATCCATCGGTATAATCCCCTGGGACAACACAGTCGTTTGCTGCATGTTTTACCCCCATAGGGGAAAAGCGGGTAAATACAGACACTGCCCTTAAGTATCCCTGCTTGGAGATGTCAAAAACTACAACACTGTAGTTGGCCAGTTGTGTTATTTAGCAATGTTCAGAGTAAGGGGAAGTTCTAATTGCGTAGCTGACCGCTCAGCAGAAGTGAGGACTGCCCCTTCTGTAAACTCTCCTGGAAATCATTGTTAGTAGCTTGCACCAAGGAGGGTGTTCTTGAGGCCTCGGTCTCTGGCTGAGGCCATCAGTATTCATGTGTGTTTTAAGCTCTTTCTCTCTTTCTCTTTTGCAGCAAGTTGCTGCAACGCAACTGCAGCTGAAGGACAGCCAGCAGCATGTAGATAGCATTAATGTCAGAGGCTCGTACAAAGGGCAGGTCTAAGGCCCAAAAAGTAAGTGCTTACACCTTTGACCCTATTCAACAGCAGTATGCAATATAAGTGTGTGTACATGCCTGCCTCCTAAGAGGACCCTCATATCCTCTGTTAATGGGGGATGTTGCAACTCAGCATCATTTCAGAATAAGGATTTAGGAAAAAAAATAAATAAATGGTAAATTCCTTGGGCACTTCTGTTTGTGTATCTATCCTGGGATTTTGATTTTTCACTCTTAAAAAGGGATTTTACCAAGTATGACACAACCAGTTAACCAGTGTTTATGGCAAAAACATCACTGTGGAGAGGGGGAAAATATCACTGGAGAGGGAAAACGAGAAACCTGCTTTTCATTCCAAGTGAACATCAAATACTGTTACTGCAGTTTTGGAGTTTTTTACAGGCATTTTCAGCGCAGATGACTGAGAAGCAGTTTGTAGCAAGTCAGGTGAATGGCAGCATGCTAGTGTACAAGCCAAGCAGGTCAGGAATGGAAACATACTTTGCAGAGGCACAATGGCCTCCTACTTTGCTCTTGGGAGAGGTAGCAATTTGTTGTTAGTAGCAAGAAGCAAATTATTACCCCACTCTGTGCCAGCTTGGCTGGCTGGGTCTTTGCAATCAGAGCAAAGGCTCTTCCCACTCACAGTCCCCCTGCTAAGGAGCTGGGGGAGTAGCAGGTGCACACGCCTGCTTGCTTGTGTGAAATAAATCCGAAGTCCTGGTGTTGTTCACAGGCAGGAAGGGTGCACTGCTTTTGTATCCTCCTGCACTCACTGCACAGCCAAGGTACATAGCCTACAGCAGATGGTGATCAGTTGTCTCAATCCAGAACCGTCAATACCTTCTACATCAGGGAACTGGTAATGCCTTTGTTTTCCTTCACTTTTCCTGTGGTTCACTGTAGCTGTTGAAGATTTTGGTGCTCTATCACATAAACCTTTACTTTGTGTATGAGCTTCTGTGCAGGAGACAGCAGAATGGATCTTCTTCTGGATCCTCCACTATGCTGAAAGAAACCTTTACTTATTCTGTGGGATATTAAGTCAGAATCTTTAATGTATTGTTTTCCTTACACATATTAGGACTGTGCAGCAAAAAGAAGCATGGCCATAGTGAAGGATGGGGGGTTTTGTTTGTTTTGTATTAGGACTGGAAAGGAACACTACTCGACTGTATTTGCTGTATGAAATTTTACTGTGTGTAAAATGACAGTGCTGGGAGGCTTCACAAGGATGCATTTCAATTATCCATCATTAGTCCCTTTTGCCCTGTGACGTACTTAGAAAAGCATCAGAGGGCAGGAAAACAAATGAATACAAATTTAATTATAAAATCAACCCTTGCTGCTTTGGGGTCAGAAAATGTAAACATTCCTTTTATGGTCAAACAGTGATCTTAGCCGCATGCATTAACGAATCTCTGTGAAAATGCCAAGCAGATATAACTTTTCTCCTTTCAAATTTCCAATGCAATTTACCAAAATGACAGCAAAATTTAGGTATCCAAATTATACAGTCTTCTAGAACTGAAAACAATCTGCCAGGATAACTTCCCCTTATTAAGGCCATGGGATTCTGTAATGGTGGAATTCAAGAAAATCAGTTATTTTCTACTGAGTTGGGACAGTTCTCTAGTGTGTTTTGCCCACTCGTTCTCATTTTCCCTAGAATTCTTTTCTGCATCATTTGTGTACTTCCATCAGGAAGATTTACGTTCCTTATTCTCTCAGGAGGCTAGATGAAGTAATTGCAATTACATTTTGCTTCTGAGCAGCATCCAAGTTCCAGTTTGTAATCCTGAGGACTTCAGAGAATGTTTCCAAGTGTCATTTATTGATCATGTTTATGCTCCTAAGTTCACAGGGAGCTGTCTCTTCCACACAGGGTTTCATTATTCTCTTTCCTTGCACTGAGTGCACCATGCTCCAGGATTAAGACACTGATTTCACTGTTATTAAAATATTATTGAAATGAGAGACTTTTCAGCGTGCAGCTGAAAAGCTGTGATGTTGCCTAGCATTTGTCCCTATTGTTAGTGGTGCTTTTCATCTCCTAGTGCTGCAGTGCTGGCATGGATAGCTCTGGCGATGGGAAGCTTTTGTGATCCTCTACCTCATCGTGAAGACCAGCCATGAGCAGGATTAGGCAGTTTGATCCTTAGAGTCCTGGTGGCTGCCTGGAATATCTTCTGCTCTAATTTTGCTTCTAGGGCTGCTGCTTGTGCAGCTGAACCAACAACAGAGGCAAAAATGTGCAAACCCACCCAGCAGGCTGGAGTGCTTTCTGACTGAAATAGTCCAGAGAAGTCAGCAGTTAATTTCAGATTCGGCAGCATAAAACAAGATAATATTGTTCTTATTCTTGGCAAATAAAAGACTTCACATTTCATCTTAACATCTTTCATCAATGTTGAATTCACATGATTACTACAAGTAAGGTAGTGAGGGAGCAGAATAAGGTTCAGAAAGGAGAAAAAGAACAGAGTTCTCCCATAGCACAAAAAAAAGTCTTGCAAGGTGTTTTCCTGTGACTGAAATCACATATGTGGTTGAGCTAAACATTTATATTATAGTACTCTAAAGACAAGTGATATGTACCAAGGAGTATTTTTTTCACTATTTCCTCTCAGAATTCTTGAGCAGTTCTCATTCCTTAGACCCTCTTTGTGTATGTGCGTGTGATCTGTGCCCAAGCCCTGTTTGCTACTGAGCAAATAGGACTCTATTCCCCATCTCAGGGGCTGCCTGCTGTAGTTCACATTATCAATGCAGTAGTTGCTTTAAGAGAATAACTTCAGAGTGTGAAACTTTTTATTCCCCGACTGCCCTGCCATTTCATCTCTTCTTAAAGCTATAAGATTATAGGAACCCTATGAACTCGCTGTGCCTGCAACAGCATCCCAAATCCTGTTCCTAAAGAGAAATGGAAACATTTTCCACTTTTGGAAGTTTTCATGATTATCTTGTCTTTGCCAGCACCTCTTCAAATCGGGCACGTTCTTTGCAGTACTTGATCAGTATTACTGGCTGAAGGGCCTTCAGCAGCACAAACTCCACAGCGTTTGAAGAACTGACCAAGACCCAGAAGCAAATATAGTCCATGAGAGAAAATGTAGCCTTTGATGTTCTACCTTCTGGAGAGGCTGCAAGAACAGAGGCCTGGTAGGCTGCAGAAGCACAGGAGACAAAGGACATGACTGCTGTAGGAGAAGCATGCAGCTCTTCAGACAACCAGCTGAGGATTTGCAGTGTGGGATAGAGCAGAGTGTCCCCAGGTCTCCTCTGCCCTCCCCTGCGCATCCTCTATCCACAGAACTTCATACCGTGAGGCTTAGTGCGGCTGGGGGAGCTGTTCATCCTCTGTTTGGGGGAAATCTCCCCAAACTGTGGCTTACATTGCATGCAATTTTTAACATGCTGCTGCTGCTCTTAATTAGCACTCAGTAATGAAGCTATTCTGAGGCACACCATTAACATAACCACAGAAGGTGTTCAGGGGGAAAAGCCCTTTGTTGCTGGCTCTAGTGACAGCCCTTATGTCACCGAACTAGGCATTCTAGCCATCCACTGTCCTCAGCCTACTGAACTCATCCAGAGATTAGATTTGATTACACAAGAATTCATTAGGATCACCTAATGATATTAGGTGCCATTACTCTGCCAAATTTCTGATGAGTAATGGCTTGTAGTATTGCAGCCATTAATGAAAATCGTAGAACTCGATTCACTGAAACTTCGCTTCAGTTCCTAAGTCATGGACTTAGCTTCTGCATATTCTTGCTTGATGGCCATAATTACAACTCCTCCGATGTTATTTTTTTTAACAAAGAACCAGTATAGTGGGAGGTTGTGTTGAACTGGACACCTGGCTGATCCTGACTTGTTCCCTTTCTCTAGCGGCAGTTTGCTGCTGTAGAGAAGGGAACAAGCCGTGAGCAGCAGCAGTTGTACACCTTTTCCTCTCCATGACCTCAAGCAGCAGGTAGGTGCGCATGGAAGGGAGAGTAAGGAACTGCTTTCCTTACCTTCTGCCAATTAAAGTGATACAGCAGTTCTGCAGCACAAACATTGCATCCACTTCTTGCTGCCAAATGTGGCCACGTGTACCCTACAGAGAGCATAAAAATCACAGTATAATCGTGGACAATACACCTTGACTAGTATTTTAAGGACAAATGATTGCATAAAGTAATAAAGGAAATACTATTTTTTACTGCTGCTAGTTATTCTGACTTGAGTTGCATTGTCAGTCTGGCTTTAACCTTATGCCTATGCCAGATAATCTCACCAAAGAGGAAACCAGATCAGTACTTTCAAAGTTTTAAACTGTTCTTCCGCAGAACAGCTGGTTTACCCCAGTTACCGCCCTCCCATACGGCTGACCGTTCTCAGCAGAAGGCTCTTATCTTCCAGGCGCTGCGTGACCCCAGAAGCGGGATCAGTGTGGGGACAGCCCTGCCTCATCCCAATCCCAGATATTTCAGCGCCAGGGTTGACGCTGCTCTCCCCGCGATTTTATGCTTCCTAAACCTCCCTAAGCCCTGCCCTGATGATTTATCTCTCCTGGCTCGCTTCTCCTGCCGTTTACGTGGCTGGTAAAGCTGTACCGGTGTGTCCCGCTACTCCTGGGCGGCAGGTGGGCCCGGGAACACCCGCCCCCGGGGACGCAATGCAGTTTCGGAGCTCACACACACACTTGGGGCGACCCCGCAGACCTCTGCGAGTCGCGGCAGCCGGCAGCGCCCCGCTGCGGGGGTCCCTCC
>NW_020799116.1:11853866-11927249 GCF_003259725.1 Athene cunicularia
CTCCAACTTCGCCGTGTTTTTCCTCCCGCGCTTGAGGCACGGTCGCAAGGGATGTTTCGCGCGTTATGTAAACACTTGGGAGTGCGGATGGGGACTTGGCTGGGGGATGATCTTATTCTTAAATGGTCAAAAACTGGGCAACGGTGGGTGGATATTTCGGAGGGTCTTGGTAACTGCTCTGACAGGCCAAATATTTAGCTGTTTCCTGGACTACAATAACTGAATTTCAGCGGGGGGGGGGGCACATGTGCATTCCCCATGTACGTGGGATGTGCCATGATTCCGAGCGGGTTTACGTCTTGATGCTAAAAGCTCAGTTATTGCCAGTTACGGTGTTTTTGGGGGGGCTGAAGGCTGCCTCGTGGCTCCGTCTGCCTGTTGCTCCGCGGGCCCTTGCTGTGTTCCCCTGTGTGCTGGGGGGCTTTGCTGCATGACACAGCGGCGGTGGCTTGGGGTCGCCCAGACTTTCCCCTCTAGTGTAAAATCTCTTTGCCCCATGTGGGTTCAGTCCGGCTCACAGCAGTTTGTGTAAGAAAGCCTCCAACAGGTGAAGGGTCTGGGGTACTGCATCGGCTGCGTTGCCTTACGCACCGAGCAGCAGTTCCCATGTGCCCGCTTGACTGCAGATGGAGCGGGCAGTGGTGTTGCTGCTCGCAAATCAGGAAGGGAAAATGTGGCTAACGCAGTCCAGATCCTTGCCTTACGAAGATTTAGTGACTAGAAGTCATGCGTGGAGTAGTGTGTGTGTGTGTGTGGTAGCTGTTTGTTTTATTTATTAATGAGGGCCAGTACCTGTGCATGTGTTTTATTTCTTTGTTACTTGCCTTGAGTTTCTTTTCCTGTGGTTGGAAATCTGCCTGGTATCCCAGGACTTCCAGACCTGTTGAGCCAAAAGGCTCCCTGACTCGGAGCCCAGTCCAAAGGCCCGCATCTGAATCACTTTTCTTGCAGGGTTCAGCTGCGTGAGTGTGGGACGCGATGTGAAGCCAGTATCTGTTTCTCTGTGGCTAAGTTAACAGGCTACAAGGCAGTGGAGTTTTAGTTTGTTATCTGAACCTCTACTTTAAGCCAGTTTCCTCACACAGCAAATATTCTAGGTTTAAATGCTCTGTGGTTTTGCTGGTGTAAGGTCAGTGTCTGAAATAATAACAGAATTGCAAGGCATTGGTTGTCCAGCACTCTTATTTGGTGAGTGGGGAAAACTGGTGGCATCAATCAGGCCAAAAATTCTGGTGTTACAGGATACTTGGTGAAGCAGGTGTGAAAGCTTACCTGTGACTTGAAATGGTGCAAATGTGTAGTGGCTAATGTGTGTAAACCAAACAAGGACTCATTGTGGAAATGAAAAACACAGTTCCAGTGTTTTTCAAAACAAGCTGTTACAGGAGTCTTGTCAAGTAAGCTATTTTCTGAGCTGGTTATTTCTAATGTGTTCTTTAAGTATTTTTTTTTTGTCAGTAACATTTTTTTTTTCTTGTTAAAATACCTTATTCCCCCCATAATTGAAGTGTTTGCTTAGACAGGTGTTTTCCTCATCTGCTTGTTTTGCAGCATTGATTAAGCTTTGAAAGAGGGAGTGATCCGGTTTCCTCTTACAGGGGTTCATAAATTAGGAAGTAAACAAACAGCAAGAGTAACTTTGGTTTGCCTTTGCAATTGTGGGGTGGGGCTTAACTGTGGGAAATGGCGTATTTTTGTAATATTTGCTAGTCCTGAATACCATTATTGGAGGGGGAAAGGCCCTTGTGAAGAATACTGAAGGGGCGAACACTTGGTCAGTGCGTTTCTCCGGTGACCTGTGTTGGAGCTGCAGGTCTGGGTGAGAAGAGCCAGATGGAGGAGGTGTACTGGGATGGATAAACAGGGCAGAGGGTGGCGTGAGTGACAGCTATGGGCTCTGGTTGTGAGGGGTGTAATGCAATTTATTCATGGCACTGTCAAACCTCTTGCATTCCTTCAACAAAGCTGTGTTTGTGTGGAGTAGACTAGAAAGTGAAAAAAATCAAGTTCAGGTGAAGAAAGTGCATCTTGAGTCCTGGCTGTGCCCAGGTGGCATTGCAACTTGGAACAAGACTTGCAAACCATGGTGTCCTGCTGTTGTGTGGTGTGAGGTCTTGGTCTAAGTTTGTAATAACTCTTCTTGTAAAGGCAATGCTGAATTACAGCATGGCAGTGTGAGAAGATGGCCGCTCACCTGCAAGAGTGGCAGATTTTTGGAAGAAATGTGCAAGCACGGTTCCAGCTCCTCCAGTGCTGCGTGTGTGCCAGAGGAAAGGTAACGGTCTCAGTGACTCGTTGAATACTGGCCAGGGGGGTCCAGAAGTCCTTTTGGGAAGCAGAAACTCCTTCCAGCTGCTTCCTGTAAGATGAGCTGGTCTCCTGAGTAACTGCCGAAATCGACAATATTGAGGAGAAACTTCTTCAATGCTATGAAGCAGGCTTAAAACAGGACCCAGATATCTTGAGGCCTGGTCTTGTACCTGCCCTTCAGTGGAGCAGTTAGGAGAGCAGGTGTAGCTCGTTCTGGTTGTTTGTTGACTGTGCTGTTCCCCTGTGATGCTGTGCGTGGTAATTCTTCAGTGCATAGCGTACTCCTTAGGAGTGTCTGATGTGTCGAGCTGCAGAGCGTACTGGGAGTCTTTGAGACATTATTGCCCCATAAATATAAGATAGTTGTAGTTGTAGGATTGTGTCTTAAAGACAGGGGAATCTCAAGATCCCGTGGGAGGTGGGATGAGGGTAGTGGCTCTGTAGTAGCTGGTAGACGAGCTGCTCGCTCGCCCGTGGGTGAGTGTGAGGGAAGGCAGCGCCACCAAAGCAGCTTACGGAGAGCAGAGGGGTTTAGAGGTAGAAAATGATGTGCTGCTACAAAGTTATGTAAATGTAACGTTTCTGTCACAGTGCAACTGTGGTATTAGTCTGGTTCTGTAAAAATCTGCTTTACAGTACATTCCAAATTAGTTTCTTCTGCTGCCGAGATAGTACCTCTGCTAGTTTCTGTTGCTTCAGTAGCCTGGAGCCTTCTTTTTCTCCCTCTTTTGTGTGGTAGTACAGAAGATGAGTTAAAAGCCATTGAGTGATTTCTTAGAGCAGCCTATGCTGGGCACAGAGAGGTACTGCTTTATTGGGTGCTGGAAAGGAGAAGACTTGAAAAGCCAGCAGACAGTATCTCTGGGCTGCTGAGCTGGATCCTGTCTGTGTCCATACCTGTTCAAAATGATCCCTGTGCTCTTCTGCTGTGCATCTCCCAGAGGCTGCTGTGGGAGGCAGGATGCCAAACAGTGTGAGCTTGGATCTGGCTCAATATTCTTCTCTGATTTCTGGTCCCAACGGGCGCTGCACAAGCGCTACAGCAATTATTGCCTGGTTCTCTGTCTTAGCACAGCTGGAGAGTGGCTGGGTATAGAGGCAGAACCCTCCTGCCAGGGTGCTGCAACTGCTCATTAGATTGGCAGAGGCTACCGCAGGAAGCGTGTGTTATTCTTGCTTGTTCTGTACCTGTTGAGAAAGTACATTTCCAAATCTTCAAAGCAGTTCTGTTTTATGGGACCAAATTCCTTTGGGGGGGAAAAAATTATGATAAAAACTACAGAAACTGCAATTCAGATGAGGAAAGCTGCAGAATTCAGCTGTGGATTGTGAACTCAGAAGAGTCACATTTTCATAGTTGTGGTTTTGGTTAAGCCTATCAAAACTTAGATCAGAACTTACTTTTTCTTCCTAACAGTGTTATATGGAGAATAAAATGTCACTTCAGATCTGAGCAAGTTAACCTTCTAGAGAGAAACGTGTTAGAAATGCGCGTGGAAGTGTGCGTTGTTTTGCTGATTTACAGCCTGTGGCAATGTAACTGCATCCTCACATGCCAGAATGCCAACGTGAGGAGTGTTGCAGAAAGCTGAGTGTTCATATCTCACTGATCCTTCAGCTGAACGGGTTATCAAAGGGGAGGGTGAATAGCTCTGAGAAAACTGGATGCCAGATGAAGCAAATTTTTTGGTTAGGATGTTAGATAATGTTTCTGCTTTTGGAGTAATCTGATACCAAGCTGTAAGGAAAGAGGCTTGGATACTGGATCCAATGTCATGATGTACACAAACAGTTCATTCTCTGCTCATCCCTGCCATGTGCATGATGTCTGCAGTCAGGAGATGGTAATCGCCTTGCGTATAAGTGTAAGAAATTTGCAATCACAGGAGGCCAAAAACCGACTACTGCCAAAAGGCTGTAGCTTTTTTTTTTTAATTTACGGAAATTCTTTTGTAGCAGTTTAGTATGAAGCTTTTAGAAACGTTTGTTTTGCATCTTGGCCTATCCTGTCCACTTCTTCAGAAGTTCAGAAATCTGCCAGGAAGTTCTGAAGAAAAAAGTTTTGTTTGCAGCCCAGATATGTCTTGTCTGCATCCCACTGCGAGAAGAGCCGTGTGGGCACAAAGGCAGATATATACTTGAGCTGGCTGATGAAGCTTGATCTAAAGGGTTAACTGAAAACTTATGATTAAAATAACTCTGCAATCCTTGGCCACTCCTCCGTCTGTAAGGGTTAAGTAGATTCAGTTGCTAATGCTCTTTATGAGATAAGGTGATACAGTGTTTTGAACCTTTGCTTCAGAAGAATGACTTGTGCTCACATTCTAGAAAATTACTGTTGGGGGGGCAACATGTACAAGTCAACTTGGGAACTGGAGTCTTCATCTGTAAAGAAACCCAGCCCATCAGGTTTTTCTAGATCAGCAGGGCTCAAAGTAGGTCCCCTGGCCACCAGTGGCTCTCCACACGTGCTCATCATGTGTTGGTAGTGGCTCCTCCTCTTCGGTTGCTTGTCACCGGCACTTAGGTTTTAGTCTCAGACCTGGGTGCCTGCTGAGGTGTCTAGGAGAGAAGAGCAGTGAGCTTACCCTTGTAGGGGTTGCTGCATCGGGAAGACAAGTGGCGACTTAGAAACCTTTGATAGGAGAGACTTGCTAGTGGAAGAAGAGCGTTAACTTTATAGCCAGTACGGACCCAAGGCTACCAGGAGGCATCCAGCAAAGCCCAGCCGTGGAAAACGACACCAGTGCCACCATGGAGGCCAGAGAGCCCCCACCAAGGTGCAGTATTGGTGAAGGGACAAATGGGAGGTGCAGAGCATGGGAAGGGTGACATCAGTGTGCAAGTGGGGTCAGAGGGAGATGAGCAGACACAGGTGGGTGAAGGCTACTGAGATGGACAGACAGAAGGAAAATACTTGGGTAAATTTAGGGAGTATTGCATTTCCTAAAGAGTGTGTATCTTGTGAGGAAGGAAGCTTGGAGGCTTGATGTGAGGAATGGGGATGTAGAAGACAGCCCCTGCTGTGGAAGCCTCAGCAGATACATGGCCATGCAAAATGAAGTTGGGACTGTTCTGTACACTCTTCTTCCCTGGCCATTTTTCTTCCTTGGCCAAACTCCAGTTGGTGTTATAAACTCAGCATTCTCGCTTTCCCCATGACATTGGTTGCCCTGGTTCTCTTGGCATGTTCCAGCTCTCTCCTAATAGAAATATGCTGGAAGACACAGTGTGCTTGTAGGGGCCTCATCCAAAGGCTGACATCTAAGCTGCTTTCTCCCATCAGGGTTAGAGCCAGTAAGTATGGACTTCAGTAAGTATCAACTTCAGTAAGTGCTGCTTACTTTTAATGGGATTGAAAAGATGCTGTCAGGTCATACTTGGTTTGAAACAAAAAATGACTTTTTCCCCCTGACAGTGTATCTCTAATAGATTTTATTTTTTCAGCTTGCTGCAGATGCCTGTCAATAGGATCCGTCAGTCGTGTTTCTTACATCAGTCTGATGGCTGCTGTATAAGATATTGCTGTCAAAGTGTAACTTCTGCCTAGTGCATTGTTACGCGTGTGTTACTTCTGACCTGAATTGTCTGTAACTAGCTTGTCTGGCTGCACTGGGCGGGAAAAAAAAAAAAAAAAAAAAAAAAAAAAAAAAAAGCGGGTCCTCTTTTTGAGGAGAAAAGGACACTGTGCATGTTTGCTTTTCTGTATTGAGGATTTATTGAGGTTTAAGTTAACAAAATGAGTTACTTCATCTGTTTCTCCCTTCTTAAACTGACTTTTGTTGCACCTATGAAATAGTAATTTCTGAATAACTTCGTTATTGATATGGTAAAAAAATTTTAACAATTAATCTGTGGAGTGGCAAATAGTATGAATAGAACATAATTAACTTGGCTGTCATCTTGCTGTGTTGATTTACATGCCTCTTCCAACTTCCTTCAAGAAAAGGGGGAAATGTATGCTTGAGTAGATGTGCAATGAGACTGATTTTCCTCCTGGGATAATAGGGGCTGTGTGGATGGGGGAATGGGGATTCAAGAGACCTGGATTCAAATCTGAGCTCTGAATCTGACCCACTGAATGTCCTTGAGAAAGTCATAGCACTGTGCTGCTTCCTCCTTCCCCTCTTCCACACCCTCCATCTTGCCTGTTCAGACTGCAAACTACAAAAATCTGCTGCGTTATAAGCGTTAGGAGGAAAAATACTTTCTCTGAGAAAGTGCATTTCTCCTCTTTAATCTAACGGTTCAATCAAGTGACAATTTTTCAGCAGATAGCAGACTCCTGGGCATGAAAGGTTGCAGTTAAATGGAAAACAAGATCCTGTGGTAGATAAATGAACCGTGCTGATATTTTTTTTTTTAGTGTGTAATCTCTAAGATGTAACTACATGTGCATAAAATCAGCAGTGCTGAACCCTCTCAAAATCTAATGTGATTCCTGAGCTGTCTCCCACTGCAGGCGTGCGCGGGCGAGGATCCCGGCATTCGAAACCGTGTGGCTGTGGGTCCCCTGTGCTCTTGCCATTTTTCGTGTGCTACCAACAGCGTTAGTGTTTGAGAAGGTGCAGGGTTTCACTCTGCTGTTGACTTGGTCTCGGCTGAGGAGTGAATGACCTTCCCCAAGATGGCCTGCTTGGCGTGGCACTTAGCTCCGCTGCCCGTGCTCTGCTACCCAAAATCGGCTGTATTTGCCTTTCCCTGGTGTGTGCAAAGAGCTCCTTTTAGATTTGCTAAGTCAGCTTTGCAAATGACAGTGCTTTGTCCTGCAGCCCCAGAAGAGTGATTATTCACTAGATGATCTTTTAAAATAGAGCACTTCCTCCTTACTTTGGCTGTTTTAATGGGATTCTTATGAATCTTTCTCACAGCCCTCAGGGAGGAAGCCTTCCTTTTTTACTGATATAAGAATGGGAAACATCAGGTTTTAGTTTCATTTTTTTTAAAAGTTAGTAGCACTTGTAAAAATAGATACAGAGTGCTGGGTGGGTGTTATCCAAAAAACCATGCAAATCATGAGAGAAGTGTTAGTTAGGAGAAACATTGGATCAAGCTTATAGGGCCAAACTGTCGGCCAAGTAATCTTGTTGTAAAGTTTGGATTTAACAAATTATTTAAGCACTGGACTTTCACTGAAATCTAGGGGGTCGGGGTTTGGGTGCATTTAAAAAAATGTTAGTTTGCTTGGCCTAATTGACAAATTATAAGGACCCATTTGACTAAAACACACAGACTTACCTGGTCTTGTGGGTTCAGCAGATCATGTCTTGATATAATGTTACCAATATCTGTTAATTTATGGATGATTTTTCACATGCATGGCAGTAGTTTATGCCATTAAGCAGTCCTTTATGTTTGCTTTTTGGTTGTCTCTTTACTCTTAAACTCTGATCTTTTCTGTTAAAGACTGAAGCAAAATTAAATTTCCACTGTGGAGTTTCCTGTCTGCAGGAATGAAGTTGAAAGCAGTTAAGTATGGTTTCAGATTCTATTCTTACCTAAACAACCTAAATAGTGAAAAAGGAATTTGATAAAGTGCTGCTCCGATTTCTGTAACGGTACACATAAAATTTCCAGTCTCTATTTAATTGAGCACTAAACCACAGTGAAAATATGATAATAGGGAATGAATACATCATGATGGGACTGCAAAGCACAGCAAGGCGCTATTTTGCTCAAAACAAATATCATTAGAACCATCTTAAAAAGATTAAGTGATTTGTATCCTAGTTGCTGGAAGTGAAACCAATGGCAATAAGACATATTTGGTCTCGTTTGTTTTACAAATAGGATTTGCAGTCATAGGTTAAAGAATTAAAATCCCACACAAAGCAGACACGTGAGACATGGTTTTGGCAAAATAGCTTCAGTTTCTTTGAAAAGCCTTTCAGCATTAAATTGCTGGAGATGAGGAATAGCATGCTGCAGAAATCTTGTTACAGAGAGTCCCTGTAAGGAGGGACTTCAAAAGGGGGCCTTGACTCTGCTGTTCAAGGAAAGCAAACTTCCAGGCATTGCTCTGAAGCCTGTTTTTTCTAACTTAGCAGCAAGATCTAGATGAGTGATGGGAGAAATTAGTGTGAAATGTTTACAAAGCAGTTGCATTTCCTATTCTGAGATCTTCAAAAAGCAGCTGTCTCATTAAGGTATTTGATATTTAACAGTCAGTTTGATTTCTAAGTGTTTTCACTGTTAATTCTGCTTTAACTGCCATTATGAAATGTGTTTTCATGACAAAATGTATTGAAGTGTCTCAGAGTTGAATTTCAGTGACTATGTCAAATTGTACTGGCTTATTCAAGGCCATCCGGCTAGGCATGTGATGTACTTCTGCCCTAAAATAAGACTGAGTCCTTCCAATTTTCCTGAAAGCCAGTGGAATGGTTATGAGGGAGGGTCTGCCAAACCTCATCTTTGGTTTGGAGAAGAACAGTACTGCAGGTGGTAAAGGGCTTTGTACAACCTCTGTCAAGGTGCTTAGTTTACATTTCAAGATTGGTTATTTCATTGGGTTTCACTATATGAAATGCAGTTTGTTTTGAGGATAGGCATATGGCAATCTCTAACTAAGAAAATCAAACGACCCCGTAATTATGGCACTTTCTGTTCAGTCAGAAGACAAAATTGGCAGTCTTGTGATACAGATTTGTGTTCACCAAAGCAATACAGAATAGTAGGGGAAAGGCAAGTCCTAAAACTCCTGAGGTGAGTAGAGAGTTTTCCTGGATTTAATTCACTGCCTGGCTTTAGTTTATGCATTTTCAGATCCAGTCCTGTAGAACAAAGCTACAGACTGGCAAAATGACTTGCAGAGCAGTACCTTGCAAATCAGATGAAATTCAGCAGGTTTCTATAGGGTTTTTGGGGGGTTAACTTCTTAAACAGAGACTTAATTTTATTTTCCTGTGCAGATAAACTGCATATAAAACATATTTAAAGATACATTTTTTTATAGGTTAGGAAGTAATCACCATCATAATTTAAAAGAAAAAAAAAATTCTCAAGGTTTAAAAAATACTGTAGAATGTGTTCATCTTGCAGGCATTTTTTGATGTCTATGGGTAGATATAGTCTACTTCTCCATGGTTCACTTTAAGTTCATATTTCATTTCTTGTGTTAAAAATTAAGTCTGTCTTGATGTTTATTAAAATAAGAGTCTTGAGCTTAGAGGGAAAAGAACTTTATTTTAAAAACTTGTGTTCCTGCTGTCCACATTGCTGCTGCCTGAGTTAAGCCTCATAATACTTGTTTGGAGAAACCTGACTCAGTTTTGCTACATTTGTATGCTACTATTGCCATGCTGCTATCATTTCCTTATCAGAGCACTTCTTTATCTTTGATTTTTCTAGTAAGTTTACCTAGAAGAAGTCTTGTTTAAGTGGAAGAGGACAACAATGCTTGGCCAGGAGACTGCCGTGTTATGGCTGGAACATGACAGCTGTCTTGCAGGACTCTCTTGCAGGGATGTGAGAATGCTGTTAAAACTGGGCTCGTGTGTAGCGACAACCACAAGCGTTCTCCTAGGGCTGTCCCTTCCTCTAGTATTAATCGATTGCTCTTGGCACTGGCATATCTAAACTAAATAAATTGCAGAGTAATGGTTGTATTTGTCTACTAAGCACAATTGCTTTGTGAGCAGCATGATTGTGCTTTTAGCTGTAGGAGCCAGGTACTGCGAGCATGTGTGAGAACCATCCTGCCCTGCGCTTCCAGGGGGCTTTGGTGGTCATCTCATGTCTTTGGGCAATGTGGTGCTGGAAGGGAAGCATCCCCTCCCCAGCCAAGGGGACAGTGCTTTGGCTGACCTGTCTGGGAGGGAACCTGTTCTCTTAAGTCTCTGTGGTGTGCCTGTGCTATGAACTTGGGATAAATGTGCCAAGGTTGACAGGTTTTTAGTGCCTCAACTTCCGAGTTCTCCAACTAAAGATCCCCACAGAGGTCAGATTTTGGGTGGATTAGTGTGTCAGCGATGTTGACAGTCAGAACTGTTTTTAAAGGTTTTTCAAACTGGGTATCTGGAAACTTTGCCCTTGGAAACCTTCCATTTCTACTTTTTATCTCAGGTATCTCAGTTGTCTGTCCTATCAAAGGTGGAAAATACTTGATTTGTGGTAGCTGGTCATTTAGTGTTTGATGCAAGTAATTGATCAATTATTGGAGTAATTTTGTTAGGTGTCATGAGTCCCTTGTGAGGAAACTATGAAAGCAGCTTTGAAGTAAGCTAAATCAGTTTAGAATTATTCTCTTTACTTGTAAATCTTGTATATAAGGAGTTCTGTTGGGTCATTTAGTCCCTCACTCCATCTGCCAGTTCAGCATGTTCCTGAGCACCGGCCAACCTCAGAAACAGCATGTTTAAAGCTAAATGTCAAGTAGACTGACTTTAGGTATTCAGTTATTAAAGAATGTAATAGATGTATATGTTGTTCATCATAACAGTTTTGACTGTGGGCAAGCCTTAGGATAAATAGGTGTTTTACAAAGATGCTCACCCTGCTCGGAAGTGGCAGCATGCTTCACGAGAGCGGTGGAGGCACACTCCATCCGAGTATCTCCTGTTGTGTTAGAATATTACGCTGATCAGCATTAAAAAAAATATTGGAAAAGAATAAAAGAACGGGGTGAATGAGGACTTATGTGCTAAATACTGCATATTTAAGAAAAGCCTTAAAAAATAAGATTCTTGTAGCCAGATCAACCCTGTGTAAGTCTTAACTTCAGCAAAGCTGGTGCCCAGCAGGAAGTGTGAGGAGCATGGCGCTCTCATCTGGCAAGAGGAGAGGCTGGGGCACACTGGTGTGCAGAAACAGAACCTGAATCTGTAGTCAAGCTTGCCCAGAAAAATTTTAAAAATCTGGTGAACAGACCAGCAATGAAATTCAATCATGCCATGTACCTGAACTGCTTCAGACTTGAAACTACTTTTCTGTTATGCCTAATTGTGTAACAGTTATAGGTGAAGCTGCTAAACATTTTATTAATGGAAATGTCAATAAATCAAGAAGGACTTATTTTAGGAGTTTACACTATCATGATATGTCGGGGTTACAGTATTATGGTATGTCAAGGTCTTCCTCAATAAAGAACACAAGAAAATTGAGTCTGTATTCTAGACAGTAATGCAGAAATTTGTACATTGTTGGGCCTGGTTTTGGTTAATGATCTGAAATAATGGGTTTTTGCCAAGAAAAAAATTCTTCTCTAATGCAAGTCAATAATTTTGACCTTCACATTCTCTTGGGAACAGCTGTGGTGAACATCTGCCTCTTCTAAAGGAAAAATGACATAGTCCAGCAAAGTAATCCCCCTCACACCCTGAATGGGATACCTTAAATGTTGTTGTAAAAAGGCATTGTTTGAAGTATCTGTGTTTCTTGTTGACTTAGATAACTTTTGCTTTGGGCTGTATTAATTTCGGGCTGAGCTTAATTTTGAGAGTTTTAGTATGCTGTTCATAGTTAACATTCAAGTCAGGAAATGAGGAAAGCTGTATTTCTAGTGATGCTAATTCAGTCGTCATATTTCTGTGTGTTTTGTGGCATATATCTTAAAATAGGTAGTGATGTTTTTCTGTCCACTTATCAAGAGAGAACAGGAACGGACTGTATAACATATGCAGTGGCTGAAGGACTTGGCATTAAACAAGAAACCTGCAGCCAAATGGTTTGCTTCTGTATGCACACAGATTTGATTTCAGAGGAGCTGAGACTTCTTTACCCTACGTGTGAACTTGGCCTGTTATCTTTGTTTTTCCTGAATTTGTTTTTAATTGTATAGATGGCACAGGGATTTACAGGCATGATATAATGTGCTTTGACTTAATAATAATGAAAGGTATTACCACCACCACCAATTCTTGGGAGGTGAGGCACTGAAGAGGGTTAGCTGTTTGCAGCTTTTTAGAAGAAAAGCATGGCCTCAGGTTTTTGCTGGAACTTGTATATGTGCAGTGCATTATCAACATCAACTGTTAAGTCTTTTTGAATCTGTCCTTTTTGAGCTCTAGCCCTGCTTAATAAACTTGATCCTAACACATTTGGTAAACAAGATAATGTTCAATGAAAGGGAATATTTATCCACTGTACAATGTCAGGGCTGTGTTCCATAATAAGCATAATTTCCTGCTGCTTAGTTCTCCTCATGGTAGACCATTTAAAACTGATTTGGGTGTGATGTCGGGAGAGGGTGAAAGTGTTTTCAGTTATTCTCCATTAAACCTGGGAGTCTGGTCCTGGGCAGTGCTCAGTGGCAGGGCTGCCTTGTAGAGCAAGTCACCAGCCTGCATGAAGGAGCAGCGTGGAAGAGCTGCGTTGCTGCCTGCTGTCTGAAACCTCAGGCACAGCAAGCTGTTGCAGCGTTTTGAACTCGGTGATCAAAAAGCATGACATAGGAGCATCTCCAAGAAACCAGTAAATGGTTTTGGAAAAGACATCTTTGAAAATCTGTTCAGTTGGGCTTCTTTTTATCTGGGCTCATGTTGTTTGTCTCATTCTTTGTTGCTGTGACAGATAAAAAAATCTCTTTTCTATATTTATTTAAATGACAGGTAGGTCCTGTATCATTTGATCCGGGATTTGGGGTTTTAAAGAAAATACAGCTCTTAATACTGTGGAAGTTGACAACGCTAAGTGGCTGACTCCTCAGTGTTACATTTAGGCAATCTTTTTTAAAAACAGGATTGAAGTATTCCTGATTTCACAGGGTTTTGTCTTCCTGATGCATACATAGTTGAAAGTATTTGACTGTGGAAAATCTGCATCTTTAAGTTTTTTACATGCAAAATCTGTTTTCAGGCATATTCAGTGGGTCTTCACCTAATGCTGGGTTTGGGACCACAAAAGCAAGCAGGTGGCTACCTCAGTGTTGGTCATGTCAATGTTTTGACATGACCAAAAAATATTTATATGAATCATGTCAATATTTTACAATTCTCATGAGCATGGCTCCAGCACACCAGGGAACCTTTAAAATATGCTCAAAGCTCCTTGGATTCTGACAAAGAAATGTATTGTGATTTAGATTGTACACATAATGGGTCTTAAACTGAAGCAGCCCACTCTTTTTTTCCCCTCTTCCCTCTTGCAGTTGGGATGAAACAGGTCGGTATGCCTGGGCTGAAGTGGCTGTGGGCACGTTGGGACTGATATGGCTACCTGTAACACAGTCCCACACCTAATGGGATGCCAATAGCTGCTTGTTTTTCCCTAGTTTATTTTTCTAAGCAAGCATTTTGACATGCTGTGTTTTCTTTGATACCTGAAATTCCAGTGCAAGAACTTGTTTTTTAAACAAATGAACAAACAAAAGCAAAGGATCCTGTTGTTGTAACCTCCAGGAGCTTGTACTGAGAAATTCTGCCTGACAAATAGTAACGCTGTGCTTTGTTCTTCTAGGGGGAGTAAGCCAGAGATGACTGACAAGATGTCGAGCTTCCTTCATATTGGAGATATTTGTTCTCTCTATGCAGAGGGCTCAACAAATGGATTTATTAGCACATTGGGGTAAGAACAGCTGTTCTCTTGTACTAAAAACATCCGTAAGAAGTAGTAGCAGAAGTCAGCTAGCTATCCTGAGCCTGGCTCCTAGGAAATACTGGGTGAAGCAAGGTAGCTTGATGTACAGATTTGGGCCTAAGTTTAAAAATGGCCAAAAGCTAATATGGCGAGCTAGATGTCGGGAGGATGGAGAGCATGTCCATGGCTATGGTGTGGTTTTGATGTCCTTGGTGGGGAGGAAGAAGCTTGTCAAGTTAAGGTGTGGGTAGAGGGGATGAATGCAAGCAAATGATTTTCATGTTGTTGTCTGTCCCATGTCCATCCGTGTGTCCCGTCCTGTCCCTCCCTGCCCTAACCCAGTCAGGAATGAATAGGCCCTGGTGCAATCTGCTGATTGGAAAAAAGAATGTAGCATAGGCAATGTAAGTAGTTTAAATAAATAAATAAAAAAGAAGCCCTGAGCCAAACCATTTATATACCACTAACTTACCACTATGACTAGTTTTGTCTTACGATATTTGAAGCTTCTGATATGAAGAAAATTGTTCTTCTCCAGTCAAAGGAGAACATGTTTTGAATCTTCACCTTTGCCGACGGCCAGCGCCCCGGAGCTGTGGTGGGAGCTGTGCCTTGCCGGTTCCTGCCCCTGGTGTGCTTGTCCACAGAGCTCCTTTGTGCTTTCTTCTGCCAAGACATCAGAGTAGGTGCTCTGCAGGAGAGTACCTCTTAGCAGCAAGAAGTGTATGCTACTTCATTAAACAAAAAGTAGCCGTTCACTCACAGAAAGGAAGAGTTTGCAGAGAAAAGCTGCGGAATTAAAATACTGCTCTGACAAGTGACAGGGTATGTTTTATTCTGCTTAACTGCTGCTGAGGAGAAATCTCTCCAAACATCAGAAGCTGGCAGAGGAGCTGTGTACTGATTTGGAAGACCTTGAAGGGGGCTGGATGAGAAGCTCAAAGATCGCATCTGCCACCTTGTTTCAAAGCAGTGAGAAATTAGAGGGAGGGAAATAGCATGCATGACACATTGCTGTGGTACTTCAATACTGAATGAGTAGCAAAGAAGCAACCAGGAAGCTTGATGATATGGTGAGTGGGCACGCACACAACATGCTCTTTCTCATTTCCAGTAGCCGTAAGGGCCTCAGGGTGGGTACAGTGACAGCAAATTTTTTGATGCCTACTGTCCAGATGCATCTGATAAATGGAGCTCGCAAGCAGGGTACAAAGACAGCATCCTGGTAAGTCTCTCGGCAGGAAACGATGGGCTGGAATCTCATCTGAGTGACTCCAAACTAACTTGTAGGTTTAGTCCTCTAGCTATTAGGATTCTGGAAAATAAGGGGGCAGAGAAGGAAGCAGACACTGAAGATGCACCATGATCTATTATAGGAAAGAGAAGAAAATATGGGATGCTGCCAGAAGGGAAAGAAGGTATGATAAAAGCAAGGGATGTAGTAAGTAGGGTTGGTTGAATAGTATTTGGCGAATGTATTTGACAAATTTCACAGGTACTCGTCAAATATGACATGTACGCTCTGCAGTATTCGATCAGCTGTGTAACTGGCCAAATACTATCTGCTGAAAACTGGCAAAATGAATTAAGCGATACTATATATTTGGCTAATTTTTTTCTTCCTAGTATTGAAGCAAGTTTTGCAGTACATAATTCCAGACCAAGTAGAAAGTAGTTATGTTATGTTTATTCCCATACAGTGCATGATGAACATTATGCAGTGGCTGTGGCTTTTGATGGCATTGCTGAGCAGATATTTTTCACCATGGGTAGTCCTTTTAGACATTACAGGCCCAAGCACATGTATTTTCTAGGCTTGATGAGATGTTCTTATGGTGGTTCTAAAGATCCCTTAGCGTTACAAGCATCCTCTTTGATTTGATTAGTACTGTTTTAAGGTAACTGCATTATATAATGGCCACACATCTTCTGAGCCTAATTTAAGCCAGAAATCCCAATTGCTATGTGAAACATGAAATGCATTATCATCTTAATAAGCCTTCATAATCAAATTTGTTTTGTCCCATATTTAATTTAGTCTTTGTCCTGGAGAAAATTAAAGCAGCAAAGGAAAGATTCAGTGTAATTGTACTCTATACCATGTGGAGTTTTGACAGTCTTATGTCATAACAATGTGTAATGACTTGTTCATGTGGTTAATGAAGGTTGAGAAACAGATACCACTATACATTCTAATGTTGTTCTAAATCTTTGAAGAGTGTTCCTATTTAATATTCCTATGACATGACTGTTGCTTAATGAGGACTTTACTCTTGCTGTTTCCCAAACTCAGTGCTGTCGTCATTATGATTACCAGTGTACAATATATCCTCTTTTGTGTTTTTCACCCTGTAAAATTTTCTTCTTGGTAGTTTGGGAAGTTCCTCTTTACTTTAATCTCTGAATGAGAGGGATATATTGCACTGAGATTATTTCTGTGTGGGATGATCAGAGTAACTCACTTTATATTTTTTGGCCCTTTGTTCACTAGAAGCAGGTGTTTTAGCTCAAATAAATACTACCATTCTTGTTGGAGCACATATATGTATAGGGAGAAAATCCATGGGGAAAAAGCAATTTACTCTGAATGTTTGCATACGCAAATTTTAGATGCATAGAACTGTTGAATCCACTTAATCTCACTGATCTCTTAATTTTTATGCACTTCATTATTTTCTGTGATTGTTGTCTCAAGATGCTCCCTGCATGTAACCAGCCTCTGCAAGGAACAACTCTCATATTCTAGGTCTCAGTCTTTCTCAAGTTGATTCTGCATGAGAATGGACCTCTCAAACTTTTAAGACCTTGGATTTTTACTTTCTACTTCTGTGTAGAAAGCCTCTTTGACAGATTGGTTTTAACGGGCCAAACCGAGTCCTTTAGCATCAAATCAGAAACTACAAAGTATTTGGCTACAGCTGCATTTTCACAATTTGGAAATAGTGTTTGGTAAAAGTGCAATTCCATGTCTAACCAAAGCAGAGCAGTGGCGACAGATGCATCTTCACTGTTTCCTTTATTCTGTGGGATTTCAACTGACCCTGTGGGATTTTTGCTGACCTGTGTTCGCAGGAAGCTCTGTCCTGGCATTGCCTACTGAAATCTCTTGGGTTCACTTTGTCCGATTTGCCTCCTTCCTGGTAGAACAGGAGGAGGGTAGTTACATCCCTTGACTTACCCTGTGTTTATGACTGGTGAGCAGGACAGTGTATTTATGCCTTCCTTTCTCTTGGGAGTCATTTTTTATTCTGGCAGTTATTGTTTCTGCCTTTTCTTAATACTTGAGGGCTCATAGGGTCAGTGTCAATAGTCATATTTTCCTGTTCTCTACCCTTCATATAAAAACATTTGCAACGTTACTCAAATCTGTCCAAGAGGCAATAATGGTTCTAAGGCTGTGTCTCACCTCACTAGAATATGGGCTGTTCTGTCTGCACCTTAAGGAGGGGACATAAAGATGATGCAGTATACAGGAGCAATGACTTATTTATTGTCCCACCTATCCAGGAGCATAGCTCTGGGCAACAGTAAAAATCAGCTGCATGCTTCTTAGAAAGATTTGGCATAAATTGGCATTTGGGGAATGTCTTCTGCTGAAGTGGCCACTTGGATAAAATATTGCAAATAAATTACCTTGGTTTTGCTGACAAGGATGTAAGCAATTGCATGGGAATAGAATCTCACTTTACTTCTCATTTCTTTGCAGCCTTGTGGATGATCGGTGTGTTGTACAGCCAGAAGCAGGTGATCTTAACAACCCACCCAAAAAATTCAGAGGTAAGTTTATTAGACAGCTTATTACCCTTCTGGTTAGAAGTCATCTGTCATTTTGTGCAATTATACTTAACTATTTTCTACCTCCACGATTTCTATAGAATATTTTAGTCTCGTGTTCTTCCATGAAGGGCAACTGGTGAGGGGGAAAAAAAAAGTATGAACGTCTGTGTGAAGTCAGTTGTGGGACTTAAAGAATGGTGTGTGAGGGGGTAAAGATGGGGTTGCCAGTTGAGGTTGGCTTTCAGATCTCCAAATTTACAGGGTCCATGCAAGTTTCTTTTTTTTTTTTTCCCTCCATACTATCACACATGCCCTCTAGTTACCCAGTACCAAACCTGTCTTTCAGAAGAGGAAAACGAAAAGGAGCAAATGTTTGTAACATCCATTGTTGTTTAACCTCATTTGATATTAACTATGACTTTGCTTTCATTCTACCAGGAAACTTACACTAAGTGATAAGAAATTAATGCCTGCTTCTTTGCACAGTTTGGCTAGACTTGATTTGTTTAAGAAAAATCTCAAACAGGAAGAGAAGCACTAACTGGGATTTTTGTTTGGATTTTTTTTTTTTTTACTCCTTAGTTGCACCTTTTACCCAAAGGATAGCTCAGCCAAATATTCTAAAAATTCGATCTGCCTTCTACTGCTGTTCTTAGATGTAGCAGAAGTGTTTGTGTTGTCTCTTTGTTGGATGAATCTTGTTTCCTTGATTATGCTTTGCCCTTATTGGGGGCTCAGAATTACCATAATTCTGTGCAGGTTTGTCCAGAACTGCAGGTGGTTGCCCATGAAAAGTCATATCTCTGCTCTGCTGCTAGTGGTGGTTGGTTTTTTTAGTTTTCACCATGATGTGAAGATGTCTCATACAATGAAAATGTCTTTTTAGAATATTGCTGAAGTCTCTGAGTTCTTGTTGTTTGTTCTCGCTTTTTTCTGGAAAACTAAATAGCTGGTGATTCAAATACTGAAGAGGCAACCTGGGGAAGTTTTAGCATTCAGTGTTAAGCTCTCCAGAAAAAGCAATGGTGTTACATGAACTGGAGCCCTGACTCTAGGCATTTCTTGACATTGAAATCCTATGAAAGAATAAAGCCAGATTTGACTGAGACTGCTGGGTGTAGAAGGAGGTGGGGGGGAAAGAGGGCAAAGAATGAGAAAAAGGCAATTCTTGCTAGCACAGTTTAGGAACTGCAAGTACAGAGACTATTTGTCTGACATAAAACATTGTGGTTAGACATTGTAAATGTTCTCATATTACTTATAATTTATACATGAAGAAAGAATGGTGTGAACCTTTTCCAACCTTTGTAGTTACTTCACTAAAGCTTTCATGGGGAAGTTTATGCTTAATGGTAAATGGCAACAAAAGTAATAAAATTTTAGCAGGCATTTCTGTAATTTATACACTTGCTTTATAAGTGTAGTCTAAGATAAAATGCTTTCTGTGAGGAATATGTTCAGAAGAAGTAATAATCAAGTTTATCACACCATATTCAACACAAATAGAAAACGCTGCTTTATTTTGTTATGAAGCAAAGGCACCCAGAGGCTTGTCTGAGGTGTTGCACAGCAAGTCTCTGGCAAGGTCAGGAACTACAGCCACGTCTCTGCAGTGTTACTTGTGTTTTTACTTTTTACGACACCTAGCAAAAATACCTCCCTTGCAAATGGAACACAAGGTCTTCCCTAAGGTGCATTTATCCAAACAACAGCATTTACATGTGGGTTATAAAGCAGCCGTGGGCATCTGGTGAATGTAATTTGCTATTCCCAATATTTAGTTTTTGTCATACTTGAGACTTGCCTTGGGCAGTGTCACAGATACTCTGTACTTGTTGTATACGCATGTGCAAATCCTCTTTGAAACAAGCTGTCCAGTTGCAGGTAAGTCAAATCTGAGGTCGCCTTCTGGGAGGAACACTGAACATGTGACTTTGTGGCCAGTCTTGAGGATCTCAGTTTGGGTAATATATTTAAGAAAAGTAATTCTGAGCCTCTCTGAGCAGATCTGTCTTCTGTGGGCAGATGTAAAACAGTTGTAAATATAATTTTCAATGCTTAATCAAAATGGTGAGAGAGATCTAGAAGCAAGATTCACTGCTTAGATATGCATACATGACTCCAAGAAAATTCAGTGTGAAACTAAAGCATATATATCCAGTGGCAGAATTAATCAATCCTGCTTTTTTTTCTTAGTCATGGGTGTTTCAGGTTTTTAAAAGTCTTGTTGCCTAGGCTACACTTAATCAGCTGCATCTTGTGGCAGCAGCAAGGCCCTGGCCTAGAGGGTGGTGGTTTTTCTTTCCTCTCTACTTTAGACCCTTGAAATACAGCAGAGCTGCTGTGCACAAAGTGGGGGTGTGCATGCAGCATCCTTCTGTCTGGAGAGAGTCTCTCATTCAAAAGGCAGTTGACAGTAATACTTAACCGTGAGTATGTGCTGTCACTAAATGCTGATAACCTGCTTGTGGTGTGAAAATAGTCCCAGCCTGAGGAATGCATTTCTAAAAGCAAGCACTTTGTAGCTGAAATGGAGGTGGATTTTGTGTGCTAGTAAGTCACTCCTTTTAAAAATGATGGCTCCCAGTTGTCCTAAGGAAAGTTCAGTGAGGGAAGCCTGGTGTGTGTTTGGATGAACTAGGTTGATTTGCAGCAGCACGACTGGAGTCGGAGATGGGAGCGATAGTGCCTTTCAGTCTACTTGGGAGGAAAGCGTGCAGAGGTATCCTGAGGACATGATGGCTGGCTTTGTTGACAAAAGTTGTGGAAAAAGCAGGCTGACAAATTAATCTGGTGGTGGTGGAGCCCTGAAAGGGATGAAATGCAAGAGTAAACTGAGAGGAAGATGGGATAACATTCAGGTAAGATTTGGAGTGTGGTGTCAAAGTGTAAATGAGACCAAAAAAAGATTAAAATCAGGGGGTATATTAGATTGAAAAAACTGAAGTGCTGAAATTGGAAAGAACTCCAGAGGAAGGTCTAACACTCCTAAGTTACTATGACCGTTTACCAGTAGTTATTTCATGTATTAAATGCCTCTAGGTCCTTAAAATACTAGCTTGATCACTGAAGTTGTGAAGGCGGATTTTTTTTTTTTCCTTTTTTTCCCATCCCAATGAGAAGCAGATAGCACCTGAAGTTAGTGGTTTGAGGTTGGATAGTATTTATTGTCTGTGAGATGTCAGTGGAATTTTTTTTTTTCTATTCTGGCTTTCTGAATCCACTTTGAATATGGTGGTTTGGGTGTGTGGGTTTTTAAGTATGATGTTTCTCTGGCCCATGTGTTGTCAGCTTCAGCTAATTCAGAAATCCTCTAGAACTACCTTGCAAAACTTAAGACTATGTTCATTAGGGTGTTTCTTTTTAAAAATGTTAATATGAACATTCTTGCGAAAGAGTATTTTACTTAACTGGTCTGAATATACTGTGTACAGATGAGATTCCTGGAAAAAATCCTAGTTGTATGAGTCTCCAAAAAAAGAAAGTGTGACAGTTCCTTGGTTATCTGCACTACTTTGAACAAAAAAAAGACATTTTATATATTTTATAAAGCTGGAATCTCTGCTCTAATTGCCGTCTTTGAGTACGACTGTGCATCTGAATAGTGACTATAAATGAACATCCTTTTAATATGCATGTTTATGTGGAAAGTATGAACTACAGCTGACCCTCTAGCTAGGCTAGAAGCACCAGTGTTTCATTAGAAATCATTTGTACTTAAATGCACAGAGACACAAATTAAAATCAGACCTAGAAATAGTGGCAAAGCTGAAGCAGAGCCCAGGGCTGATAATTTGGTGCTTTAGCTGCTGCTTCTGTGCTCTATTAGTCTGTATGTGCTTTTGCAGAGGTTTTATTTGTGTTCATTTTGTATTGGAACCTAGCACTGTACTAAGCCAAATGTGTTTGCTTAATGCAAGACACTGCTACTACACCCAAACAGTCTGTCTGACAGCCTTCTCGGGAAATTCCTTACAGCTCTTTATTTGGGATGCAGATCTGTCTGCCAGGGATCCAGAAGCTCTGCAATAGCTGCATGAAAGGCAGGGAAAAAGGGCACTTACTGGGTTAATTTGTCCAGCAGCTACCTCCTTCCAGAACATTGTTTTAGTAGTTGCTGGGCAACACTCTTTTTTTGGCAAGATGTTCAAGGAATGAACCCGTATCTTAGACTTAAAATACCCTCATGGTGAAGAGGAGATGAGTAGTTCAAATTCTGTTTGTTCTTTTGATCCTAATCCATACTGTATGCTCCTTCTGAATACTGCCTTCATCAAGTGTTCTGTCAGGCTTGCCTGGGGCTGGCAGGGGCTTGCACTGAGGGTCTCAGCCTTTGAACTACAATTCCATAGAAGAAATGCCTGGGTCACTACAGTGAAACTTTAGTATATAAATATTTATATGTATTTTAAAAATATATTCATCTGCAGACCCCAGTTCTTTATATGGATTTCTCAGTTGATGAAAGTCAATATACTTCTTCATAACAAAAATGTTTTGAGTTGCGTTTTGTTCTTCATAGCTTTGCTGTCCATGATCTGAAGTCTATACACTACTGTCCTTAATATGAAGGAAACCATATAATTTATGCAGTACTGATAGAGGCCATGGAGTTCCATTGCATACATACAGGATTGTTTAGCCTTATTTAGCCAATGCAAGCTTGTTTATAGCTTGGCATTAGAACTGAGATTGAGGGAATTTTCAGTTGAAGGGTCACATACATAGTTTTCCCAAACACTTCAGAATATTAAAAAACAAATACACAGATCCCTCTGCCTGTTGGTTTTAGAAAAATATTAGCAGTTCATGGAAGCACACTTTCTAGGTAGTAAGGTAGTTGAGTACCATGCCTTGTGTTCACCAAGAAGAATTTTTTGTGGTACAAGCCTGTAGGTATCATGTCTTCAGCTTCAGATAAGTAGGCAGCCTCCAGTCCTATGGCTGTCCATACGCTCTCCATGTATACTTTTCCCCGGTGGAAGTGATCAGCTTAGATTGCTTTTTAAACTTTGATGTGAAATAGTCTGAACTGTGTGACTTCCTGCATATATTAGATGAGTTCAAGTGACTGTTTCAGAGGGGGTTGAATGCATATTCCTGGAATGATGGAGAGAAGAAGGGTGATGGACCTGGGCTGCATGGCCAGGTTTAGGCTCCTTCTTTTCTTTTGAACATGTTGTTTCTAATATTGATGAAATCTTCAGGCATATTAATTATTAAAGTGCCTAGATTCCTTTAAGGAATGTGTAAAGTAATGTCTAACTACATCTTTTTTTTCACTCTGATAACCATATATTAGAAGATAAAAAAAGCAGGATTCATTTTTCATGCAGGAGGCAGAACTTCTGAGAGTGCTTAGTTCAAAGCTTAGCATGGTGATCTTGAAGAGATATACATCACATGCAATAGAAAAAGTGCCTCCTTTTCATTTTTGATATGTCCAAGACAGACTAAAATGCACTTGCTGAATACCAGAAGTAGGAAGTGGGACAACAGTACTCAAGACCTTTTAACTTCGCTGTTTTTCCTCAGAGCCAAATGCCATTAAAAAAGAAAAAAGGCTTCTTAGCCCCTTTTCAGAAAGGGTATGAAGACTGTGGTTTAGTGTAAAATCAAAAGAAACTTCAGGGTTGGCACAACAGAAGAGATGATAAAAATACAGTCCAATGCTGTGCCTGTAATTTCTTTATTTAAAATTGAAGCGTTGGCCATTTTGTGTAGGAAGAATCTTTCAATCTTGCTGAATTAGGATATAGTTATAATATCCAAAATACACTTTTGCTTTCTTGATGAGGAATCCTTTAGTATGATTCTAAGTATTTATAGAACTGTACTAGAAATCTGCCAACTGCTAGTACGCATTTGAATTTGATGCCCTTTATACAATGAAGAAATCCTGAGCGCTGTCTCTAAAATGTGAATCTTTAGCCCACTGCATCCTACATACAAGCAGATGTTATAGACAATTGTCACTGTGGCATTTAGGTATTTCAGAAAACCTGGAAAGTCAGAAGTGTGGCATTTTGATACAGACAAATGTGCTTGATATCTGCTAGTCTGGAAAACCCTGTGAGAGGGAGTCCTAACCAAGAGTTGATGCCCCACTTGGATGAGCGTGTCCAAGCCTCCTTCCTCTCCACAGGTCAGGCAGTAGGCAACGTACACTGCCTTCACTGCTAGCCCTTGGTGACTTCAGAGTGACATCATGAACACCTCATCTCCAGGCATATTTAATTACAGGTTTTGTGGTAGTGCCAGGCTCATCAACAATACATATATGGCTTGTTCTATTAATGAGCCCAGGAGGTACTAGAGCTTTCCCATTACGAGCACAGCTAGAGAATAGGTGTTATACTCTATAATTTGTGTAACTGCTGTCTCCTGTAATTTATTTAAATGTGCAGAAGTAGTTTGCTTTGCTTTGAAATCCAGTAGTGATTGGATGCAGGAGTCAAAGGGAAGCTTTTTCTCTTTTGTCATGGAGAGTGAATCAGAAAGCTGGTTTTATTTAATTTGCCACATCTATTGTAGTGTGGTTCTTTACTGGCCTATTAAGACAAGTTTGTAGTCCATTTAGTAAATACGTGTGCTGAGGCACCCGAACATCCTAAAGACATCCCATCTCATTGTGTCAGTGTGCTTTGCTGAAATAGTGAATGAATGACTGGCTAAATAATTATTGGTTTAACTGAAATGGTTTAGCATGTTTTTTAATCTGTTCTGGTGAGGGGTAACAAGACCATAATGGGAAAGGTCTGTATGGCACAGATTACAAGAGAGTCTATTTAACATGGTGTAAAAAAGTTGTCGATACTGAATAAGAGGAGGAGCTGGGTCTGTCTTGAATACTGGGCACAGGCTGTGAAGATTGGCTGGCTTGTGTTTGCATGCTGGTCTGTACTGAGAGTCCTGTGGTCAAACAGCTGTCTGCCAACTTCTGCTTTTAAAGTGCTTTCATCTTGAATGTTTTGCATCTAGTTGAAGGCAGAGCAAAGCCCCTTTGAAAAGGAAAGTGGCCATTAATATGCATAACTGGAACGCTGTATGAAAACAACAATCTATTGGTTAAGGTACTGCAAAAGAATGAGGGGGGGGTTTAATTGAACTCCTATGAGAAATTTTATGATCTGTGCCCTTCTTTGCCCATCTGAAAACTGGGGGTAGTAGTTCTGTACTGATGAGACATTCTGTGCAGGGGACAGCGGGGCAAACGTGCTGGTGTAGTAACTGTGTCCAAAAATTGAAGAAGTGAGCAAAGCACGAGTTTGAATGTCCCTTCTTTCTCAACTAGCTCTTCTAGGTCTGAGCTTTTTCCCCTGTGAAAAGTTAAGGGTATTTCAGGTAGAACTGAGGGAGGGATTGCCAAAAAAACAGTGCTTAGCTATTAAGTAGAACAGGGCTGTTAATAAACCGAGCCCCAACCTTGTAGACAAAAGAATACTGTGGCTTTGTTGCCATAGTTTCAGTGCAAAATCTGACCTTAGCTACAATAACATTCAGTTAGAAAGAACTAGCTAATCAGTTTTCTAAAATTAGTGTGTTCCCTAGTACATAAGCCAGTATGAACAGGATATTTAATGAAATATTATACTTAGTCACAAGAGCCCAAGGGAGCGAAATGCCTTGATGAATTGTGGGGGTGGGGTGACATTGGTGCATATCTTTTAATATAGCAAAGTTATTAAAATTTGTGACTTGCTTAATATTTAGGGTAGCTCAACTGTTGTGTTCTTCTGTGCGCTCAATCTACTTCGCTCTGTTCCTTTTAAAAAGCTCTCAGTCTGTTCTGTAAGCTGGGAAGATGGAGATGCTCGTGAGTCTTATCGATACTAGGTACTTCCAGAGGACCTTCAAATAAACTTCAGAGCTAGTGTTGTGCTTTTTCGTAGTACAACCTGAGTGCTTTGCAGATGAAGGAGTCTTACTCATAGAAGGATGTAGCTACTGAAGCAGACGGATTAAGTCATGAAGTTTGTGGAAAAAAATTGTGTGAGGAAAGCAGTCTCCCAGGTATCAGGTACTAGACATCTCCAGCATTTCATCAGTTGTCTAAAGTGTTGAGAAATGTAAGGGGGAGGGATTCAGAGGGAGGCTGGTTGGTGAGATCTGGCATGTAAAATACTGCCGTCAGTCCAGAACACCTGACTTGACCATGCATTTATTACGCCCAAGGCTCGCTGACCTGGCCTTGGTGAGATTTTATCAGACAGTGGTAACCTAGAGTCAAAGAATGTTTCTTGGCAATATGGGAACCGTGGTGAATTATCAAATTTTCTTATGGGCAAGATGGTTATTTTGGTATTAATAGAAGAAAAATAATATGCAAATTTGGGGCAGGAGGCTAGGTGAGCTGTCTGTTACTCATTTCTGTTTTGAAATTTTAAGTTCTTATTTAGCCTGCTCAGTGTTTCTGCCTGGCTGAACCGTATTTCCCACGCAGCTTTCTGGAGTCACCAACATGCTGAATTTTTTCTCACTGTAGGTCTTGAATGGTAGTTGGCAGCAAAGGAAGCTGAACTGCCTTCTCTGCAAGTCTGACATACAGGATCATGCTAGTGAAATGCAGCTTTGCTGGAGTCTTATTGGCAGTACCAAGATGAGAGCCTTTGTCACCCAGCTCTCCATCCTGCAGTGATGAGCAGTGTTCCCTTGCTGCTTGGGAGATATTGAATACATGGGAAGAAGATTTAGACAAGGAGCATCTAAAGCATCTGAATGATGCTTACCCATTTGGTGGTAGCTTTTGTTATTTGTATTAGCAGGAGTGAGTTGCTAATGAATTGTTGCCTCTTCTAACAGTGTTTTGCAGTTAAGGTTAGAAGTGCCTGTTATTAGTCAAAAGCAACTATTATTATCTTAATTTCCTGAGACTTTAGCTTTGGACTGTCCGGGATGTGTAGAAGCACAAATGTTTGGTGATAAACACAGTGGAGTTTGATTCAGAAAAACACTTTTCACCTTGAATGTGCTGACACTTGCATAGCTGAGCTGTCAAGCATTTTCTCTTCGCTCTCTCAGTTTTGCTTCTGCACTGTGTAGCTTATGATTTCCTGGTACAGCACACAGCTATGGGAAGGTGTGATCCATATTCTTGGATATTCCAATTCAGCTTCAGATTAACATGTTTATGCTTCAGGGTTTCAATTTTTGTGCCTTGTAAACCCAGCTGCTTTCCCCAGTAAACTTCAGGAAACCATATGTAGCTTTTACTTTCGCGGAGGTATGAACAATATTCTCAAGTTTTTTTCCCATTTACATTTTTGTGACCATTTGATTTCAACTTACCCTGTGACTTGTTGTGACCATGAGGTGTTCCACTTTTTGTGGGGAGCAGGTAAGTGCACTGTGACACCCCTGAGGATCTCACGTGTGCCAAACTCTTCAGAGTCTGTTCTGTAGAACCTCACTTCTCTGTTGCTCTTAGGACAAAGCAAAGTTCTGTGCTGCTTGCAATAGCAGTAAGTTATGCTAAAAGCTTTGGTTATTTTACTTTAAAAAGTAAGGCTTTATATTTTGAAAGAACTTACAGTTCAAAAATATTTTCAATTTAGGTTATTTACTTAAGATGAGATAAATATGCCAAGTACCTATACCGAGTAGGTCTTACAGGTACTGTATCCAAGTGCCACATCGAAGTCACTAGTCAAAGAGGGAGCCAGCCTCAACCCAGAAGTTAAATAATTTCGCTTCTCGTATTCTGGGTAGCCTGTTCTTCATGGAGCGAGAGTCCTGACTAAAGCAGTGGTATCTCCTCAGCTGTAAGCTCAGGGAAGTGATGCTGTAAGTACTTCTGTTTAAGAGCAGTCAGCAGAAAAATAGTGAGGCTGCCAGCATAGCCAGCCATAAAAATGTGCTGTTATGAAAGTCAGACCATGCCCGTTGTCTTCAGGGAGCAGTCTGTGACACTGATGTCGTCCTCCATTCCCTCATTGCTGCTGGAGATAGAATACCTTGTCCTTCTTGCTGCAGAATTTGGATTCATCTTTCAAGATGAAGTATAGTACTTAATGTGTCAACACCTGAGTGTGACTTCTCTTCTTCAATTATTGATGCATTAATAGCACCTCCAGCTGAGTTCTTCACATTGCTGGTGGAGATCAAGGTGCCAGTGCTAATCTGTCAAGATCCTTGTGATTTGGGATCTGTCTGTATAAAAATCTCCAGTCTTTCCTGTATAACTTTATGGTCTGTGATCCGAATGCTAGGAAATAAGTGAGTTTTTGGTGAAGGTTCTGTGTTCTGAAAACTGCTTTGCATTTTTATGATCCAGAAAGGGATTTGCTGCTTTGACATCAGTCTTTAAAAACACCTACTGTTTTTTTAGTAATAAGCTGGAAAATATCAGTTTGTTTCCTTCACAACTGACTGGCTAGGGTAGAGTGGCAAAAATCCCAAATTTAGCATTTAGCAGCCCCTAACAAATGCAACCAGTATAAAGAAACCTTGTGTTTCTCACCTAGAAAAAGCATTGTTTGTAAACATACCTATGGTGATTTTTTTTTTCCTCATTTGCTTAAAAAAATTGGCACAGGTAGGAGGCTGTTTCTTATGCACTGTGCTTGCCTTTCAAACTTCTGACTTTGTGGTCATAGCAAAGGACAAAATGCACTCAGTGTTTAGTGTAATTCTGTGGAAGCTCAGGTGGAGGCTTGCTGCCAGCTGGTAATGGGTAACAGAGAGTGGTTTGTGCCTCTTCCTTCAGCTGGTCTGGGTGCAGCCTAGCAGAGATGCTGAAAAGTCTGAGCTCGGTAGCTCTTATTAAATACTGTTACCTTGCTGTGAAAGTCAAAGCGTTGAGGTTGGCGTGTCTCCTGTGAATGTTTCAAACACTGGGATAGCCCTTACACATTGACTGACGCTAAATGCAATGTTCCTGGAAAATTTAATTCTAATGAACAATATATTACTCAGTGAAGTGCCTTATGTGTTAGGACTAACACTTCCTTCATACCTGATTTGTGAAAATAATCAGTGCCGAGTTCTCCGTGTTGGCAATTATCTGTTTTGATTATATAATACACAGAAGTTCAATGAAAACATAACTCATTGTATTTTGGTTGAAGAGTCTTTCTGTAGCTCACAGGCAGATTTTTAGAATAAGAAATCACTTCCAAGCTATAATGACAGCAGACAAACCATGACATTGCTAGAAAACACCGCTACAGAATTTTCTCCTGCTTAAACTAGAACAAATGATCTCTGAGTCAGACTTTATTAAGGATACACAGAAAGCTTTGCTATGCAAAAAGCAATCTGGTAGCACTTAGACCTTGTATTTAGTGAATGTCAGCCCTTATTTGTTGAGGTTAAAAATTATACGAGGAAAAAATAAACACAGAGCTTGTAGGCATGAGGAAGTGAGAGAGCTGGATGAGGGAGCAACCATCCTGAAAAGGAAAAAATCTTAGCTATAGCTACAAAAATCCTTTCCCTCCCCTTCAGAGCAGCGCATGATCTCTAGCCAGCACCAGTTAACTTTCAACAACCCCAAGAGGCAGCAGTTCAGGCTGGTGGTGGCCCAGCAGCCTCTGAGAGCGGGGTGAGGACTCAGTACGAAAGGGTTGGTTTGTGTTAGGGATTCCAGCCCACGACTGCTCCTTACACTGTAAAGCTGTGTTGTATTTTCAAAGAAACAAGAATAAATCTCAGTATTATTAGAATGTAACCAGCACCTTTGTGGAAAAAGGAAGAGTTTGGTCCCCTCTGTGTAAACCTCTGAAGTGATATTGTTAGAGCCTGATGATGTTGGGATGCTGAACATGACCGAGAGAGGACTGAGCTGGATATGTACTTCAGTGGTTTTCCAAACACTTCTCAAAAGCAGAAGGTGCAGTACTCATCTGGTGAATGCTTCATCAGCCCTGCCTGGAAGTTTCGATTAATCAGCACCAAAGGCTTCAAAGAAAGGCTGAAGTACCAAGTGGTGGCTTTGCGATTTTGCTTGGTCACAAATGGCTTCAGCACAGAGAGGACTTTTAAGTAGAGCATTTTTATGTTAGTTTAGCTAGATGTTTTTGTCAGAAGCATCTGGGTGCCTTTGACTTCTTATTCATGTCTTAACATCAGTATTAAGTAAAGGTGGTTTTTGGAGCACACACATACATGCAGCTTTTCTGGAGTTATGTTGACTTAGTTATGTCCTTCAAAAGTGCATTTTCCGTATTGATTAAAAAGCAAATAATGTATCCCCATATTCACGTGATTACAAAAGCTGATAAGAACTTGAGGTACTGTACTATAAGAGTAACTCCGTTAACACGTTATGGGAAGCAAAAATTGTGTCTTTGCTGGTTGCTGTAGGAGCATTTGGCTGTGGAAACGGATGGTGACCGCATGCCCTGTGTGTGCTCAGTACCGAGCAATACACAGGAGAATAATCCTTCCCTGCTGCCAAGTGCCTACTCTCTAAATAAGAATGGCAGCACCCTACAAGCTAATGTCTTAAGGATTGGAAGGTAAAGTCTGAAGGCAGTATAGATTTTACAAATAATTCGTGGTTATCATTGACAAGTTTTAAAATAAGCTAAGAATTTATAGCCTCCCACTCCTTGTCAGGCAGATGGCCTTGGTCATGGAAAATGACAATGAGGAGAAGATCCTTCAAATATAATCTACAAGATTTAATTCCAAATATATTTTTTTCCATATGCTGTCAGTCATGTGCTTAAAGTTTTAGTGTTTTGCGAAGATTTGAGAAACTTGACATGATAATTTTGCACTGGGATCAGAATTTGTCTGCAGAGAACTCTTTGGAGTTTAGCAGTTTATTTATCTTAGTCTCCTTACAGGTTTGTTTGTGTGTGTACATATATATACGAATAAAAATTGCAAAAGGAGTACACTATATATAGGTGACTTTGTGTTTAATTGTTGCTTATATTATCAACATCCACTAATATTATGCATCAGCTTCGTTAGATATTATATTTGACACTTAGCTTCTAATTTTTGTCTGATGTGAAAAATTGAGAGGGTGTTTTCATATTTATATGTTATTAGTACTTAGCTGAAATTACCCGGAAAGGTCAGCTGCCATCACCAGTTTTTCAGTCTTCACAGTTCCCAATGTTAAGTGATAGTTTTCAGGACCTTGAAGGCATATGGGAAGCAGAGAAAGCCATAAAGGGTACAAATGTAATTAGTACTTTGCCTCTATGAAATGTTTGATTGAAGGGAAACCCTGCAGCTGTGCCGAGGCTAAACTCACTTCAGGCTGTGTTTCCAGAGGGGTGCTACAACTCATTTGTGCTGCCTCTGCACCCCAAGCTAGCATCCGTTAAATGGGAAGCAGAAGAAACGGGGGAGAGGGAGTAGCTCAAGGGAGAGAGAAATGCCCTTTGCAGGCTTTTGAGAAGATGAGGGGTTCATAGAGGATTTTTAGTCTTCACATTTGTGAGAGTAATTAAATGTTCAGAATAAAACTGGAGAAAATATTTTATTCTTGTAACTTCTCCAAGAATCCTTTATTGAAAAGAATATCAAAACAATGAAGCTTTTAATTTTCTGAAATTCAAAAGAAAAAAGAAAGACAAACAAAACCATGGAGAAAACTGTATAAGTTCTCGGGGGGAAAAAAAAATCAGAAAGTGATTCTTTTTTGCACTTTCCAAGGGGAGCGGATTTCTGTTTGTAGAAAATTCTTTCAACTTACTGTTAAAGCTTTCATAACTGATAGCTTGCATACATTTGTGCTGTAATTGAGGATCTCTGTGATCATTTGCTGAGGTTTGTTCCTGCCCAAAACGCGGCTGTCTGACGGTAACTGGGAAGGGATTGAGTGGAGGTGTCTGCTTCTCATGTAAAATTACTTCCGTCTTGCTGTACCGTGCTTTTCTTTCAGGTACTCCAAGTGTTTAAATTTTCTGTTTTCTTTATTGTACTTTCTGTGCAGAAACTACTGGATTTGTTGCTCTGCTCTGTGTTTTTGTAAGTACAGTGACCCTACCATAGCTATAAAGCTACAATTGGAGGTACTGGGGAGAGGGTGCTAATCATACAGTCTGGAGGGGGTAAAAAGACCTTGAGGTTTTACAAAAACCTTGGATTAGTCAAAAAAGTCAATTGCCATGGCCCGTTTTGCTCACTGCCTGTGCAAAAGTGTTGAGAGTCCTGACTTAAACTCTCAAGTGTTATTGAGATGGTGTGGTCTGAGATCCCAAAGAGTTAACTACTCTGAAGAGCCATGTAATATCTGTGCAGGGTTTAAATTATGGCTAATACAGGATTAAAGTTAAGCATTGTGTTGGGAACTAAACATCAAAGTACTCAAAAAAAAAAAAAGAAAAAAAAAAAGGGGGGGGGCATTGGGCATTAGACTTAAACTCAGTAACTTTAACAGAAAAACTTTTATCCTTCAGATATTTTGAAGTGCCTGTCACTTAATGTTCCTTCCTTCAAGTCGTAGTTAAAGGCTCATTTCAGAAACCCACAATGACTCAGCTACTTTGAATATCTGTTAAGTTAGCATGTGGCTCATGTTGGAAGCCCTAAGATTTTCTCCCACCTCCAAAGATGTTTTTTATTGGTGGATACTTTATTGGAGGTATCTTTTGCACTATGTTAATTTTAAACATACTTTAAATATTTAGATTTTTGAAGAAGTGTAAAGGCATAGTGCCCTGATATTGATAGGTAGAAAGGAGAACATTTGTTTATAAATATTTATTATTTTGCAAATGCAGAGGTAAGTTTAGATTATTTTCTTTCATATTTGAAAGTGACTGCTCCAAAACCACTGCTGTCTAATGTTTATTGCAGTATAATGGTGGATGACACTGATATCTTCTGAAGGACTGAAACTCTTCCTTGGATATTTTTTGGGGTTGAATAAGTTAAATTGAAGAAATGAACAGTTTCTGCTGTAGTGCTTTGACCTCCTCAGATCTGTGTGCTGGTCAGGTGGTACCTTCAGAATAGTCCATGGACAGACATCCTTGCACACATGAGTATGAACATCCTGTCTTTCTGGTTGTGACCTCAAATAAATTCTGTGTTCCTCTACAGCACTGCATGTTCTTGAGGACAAGACCTGCCTTGGTCTGTGTTCTGTGATCTCAAGCTCTTTGGGAGTGGTATGAGTGGCTTGGAGAGAGTCGGTTCTGGACAGAGCTTTTGCAAATCTGCTGAGTGGCCTGGTGAGAGGTGTTGCTGAACACATCGAGGGGAATTTTGAGCAAAACCTATGTAAATACATATAAACCACAACTAGTAGATTGTATAGGAAGGAATTATGTGAATCTGTTCTTTGATGTGGTAGGGCTGCAATACCTCTTTTTATTTAATGGACAGAAGCTGAGGGTGGTAGGAGGAATTAATGATAGCGACCAGATATTTGTAATGATTAAGAAAAGCAAGGTGTTGAGTGGAATAACCCTTCCATAAGATGTAGTGAACTACAGGATGACTTCTTTAGTAGTCTGAGATTGAGCTTCCTCAGGCAGCATCCTGTGTGGGTTTTCTGTGCTTACAAGTCTGTGGCACAACCAGCTGTCAGGTTGGGCTTTTTAGATTCATATGGAGCCAATCCAACCTCTCTGTTAAAATGTATGCAACTGACTGAATTGCTGAAGTGGACATCTTGCTTTGCAATGATCCTTGATTACTAGCATCATGCTGGTGCTAGATTGGAGGACACAGAAATAATCCCTTATTCATTTTTCTCTGTATTTCCCTGTTGGTACACAGAAGTGTTGCCATGGAGGAGAGCGTGGGGTGGGAGTAGGCAGGAACCAGCTGCTTTAGGGCCACACTGGGGGAGGATAATGCATGAAGTCTGCTCTTGCGAACAATCCTAGGAACTTCTTGCTGTCAAGTGTTGTGTGCATTCGGTACGGAAGAGCTTTGAAGGCATGTAGGGAAGGGTGGGTCTTTTAAAGGGAGGAAATCGGCTCTCTCTGCTCAGGAGGGAAGAGGTTACAGACCTAATGTGCATGGTGGACTTCATGGGCATTTGTTTTTAGTCAAGAGTGCCTTGCCAATCTTGGGGCCTTTATGCATTGCTTAAACAAGTACTGCTTTGAAAGGATGTGGCCCTGCAAGGATGTGCAGTAAACTGCATTACTTCTTTAAAAGTGCTTTATAAACTTTTAATCTAGCCAGCACAATAACTTTGCTGATAATTAAGTAATGCTCCTTTACCTGGAATATGCTTGTGACCTGGCCAGGTGGATATTCTTGTGTGTGTATTAACATTGGCTGGTCTCTTCTCGTGAGGTCAGGTGTTCCTAGAGTTAGCTTTGGGTAGCTGTGTGCTGTTGGAGGCTAAGATTTACCATTGCTTTGGAAGCCTTTCCCTCTAGTTCATATGCCTGCAGAGCAGCAAATTGACAGTGCAGGACTGGAGGTAAGGGCGGAATTACACAAAATACCGTTATTGCAATTGGATAACCCCTTCAGCTTCCTTCTGTCCATATTATCTTTTTGTAGCTGTAATGCAGTGGTCAGTCGTGGATGACTGACCACAGGTCAGCACTTTTAAGAAGAGTGCTTCTCAACTCCTTCCATACATTAGGAAGTGGAAATCCTGAGTACCAAGAGATCAAGGAAGACAGTGTGATGTGATATTCTGCATGCCTGGCATCTCTGCCAGTGTTGTAACAATTCTGACCTATTTTTGCTACTGTTTTCCAATTGTTTCTGAAAACATTCATGGTAAATCTACTGGATCTTATAAAGTGGAGACAGCAGGGATAATTTAATTATCAGATTTCATTAAATAGAGCAAAAGGGTGTTCTGTTGCTAAAGGATCCATCCTTGCTGCATCATTGTGGGTACATCAGCAGTCTCAGTTTAAATATTCTTTAGTAAAAAGAAAAGTTGATTTGTATACATGACAAGCATATGGCTTAAGGCTTCTACTCAGCAGTTATTTGGATGTATTTATTAGTAAAAGTACCATGTGGGGATGTTTGACAAGAAAAACTGGTTCTCTAGAAAAAGGTTGGGGTTTATGAAGTTAATTAGTATTCCACGAGCAGCTCTGGAGTGAAGGCTGAAAGCTTTCTGATTTCAGCGGTCATTTGTGTCCCCAAACGTGGGTTGTCTGAGAGCGTGGGCTATCTGATGACAATTTTCAAGACCTGTTACTGTAAAGAAGTGGATGTAATGTGCATGAAAATTATAATATTTGTCAATGTTTGTAGTAGTGCAAGTTCAGGGATGGAATATGAAAATTGTTATATCCCTACTCTGGCAGGTCGTGTGCTGTGACCTGCCATCATGCTTCCAGCCTCAATATTTCCTTTTAAAAAACGTGATTATCCTCGCAGTGTCATAGAAGCATTTTGGTTCAAACTTGTGCTATACAATGCACATGATTCTCCAAAGCTTTCCTTGAGCAGCTCATCTCTTTCTCTTTGAATACTGAGTCTTTGTAATGTTTTCAACCATACTTTAAATGGCTTCATCTTGTAAAAGCCTTCAAAGCTTTTGGAATGGCCAAGTGGGGAAAACTGTGTAGTGGAAGCACCCCTGTGCTGCCACAATGCAGGAGGAGGCAAGGCACTTATGACCACTGAAGATCTTTAATAGTCCTCTGTTTATGTGACAGTGGAATATCATGGAAATATGATTTGCTGTGTATGAGTTTGTACCAGGCAATATCTTTTGGTTAAATCTCATAATCTTTCTTTTTTTTGAAGTTTTTCTTTTAACTTAATGTGTAGTATGGCTAGTGCTTCTTTTAGTAAGAAAATAATGGATTTGTGCCTGCCTAATGAGCAGTTTTGTATTTGAATGGAGATGTAGCAGACTTCTTGAATATTTGCAAAGGGCAAATAGAAGGCATGCTCAGTATCTTGAAGTTCACCTTTTGAAAATGCAAGCATATAGCAGACCAGTAAATCTAAACCACTGCTTCTAGTGACTTCTTTATCACACTGTGAGTGACATGGTAAAATTGAAAGTCAATAAGGAAAGTCCCAAGTGCTCATCCAGATCTGAAAGCTCAGGAAATTACAGATAATCGACTTCTCACATACTTGTCACTCCATTTTTTGCTTCTTATAACATACCTATCCGGTGTTTTGAGGGGAGTTTTTGTGCTGCTGGTATTAGTTACCTTTGAATAAGGTCCAGATATTTAATCAGTACAGTTGGCACTTTCCATGATTAAGCCTTTGGAAGCATCAGGCTGGGTTTCATTTACAATTTGTTGAAATGTAGTCTTTATTTCTGAACTCTTAGGCAGAATCTGTTTTTTCAGCATCTCTCATATCAAGATTACTTGCAATCCATTTTTCATAGGTCAGGTCTAGTTTATTGTGTGAGAGTCACTTGTTGGTTCAGGAAGCTGATGTACTGGTTTTTCCAAAAGCATGCGTGGAAATTGTTATAGGTAAAAATTATTGCTGGGGCCTATAGATGAGTAACATAGTCAAGTGCTACCTCTTACTACTGCAATTTTCCTCTGAAGTCATAAATCTCAAAGACATTGTTTCAGACCTCCTCCATGGGGGACCTGGCGTGGGATGGTGTATTGAGTGCCCTTGTAGCTGTTTGTGCCAAGGGCCATTTTTTAGTGGTTAAAAACAAGTTAACTGGCACCGTAACAGGTGAAATGACACTGTTCATATGTCACCATTGATGTAGTTCTTGTGAACTGTTAAATTTACAGCGGAGCAAGAGAGGGCTGCAGTAATTCTTGAAACACTACATCACATCTGTGAAACTAGAGGGGTTAAGTCCTGCCTCTGAAATGTTATTTCGTCCGTGGGACCAAATTCAAGTGGGGCTGCCTTGACTTTGAGTCGCTATTTCAGGCTGTGCCAGCATCTCCCCACCCCAGGATTTCATCTGCCTGCATGGTGGCTCTGTTCCACTCTGCAGACCAACAGTTGCAAATCGATATTATCAAATCTGTTGGATATAATCGGGATGTTTTTTGGTTGCTTTTACTGTTTCTGAATGCCAAGATTCTATACAGAAAAGGAAAATTAATCTGAAATCCAAAATCCTGAAAATCAAGGTATAAACCTGATACAGATCTGGAAGTAGAGGCTGAACCACCTGACACAACCAGAAAAAGGTTTTAATACAATTATGATACACATTATAATTGGGGAAAAAAAAGAGAGAGATTGAAACAAATGAAGGAAGGGACAGGAACAGACAATGTTAAGAGGACTTCAGTGTGATTTTTCTGAACTGCGAAGGTTATTGCTGCTTTGAGGCTACTGACAAAGGTGGTATTCATGATTTGAGACAACTATCTTTGCTGACTCTGTGCGGATATGAGTGTAGGATGTGTTCAGACAGTGATGCAGCTGGTGTTATTTAATAGCTCTCACCAGCCCATCCATCACTTTTGAATCCAGCTTTCTTCCGCACTGATTGATATGTTATCATTATGTCAACAAGGCAACTTGAAAGATGACTTAAAACATTGAAAATACCTAATTATTGTTCTTAATGGAAAAGGAAATTTTAAAAATTGATGTAGTACTAAGTGGTTTGAATACATTTGGTTTTCTCTAGACTTTTCAGAAACAAATACAGGTAGGGATGTATGTTGTGGTGCAACGGTCACATCTTGAGGGCGAGATGGTAACACATGGTCCTGTTTGCTTCCCTTGGCAATGCAAATGCCTCGATGCATTGTTGTTATGGTCCAAGGGTTTCATTACAGTTCCAGTACAAAGATCAACTAAAGGCTGAGAGAATGCATGAATCTTGATGTTAAGGAAAAACTTTGTCAGTGCTGTAGCGATAGCTATGTAAAGTTTTAATGGTCACTTTCTTCTCCTCCTCTTTTTCAGTCGCTGTGAAGGCCTCCCAGCTGTGACTGTCAAATACCACACTAACGTACAGATTTGCTCATCTTTTTACAGCTGGCAGGAGAGGGGACTGAAATGAATGGATCTGTTGATTCACACACTGTGAGAAGGCAACAATTAATAAGATTTGAAATACCATGACTGGTAAATACTGATTTCTTGAAGGTAAATTGGCTTAGTAAGCAAGCAGCATTCAGGGTTGAATGCCCAAGTGGCTACTCCTTGGCTTTGGTAGAGTGTTGGTGTGACTGCCACAGGGAGGGAACTAGAAAGCCAAATACTGCAGAAGTAGGGCGGGGGAGCTCCTGATCTGGCTGGTGCAGCTGTTGTGGATAAGAAGCCTTGAGGTCAGGGGCTTCCATGTTCTTACTGTGGTACCAGTTGTATTTTGGTTGCTCTTGTCTCGGGGATTTCAGCGAGATAAGGCAGGCATTGTGAAATTACAGCACCTAAACCCAAACTTCTTAGTCTGCTTAATAGTTGGAGAAGCTAAAGAAATCTAAACCGAAGGTTTCCTTTATGGGTATGTTTTAATTCCTTGACATATTGTATGAAGTTTTGGTGTTCCTGTCACAGGTTCATAGTCTGTTTTCCAGGGATGTAAGCGGTTGTGATAAACTGAAGAGTCCTAGAAGCTGTTATGTCCATTGGAGAATAGACACCAAGTTAACACTGAGTGTTTATTTCTGTAAGAGGCTTACACTTAGAGCCTGTATGAAATATCCCTTAGAGATGGATGATGGCATGTTCTAATTCTTTTTTTCTGGAAGATAATGAAGTAGTATAGCAGCCTAAAATAAATTGCATTACATCCATTTGTTTTTATCAAAAAACCACCAAAAAACACCAAAACCAAACAAAAAACCACACCCCTCACAGTTTCCTTTGAAATTGAAAAATTAACATTATCCTCTTTAGTAACAACTCCACCGTTGTGCATGTCCTTATCTAGTAGAGTATTGGCAGCTTTGTCTAGCAGGGTGAAATGTGTGTCAATCCAGGATACACAGTGCATTTTTAGGATTTGGATTTTTGGTTTTGCCTGCTTGCTGCAGTCAGGTGCCAAGCACTTACCATCTCCTGAAGTGCCTCGTCAGCCTCTTTTTCCGGACATAATCTATGGTGACTCTGTTGCCTATTTAGAATGACAGCCTTGCATTGCATTAAAAAAACCAAACCCAAACTCCAGTAAAGAATGTGCTGTCGGCTCCTGCCGGCTGGGATAAATGCCTTCAGGCCTCTGCTGGCAGGCTCTGCTTCCGCTCATGGTCGCTGAACATTTGTTCTTCCCATTTGCAATCCGGTCTAGTGAAAGCTGGCTTATTCACATTTCTATTATCCAGCTGTCTGGCTTTTTTAATACAGCATGGCTTTGCTGCTTTGGCTTCCAGCTCTCACTTGCCTTTTTTGGTAAAGCAGTGCTCTTAAGCTGTTCCTGGAAGGGGCTGTTTCACTACTTTAGGGACTATTTTCTGCTTTTATTTTTGATCTCTAAAGCTATAGATTGTGTTGCAGCAGCAGTGCTGGCATAGCTTAACTCTTCAGTGCTGTCAAACTGGAATATTGTGCTGTTTGGAAGTGCTTCAAGTGTTTTATTCTCCGCTGTATGCTGCTGCGGACAATTTGAGCAGAAGCAATATACAGCAGCAGTTGCGTTTACAGTGTGTGTGTGCATATATATATATATATATATCTCGTCAGCATAATCTACTTTTTTAAAATGACAACCAGAGTGCAATCTTCAGAGCTAAAGCTACATTATGGAGGACTTAGCCAAATTTTAATTAGCTGCATGACTTGTTGGTGTCTTCTGTGCTCTCCTCTTGAGAAGGGGAGTGGCATACAGCAACAGAGTAAACTTGGTCAGATTGAGTAGCATCATTTGATAGGCTTCAGCAAGAGTATCTCTGGTTCCCTGCCAAAAGGATGGTGACTGTTTAAAGTAGAGAGAGAGAAAGGAAGAGGCCTTAGTAAGTGAGGTGAAAGACTCCAGCCAAGCCTAGGAATAAAGAAATATTCCTATTCTAGGAATAGAAAGCAAGGAATAAAGCTTTCAGAAAACAGATGTGGACATGGGTGTCTTACTCTGTTGGCCTGGGAGCATGACATGGTTCAGCAGCATGACTCTGCCCTATTCAACTCCAGGGTGGTGTTTCCTATAATTAAGACAGGTCTGGGTTTTTTGCATTTATCTTTGCGAAGCTCTTCAAACAGTGCTGCTCGAGTCCATCTATAGCCAATTTACTGGAAGCCTGAACGTGTGTGGCAGCACATGTGTTGGATGCTGTCTGCTACTGCAAGTGTAGCACTGGGTGTCTGCTGCCACGCTGCTGGTTAACAGCATTTTTCACCGCTGGCTGTCCTCTGCAAGCCCCACAGACAAGCAGATCACTTGGGAATTCACTCACAATTACTTTGAAAATTGGAGAAACGATCTGAAAAACGGTGTTGCAGTTCAGTGGGGGCATATGTCAGACTGCACTTAGTTGATTGCATCCAGGGAGGAGGAGGATGGGCGCACGTGGCAGTGTGGTAGGAAAGGATCTGGGGATTGCAGGAATCCGGGTTTGAATAGGAGTCATCGATGCTGTGCTGTTACAAAAAGTGCAATTTCTGCGTTGGAATATGTAAAAAGAAACATTGCCAAAAGACACAGTAATTATTTTTTCCAGTTTTACTTCCTGGCAGAGCCTCAAGTTGAAGTATCTTGTTTAGTACTGCACCTCATACTTCCAGAAAGATATGAGCCAACTAGAGAAAATCCAGAGGAGGGTAACGGTCAGGAACAAGACTGATGAGACTTGGCACCTCAGTACTTGTGGACAGGGACAGAGGAGCCTGCACATGCTGCTGGGAGAGGGAGGAGAAGTTCTGTTCTTCATGCTCATGTGGAGAGGGAAAGAATTAATGGGCTTAAATTGTAGAAGTAAATAGGTTAGATACAGAAATAGTGAAGTCTGAAGATGTGACTTCAGGAGTTATGTCAGGAATGGAGCAGTCGTAGTTAATACAGTCGTAGCCTCTGGGAGGGAAGTATGAGGTGAGTAAGCTTTCTGAGGGTCTGCCAGTATCTGTGAGCCTGCAGTATTGGCGATTATGGAGAAGGCAGTGGGGCCAGGGACTGGGAAGGTGGTGCTTGGAGTGGAAGGAAAGAAACCAGTGAGCATTTCAGGCAAGGGATCCCAAGCTTTTCATTAGCGTGAGAAAAATTTAAAGCACTGAATTCAGTTGTATTACTTCTTCAGTTATTCCAACCTAGACTTCAATAATATTATCAAATATTTAACTTCCCTATATCTTATTTTTTGGCCACATGGGTTTTCTTTAAGCCAAATGCATTTAAAAGCTGAAAATTGAGTTACTTTATTGAACAGCTGAAAAATTTGCCTCTTGTTTTATGTGATGCTGTGGTAGCTCGTTTCCTACAACACACACGCAAAGCATTCTTAAATAGAAATGACTTTTATTATGCTGTTCAGTCACGTCAACTCTGCTAATAGCACAACCGTATTCTTTCCATACTGCTCAACGTTGATGCTTTCAGAGGGTGTTTGAAATTGGATTTTTCTTGTTCCTCCTGTGCTCAGGCTGTCCAAGCCATTCCCCACCACCTGCCCCCACTTCCTGCCCCGTTTTGAGCAGGAACTTTATTCCGGAACAGCAGGAACAAGTGAGGAAGCAAATGTGAAAATGAAATCCAAGGGGCGAGCAGTCGAAATAAAATTAATATAGCCAGCATATTAATACACTTTGGTTTGTTGTCGGAGTAAATACTACCCATGTAGACTGAAAAGACCTGAAGATTTTCCCAGGATTCATCTTCTGAGACTTGTGTTTCAGTCTCTTGCAGGGAGATTTATCAGGGAAACTATTAAATGGGGGGTATGGAATGGTTTTGTGAGTTAAGAATACAGTTCTCAAGGCTGGGAAAACGTTGCAGCCACAACAGTTTACTTAAAAATGTTTCTGCAACTCTTAAGCACATTAGTTTGCTGAATTCCCTTCATATAAATCACGACTGCTGCTCCTTGTAGAGTGTAAAACCTGATTTTCAGTACATGTAGGAGAGAGGAGGGGTTGGCCTTTGGACTTGCCTCTTGGCAAGGTGTGCCACTAGCCCTGGATAAGGAGGTGAACTTAAGATAGTAAAAACACTGGCTGAAACCAATAGCTTCCTTGGGATCTTGGGTTAGCTCAAATTAATGTATGCAGTTGTGAACTCTTTTCTTGAGTGTTTTTTCTTTTTTCTTTTTCCCTCTTCTCAACACTAAGAGTTTTCTGGTTTGTATTTGTTACTAGACAGGAGCCATTGTGGTGCTTTGACTTTTTTTAGAGGTTCTTGAGATTATACTTAGTTTAAACCAAGAGAAGCTACTTATCCTTTGTGCCCAGAAGTTAGGCCTGTTCCTTAATAGTTTCAAGGCTAGGCAATGCATTCATTCTCTGTCCTTAATGGTTTTCTCTGAGGCAATGCAGTGGACTTTTTTGTCTTCATCTATCTCTTGTAGCTCTGTATTGCCCATCCAGGGACACATCCATCCCAGTGCCACCGCTCAGCAACAAGGTGGCTGCCAGTTTTCTTACGCTCTTTAACCTGTCAGATGCTAAATGCATAGATGTTAAATGCATCAGAAGGGGTTTTTTTTTCTTTCTACTTGTGGTGCTGTCCCTTCTGGCTCTGTGTTTTCACAGAGCATCTTCACTCAGCATTGCTCGTACCAGAGATTGAAGAATAAATCAGGTCTTTCCTGCAAATGTTTCCTTTTGGAACTGCCTGTATATCCAGTGTCTAAATATTTCTCTCTTTTTGAGTAGCAGTTTTCTTTTTGAAGGAGACAAAAGAGGTTACATGCAGAAATAAAACAAACACTTGTATTCTGAACTCTTTGGTACCTAAGATGTTTACTTAAAGGTGCATTTCTCAAGTTAGTCTTTTGGTACTTTTTTGGGCACTTTGCTACATTGTGGTCTTGAGGGCTTTGGAGGATGTTTGTTGGTAGTGTTGTGACTTGTTGGTGCTTTGGGGCTTCATTTACCCTGAGACATGGCAGTGTGTCCAGAGCATCAGGAGGCAATTTTCCCTGCTGCTGAGGAGCTATGTGTTTACTCTTCCTTGTTGGAATGAAGTTACCTTGCTCAGTTTTTGCTGAAGGGCAGCCTTATCCCACAGCAAATTTCAGTGCATCTGAAATGCTGTGCTGCTTATTGCAAAGTTACTAACAATGTTGTGTGGGGTCACAGGCTAATTTGCTACACGTTCAAAAAACCATTGCGTTTAATTGATGCTGCGTTTATGAATACTGTTGATTTAGTAGGCATTGATATCCAGTGTCCAGCTCTCAGGTCTATAATTTTTCACTCTGAAATAACTGTTGCAGTCTTCTCCCTTTGGTTTGATACATGAGCTTAAAGTTAATAACAATTGGATTATTTCCTATGTTGTTGCAGCTTGAAGAACTGAAGTAGTGATTTCCATTGGTAGAGCTGTGCATAAATGAGTACAATGGCGAGAGGGTGGTTACCTTCATGTCTTGCGGATATAAATTGAGGGTGGTAATTTTAACATAAAAATTAAAATATATTTAGATGATAAATCATGCAGGCTCTCCATTTATATGCTGGCTGCAAGGGTGGTTTTCCTCCTTTATTCTGCTTTAAAAAGGAAAGCATTGGAAGCCCTTGGAACAAGCAAGATGCAACAGCATGCGGAAGGGAGGTAACAGGTTTCACAGCAGCAACCTCTAATATATTTTGCCATGTAACTAGCTCAGTGTTTGAATCCTGAATGATTGGGTTGCTTTGCAGTGACATGTGCAGTAGTGAGAAGATCTTTGGGCTTGGAGTACAAATGCCCTTCTCACCTGCGCTTATTATTTTCCCCGCTTGTGACATGGCAGAACTATTGGCAAGATGACATTTGACTTCAGTCATCTTCTTCCACTGGGCTAAAAAAATACAGTTCAGGTTGGTTTTCTTGTTTTGCTGGACCTGTTTCCACAGGAGGAGAGGGCTCTGCTGGGTCAGCAGGTCAAGCATTTAGTGCACCCTGACAAAATACATAGTTTGAAACAGTTTGCTGTGCTCCCAGCAAAGCTTGTTCACTTCAGATAGAAAATGAAAGGATGTCTTCTCATCACAAAGACAGTAATTTCAGTAGGATCAGGTTCTTTTTTTTTTTCCTCCCTCTTCATGGAAATGCGGGAATGATTAATAATCAACACATTTCTGTAGCTGCTTTTGTTCTATATTCTTTGAACCACTTAGGCTGTTATCTATTCATTTTAAACCTTAGAAGGAACAAGTATAGAAATAGATGATGGGGCTTCTGAGGAGGTGAAGCTTGCCTGTGATTGAATATGTGCATTTTGTATTCTGTATGCCTCCTGCATGAAAATATTTCACTTAAACACAGAAAAGGTCTTCATTTTGTCTTTAAATAAATAAACTCTTCATCCTGTGGAGTGTTATCATCCTTGTGAGCCTACTAAACTGTGCAACTTTCATAAATACAAAGTCAAAAACTTCTATCGGCATTACCAACTACGTTAATTCATTTTCTTTGCTGCTATCTAAAATAAAAATTAAAAAATACTATCCTTACATTTATTCTCTACTGTGAGCTGGCTTTGGCCTTGGGGAAATATCAGGTATCTAAGTATAGATAAGTCTGAAGACAAACTGCTAAATTTCAACAGGGAATTGCTAATTTTCTTTTAATTTTAGTATTGCTGCGCAAAAAGGAGTTTGATTTTTTTCAAGTAACGAAGAAACAGCTGTGTTGGTGTTAAATATTCAGTGGGGTTTTTAAGTGACTTATTTAAATATCTTCATCTTTATAGATTTACCGCATCTGAAAGTACTCTGAAGTATGATTTTTGAGAGGGAATAACTTTTCTTGACTATTACCTTTTTCCAGTTGGCATTTCATAAAGTCTGGGTCTGTGTGAAAAATGAAATGACGCACCTTTTTGTTGCCAACAAAATATTTGATGCCTGCTTTCTCTAACTGCAGAGAAGTTGGTGAAGACTTTCTACTAAAGGCTTAAAATAGCCAGGGGAGATTTGGAAAAAATGATGAGTGGTGTATTACACAACCAGCCTGGCTGAAGCTAAAAGTACTTCCAGATCGTTTAGAAACAAGCATGCTGGAGAATGGCAGAGTGAGCAAAATTGGGGAGTATAACTCAAAACTGAGCTGAGCTCTGAAAGTAGCAAAGATGGAAAGTCTTAATAGTGGCTAATATCCAGCTGTCACCCAGCAAAGGCACCAGGAAGAGCTTTGGGTGTTGCAGTATCAGTTTAACAACTTTTCAAGCTGTTTTCATATACCAAGGGTAGAACTGACACAATAATGTCACTTAATGCCCTAAGTGGTGGGGACACCCTCTGAAGGGAATTCTATAGGTATGTCTGAGTGGGCCTCATGTATTTCTAGGCAGCTTGGTGTGCACAAAGGTGGCAGTATCTTGGGTGAGCTCCGAAATACTTCTCCACATCATTCCAGCGTCTCAGGAGTTAGTGGGTATTGGTAGTTTTGAACAAGTCTTGCATTATATTTTGTAATAATCTTACTAACATACTACCTAAATGCTACTTAAATTCCAATGCAACAGAGTCCATTTTAAAAAAAGACACAAAAATATCAGTCTGGTCAGGTTTTTCATTTTGCTAGGAAAGCAAAATTGTGTATACATGATTGCAGTGACCCTGAGAGGTGGAACAGGATGGGGACAGGTAGAACAGCCAGCAAACTGCTGTCACAGGGCGGCACCGGAGGGAGCTTGCAGAGCTTAACTGCGTGTGAAAGTGGTGGTCTGTCTCTTGAGTCAGGTCCTGCATCTGTGAGCCCAGATGCTGTTAGTCCTTTGGAGGGATTTGCTGTGTGATAATTTTTCACTTGCCCAGCAGCAGCAACCCTGCCCCCACGCAGTGCAGTTCTTGTTTGCTACAGGGTAGGGGTGGAAGCAGTGTGGAGGCTCAAGGTTGGCTGAAAATTTATTTTAAGAGATGCTTTTCCAGCCTGATGTTTTTAAGTTTTACTGTTTTGGCTGACTCTTTTTCTTTTTGCCAGGTGCTTTTCCCAGATGTGTTTTTAAAGAAAAGTCTGTATTCCTAAAAAGTGATTGACAAAATACTGTGGTGATGGTTAACCAAAAAAAAAAAACAAACAAAAAAAAGAAACCAAAAACCAACCAACCCTATCCTCTTTGTAAAGTTCTGGTTCCTTATGCTTTGGGAGATTAAGATTCCTTGAATGATGAAGTCAAGAAACCTTGGGAGATGAGGATTGTCTGGGCAAAACATAAGCTTTCCTCAAGGATTAGGTGGGGACCTTTACACTGCTGCTTGTGGAGGGGGGGGAAAGAGAAGGGATGGATCAGTCAGTTGTTGGGGGCCGAATAAATTAGTTGGGATGGAAGTAAAGAATCTGGCTGGGCTTGGATTGGTAGGGAAGGTTGGAAATGTGGAGACTGGCTAGGTAGGAAAGGGGCAAGATCTAGTACAAGAGAAGGGAAGGCGAAAGTGAAAAAAGAAAATGAAAAGCATGGTGTGGAAACAATTGCATTGGAATAATGTAGCTGGCAAGTTTCTCTCTTCATTGAACCCCAGAATCCTTCAGAATGTGGAATTGTTTAGTGTCTCCAGTATCCTTGATTTTGACTGCTCCTCTGTGGTGCCAGACATCACTGACAATATTCTTGTGAGCTGCAGGTGGCAAAGGCCCATGTGGGGATCTAAATATCCAAACGTTGAGAGCACTGATGTATTACATGGTGCAATTATGGTCTTACTCAGTCCAGTTTATTAGATGCAAAGCAATTGCTGGTGAAAGAACGGGGTTTAGCTTGGAAGCATTGAAATGCAGATTTACTACATGTCCATATAACGTTCATTCATCATCCATGTGCATGATGGGATAGTACACAACGATGCAATCACTTCTTCCTGCAGGACCTTTGTTCAGTGTTCAGGCTTGATGATGTGTCAACATTTCATCAGCAGTTACGTAGTATTTTATTTTTATACTTACTCAGTGTGCGATTCTGCCATTTTTCACTGTATATCTTGAAGATCTGAAAAGGAAATGCTTCCCTTCATGGTTAATATTTAACAAACTGTATAATAAGATGTAATTACTTCACAGTAATAGCTTTATCACCTTTCCCATGTGACTAAAGCTGCTCAGATCCATGATCAGAGCAGGTAACTCATTGTTTCAGCTGCTTTGGTTTCACTTTGGATCTGTTAGAAATAAATCTAACTTCCCTAAGTTAGTGTCTGACAAGTAGTTGGTTTACCTTTTGCAGTTATCACTACTGTGGGTTGCAGATTGCTGACTGTGGTGGTACCCAGCTAGTACATCCTTGCATGTTGACTTTTTTTTGGTAAAAATTAAAAACCTATGGAATCTGGAGGTCTAAAAGTCTTCTGGCCATAAAGTTTGTGTAGCTCGACTCATGGTGAAATACACTCCATACAAACCAGCCTCTGGTGGTTATATTAAGGTGAACAATGCTAAATTTAAGTCCTTAACCACTTAAGGTACAGATTTTATAGGACAAATATGAGAAAAAGAAAAATGTTGCCTGCTTGTCATTGTTTGTTTTAGATCTGTAGCTTTGACTTTGTAACTAGGAAGAAAACCTAAGAAAAACATGTTATGTTTTTCTTTCTTGCGTTGAACAAGGTCAAACACTAGTACAGCTTTGCCCCCCGTGCTACAGGGAAGAGAGGAGGTTGCCTGCAGTTAACAATTTGGAAGTTAAGCCTAGCTTGACAACTTTCTTGACTGAAAAAAAGTACACTCGCATAGTGACTAAATCTAGCATACAATTAATTCTTCTATGCAATTCTGTGTGTTAATTGCTGTCATTGTGTGAACTGATGGTTTAAGCAAAAATAGAAAATTTTATAGCTGGTGTGTTGCTTACAATGCATAGTCTTAGCTTAAAGTGCCAGCCTGCAGTGGCTTTTTGCGTCTATTCTGTGCTGTCAATCTCTGTGAATCATCTTTATGTAAATGAAAAATACGTTGAAGAGAGCAAACCTGGAAAGGATGGCTTGCACTGCATTTTCCACTTTCCTTGTTTGTTCAGAAGCTGTAAGCGGGTAGTGTCAAAGTGGAGGTGAGCATTCTGGATAGATGCAATTAAATCTCCTTCCACGTGCCTCAGCTCTTTCTGTCCTTCCCCAGTATGTCACCGTTAAAGATCCCCAGTGCCGTATGCAGCTCCTGCCGGGTCAGTTGCTGTTGTACTGAGCCACCAGCTGAGCAGGCTGCAGGAGTTGCTGTGGTGGTTTTGGACAAGTTGATCAGCCCCTTCAGCAGGCAGTGGCTCACTGAGATGAAACGCCAATCTGCCTCTGGTGCTTCGCCCCGTTAGAAGGGGATTTTGTTTTGAAGACAGACCTTTGCCCTTCTGTGAAAGGTGTTTGATATTGCCTGGTATGCTCTAATGGTGCTTTGAGGATGGATTAGGCAGAGAGAGTGACATCAAATAGGCCTTTACTTTAATAAAGGTGTGAGAAGAGTGAAGGTGTCCATCTCAAATGGTGTCCCCAGGTAAAGTTGTGAAAGCCTGTCTCTAGCAGAGCTCAGCACCTTCAGCAACTTTAACCTCTGCAGAGCTGAAATGACTTGTCTGTGGTGGGGGGTTTTTACCTTTTTGGTTGATGTGCATCCAGTGAGTCTTATTAGCACAGTAGCCCACAAGCAGCTGTGCTTTTCAGACAGTGAAGATAAAACACCCAGGTAGGTCTCTCCTTAGCTTGCTGCATCCCAAATTGCAGTGCTTGCCTGTAAGAATACATCAAGAGCCATGACAAATGCCACGTGAATTAGAAACTTGAAGTTGTACATCCATGCTATTGCCAAAGAGGCACTGGGAACAGCCTTCAGGCTTTTTTGGCACTTTGTTTAAACTTCTAAGCTGCTACTTTAGGCATTGTGTTTGAAAAGCTTAATTTATTTTTTTGCGTGTTCGGTTGCTTAGCAACAGAGAAGAGGAAAAATAGTAAACGCAGCTAATTTGGTTTTATTACTGATAAGTTAGCATCACTTTAATATAAAAATGTGCTTTTCATAAGACTAATGGTCTGTAATTCCTGGCCTTTGCCAGGCAGAATGTTAAATAAACAGTGTGGATAGACTGAGTAAAGAACCCGACACCCTGAGGGGTTCACTGTTACTTCGAGCTACGCTTTGAATATCTGTGCTTGTACGTGCTGTTCTTTGGGGGTATTTTATGCTACTGCTGCTTTATTAGTTCAGTTTCTCCAATTCTTTGTACCTTATTTTTCCCTAGCAATAAAAGAGATTTGTTCTAAAGACTAAACAAACAACAACAACCAAAAAAAACCCAAAAAACCCCCAATCTAATGTTGGCAGGTATGCTACTTCACACAACCAAAGTAGAAAACCAAAAAGTTGAAAGTGTGTAAAATGAATCTGTTTGTCTGGGAAACCGTTGAAATGTGTTACCATTTTAGTATGGTAGTGTGCTTGACTGGGACGAGTTCTAAATTTTCTGGTCTTGCATCATATGTTTGGCAGCAGCAGTTAATTTTTATCGTTCATGGGGCAACATTCCTGTTGCTCAAAAAAGCATTTGCCTGATCAAGAGCTTTTGGGAATTTGTTTATAAACCTTTCTTTGCTGCTGGAATATTTGGACAATGTTAGTAGCAAAAAATCCAGATAATTACAAATGGTTGAACCAATCTTTCTGGTTTTCATCTGTTTTTTATAGATTGCCTGTTCAAACTATGTCCCATGAACCGGTACTCTGCTCAAAAGCAGTTTTGGAAAGCAGCAAAGCCAGGAGCTAACAGCACAACCGATGCTGTGCTACTCAATAAACTGCACGTAAGTATTCACGCTTAGGCTCCTTCTGATCATCAACACTCTCATCTGTATTGCTTTAAGTAATTTCAGTCAACTTGACACAATAACCCAGAGACATCAAGAAAGTATGTAGAAATTAGTATACAAGACTCCTTTTGAGACATTTGCTCAGAAGTAACTCTTTAAACAGCCTCTGATTTACAACGGCATGCTGGTCAAGGCCTGTGTGCGCCACTACCAGTACGTATGATACTGAGTTAGTCAGGACAGCTGTTTAAGCTTCCATTATTAACCTGTGCTAACCTATAGTAGTGCTCTACATGGGCATTTTGGGTGGTAACAGCATAAAAATAGGATCCTTCAAACAGCTACACAGAGTAGAAGATTCTCAGGCACTGCATCTCAACGTGGGAAGTCACGGGCGTTAGCTGTGCTGGTAGATGCCATCTCAGCCACCAGTCTGAGAAATCTATTGGGATTCCTCAAACATAGCTGCTGTTAGTACGTTTAAAGGTTGATGGGTAATTATGAGTAATTATAAGGCCAGACAGCCTCTCCTTCCTTAATAGCTTGCAGTATTTAATATTTTCTGGGTAAAATGTTGACATTCAGCAGCTGAAAACCCAGTAAGGCAGTTGATTGCTGTTTTTAGAGTTCCTACATAAAAAAAACCCAGCTTAACTTAAATACCATCTGTTGACTTTAGAGTTAAATAAACTCCATGTTTATGTTAAAATTACATAGCTAGAGTACTTCATGTCAAAATTACAATTCTAAATATTTTTAGTTTCTTTTAAGTCTATATTAAGCTCATTGTAGACTGAAATACAAAGTGGCCCTGTAGGAGAGTGTCATTTGTTGATTGCCATATGGCTGCCTTGCTCCTGCATTTCACAAAGGCTGACTGTTTGACTCATTTTTCTTCTGAAAACATAATTTTATAACCTTGAAGTATTAACCTGGCAAAGAGAAAGCTATTTTGGTACTGGCTGTAGCACAAAGGTCCTTCACTTGTGCTGCATTTCTCCTGCCCCTTTAATAATGATAAGAGAGGTAGACTGTGCCAGCAAGCTTTAAGTAACGACACATTCTGGGTTTGGTTGTTCTGGTGTACGAGGGAAGGCGAGAGTTTATGCCCACAGGATATGTGTGAGAGTTTATGGATTTTAAAGAGAAAGTATGGTCTAAATACTACATCATGTAGATTAAAAATACCGTGTGATTGCCCTGAATTACATTGTCTTTTAAAGTTGTCTTCTCTTTCCTCAGTACATGCCAGTTCAGGTGTTTGGAACCTGTTGTTTGTCTGACACTTTACCATTTTGTGCTGGGGTCCCTATGGAAATACAGGGTTAGATTTTTCCATTATTTAGCTTCAGCTGGATGATGTTTGTACAGAAATGTACCACCGTGCACGAACTGCATGTTTGATTTGGTGAAGGAATTTGAGGCCTCTACAATTTTATTGGAGATTATTTAATATGCATCACACTGACATAAAGGCTAATCCTTTATGTAGCATGTGCCAAATCAGGTCCTCGGGGACCTGGGACTGATGAATGTCTTTAAAAAAATTTGGTCTCATGTACATCACTTATATATATCAAAACTTTTTTCTGTCAATCATATGTGTCATCTTTTCCATTTGGTGGCACATGGAATACACTAAAAAACCCTACGTGTTTCACGATGTGTATTGGGGGGGCTGTGCCCTGGAACATGTGCGCATATTTGTTAGCTCTGCCGGTGATTAGATTTCTTTATCAGTGCATATAATTTCTAATGAAATTGGTGATGCAAGATGTATTCATCATCACTTGCCTTTTTTGGCTTCTGTTTGTCTGTTGGTGGAATTTATTGTCTGCTGTGGAGCACTCAATGCTGAGGTCAGGTTATTTTAAGTTAATGCCATTTAAGGGATTTAAAAATCTGGGACACTTGTCTTTCTTTGGTATCAAGAATCAGTGCTGGTTGAGAAGCTGACATCTAGTGGCCAGAGAAAATGATCCTTCTTGAATGAGTGTCAGTTTTGGTGTGTGATTTTGAAATGCTTCCAGAGTCTTTATTGTGTTTTCACAGAATACACTATTTTATTTATAATAAATGTGACACCCAGTCCAGTGCAGGCAGAGAAGTTCTGTCTTTTGTGATTGCCTTTGATAGTTGAGAGGGCTCTAATGTCTTAAAGAAATCCTTTCTTGACAGAATACTTTGAAATCAAGCAAAAAATGTTATACTTCAGTAATAGAGAAGGTATCCTGCATTGTATTTCTAAATATATTTTTGACTTTGAATGAGCAGCTGTATTCCAGGTTCTCCAGGAGCAAGAGCCAGCAATACCTAGCACAACATCTAAAAATAGCATGTTTTGTGTAAGCTGAAGGTGCTGAAGTTTTATAACAGTATACAGATAGTTCTTCCTTTACAGTAGAAAAGCTTTGTTCTGTGTTATTACTACTTTGCCTTCCTGCAGTTAGGAACTGTGGACACTTTCTTCTCTTCCAGGAGAAAACTCGACCTACCATAGTCCTTGAGATCTGAGAACCAAACCATAAACACTGATTTTTAGCCTCAAAAAAAGTCTAGTTATAAATTACTCTCTACTGCCAGATATCAGTTAAAGCAAATACAGAATTTTTTTAAATGAAAAAAATTTTTCATGTTAAGTAGGAGAATTTTTTTAATCAAATGAAATTGTTTAAAATCAGCCTGAGCAAAATAGCTCTTTTAATTTAAAACAAAACAAAGTGCAAGAGACTAGTGATAAATCACCAAATAAAACAATGTATCCCTATGAGCATTGTGCTTTGCAAGGGCTTTCTCTTCTATTACCACGTTAGTGTGATACAGAAATGCCCAACTGTATTTTCACAGCCCATCTGTAACGCAGCACAGTATCCTTCAGCCTCATGAAGTACAGACTCTGCAGTGCTGGGACATGGGGAGCTCATGTACTCAGAGCTGCAGAGGGCTTTTGTAAATGTCTTCTAAATAATCCTGTTGCATAGTGAAGATGATTAGAGTTGGCCTAAACAGGCTGTAGAAGGCCTGTATTGGCAAAGTAAAATAAAGAGCCAGAGTTGAGGTCCTTTCCTTTCGATTTGTATAGAAGTCCAGTAGAAAGGAATATAGACTTCCTGGCTTCAGTAGTTACCCATCCCTTTTCACCTTCCCTCCATAGCTTCTCTTCTCATGATTTGTCTTCTATCTTGTCTGAGCTTTTCACCTCATGTTTTATTCCAAAATTTTTTTCATATTTATCCAAATTATGGGTTGCTTAATTGCTGTGTGTCCACTGTCCTGAACAACTGAAAAAGGTAATTGAAACTTAGGCTGTTAGAAGTTGGAAAAAGGATATTACACTGTATCAGATGCTTGCTGGTTTTCCAGTTCTTTGAAATAGTCTTCTAGAACCTTGGGCATTTGGCCACTCTTTTTATGAGACAATCAGCAGTTGAATTGTTCTTTAATTTCAGCATGCAGCAGATTTGGAAAAGAAACAGAACGAAACGGAAAACAGGAAGCTGCTGGGAACAGTCATCCAGTATGGCAATGTTATCCAGGTAGGCTGAGAACATCTTTGAGCAAAATCCTATACAGAATGAACATGACTTTAAATTTCTGGAGTTCATGGACAAGAGTCTAGTTTTGCAAGGTATGACAGTGTCCTGAAGTGGGATCCTCTGAAGCAAGAACTAGGTGTACAGCTACGATGGAGTCACTTTTTTTATTATGGGTTAATTGAGCTTTTCTTTTTGAGGTCACCATATGGTTGCTTCCTTCAGAAATACTACTTAAAGCCTTTGTTAGAGTTGGCCGTTTGGAAGATGGCACAGGCAGTGTACGATGCCATATATGGTGTCTCACAATTAAATGTTGACACATCAAATACTAAACTGACCCAGTGAAGGAAAAATCAAGTCATATAACTGCAGTCCGTTGAAGCAAAGGATATGCTTAGGTCCCTGGGAATGGGGAAAAAAACCCCAAATCATGTCTCAAACCCAAGAAAAATGGAAAGTACAACAACTGTGTAATGAAAAGACTGGGGAACAATATGAAAGCAAAACAAACCTACTTCTACTAGGTAGAGTGCCTCCATGCATCCAAAGTAGGCATAGTCAGCTGAGTATACTGAGCCTCAGATTAAGAGATTTCTATACAGGTGTGTTTTATTCTGCTGACACAGTACCAGCCAACAGGAGTGGTGGCTATGAGCAGGACTAGACAGGGCTTTCTTGTTGCAAGGAGAAATTGGTGGCCAACCTTTAAAGCAATTGCAGGATTTGGAGCAACCTGCTTGAGGAAGTGCCTGTCTTGGTTAAGTATGTTATTGGCTTGTGCGATTGAGGCAAAAAAAAAAAAAAAAGATGAAAGAAAAATAACACCCATTTTTGATTGGACTGCAAACATCAGCACTATTAAGAGTGGTGATAATTTTTTACTCATATTTTTCCATAACTCCCATATGTTCTGTGAGTATTTATGGTAGTCAAAAGGCATCAAAAAGCAGCTTTCTGTTTGAAAGTACATGTCTGCTAAATTTACTGGGAACTTAACAACAGTTGGTTGGAGCTGGGTAGGTCGAGAGCTGGGGTGTGACGTGTTGGAGCTCACATTTTCGTGCCGATGGTGCACGCTCTGCAAGGTGGTGCGCGGTGGAGGGTTGAAGAATGGGACTCTGAGGAGAGTCTTCAAAGAAGCAGTCACGTTTTATGTCAAATAAGACGGCGCAATGCAAGATAAGAACAGCTTTGCTTCTCGCCACCCCCTTTGTACCAGGGAAAGCCACTTAGTCCCCAGCATTTTACAACTTTTGATCCTGGGTTTTTGAACAGGCTGTTGTAAAGTGATGAGGGCATTTCTAAGTGTTTATCATTTGCTGGAGAAGGAACAGTTGCATTAGCTGCAGAAGTTTTGTGCTGTAGGACTGTATATACACTGAAAGAAGTGCAAGTGAAATTGTGCCTGATCAGTATTTTTAAAAACTAAATTATGTAAGTCCTGTATAGTATTGTGGTTATCTTATGCACACTTGCTGTTTACTGAGGGAAGGAAAAATGAGCATTCTTAGAACTGAACTCTAATTCTTATTCTAGCTGCTTCACTTAAAAAGTAACAAATACTTAACAGTAAATAAGAGGCTTCCAGCTCTACTGGAGAAGAATGCTATGAGGGTGACCTTGGATGAAGCTGGAAATGAAGGTTCCTGGTTCTACATACAGCCCTTCTACAAGCTGCGTTCCATTGGAGACAGCGTAAGTGTGAAGGGGAATATCTTCCTGTACTGCTTTGTGCACAGCTTGGCAAAGCTTCTTTTGGGAGGCCTGTCTTGCAATTAATGAAATGCACAGATCTTTTAGAGCGTGATGTTGCAGGAACAACCTTTTTCCTATGCTGTCATGAGGGGGAGGAAAATTGCTATGGCAACTTGTATTTTGGAAACATGGAATGATTTAACGTTGGAGGGAATAAGGGACCTAATTACGCCGGCCTTTCACAATTCCTGTCCAATTCACAATGGTAGGAAATGTTGAGTTCCTTCAGTAGATTTGGAACAAATAATTAGCATCTTGGTTTTCAATGTTGTCAGTTTGGAATCAAAATTCATCATCATTTTGTATTTGAGGAATGAGGTAATAATGAGGTTAAATGGTCCTGTTCATGGGAAATCTGGAAAATAATTGGCTCTGAATTAAATGAATTACCATTTTAATCTCTAAATCTCTTTTCTACAAAATCTGAGTCATCTGGGTATGCTATCTGCCTAGAACCAGGAGGTAATAAGCTTCACTGTGCTCTGTGATATAGTCCAGGTATATATTTGGCACGTAAACACAGTGGACTTAATAAAGTAGGAATAATTCACCCTGCGGACTAGCCCCATATGTTTTGATGTGTCTCTTCCTCTTCTACAGACACACACACACACACACACACACACACACACACAGAGAGAGGAAAGCCAAAGCACAGGGTAGCGCAGTGACCATTCTTAGTGACCATTAAGCTCATTAAAATCACACCAATTCTCAGACACTTTATCACTAAGAATAGTTCTTTTCAATACAGAAAAAGCTTTTTGGTTTGAAGACTTTTCCCTAGAAGGGAAGAACAGGATCTTTACTGTCCATAATGAAGTGTTTCTCTTCATTCATGTGCCAGCCTGGTCAAGAATCTGATTTTACCAATGAAAGTGTGTCTTGGAGAAGGATGATTTTTGGCTGACCTTTTGCTATAGGAATTACTTGTTAAATGTTAACCAATGAAAGAACTTTATGGAAACCAGCAGATAGGTTAGTTACCAGAATTGCAGTCTGTGTTTCTTCTGCAAGCCTGAGTCCAGTAGCATAGGGGCTTTTTCCTGCCTGAATGGCTGAGTATGATGATTCTGAAGCAAACAGTGCTGGTTTTCATACTCGGATAGGCATCTCTCCAAACTGCAAGAAGGTGATTTCCTCCCATCACTTCCATTAAAAAGGAAAGGAAAAGCTTTCTCAGGGTGCAAATTTCTGTCTGATGCTGTGCTTATATACAGGTTGTCATTGGAGACAAAGTAGTCTTGAATCCTGTCAATGCTGGCCAGCCTCTTCATGCAAGTAGTCATCAGCTTGTCGATAATCCAGGATGCAATGAGGTAAGGACAGATCGACACAGCTGGAGCAGCTGTACAAACCTCTCTGTTTCAGCTAAGCTGCTGGGCCTTGTTTGAGGAAAATTGGTTGGTTGGTACCTGTGGCATTGTTTAGAATGGTTATCTTGTTAATCAGCAACTTAATAGAGTATCAGACTCTTCTCATATCTATTGGGTGCTGGATAGAGGTTTGAGTTTGATTTCTTTGGCTTGATGGGCTAAAACCAAGATTTTCCTTCAAAATCAGACGTCATGGCGCAGTGATGAGCAGCAACTGCCTTCCTAGCAAGTCAGCTCTGTAGTTACTTGTTCTGCAGTAAATGCAGAAAGGATGTTCCTTCTCTAGAGCAGTGCAACAGGAGTTGTAGTGTTCTGCTGAAAATTGTCTGAAAAGTGAGGCAGTATTTTGTGGCCGTGTCTTGTGCAGGTACAAAACAGTGGGACTAATGGTTTTAGTTCTCCTTTTAGGTCAACTCTGTGAATTGCAATACAAGCTGGAAAATAGTTCTCTTCATGAAATGGAGTGATAACAAAGATGATATTCTCAAAGGGGTAAGACTCAAAACTCTACTTACTTGTAACTTGTTCACTGATGGGTAATGTCTGTACTGACCATGCTGTCTGGGCTTGGACAGGGCGATGTGGTGAGACTGTTTCATGCAGAACAGGAGAAGTTTCTGACCTGCGATGAGCATAGGAAGAAGCAGCATGTCTTCCTGAGAACGACAGGGAGGCAGTCGGCCACGTCTGCAACCAGTTCAAAAGCCCTGTGGGAAGTAGAGGTAAGAATTGTAACTCAGGCTGGGGTGGCTTGATAGGAACAATTACTGTTTCTGTTTAAAAACAGCATACCTGGATTTCTTTTTTTAGGTAAAAGTCATCTTGTTGTTAAAAGTTTAATCTTAAAAGTCCTTTACTTACTGTGCTTTGTGTGCCAAATCAAAACAGAGTTCCAGTCTCTAATGGTGCAGCAGATAGCTCTCAAATTCAGGTTCTTGACAATTTGGGAAAAGGCGACAGAGAAGCACGTATGAAGTCATTTTCTCACCAGTCACTGAAGTTTTAACACCAGCTAATAATTTCAGCCGTCCTGCTGAGTGTACTGAACACTCTATTTTTGGTGTGGAATAATATGATTATGCATATCCTCATTTGATAGGAGTCTGCAACCCTTTGCTCTCTGTGTGTTGCTTGTCTGGACTGGTTTTTTTCTTTACTTGGCTTTTAAATAGAGTGACTAATACCTTGGCCATCACTGGCTTCTTAAAATATCCTCAGTCTGTTGGTAGTGTTATGATTTTATGTTATGGGTTGATGATTTTAAATGTTTGCCATATAAACTGCATGTGAGAATCGTAAAATGAACTGTAATGGTGCATAGGTGTTTCTCATACTCTTTCTGGAAGTATCCGCTTCAGTACACAGCTTCTCCCATATTTGAAGTAAAAGCTTACCTGTAATTAATGCTGTTTCAACATGTTACAACACATCAGTAACTTCTGTGGTAACTGTCCATGTGTGTGCAGTTATCCTGTGGTAAATGTGAGGCAGAGGTAGCATAGTCCTTCCCTGACAGGCACAGGCCAGCTATGCTGTGTTTTCCCAAAGGAAGTGTATGTACCCCCAGAGTAGCCAATAAGAAGTAACAGATCATCTGGTGTTGGAGGCACTGCCTGCCACAGGAGAAGTTAGAGAGTAAATATAAGTCTTCCATATTCTTTTGTGCAGCACAGTTGCATTTGAAATATTTCCATGTGTCTTCCCTCATCCACTTTAAGAAGGTCAAAAAATAATTTTGCCAAAAAGGTAAAGGATTTGTTGCATTTCTTTAGGAAGTTTGTTTCAAGACCTAGCAACACATGCACATCTACAGCACCTTAATTACATCTCTGACTTTCAATTTAATCTTCCTGCTGTCATTCCAGAATTGTTGAAATGAACGAATTGTAGCCAAATCAAAGTATTTACTCTGTGTTGTTCACACAGGGACATAACTTTTCTGGAGCTCCTTGTCCTGTTTCCTCTTATCTGCATGTGAAATACGGTCAATGCTATGTTTGAAAGACCCACAATATAAATGCGTTTTCCCTTCCCTTGTAGGTGGTGCAGCATGATCCTTGTCGTGGTGGTGCGGGGTACTGGAACAGCCTTTTCAGGTTCAAACACCTTGCTACTGGACACTACCTAGCAGCAGAGGTAGGTGCTGGGGCTTGCTTAGGAACTCGGTATTTTATTCCACAGTCTCTTCTTCCTTTTACACCTTCTGAAAATCTTTTATTTCCTGCTCTAAAAATAGACACAGGGGAGGAGAGAGGTGTTTGGGTCCTTAGTACAAAAGTACATGGTTAAACTTAGAAAACAAAGGGAAAGAGGCTTGAAAGAACACCATGGTACGGGGTAGTCTTGGGCTTATTTCACTTTTTGTATGAATTCTAGAGCCAATAACTCTTCTCTTGTAGAGAATAGACACTAAATAGTATCCTGTCATGTGGGCAGTAGAAATCAAGATGAATTTATTAATAGATGAATAAATTGAAAATGGCTGAGAGCCTTTGGGGGAAAATTAATTCAACTACTGTTACGTTTTCTTGTATCACTGATTTCTAAGCGGAATTGTAGAACTGACTAGAATGGAAATGCAGTTAGACTTTAGACCAGTCTTATAAGTACTGCAGATAACACTTAGCTGTCCAAGCACAAAATAAATCTTTCTTTCTCCATAGTGGGGATCTTTCCTCATTGAAATAAAATTTCAGGACGTATCTTTTTTTTTTTTTTTTAAAAAAAAAAGGGTTATAATTTTGAGTTTTGCTGTTTAATACTTGTAAAAGTTTACTAAAACTACTACTATTTACTTAAAAGCATGAATATACCAACATGCCAATACACAAACCTTTGGAAGTAAAGCTGTCCTGTATGTAAGAGTGCATGGCAGGGCAGAAGGCCTGTCTCAGCCCATGCTATTGACCTGAGAGTTTCAGTGGGAAAAGTCCGAATTAAATATCCTATTTTATATTCTTCTAATAAGGAGATTGGTAAAACACCAGCATTTTGTCACATGAACACTTGCAAATCCTTTTCAGTGGTGATCCAGTATAGAGCTTTTCCAGTAAATCTTGGATTTGCTAATCAGCCAAAATAAAAACATAGTCTTACATTGTGCAAAAATATACCAGAGGCGATTGCTCACCTGATCCATGGTTAGAATAATGTTTGTTCTGAAAGATTTCTGCCAAGTCAGTAATTTCTAGTTGGAAATTCCACTTGGGATTTAAAATTAAAATCAAATCCTGAAACTTGGTAACTCCCTACCCCTCTTGGTCCTTTAGTGATTATCCTGAACAAGATAAATCTCTGTATGTTTGCAGATTACTTAACTGCTTAACTCATGGACAGACAGATGCCCAATTAGAAATGACTCAGTTTACACAGTATATTTGTTCTGCATGCCTGGTAGTGTTGTAGCAGTAGAGTGCATTTTTTACAAAATAAGTTTAGACTGCACTGAGGTTATTTCCCACTTCCAGCTCTGTTAGAGTTTTGACGTGCCTGTGATTCTGTTTCATCAGGTAAACCCTGACTATGAGGAAGATGACCTGGAGTGTCAATCCTCAGTAAGTATAGGCAAGAGTATGATCTTGCCCCTAATTGAGGAGGGCTTGACACAGGCCCAGGTATTTACCTGGCCATTGCATAGATGGTCCAGGATTTGTTGCTAGTGAAGAAACTAAAAGACTGAGAATAATCTGAAGGCTTTTAAGGCCTATCAAGGGGAGTGGATTTAGAAAACTGGGTTAGGCTTTAGTGAGGAGCAATGCACTTGGAATCGAATTTATAATTTTATAAGTTACTTGGACCCCCTCACCTCCCCACTTTGTACCCTCTCTTTTTCTGTCTTCCTTGTTTCTTAAACCTTTGCCTCCTTGAAGCACTGTTGAAGACATCTGAAAAGCTGCTTGCTCAAGGTGATGCCAGATGGCAAGTGTCCCTGCCGGGATGTTCACATAGTGCAGTGCCAGTCAGTTGTCTCGCCTCCTTGTTTAAGAAATTAATTCCCCCTCTCATTTTAGCTTGTTGCAGGAAAGCCAGGATAAAGGGTCTAGAGAGCAAGAATGGTGGGGTGAGAATGATTTCAGTGCCATTCTGTGAAAGCAAGTATATGTTGTTTTCTGTAAATGTCGTGTCCAAGATTGAGTGTGCTAATGCTTTATATTAATAGAAGCTTCTCTTTGACTCCAAAGGGAAGCCGCATTGTTTCAGTAGTTGAAAACAGATAAAACTGGAACAGCACTTTTCACGGTGGATTATATTTTTTTTTAGTTGGATTTCATTGTAGGCATACACAGCTTTCTTGATCATTTATCTTGTATTATGGAAGATTTGCTCCATTCGGATATGGGAAAGAACAACTCCTGATTATTTTATTATTTTTTTTTAAAAGATCAATGTGCTATGATGCTTTGAAATCCTGCAGGGTGGATTTTTCCTCCTGAAAGGATTTGTCATTATAGCTTGGCCATTAAAACACTTACTCTTGTCCCCAAATACTGAGCTGTTACCCTGATTAGTTCTTGGCGGTATTTGGCAGCAAACACTGATGTTCTGACAGCTTGGCTTCAGTAAACATACTGAAAAAATGAACAAAAACCACCCACAAAGCTATTGTTGGAGGAGGAGGGAATCCCACATTGAACTAACTTGTTGACTTAACTTTTTGAAATTTAATCAGTGTTGAGGACTTCTATACAGACATCAGTCCTACTGGTGATATGCTACTGTCTCCTCCTGATAAGTGCAGTTATAACACTGGCTTCAAGGTTGTACTGATTTTTCCCTGCTGTCTCTTTACCACTAGGTGGCAAAAACAGACCATAAAGAATAGCATCAGGAGCACATAATTCATTTCTGACACAAAATTACTGCATCGTTTAACATTAACTAGTGACAGGGTGGTGTAGGCTGCTTTATCCAACTTTATCCCAACTCCAACTTGATTCGAATGTGAGCTGTCTGCAAGGCAGCGGGGTTCTTTGCACAGCTCGATGTTCTGTTGTTGTTTTCTCCTTATACTTTAGTGAGCTGTACAAGAGTGAGGTTTGAGCGGGCATAGGTGAGATGCCAGCAAGTATCTTGCAATACTAAAGGGGATTGCTGTTGTTTAGCTTTGGGATTGAAGTTTTAGTTCTCTCTAAATTGCCACATTTCCTACTTTTTACTACTCATTTTCAGCTTTGTCACAGTTTCAATAACTGACCAGTTGTCTCCTGAAGTACAAATTGTGAATACAGAGCAGCTGTCTTACTGTGGGGATGAAGGAGATGGCTGAAATTTGGAGAATTCATTCCGAATGAGCAAATTTATCCCCGTGTAAAGCCTCCAGATGGACTCTGAGATTATAGCTGCTTCTTCTCTTGAAGGCACGGTCCCAATGTGTATTTCTGTTCCATACAGCTAACTGTCTGTTCCCATGTGCAAAATCAGACTTTAAATGTCACTACTCTGCAGCCAAGTTCATTGACAACAAATGTGCTAACTGCAGAGTATCCTGAGGCACAAGCAACATTAGATACCTTTCCGTATGTTTAAGGATTGCAATCCCTGACGCCAGGACTTTGAAAGACAGGTACTTGAGTGCTGGCTGCTTTGGGTGCCTGCCTTCTGCTGGTGCCATGATCACAGAAAAGCTGATAAATTGGTTGCTTGATCACATAGAAAATTATGTCTAGGATTTAGATGTTTATGCATGGACAGCTGGCTCCCGTGTTGTGTCAGACAGCAACTTTTTTATTGACTAGTGATAACTGGTAGTTCCCTAGGAAAGATCTTAGAGAAAGTTGTTCCTTTTTCCCAGTTTATTTTTTCCTACTCGTTTGTCCTTTCATCTGAAAATCCAGGGGTTTATTCAGTTGATGTTAGTATCTTTACTTTGCTGAAGGAGGCTGGTAATTTGCTAGTGCCTTGGAAATGAAGATACTCTAATGCCCCAGCCTTTTAGCCTATCATTGTGTTCGAGTGCATCATAAACTGTGGTGAGAACAGCAAGACATCTAACTTCTTGATTAGCTTTTTGTTTCATTTGTCTGTGATTCATAAATGCAAGCCCCATTTTTGCTGTTGAAGTTGATTATTTCCCAGCAAGATTGTTGCTACACAGTGTTGCTGATTTTTATATTTACACTTCACATAATTGTTTTGTTACGATGGTAGTTGCAGTATGTCAAATATACTTCAAGAGCTAGTAGTGTCAGGGTTGGGGATCTTAGCCAATGTGGGTCATCTGAAACTGTCAGTGTTCCCAGTGCACCGTGGGGTGAATGATTGGGGGATTTTGAGTCTCTTCTGGCACTGTCTGCAAGGCATAACCTCTGTGGCTTAGGGTTTATTGAGTTTGTGATCCAGAAATACTTAGAAGTTACTAATACCAGGGAAAAACAAAGAAATGGTTGGCAAGACCACCTAATTGTCAGTTTTACTGGTGTCCTAAAGCCCAGCTGTCTTACAGGTACTTGAAGTGGTTCAGTCGTGTCTGCGAATACAGGCCCCATCTGTTTAATGCTGGGCGGGTGGGTCTGGAGGGCTTGGTCTGACTCTGTGATGGGACTTCCTCCACAGCTGGACCCTGAGCAGGATGCCTCCAGAAGAGGCTTGCGCGGTGCTCAGGAGAAGATGGCGTACTCGCTGGTTTCTGTGCCTGAAGGAAACGATATCTCCTCCATATTTGAGTTGGATCCCACCACCTTGCGAGGAGGAGACAGCCTTGTCCCCAGGTACAGCTCAGCATAGTGTTAAAACTGACTGTCTGCTTTGGAGTTAGGGTTGGGGGTTTTTTTAAGGTAAAGCTGTCTACTGCTTTTTTTCTTTTATCCTTTGGAAAGAAGCTTCCTCCTCAAATTCTTGAATTACTGAGCAAGTGCCTGAAGCTTCACTTCGGTACTTTACAATTGAGTTATAAGTAACCAAACAACATTTTACAGATAGGAGAATTGACATTAAGGGACTTCCTTGATAGTGAACAAATTGGGACCAAAAGCCTTGGGTGTCCTATCAAGCCACTCCCACGACCTGTCTGTATTATGTTAGCTAGGGTGTAAGATCAGGTATTTAGCACTTTGATTTGTTCTCTACCTGTCCTTTACTGTTCATATGGTACCTCTTGTACATAAAAGATTCTGTACCCTTCAAAGATACACAGTGTGGATGCAGATTCTTTGCTGTCTGTTCCCACCCAGAAAGCACAGTGTATTTGTTTAATCTGCTTTAAGCAGCTCACTAAGTCATCAGATGCTGTAAGTCAGCAGAAGTTAACATGGTCACCAAAAGCAGCTGTCCTGGCTGCTGCTTCTGTCCTCTGTGCTGCTGTGGTTGTGAGGAGAGAGGAGATTGTACTGCAGCTGAAACTGTTTCTTATTCTGGCCAAAGATGCTCATCTGATTTTTGGCTTGACATGTTTTATCAAACAACTGGTACGTGCGAAATAGTGTCATTGCCAGAAATACCTGAGAAAACAGTCTGGGAACTGCTGTCCCCATAGGACTTCTGCTAAAGAAAATTGTTGCATACTAGTCTTGTGTTCTGGTATTTAATGGACTTATGATGTGTGTTCAACACTGACTACCTACACAAAGAGTCCAAAAATTCTCAATTTAGAAAATATAAAATAACTTTGCATTTTTCAGCTCATAATTCCCTGATAAGGGAGGAAGTTGACAGCTCAGATACGCTATAGCATGTGGAAATGTGAGGACTTGAAGAGACTTAATTAGTTACTGTGCAGCAGCTGAGTTACAGCAACAAAATATAGACATAGTTCTGTTTTACAGAAGAATCTATGTCATTATATAAGAAGACTTCCTAAGGTGAACTTAGAGAATGAAGTAAGGAAAGATTCTTATTTCTGTTATGGTATGCAGCATGGGTAAAGATGACACTTGTTTTTTCCCTACTTGTGCCTGCCAACATCTTGCAGTTCGAACAATGCAAAGATTTCCTGTCTGGGAAACTGACTCATGCTTTGAAACTTTCGATTTTCTTTCAGGAACTCTTATGTCAGGCTTAGACACCTTTGCACTAACACCTGGGTTCATAGTACCAATATCCCTATTGATAAAGAAGAGGAGAAGCCTGTGATGCTTAAAGTAAGTTCTGTTACTTTATGCAAGCATGTCCTTGTATTCCTGTACTGTTGACAAAAGTGTTGACAGAAGTTCAGTCCCTTGAGACTGATGGGTTAAACAGCAAGCAGTGGAACCGTAATGAGTAGTGCCTACACAAAATATTTTATCTTAAAGACGGCTTTTGTGGTCGTGCACTAGTTATGCTGTTCGATTTCTACTGTACAACAGTCATCACAAGGAGGATTTTTTTCCCCCTGTATACAGTAACATGTTGCAGTCTCACCTGATGTCCCTCTGGATTTGGGAACAGCTTTGAGCTTTGCACAGAGGGCTACTGTTCTCAAAGTTTGACTCGTGCTGCCTAAGTGGAGCGTGGCTTTTTTTTCTGTTCTGTTATCACTGAGTGTGTGAATCGCTACTTTGTTTTCTGCCTTTTGGTTTGATGATAAACCTTCTCTGGGTTTCAGATTGGTACTTCTCCAGTGAAAGAGGACAAAGAAGCTTTTGCTATAGTGCCAGTTTCCCCTGCAGAGGTTCGGGACTTGGATTTTGCAAATGATGCAAGTAAGGTTTTAGGTTCCATTGCTGGCAAGTTGGAAAAGGGAACAATAACCCAGAATGAAAGAAGGTAAGGAAACAAGAATTTGGTTTGGATAATGTTGTTTCCTTTACTCAGTAACTGTTTCTTTGAAAAATTTGTCTATGTGGGCTCTCTTCAGAAGAGGGATTTTGTTTCCTCTTCGATGAGATACAAAAAAAAAATAAAAAAATTGACATGTCCATAGGGGAGGTTCTCAGGCCAATTCCTTCAATCCCTCCCTGTTGCTCTGTGAAATGAGAGCATGAGAACTGTTGTTGTTAACTTGGAGGAATAAGCCACAGCATACCTTTCTTGATGGGCTTTTCAACTTGAGCGTGGGAATTTATAATCCATCTTGTGAAGGCTGAATGTATGACTTCTTGCAAATCCTCTGACAATGTCCGTGAAAAGTGTGTGGCCACACAAAAAGAGCACAGAGTCGACTCTGTAGAACCAGGGCCCATGTGCTTCTATAGTCCATGTCTTTTATTTGGCCTTGGGAGAGATTATCACCTAATGAATTTTTTCTGGCAATTTAAAGAACTGCCACATAGAACTTGGCAAGCATATAGTTGCCCTAAAGTGATAGCATTGTCTTACTGCTGCTCTGCTTTAGCTATTAGGCAGTAAGGCTATAGCAGTAGAGAGCATTAGTTCTTAATTTTAAGTTCTGTACGAACCTATGTGCTTTATCCGGCATCTGAGTCGGTCTCTTATTGATCTTTTTTCACTTGGCATTTTGAAATCAATGTAAACTTTCACTGGCATTGTTCTTTTAACAGATAGAATTTGTAGTCTTAACAGCTTCTGGCTTTTCTGTAGATCTGTTACCAAACTGTTGGAGGATTTGGTCTACTTTGTTACTGGTGGAACTAATTCTGGACAAGACGTCCTTGAAGTGGTGTTTTCTAAACCTAATAGAGAACGGCAAAAACTGATGAGAGAACAGAATATTCTAAAGCAGGTAGGCTGTGTTTTTCTCTAAACTTTTCCTGCAAGAAGGGTTGTCAGAAAAAAGAGACAGACACAACCTGACTGAATTACTGGGACCAAAAGATCCTTTGAGTTCCTAGCTTCCAGCAGGCTCTTGGCAGTGGAGTGTAAGCATACCACTGGCCTGCCACTGTAGGCTAGAAGAATAAACTTTAGAATACAGTGTTGAGTAAGAGTGATCACCGTCTTCTGTCCAGGCTACTCTATGGCAAGGAACAAACTTGGCAACTGTAGTGTATTTCTGAAATTTGAAGACACTGACACAATGCTTTATGCTAATTTTAATCAGATGAAGGCAGTGTCTCGTGGCATTTTACCTTTGTTTTTTTAAATCTATAGATTTTCAAGTTGTTGCAAGCACCATTTACGGACAGTGGCGATGGCCCAATGTTGCGGTTGGAGGAGCTTGGAGACCAGCGTCATGCTCCTTTCAGACACATATGCCGGCTTTGCTACAGAGTGCTGAGACACTCTCAGCAGGATTACAGAAAGAATCAGGTTTGAAATATCTCTGTAGCTTTCAATGGCACTAGCATTATTCCTGTGCTCCAAGAAAATATAAAAGCTGCATCTCATTAATAAAACAGTGCTGTGCTGTGATTGTACAGTCAGCAAGAGATTTTTGGATTGCTCAGTTTTACTTTATCTGGCATTTTTCATCTCTGATACTATAGGCAGTGTAATTAGTACCAGTTCTAAGGGGAATTAAAGAAAAAAACAGAATTGCTAACTCTCAAATCCAGGTGAATTATAAGACTTTTTCACTCTTGCATACTACAAGCTCCATTGAAAGTTGACCTGTTAATTTCTTTTTTTGCCATTTATTAAAAACAATCTCATATCAGATAAGGATAAATGCACTGGTGGTGTCTAGCCTGGGAGGGAGGGAGGTGTTGAGGTTATCTCTCATCACTTGTTTTCTCTTGAAGAACAACTTGAATCTAATCCATTTAGCTTCCTGGGTTGTTGATATTGACAAACATTTTATTGTTTTCTGTTGCTGAGTATTTTCTTAAATTCTGATAATTAATTACAACACCTTCCTCCTTCTCTGTGTTTTGAAGGAATACATTGCGAAGCAGTTTGGCTTCATGCAGAAGCAAATTGGCTACGATGTCTTGGCCGAGGACACTATTACAGCACTGCTTCATAACAATCGCAAGCTTTTGGAGAAGCACATCACAGCTGCTGAGATTGACACTTTTGTTAGTCTTGTGAGGAAAAATAGGGAGCCCAGGTGAGATCTATGTTTCTGAGTATATGATTACCCTTTTCCTCTTAAGACTCTTAAGAAAAATTTGTACCTGCCAACTTGCTAGTAAGGAAGCACAGCTAGTTCACTTCTTTTTTGGCACTTCCATAACTTCCCCCTCGGGCATCAGTCTCACTCAGCAATGTTAAAATGGAGTTCTGAATGTTTTCTTTCTGAAATGTAGATTGCTTCAGTCTAGATCTCAACAAGGATTGATATCCTTTTGGCTCACATTTTCCAACAGGTTTTTGGATTACCTCTCGGATCTGTGCGTTTCCATGAACAAGTCTATTCCAGTGACACAGGAGCTGATTTGTAAAGCCGTGCTGAATCCAGCAAATGCAGACATTCTCATTGAAACTAAGTAAGTTAATCCCTTTAAAGATGGTTTTCCTAGTGTGAAACAGAAGGAAGGTGATTCAAAAAGCTGAGAACGCTGCTGGCACGTCTAGAGAAAGCAGTTAGGTATGTGTGGGGTCCTCTTCAAATACACAGTAAATGGGTATTGATGACAGCAGACGTCTGCCATATGCATTCTCAGTCCTGCAGTCAGAGAAATCTTTCAGATATCTCACGTTTGATAAAAGTAGACAGACTTTGCAGGAAAGTGTGCAGGGTCCTGTGGACCTGATCCTCCTCTGAGATGCAGGCTTTCCTCTAAGCTGTCTGAAGTGAGCGAGTGCTTCTTGGGTGTGTGCCCACTGAGCTCAGCGTTCAGGAAAGCAGAAGCTGATGCATCTCTGCTCACCCGCGTGTCTCTCTGCGGTGAGGATCTGGGTCTTGAGCTCTCAGCACTGCCCTACCACTGCAAAAGCATCATACCAGGCACCAAATCCCAATTGTCTTTCATAAAGACAGGTGTATTCAATATGTGGAATAGGGCACAGATAATCATCTGTAAAATGGAAGCAGGTCTTTGTCAGGTAGTAATTAAAACACAAATGGAGGAGAGTCTTCTTGCCCATTTAATTCTTTTCATGAAATCATAAAGACTGTATTTCCACCAGCACTTATACTTGCTACATCATTTATTTGTTCTTATTCTTGCGTGTTTAATTTCTTGTTTTTTCCAGATATATGATCTCTTCTTTGGTGAAGAGCTAAAAGTCCTCAAAGCCTCTTAAGTTTCAGTAGCTGATTTGTTTTTAGTTATTTCACCACAGAAGCAGAAACTACTTCTAATCCAATTGGCATTTACGTGATACAGAACTGACTGATTTTTAGATATTCTTTCTAGTCCTTTCCTAGTCAGTTGGATGACTTTGAACAAGTTGTCTTGTAAAGATATTTTTGCAAGTCAGTTAGATGTGTCTTTAACATCCTCATTTCTTCAGTGGAGCAGAAATGTTGGTCTTTTTAAGGCTGAATGGAAGCTTATAATCCAAATTTATTCTAACCTAATGCTTTTAATAATAAACCCCTTATGTAGTAAGATGTTACTGCTGAAAGAGTAAGATACTCTGCTTTTACTTTGCAGAGTTGAGGAATAAAATTTGTGTTTTCTGAATGCAGGTGAGATCATAAAATGAGTTATTTGTGTCACCAGTACGTTTTAGCAAGTGTCTCTTTTAGCAAGTGCCTTAAAAGAAATGTTCTTAAAGATCTGCATGGGTCTTGGCAGTTTGTAATCTAACCTAACTTACTTCTGGCAGGCTGGTCCTCTCTCGATTTGAGTTTGAAGAAGTGTCAAGTGGAGAAAATGCCTTGGAAGTTGGAGAAGATGAGGAAGAAGTGTGGTTGTTCTGGAGAGACAGTAACAAGGAAATCCGCAGTAAGAGTATCAGAGAGTTGGCTCAGGATGCTAAGGAAGGGCAGAAGGAAGATCGGGACATACTCAGCTACTACAGGTTAACAGCACGCACAGTAGTTGGGTAGCAGAGTTCATCAGGGCTGTGTGGGGAAGCCTTTGGTATAGGCTGTAGTTGGTTTGGGGGAAAGGATACTGCTTTCATGGACAAAGTAGCCCTTCAGAGAGCGAGGGTGAAGTCTCTTTGAAGTGAGAGCTAAAAGCATGAAGTTATTTGTGGTGACAAGTCCAATTATCAGCATGAGCAAATTTAAACTGATTTAAAAAAAAAAACAACAACCAGTTCAGGCTTAGAGTGCATTGGATTTGCACAGCAGTTAATGCCTGTATTTCTGCTTGGTTTCCTGATAAGTGTTTTGATAGAGCCTGTATGTTAACTGTTTAGGTTACCTGTATTCAGGTGGCAGTTGGGGTGAACAGCTGCTTGCAGGAATCGCAGGATTTGAGCATACAGGTGGCTTTGCTTTTGATTTTAAAGTCACTGCTGTGTTCTCTGCCTTCTAAATATTTCTCTAAACTCAAAGCCTCTAGTGGTCCTGTAGTTCTCAGCAGGACAATATATCAAGTTATGAAAATGCCACAAGTTTTGTTTGATTAATGTGCAGTGCTCTTTTGTATGGCTTAAGCTATGCCTTTAGCAGTTTCTAACACAAGGCAATGTTTCCAGATGACTTGACAAGACACCAAGTTCTTGGCATAGTGTAAGATCAGGTTTCAGCCCAGACCAAATTCCTGTGTCTGGGTTATAAACCTTTGACAATCATTTGACAGACTTAATTGGGGTGATGCAGAAACTACTACATTTTTTTTATTTTTAATAGTTATCTTATTTGACATGCTCTCTTCCATTGACATGACTCTTGCACTAGGCTTCCTAACACGTTTGTATTTGAATCTATTGGGCTGAGCTCAAAAGGAGACCTCTTGTGTATATTTTTAAAAAATGTAGCTGCTTTCTTTTCTTGCACTTGTTCTTAAGTAGAAGTGATAGTGTTAATTATTTTTAGTCTACATTATAGACTTGTGAACATGCTTAAAACAAGGGTTTAGGATACAGCTTGGTCAAATTCTCATGAGGAGTGCTGAGAGAGAAAAGGAGTCTGCCTTCAATTAAAAGTTCATTTGTTTAGGAAACCTCACAGTTGACACTATTCAACACAAGTCTGAATGAGTGCTTGAGAATGTTGGACGTGTGCTTTATGGCTAAAGGCTAATTATTGGTCTGTTGAATGCGCATACTTTAAATGCCAGTTCCTTGCTTTTAGTTTATGGACTGAAATGCTTAGGAATTAAGTTAGTCATTCTCTACCGATCGTTTGACTGAGTGAAGCAGACATCAGCAGAAATCAGAGGTACCTGATTTTCAGTGATTCTGTAGTCCATTTACATTGTTGCCTCAGTGAACTACTGTGGCTTCAGCATCAGTTAAGAAGAATTTGGTCTTCCACAGTACTTAGGCTGAGTTGCCTCAAGTGACCTTTGGATTCTTCTGTAGCTTTCATAGACAGCATTACTTAGTTCTATGTAACTCTCGGGAAAATATGATGACTCTTTTTCTTTTATTTTTCCTCTAAGTTACCTTTTATTAGGATTTGACAGGTACTTTATTTGATTCATAATTAATATAGCTATAATACTGGAAAACCTAAGATTCATTCTGTTAATACATATAAGAGCTTATCAGTACTATACCCAGTGGACATTTCTGGAGAGTGTAAGCGGTTTCTCTATGATTTCTTTCCCCTCCCCCCCCCAAAGATATCAGCTAAACCTCTTTGCTAGAATGTGCCTTGATCGACAGTACTTAGCCATAAATGAGATATCTGGCCAGCTGGATGTAGATCTCATTCTCCGTTGCATGTCTGATGAGAACTTGCCATATGATCTGAGAGCATCTTTTTGCCGGCTAATGCTTCATATGCATGTTGATCGTGACCCCCAGGAACAAGTAACACCAGTGAAGTACGCTCGTCTGTGGTCTGAAATACCTTCTGAAATTGCTATTGATGAGTAAGTACTTGCTGGAATGGTGTGGGAAAGGAAATCACATGACTCTTGATTTTTAAAACAAAACCAGATCAATCCTAAACTCATGCATTATGTATACTGTTACTGTTGAAAAATATATTTTTAAAAATCCATACCTTATCCAAACCTTGTGGTTTCATTTGCCTGTAATGTTTGTTGGAGAGAACCTTCTCGAGAACAAAGCAACTTTCCTGTATGTGCGTGGTGCAAGCTGTGGGGCAGTAGGGGTTTGTTTCCAAAACCCCCAGTGATCATGGAGACGGCCCGTCTCTGGTCTGGGGGATGTAATGAGTGACCTAGCCTGGGGGATGGAACGCAAGGCAGGACTATTTCATTTTTTCCTCCTGCCTTATGAGATTATAGACTCTTCAGGGCAGAGTGTCCATACGGGACCTCGCACAATCAAAAGCAAAAACAAGGGGGAAGACGCTGAAACAAGTAACGTGCTGGCGATGGAGTCATGGTCCTTGACCTGCAGTGGAAAATACTTTGACGCAGTGGTGAAAAACCTGTACAAAACCCCAGCTAGACTGGAGACATGAATCCTTGACCATAGACATGTATTAATTCTTTATAGTACGAATAGTTTAAAACTTATAGTACTTCAACTGTTAAGAACACTTTTTTTTTTTGGTTAGATGAAATGAACGTTTAAAATTCATGTTAAATGGTAGGAAGTTGTTGAGTCTTGTCAGTATTAGTACTGGTTTTTAGTGGGTCCTTGTTTTACCCTCCCTTTCCAACTTGCTAGCCTAGTTTTCTTTGAGAGAGGCAGTAGATCTTACTCAACTTGAAATGCCAAAGTAAAAAAAACAAATGGCTTCAGCTCTGGCAGAAGCTAAGCAGCGATACGTGACTGATCAGGAAAACAAAAGTAGTTAGTGCAAGGGGGTGGGGATTGTCTTTTTCGAATGCTTTCTGCGCATGCTGAGAAACAAACGTAGAATTTCTATTTAGAAAAAGTAATGTCTGGTCTACATATATATTATTTTTATTTGGAGAAAAAACAGCATCCCCAGTCAGCATCTCTTGGCCACATCCATTTTCCCTAATGCTGTATATAGCCTGTCATTGTTTCCACTAAAATAATAAGGGATTTGGTTTTTTATTGGGACAAAATTATCTTTTTTGTTTTCCTCAGACTTTTTTAAATGGTGCAAAATGAGCATATGGGATAAAACAGCAAAAGCCAGGAAATTATGGTGTCAGCTTCCTGACTCCCCCGTTTGGATAAACTATTTAACAGCCTTTAACTTTTCTTAGATTTTTGACAAACCAATGAAAAATTGTGTCAGGGGAAAAGAGCCCTGTGTATTTGCATGTTAAGTTTTGTGTTTTGTTTTATTTTTTGTTTTGTTTTTTTTCCTCTTCAGCTATGATAGCAGTGGAACTTCCAAAGATGAAATTAAGGAGAGATTTGCACAAACAATGGAATTTGTAGAGGAATATTTAAGAGATGTGGTGTGTCAGAGGTTCCCTTTCTCTGATAAAGAGAAAAATAAGCTCACTTTTGAGGTAGTTATCCAGTTCTGATTTTATCCTCAGGAAGGTCACAGCAAGTCCCAAAAGCCTGAAAGTACTAGCAGCTACAACTACCGTGTAGTAAAAGAGGTAATGAGGTTGTTTGCACAAATTCATGTGTTGATATTTTACGAAGATGTAACTGTTTCCAGAAATGTGACCAAAAAATTCTTTCCAGCACACTGCATAGCCTGCTGAGGCCCTCTGTATTGCTTTTACACTGAGGCAAGACTAAGAAGAGAACTTGAGCTAAGTATCAAATGGAAGTGGAAGGTGCTCAGGATTAGCAGCCACTGAAGTGTCATCTTTAGGCTCCAACAGAGCAGTTGGATTGGGTTTGCTCTAGCTCCTGAGTTGTGTCCTTTCATCACTGATGGATTGGATGGGTTTTGTATGTCAAAATAATGTAAGGGCAGAGCTGTGAAGTCTTCAGGTGATGCATTCTGAATCATGGCACTATGATTAAATGACAGACGAGAGTGATCTTTTATTTGTACTTGATAATACGGGACTTTCTTGGCACACACATCTGGCTTAGAGCTGTTTAAACACATTTTTCCTCCATATAATTTGCAATCACATAGAAAAGGCTGGGTGAGGGGATTCAAGAAATAGTCCCTGGGTTATGAACACTTATTGTTGGAAGTAAATACAAGTCACTTGTTGATTTTCTTGTGCATAGTACTGTGAGACTTCTTTTTATCTATGCTATGACAGTTTAATAATAGTAGAGAGGGAGAGAAAGTAAGAATTTTTTTTAGGGCAGAGTTGATTACAGATGGAATGCGACAAGCAAAGGAAAGGACAGGAGGTTGCTGTCTCGGAAATCATTCCCCCCCTCACCTTATTTTGTGCTATAGAGGTCAATGTGACTTGGCAGAATAATTATATGTATTTTTCTAAGACTGTCAGAAAACTGAAGGATGGCGCTTCTTTCCAGGAAGAGAGTGAGCACTATCCTAGAACAGTAATTTTAGCCTTCATGAAGACAATAGTATAAGCTACTAATAAGTTGTCTGATTTTTATCCTCAGGAAGGTCACAGCAAGTCCCAAAAGCCTGAAAGTACTAGCAGCTACAACTACCGTGTAGTAAAAGAGGTAAAACTTTGCTTCTTGATAGTTAAATGAAAGTGTAAATGAGTAACACAGCTCTGGAGAGCTGCAGGCAGAGGGAGGCACCCAGGAAAGTCTGAGTCACTCTTCCATTGTGGAAAGTATTTGCTGAGTAATAA
>NW_020799116.1:11927299-12045036 GCF_003259725.1 Athene cunicularia
GGGTGGGGATTGTCTTTTTCTTTTTTTTTTTTTTTTTTTTTTTTTTGTGGTATGTTGGTAGTTTTTCAACGCCAGGTAAATTGGCAACTAATGAATGCTGAGCCTCAGCAGGCTCCTCCTTTTTACTGTAGTCCTTGCTTCTCGTGCAAGCAGCCCCACTGAAGTTCGTGAGTTTGCAGTGATAGTTCTTGAAATACAGCTAATGAATGTGAGCTTATGTCTTAGATTTGCAGAAGCCTTGTTTACTTTTTGTGCTCTTAGTGTTATTGCAAAGTCAAGCTTTACTGGAATAAATAGTCTTGAAAACTAAACACTAAGTCTGCATGCACAGTTACTAGAGCTTACAGTATTACTCATGAAGAGGACAGTACAGTGTCCTGTGACTTACTGACCTAATAAAATAGCCTGTCTGTGCAGATAAAATGTAGCAAAACCCGTGATAGTATTCCCTAAATAACCATTACCTTAAGAAAATGTGATATTTCTTCAAAAGAAACACACAAAACATGTTGTTGAGGGAATATACTTCAGATAATGGGGCTATGTTAAATATTCACACTACATGTGAAATTATTACGTGTGGATCTTGAAGCAGTGCATGTGGAGGACTTGTGGGGAAACTATTAACTCGGTAGCACTAAGCTTTAGATGTGTGATATTTTTTTTAATAAGGCCGAATCATAAACAATTGCCTGTACATTCCCTCTAGTCTTAACCTCTCTTAGCTGTTCTATGATGAGACAAATGTGGTGTGATTTTGTAGCTATAGAATATCAGTTGCAGATACAGACTGTTAGTCCTGGCATTGCAGTATTTGTAGGCAAGTAGAGAACTTTTTGATAAAATGTAGAACTATACAGTCTTATGGAATTACAAGGTATTATGATAAGAATGACTTACAGCCAGGTTCTTAATCTTTTTGCTGTGTTAAGACAACTTGATTGTGATAGCAAAATGTTTAGTATTAATCAGGCTTTTTATTATTATTTTGGTAGGTTGTTAACTTAGCCAGAAATCTGATATATTTTGGTTTCTACAACTTCTGTGACCTCCTCAGACTAACCAAAATCCTCCTTGCTATATTAGACTGTGTGCACATCACTACCATCTTCCCTATTACCAAGATGGCAAAAGGCGAGGAAAGTAAAGGTAAGGCTGAGAAATTATTGGCAGAACAGATCATTCTTTGGTAGTTTCTACTTCATCTCAGTGTCAATGTGGGTTCGAAATCTGCTCCTTTCTGTCCATGGCTTGGTTGTGAAGCTGAGTAATGCCTACAGTGAAAGAGGGAGAGGGTTTCTGAAAGTTATTGCTGTGCTTCTGCTGACTTCCATCTGTTCCAGGGGTTTCAATGTCCACCTGGCCTTGTTGACTGTTGAGGCAATTTCTCTGCCTAGGATGTGAAGGGTCTTTGCCCTGTTAGTGCAGTCCCATTAGAGCATCCTAACCTTACCTATTTACCTACCTCTGAAGGGAGCAATGTGATGAGATCGATCCATGGAGTCGGTGAGCTGATGACCCAGGTGGTGCTCAGAGGCGGCGGGTTCTTGCCCATGACGCCTCTTGCTGCTGCTCCTGAGGGTAACGTCAAGCAGAGCGAACCAGAGAAAGAGGACATCCTGGTAATGGACACAAAGCTGAAGATCATCGAAATACTTCAGGTACTAGCAAGGCCAGTCAGTGTAGCCTCTTGTGCTGTTTTGATTCTAAGCATTGATATGGTGCCATGCTGCCTCTTAATTCACTCCTGCCTTGTATGTGCCTCTTTCAAACTGGTAAAGCATTTCAAGGGTGACTCTTGGGCATGCAGAACTCAACTTGCATGTGACAATACTGTGCCATTACTGAAACAATTAAATAGAAATGAGTTTGCAGTAGACATCTGGATATTTACCCGTGATTTGTAAATACCTCCCTTGCTGAAGTGGAGAGCTCATTTTCCACCTTACTGTCTTACTAATTTCTCTGAGTCTACAGGGCCTTGTTAAGTGCCCAAGGAAGGGGGAGATACTTGAGTCTCCTCCTCATGCAGCCATTAGTCTGAAGTGGTTTTTATGAATGCACATTTGCCAGCCTCTTCCATTTCTGTCTGGTTTTTCTCACTTGTTGACTCTGAAGTCTTCAGGACACAAAAAGAAAGGTTTTTTCCCTTTTCCACAGCGCTGCCTTGATCTAGATGTTGCTGCAAAATTACTGCACTGAAATCCATCTTCCCTGTTTCAGTGTAGGAGTCCCTTTTCCATTCAGTAACATCATGGACGAGTTCATGGAGGCCAGAATGCTGCAAAAGCCTTGTGGGCGAAAGTATGTGAAGCAGCAGGAAAGCCATGGTGTACCTTCTCCGTGCCCCCGTGGGAGGCTTCGCACGTAGCTGGGTTTGAGGTTATGCCCTTCCCCTCAGCAGCAGATGCAGCACGTAGGGGAGGCTTGATTCACTTCCTTTCCGTGTTGCTAATTTTAGTTAAAGCCAGAACTTCTCTTATGGCCTGGCATGTGCAGTGGGATATTTTAGTGTGCCCATAATCCCCGTTACCATGGTCGATTAAAATCAGCATTAAGTGTTTTCCCCTAAATCTGCGAGAGCTACAAGTGTTCTTTATGTTGTACCCCTTCCCTCAAGAAGGAGAAAGACCACTGAGAAGGTGGTCTGTGCTACGCTGGAGGTACCACTGGCACCAGTGAGTACAGCCCACCTGAGCTGGGAGCTGTTGTACGCAGCAGCCTGGCTCTTGGCAGCTCATGTTCAGCCTCCTCTGCCTCAGCACCCTGGGAGTCGGCACGAGGAGGACGGCAGCGCTGCTCTGTTGGATTCCTGCTGGTTCCCCAGAACGGAGATGGAAATCTTGCTTTCCTTTCCTGGGGGTGGGGTGAGGATGCCTGCATTGGGCAGTAACAAGGACTCAAAACTCTGCCAATATATTTTACTCATAAGTTTTTATTACTGTGTGTATAACACGCTTATTGAAATTGCTGAAAAAAAATAACTGAATTCTGGGAATTTTTAAGAAAACATTTGCGTACCTCTTCTCCAGGTTAAATCCACATCTTCACTATGTTGATCTTGCCTGTTGGTAGCACTGCATTATGTGTAAATTGTACGTGTGCTGGAAATAGGCAAGTTGTTTCAACATTTCTACTGCTTCTCTATCATCAGTTTATTTTGAATGTGAGATTGGACTACAGAATCTCCTGCCTACTTTGTATATTTAAACATGAATTTGATGAAAGCAATGCCCAGATGTCTGAATCGCCCACTGGAAGCAGTAATCAAGAAATGCCAGCTAATGTACCAGGTTAGTTATTTTGCAGAAAGAGTTTGTATGGGTTAGGGAAGACTCTTTAATTCTAGAGGTGATAATTGGTTAATTAATTCAGGTTCTTGATTTGGCATATAAATAGTTCCATTGAGACAGAGTACCCTGCTAGCAGAGAATAACAGAGTAGAGATCGCTTCTGTATACCCCAAACAAAACCAAGGTTTTATTTGTGCTCTCTCCTACTTATTTCCATGTGTGAGGGGCCTGAGGTGCATCATTTAAAGACAACCTGAAATAAACACTCAAATATTTTGTGTTAATGTGTCTGGGTGAAGGAAAAGGATCCCCAAAGTAATATGATTTCCTCCATCCCTTCCCCCCGCCTGATGCCTCTACCCACCCCAATTTCTCCTTTCCAAAGGTATTGCAGGAAGGCAAGACATCTGGAGGAGTCTGTAGCTCAGTGGGTTAGAGAGGGGTGTGAAAGCAAACTGTTTGTCATGTGGTGTTCTTAATTGAAAGCAGGATAGTAAGTGGACTGTGTAGATGGGGAGTTGTCAGTTGCTGTATTGCTTTTCAGGGGAAGAAGTGTCCCGTAGTTAGGACCTGTATCATGTAGGAATGACTGGACTTTAGAAGTGCAGCTTATTAGACATCAAACAGGTTTTCTTCCTCAATTTGGGGACTGTATCTCTAGATGCAAAGGAGAAAGATAAGGAAAATGTGGTTTAGATGTGAAGTCTTCAAAGGGAGGAGACTGTTTCTTTTGATCTCACTTCAAAGGGGATGTGTTTATTTTTTTCATGGGCTGCCTGTCCGGCAACCCCCCCAGGGTGCCAGGGCCTCTGAAACAGGGCTAGCAGGGAGAGCAAGAGCTCTTTCTTTGAGCTGAGCTTTAGAAGAAAGGGGGTAAACGTTTTCGTCAAGGATATAAAATCCCTGTGCTCTTTCCATTCCCCTTTGCAAATCTTTGTGAAATATGGAGAGCTCCAACACTGTTTTACCATCTGTATGTGTTTTATTTCAGAATATTGGTCATTGCCCGTGTGGTAATATATACCTTATACTGAAAACCACAAAGACCTTCATGTCTATTGAGCTGCAGGGGTATTGCTGAATTTATTATTTTAGACTCTTCAAGGCTGAAGTTTGGTGTTTCTTGTGGATGTCTCCTCCGAATAACACCAGGTCCCATCAGTGTCCTGGAATGTTGCTGGTGCAATCTAAAAATAGTCAAGAAAGGAATAAGCCTGGACGTTGCTGAAATTATTACGTAGTTTAATTTGTGAGCTGAGAACAGGTTCATTTATTGTCTTACATGATCTTAGCAGGCTGCTTCAGTAATCTCTCAGCATTCCTTTCAGCTTGTTATGACCCCCTTGCTTACACCTACATCACCACTTGTGGTTTAAAATGTTTTTAGGCTGCAAAAACTGCTCTGGTGCAATGCTGACATAACATATTTATCTCGTTATTTTCTCAGGAGCCCTAGACTTTGAACATATTGAAGAACAAGCTGAGGGGATCTTTGGAGGAAGGAAAGTATCTCTTCACTAGTGCTAATCAAGGGGTGGCTCAGGAGTTCCCAGGCTGCAGCCCTCAGGGCTCCCAAGGAGGTGGATTGCAGTTGAAAGTGAGGTGGTAACTAGGGAAAGGTTGGAAACAGCTGCCACAGTTACCTAACCTTTATTCTCCTGAAATGCCTTTCATACAACTCCAAGTAGTGTCCATTTGGATTAAAAGCCACAAATAAGGGACACACGGGTCCTTCAGCCAGAAGGATCTTCATGGGAGGGCTTTACTTGTGTGGGTGAAAGCCAAGTTGGAGGATTAGTGCATCTAAGCTGAATGCTGCAGTCAAATCTTAGGTGGAAAAGTTTGTGTAGGCAAGGATTGGGACTTCTACTGAGCTTAGATATATAGATTTAGCCATCCTTTTTTTATATAATTCAGCATTAAACTACACATGCATGACAGAACAAAGCAAGCTGTACCTTCCATACCCGCTTCCTTCCAGAGCAGCTTATATCCTTTCCTAAATCACAGGACGGCAAGTCAGTGACAGACTCCAGGTACTTGAGCTTGTCCTTAAGCTTCTCAGAGCTGCAGTAGTTTCCTGTAAACCTAAGATAACAGATTTCTTAAATGAAGGGAAAGGGGTGAGAGAGATTCACTTACAGAATTAATAACCAGAATTTTTAATGTAAGCATGCAAACTCCAGTTGGAAGCAGAATGTGGAAAATATTCAGGGGTCATTGACAGGGGGGGGAAAAAATAAAGCATGATTTTCTCATGCTCAGAAAAGGGGTGCAGGGGAAAGAGAGTGAAGAGGAGGATTTCAAGTGCTTGACATAATTAGCGTTGCAAGCTTGATACTGATGTAGGGTTTTATTTCATAAGTAGTGAGAAAGGTTAGTACCAGGAATGGACAAGAACTGAGCAGTAGGGTGAGGCTGACCTAGGGACAAATATTTTGGCGTAGTTTGACCCTGAAAAATATAAGTTGGGTAATGTTAAGGTGAGTGAACCATGATTAATGAAATTCTAGAATAGTCTCCCTATTAAGCAATACACCAAAAACCTGTGTGTCTTAAGATAGCACTTGATTTGGTAAATTCCCCCCTTTTTTTAAAAGTAAGAAAATAAGTTATCTGCCACCCCTGACTGGACTTAAGAACCTGCTGGGACATTCAGTCTAATATGCTAGTTCACTCCTATGCTCTTGTTTTCAGTGAGGAGAATACACCACTGGATTTGGATGATCATGGTGGCAGAACATTTCTCAGAGTTTTGCTGCATTTAACAATGCATGATTATCCTCCTCTGGTGTCTGGAGCACTTCAGCTACTCTTCCGGCACTTCAGTCAGAGACAAGAAGTCCTTCAAGCTTTTAAGCAGGTATGTGTGTGTATTGAGAGCATTGTTCTTCATCTGAATGTATATATTGCAGCTAAAACCAATCCTTTTATGTAACTAATGGATTGCATTCACGTAAGGTTCAACTGCTTGTTACCAGCCAAGATGTTGACAACTACAAGCAGATAAAGCAAGATTTGGACCAGCTGAGGTCTATTGTGGAAAAATCAGAGCTTTGGGTGTACAAGGGCCAAGGTCCTGATGAGACTATGGATGGAGTGCAAGGTGAAAATGAACACAAGAAAAAAGAGGTAATGAGGTTGTTTGCACAAATTCATGTGTTGATATTTTACGAAGATGTAACTGTTTCCAGAAATGTGACCAAAAAATTCTTTCCAGCACACTGCATAGCCTGCTGAGGCCCTCTGTATTGCTTTTACACTGAGGCAAGACTAAGAAGAGAACTTGAGCTAAGTATCAAATGGAAGTGGAAGGTGCTCAGGATTAGCAGCCACTGAAGTGTCATCTTTAGGCTCCAACAGAGCAGTTGGATTGGGTTTGCTCTAGCTCCTGAGTTGTGTCCTTTCATCACTGATGGATTGGATGGGTTTTGTATGTCAAAATAATGTAAGGGCAGAGCTGTGAAGTCTTCAGGTGATGCATTCTGAATCATGGCACTATGATTAAATGACAGACGAGAGTGATCTTTTATTTGTACTTGATAATACGGGACTTTCTTGGCACACACATCTGGCTTAGAGCTGTTTAAACACATTTTTCCTCCATATAATTTGCAATCACATAGAAAAGGCTGGGTGAGGGGATTCAAGAAATAGTCCCTGGGTTATGAACACTTATTGTTGGAAGTAAATACAAGTCACTTGTTGATTTTCTTGTGCATAGTACTGTGAGACTTCTTTTTATCTATGCTATGACAGTTTAATAATAGTAGAGAGGGAGAGAAAGTAAGAATTTTTTTTAGGGCAGAGTTGATTACAGATGGAATGCGACAAGCAAAGGAAAGGACAGGAGGTTGCTGTCTCGGAAATCATTCCCCCCCTCACCTTATTTTGTGCTATAGAGGTCAATGTGACTTGGCAGAATAATTATATGTATTTTTCTAAGACTGTCAGAAAACTGAAGGATGGCGCTTCTTTCCAGGAAGAGAGTGAGCACTATCCTAGAACGGTAATTTTAGCCTTCATGAAGACAATAGTATAAGCTACTAATAAGTTGTCTGATTTTTATCCTCAGGAAGGTCACAGCAAGTCCCAAAAGCCTGAAAGTACTAGCAGCTACAACTACCGTGTAGTAAAAGAGGTAAAACTTTGCTTCTTGATAGTTAAATGAAAGTGTAAATGAGTAACACAGCTCTGGAGAGCTGCAGGCAGAGGGAGGCACCCAGGAAAGTCTGAGTCACTCTTCCATTGTGGAAAGTATTTGCTGAGTAATAACATATCCCAACTTGAATGGGAAGCCAGGAATATAATAAGCACGACATGTGTATTCTTTCCTTAAGAATGGATTAGTGAGAAACGTGACATTTCGCTGCTGTTTCAATGGTAACACAATATTTTTATTGTTTAAAGGCTACGAAGGCAGTAAGCGAGTGGAGAAGCTATTTAATTTGCTATGTCTCAAGTACTTTGTGCTCAAAACCACTGTGCTGTTGAAATTTAATTTTAAAAATACCAGACAAAGAGCATGTGTTGGCACTGGTGTGATGTGAGCTAATGGTCTTTCTGTGGCTCCGTACTGCGGAGCCCGGTGCTGGGTTCACTTGACACAGCTGAATTCTGCAGGACCAGCCCTGGTCAGAGATGCCATGGATGGTACCCAGTCCAGTAAACTGCTTCCCTGAAATAAACCCCAGAATTTCAGCTCTAAAGTAAGTCTCTTCTCTAGATCCTGCTGCGGCTCAGCAAGCTCTGTGTTCAGGAAAGCGCCTCGGTCAGGAAAAGTCGTAAGCAGCAGCAGCGACTTCTGAGGAACATGGGAGCTCACGCGGTTGTGCTGGAGCTGCTGCAGATCCCTTACGAAAAGGTTGGGTTCCTGTATGGCTGTCACCTTGCTTCATGCCACGTTGATGGGCTTGTGATACCTCCTTTGAATCTTCCTCAACCTTCTACCTTTATGCTGGATTCACAGAGGCTGTTCTGTGATTCACAGAAATAGTGGGGAGCTTGTATAAGCTTCCTTGGTTTGAAGTCTTTGAATCTACAGTGTTCCACACTATTTCTTGGAGAAATATTTGACCATTGTAGAGGTGAGACAAAGGCTCAACTCCCAACCTTTCACGGGAGGTGTATGCTGCCTTGACGTTAAGCTGTGTTGGTGGAGTAAGACCCTCGTTATTGCTATGAGGTAGCTGTATGACAGCCGTCCTGGGAACAGTGAGAGTGCCGGTCCCCTGTGGGGTCTATCAGCTGGTCTGATGAGTAGCTAGACACAGATCTCCCCTGCTTGCAGAGTCCCAAATTCTCCCTTAGAACTGAATAAATATCAAGTGGCTGTCCAGGCGAGGTTTGCTGTTTGTAATGAGCCGTCCTGGATGCCAGGTAATGTCAGCAGTGTGGTTTGAAGCCTGCTGTGACTGGGTTGCTGTACAGTTTGAGCTTGCACAGCACCACATTGTGCTGATGAAGCACACTCTGAATTCGTGTTGGCTCTCCATTAGTCACAGGTGACAGGTACTTATCATGGCCTAGGTGAGGGAGCTCGGCACATTTCCCTGGTCGCTCTGCTGTCCTTTGTTCCACACTCCACAGGTTTCTGAGAACCAGTAATTCTAGACAGGAGCTTTGATTAATGTTAAGCAAAGTCTCATGCTGTCTTGCTTCATGTTTTGCTAAAACATGAGCACCTTTTGTCACCTTTCTGTCCCATATATGTGAATACATATTGGACGGGCAGTATGGAAGGTGTTTCAGCCTTGAAAATGTATGAAACTCTTTAAAAATAAAAGCAGACACTGATTTTCCAAACTGCATTTTATGCCATCAGTGGACTGGTAATCCACACTGATGTCAGAGGAAAGGCACTGATTCCTGAACTGTACTTGGAAGCATGCACTCAGCGTGCAGATTCCAGTAAATATAAATTGGGCTTAACTGTTGCAATAATAACTTTCCATCCCTTCTTTGCCATGAACTACCTATCTGTCGCTGCTGAAATGCATTTCAGTGGAACATGGCAATTTTCCTGTGTAGCCCCAAGGTGGTGATGTGTGGTTTGGCCAATGTACAGGTATGTTCAGAAGTGTAAAAGTGACTAAAGCACGTTGCTGGCAGGCTTGGCCACAGAGTATGCAATTTTAGAGAGTAAACTACTGTAATTTCTATTATGGTCTTTATTTTTGATGATCTTTAAAACTATGAAGTGGGCCAAACTCATCCCAAATGTCTCTGAACTGGGTGGAGGTTTGCTTTTTCTTTGGAGTGTGAGGGAGACGTGACAGTTCCCTTGCAGAGCTGGAGCTGAGGCTCATCCTGTACTCACCTGAAAGTGAACCTTCAGATTCTCTTTAACCCTGTCTTATTTGTCATGCAATCACAGGCTGAGGACACAAGGATGCAGGAGATAATGAAACTTGCACATGAGTTTTTGCAGAACTTCTGTGCTGGGAACCAACAGAACCAGGCATTGCTGCACAAGCACATAAACCTGTTCCTTAACCCAGGGGTAAGATTAACTTGCCATGATTTATTTTTTTTTTTCTCTCCCCCTACCAAGAAAACAGAATGGATTGTCCTTGGTGATTGCCTCTGGGCCTGTTCTGATGCAAGATTGGTTGAAGGAGTCACATTTTGTTTTCATTCTAAAGCTTCAAAAGTTAGCAAGATCTGTTTGTTTAAGACCATTTCAGTGTAGAATGTTTAAGAGGCTGAAGTGGACTGAAAAATAGGCTTATATACAAGCCATTGTGTTGAAAGGTTAGGTCCTTGGAAATGTTGTTTTCTGTCCTGCACCCTGCAGGAGTGTTGACTTTATCCTGACCTCTGTGTGGGTTTGGTGGTTTGTTTATTTTCTAATTTCTTTTTTTCTTTCATCCCCTCCATTAGATTCTGGAAGCAGTAACAATGCAGCACATTTTCATGAACAACTTCCAGCTTTGCAGTGAGATTAATGAACGCGTTGTTCAACACTTTGTCCACTGTATCGAAACACATGGCAGAAATGTTCAGTACATAAAGTTCCTGCAGACAATTGTCAAGGCGGAAGGAAAATTCATTAAGAAATGCCAAGATATGGTAATGGCTGAGGTGAGAGCTGCAGAGATTTGCGAGGTCTGAACAGAAGTTTTCACATACCATTTGGTGAAAATGACAAATTGATCCTCTCGCTTCTGGGACTGCCAAGAAGCTGACAGTTAGCTCTCACAATGCAAAAAGAGCATACAGCTACCAGAAAGCACAGGCTTTTTGTGACCAAAAGCTTTCTGAGCTCGTCACCTGTAGGTATAATGAACGGTTGGTTATTAATGATACTGAGGAGTTATTTTCCAGGGCTTCTACACAGCAGCATATAGGTGGGCATATGAAGCACGGCTACCTTTCTCTACCAAATTGGCTAGAATATAAGTAGTTTAATTTCAAGAGCACTAATGCAGAAGGAAAATTTTACCCTGATAGTATTTTGATGAGAATTTATCTTACCAAGACCTACATATTCAGCTGTGTTAGTGCTGGAGGGGGAAAAGTCTGAGGGCCTTCAAAAATTTGAGTGTGTAAGTAACTGGGAGAATGGGGTGTCAGGATAGAAGGGAGGACTAAGAGGGGTGAATAAATCGTTTTAAGTTGGATACTAGACATGATCTATTTGACAGCCTATGTCTGATGGGATTTTCATTGGCCTCCTCAGCAGGGGGAGCCCAAGGATCAGATTTGTCAGGCTCTGGCTTTTGTATATCAGTCTTGCTAGACTGACTGAAGTTCTTCCATATTTTGTCATTCAGTTCAAAAATGGTTTTGTGACCTTCTCAACAGAGTTGAGTTTGTGAGATGCTCAGCATGGAGGCTTCCATGGTGGTCAGCAGCTGCTGAGAGAAAGGGGGTTGCCTTGGGGGCTGCCTTCTGTGTTTTATCTGGCTGTTTGCCACAGACCCTTTGGAAGGACAGCCCCAGATCCTGCCAGCTGTGTGCTCAGAAGTGCCCAGCCTGGAGCAGGTCTCAGTTTTTCTTCGTTGTTCTTCCCTTCGTGGAATTACAGGAGGATCTGAACTGCTCTGAAAACGTGGCCATCTGGGTCTCAAACGTGAAGCTGATAGAAATCCTCAGTGTGACTTAACGTGTCACTCGCTAGCCTTGGAAAATTGATGATGTTTGTTCAGAAGGGTGGAATTACTGAGCCCTGCAGTCCTCCCATCCGGCGTGCCCCTGGGGCGTTTCTGACCAAAGCAGTATGTCTACAGCTAGCTGTATTAAAAAGTCAGCTGAGGCAATATATGTGAAATAAAAAAGCACCATGGAAAGTCACAAGCTTCTTGGCACAACTTCTGTCTAAGCAGTCAGTTGGACTGACTTTGAAGTTCTTCTGCAGTTCAGAAGTGGTAAATTCTTTAAGAGAAAATGTCATACTCGAGCTCTCTATCCCGTGAAGGGAGCACGAGAGGAATGCCCAGCTGACTTGGTGGGCTGCACTCCTTTTAAGTGTTTAAAGAATAGCTAATCGGGATTTGCACTGTAACGGTCAGCCCACAGATTAGGGGAGGATGCTGCGGGGGGATGCACGGGCTTTGATCTGCTGACGGAATATTTTTCTTTCTTGGTAGCTGGTGAATGCAGGAGAAGATGTCCTAGTGTTTTACAATGACAGGGCCTCCTTCCAGACTTTGGTGCAAATGATGAGATCGGAGAGGGATCGGATGGACGAAAACAGCCCACTGATGTACCACATCCACTTAGTAGAACTGCTTGCTGTGTGCACAGAAGGCAAAAATGTCTACACGGAAATAAAATGCAACTCCCTTCTTCCTTTGGATGACATTGTTAGGGTAGTAACCCACGAGGATTGCATACCTGAGGTGAGGGCTGTTCGGAGGCACTGGCCTATAGGTTTTTGAAACGTGCTAACTTTGGGTGAGAGAAATTTGATACTGCTGAGCCTGGCCTAGGGAAGTGGTTGTGCAGGTGGGCAGTAAACTGGGAGCTTGGAAACTGGATTCCTTCCCTGGTTCTGCTGTCAGCAACCCCAGTGAATCTGGGTAACTTAAGTTAAATCCTCTTATACTTGTTTCCTTGCCCTTAAAAATGGGGATGTGATGCTGTACTTGTTTTATAGGGTCCTTGAGGCAGAGAGGTTTATGGAGTATGCTGCTAACCTTGAACAGATGGTTCTGCAGTACTGGAAATTATTATTATGCTGACGTTTTGTCTACAGTAATCCTGGTGTTTTTTATTGGATTGTGTCTTGCTATTCATGGCATTAAATTTCACCAGTGCTTAAATAAAAGGAAGAAGTAGAATTACAAATGATTTGTATAGCAGTTTTAATGTGATACATTCATTCATAATGCCATTCAGGTTTTTGGTTTTTAATGCTTTTTTTTTTCCCCCTCTCCTTTTAGGTCAAAATTGCATACATCAACTTCTTGAATCATTGCTATGTGGACACAGAAGTAGAAATGAAAGAGATTTACACCAGTAATCATATGTGGAAGCTCTTTGAGAACTTTCTGGTTGACATCTGTCGGGTAATGATTCCTGTATCTAGGAACTGAATTAAAAACTTAAATGAACCTATTTAGTATAGAGCAGTAAGAATAAGGCATAAGAGAGCATCAAGGCAGTAAGTACCCTGAATATTGTGTTCCTTCAAGTTTATATGTGCCATCTTTTCCTTTTGCCTGTGGATTTCATTAGTCATATTCCATGGAACATATTTTTTCTTTTTAAAAGGAAAATAATAAAAAACCCCAACAAACCTCAGAAAAGCCCCACACCCTGCTCTTTTGTCTAATGCTTTTTCTGTTCTGCCACCTGGCTTGCTTATTCTGGCCAGGATATTGTGCTCCTTCTCGAGCAATAGTCAACGATTTTTGGCAGGTCAGGACAAATTTTTTCCAAGCTTGGCATTTGTTTGGCCATATGGCTTTTTGCCTGGGATTCCAAGTATTTCCCCATACGAAAGCATTACACCTCAGTCCTCCCTACCCTACTACTTTCTTTCCTCTAAGGCACTCTGTTTTTTTCCCTCCCTCCTAAACATGCTATATGCCAACACATTAAAACAGTAACGGTGTTGGGCTTCTGCTTTTATATGTGCTGGAAACCTGGAGATCCAAGTGTCATAAATATCACTGTGGCAGGGAACTGCTGTGACAAGAACAGTGCAAAATCAAGAATTCCAGTCTGTAACACTTACTGATCTTAGACGAGCTGCTTCTGACCTAAGAATGAATTGTCTTGCAGGCTTGTAACAACACCAGTGACAGAAAGCATGCTGACTCCATATTGGAGAAGTACGTTACAGAAATAGTGATGAGTATAGTCACCACTTTCTTCAGTTCCCCATTCTCTGATCAGAGCACTACTTTGCAGGTAGGAAAATGAGAGACAGAAAAGTAAAAATATGCTGCAAGTGCAATTATGTTCATTCCACTGTGGTTCTATTTACCAGTTAAAAAGATAACACATGTATTTGTAATGGGGGAGCAGAAATGTGTTCTTTGTGACCAGGATGTTTCTTTTGCTGTAGAAGTGGGAGGATGTATAGATCAGAGTAGAAATGTTTTTCTAGAGAGGCTGAAGTGTCACACTACTTCCTTAGTAGGTTCAACTCTGTACTACCACCGAGATCACACAGGTCTTTTGGAGAGAGTTTCTATGTGCCATTATCAGGCTGTGGGTGAGAAATCACACTGCAAGTAGGGAAATTAAGAAATTTTTAAATATGTTTTGTATTGTGGTTGCATCTAAGGGCTCTGGTCATACTCTTTGCAGCCATAGATCAGACTACAGTTGAATAAGATGATGCAGGCAGGTGCAGGAGAGCAAACAAGCAATTTTGCTTGGTGGTAGTTTGGCATGCCAGCTGTCTAGCAGTTGTAAAACAATAGCACAGCAGCAAGGAGTTCTCCAGAGTGCCACAAAGAGGGAAGATAAAGCTGTGGTGGCACACTTTCCAAAGTGTTGCACTACAGAGGGTGCAAAGGTGATCTTTAAAGAAAACATGTTTTTATAGGAAAACAAAACCAAAACCATTCCAAAACCAAAAGATTGCCCGAAGCTCTAGTGTGTTTCATTAAGCTCAGTGATTTTTTTGTCATCTTGAAAAGTTGGGGAAATGTGGGGAAGCTTGGAACACTTGTGAAGCAACAGAAGGTCGATCTCCACTGCAGAACAGCAGCGTCAGGGCATTGTCCTAATATTTGTATTGCAGCACAAAGATAACATCGTTCTTATATTCATAAATAACTTCGTGAGGAGTGTGGGTGGAATGGTCAGGTGCCTGGCAGGTCTGTCAGAAGTTTGAGTATGGTAGTTGTTGAAACTTGATGCAACCTCCCGGTGCCAAAGGCGGTTGTTCACAGTGCAAACTCTGGGTGTGTAATTGACTGCAACTGGCAGCAGGTTAGGAGGCATCTGGTTCCCAAAAGTGGCCATAAAGGGCATCTGGTGCTTTGACATGTCAGTCTGTCATCAAAGATTTATGCAAATCCTTTGGATCATGGTGTGCTGCCTGGGTGGCTGCAGCGCCCCGGGGACGTGTACATAGAACTGCATCAGGTGAAGACTTCTTTCTGCTCAGTATGAGCAATAAAGTTCCTGCTTTTGCCTCATTGACCACCTCTATCGCTGCCCTCCTTGCATCAGGATGTGTGCTCAAACGCTGTCTGGGTGACCAGTGGCCACCCCAATCGACCAACTGTTTGGCATCCAAGACAGTTCTGCTTCTCTGAAGCCGACAGCCCTCCTTCAGACAAAGGAGACAGTCACACGGGAAGCAACAGAGCTTTGTTGGAGATGGGCTCAGATACTCTTAAACTGCCTGTGAGGGTGCAGAGAGCTGTGACAGCTGTTTGGGCTCAGCAGCTTTATTAGGGTTGTGTCTCAGCTCAAGCATGTCTGAGCAGTCCAGAAGTGGATCTGCTTCCTCATGTGACTTTAAAATGTCAGCTGCTATTGTGGTATCAGCCTCCGTGCTAGTTTATCAAAACTTCATCAAAAGAAATGAGAAACTGAGATGAAGTTAGTCTTGTCCCCCAGGGCTCTACCTTTCTCTGTTCCCTCCATACCGTACACCCTGGCTGTTGTGCTTTTAATGGTAATCTCTGAGTGTACAGCATTTGAATACACTTCTTACCGTCGTATTTTAGTCATTTTATGTCAGCAGTTTTTCTTCTGTTTTTTTTTAATCTCTTCCCTCTGTCTAGCAGGATGAAGTAACTTATTTCACCTCCCTTTTACCATCTCAGTAACTCTGTCTTTTCTGTCTTATCCTAGACTCATCTTTCCCCTACATCTCTAAGTTAAAAGCTCTGTTTTTCTCCCTTTTTCTGCCTGTCAAGACTCCTGCTGATAAGCAGGGACTCCCATCTGAGGAGTACAGCCCATTGGACCATCTAGCTGACATACACCCCTCCACTGGGTAGGGGTTTCTCTCCTGTCTGAGATACTACAGGGCAGTCTGTGCCCACTGCTGCCCAACCTGGTGCAGCTGTCTCTGTTGGTGAGTGACAGCTGCCGCTCTCCTTTACACTGACCTTGGATTCAGTCACTCCCCATCCTTTCTGCTGCACCTTGTCATCTTGTTTCTCCCCGTGCCAGCCTCTTCTTGTCTCGTGCTCTTTCATGTTATGGCTTGTTTGACTAAAATTGTACCTCCTTTGAGTCAGGACCAGCCTTGCTTGTTCAAGGAACATCTTGTACATCTGTCATGCAGTTCAAATAATATAAAATTAGGAGAACATAAATACGTCTTTTCAAAGGATAGCTGTCCAAAGCTTTTCCTCTTTAACAAGTACTGTTTAGCCTGTTTGCCTCCTAAGGGTGCTCCTGACCAAGGATTATCTTCACAAGTGTAGTTGGAAGCATGTGGAACATGAAGTAAATTTCTTACTTGATTTATTGACCTAGTTTAAGCGAACAAAATGTCTTTGAAGCTTTTTTTAAGACTGAAAAGTTTTTAAACAGGGACGGAAAGGAGTATGTGGGTGGCTTAAATCCAGAAGTGCAGCTGTTTTCAGTGCCCTTGGAGAATACTATTGTCTGCCATGGTTTTGGTGTCTGGCTTATTTCTAGAGAGAATAATAGGTATTTGTCTCTTAGTAATTTTTGTTTCTTGAATTTTGATTCTCCATTTGTACATTTCATAATGGTGTTACTTGATGAATTGATCTAATAGATTTAATTATCTAATAGATTTGACTTTCATCTAACTCCACTTTTTTCTTACAAACAGGCATTAATCTTGACCAGAATAAAAGAGGTATTTTTACCCTAGTTCCTAAGTTTTGTGGGCTTTGCACTGTGGTGTAGTTCACTTAGCTGATAGAAATATTACACAGCTAGTAGGCACAGGGACACGGGTATTCCCGCTCAGTGTAGCTTCATTTGACATATTTAAAATACTCTTTCCTCTACAGGTAAAACAAATGAATTGTTCTGCTAAGTAATTACTGTACAGCACCAAACAGGGAGTTTTGGTCACTACTTTAGGGATGTTGCAAAGATGAAAGAACAGAGCTCGTGTGCATGTGTGTGTTGGAGTAGCTCACCTGTCTGTAGTGGAAGATCACCTTGTGATCTAAGACTGAAAACCACACCTTAATTCTGTGTGATCCATAGCAGCTGTAGTGTTTACCACTAACTACTACCTGTGTTGGAAATAACAAACACACAGCTGGTTTCTTTGGTAAATTAAATACCAGCTAATAATGCATGAAATGATGAGTTTTCAACTCTGGAGCTGTGCTGTCATTTAGCCAAGAGCAAGGAACAATTTACCTGTGGACTATTGAGTCAACTACTGGTCAGTGCTAAAGGAAGAATCTCTGTACACCAGGTTTGCTGATAACTGATGAAACAGATGAAGATGAGTGCTAATTTCCTTTGCTTAGTCAAGCTTCAATTACTGAGACTTTATGCTTTAGAAGCTGTCTGTTTAATGTTTCCCTTCCAGTGCTCGTTCCCACCCTTTCCAGTTGCTGATTCTGTGGTAGATATGCTGTCTACAACATGAGGTTGCCTAACAAGTGGATGCAGACCAGTTAAGAATGACTGGTGTGCAGAGAGTCATGGCTTAAGCTGGTAGCTGGTATTACTCAAGGTGATGCTGATACATCTCAGTATGGTGTGATGAGTTTGATTTTCTTCAACCTTGTGTTCCAGACTCGCCAGCCTGTGTTTGTACAGTTGCTGCAAGGCGTGTTCAGAGTGTACCACTGCAACTGGCTAATGCCAAGCCAGAAGGCGTCAGTGGAAAGCTGCATTCGGGTCCTCTCAGATGTAGGTAAGAAATGGGTTTAATCGGAACTAACCGCTGCAAATGCGGTCATCCAGTATTTGTTGCTTACACATCATCCTTCCAAAAAGAAAGTGTAGTTCCTGCAGGTGCCACTTACAGATTAACTTGTAGCCAAGACACAGTACAAAGCCAGAGTTACGTTGTTAGATTGTCATGATTGCACAATAGGTGTTGTCACTGTGACCTGAAGTGCTTTCTCTGTTTAACCTCAAACCTGCTATCCTGTTGATAGGGAAATAGTTTTGTGCCACTCCTCCCAGTAATTTGCTCCACTTTTAGTAGCAAAAAGAGTAACTTGACTGGATGTGAGGCCAAATCCTGTTGGATGAGTGCACACATGTGTTAGCATGAGACGTTGGGAGTGTGTATGCAAGGACAGATTCATACTCCCACACTTTAAAGACAAGAAACAGCTCTGAGGTGTGAGAGAGCCTTTAAACATAACGTGGGGAGCCACTACTCACTGGCATTGCATTGTTTAGAATGCACACGAAGGAGATGGTCGAAGGAATTGCAGGGAGGCGTTGTCACTTTCTTGCACTGGTTGTAGCACAGAGGCTGAAGGAGTCAAATCTTACTAACTCTTGCTTGTTGCAGCAAAAAGCCGAGCAATTGCAATTCCTGTAGACTTGGACAGTCAGGTCAACAATCTCTTCCTGAAATCTCATAACCTTGTACAGAAGACTGCAATGAACTGGCGAATGACTGCAAGGAATGCTGCCCGCAGAGATTCAGTGCTCGCTGCCTCCAGGGATTATCGAAACATAATTGAAAGATTACAGGTGACTACACAGCACCCCTTCCTCCTTTGCAGAGCACTTACTTGCATGCCTACACAAAAGGAAGAATTTACTAAGTAGAAAGGCATTTGGGAATTAACTAGTCCAAATACCACATGGTAATCAAGTTAGCTGATGCTGAATATAATAATACTGTAATACTGTATGTAAAATCAAATGTAAACCATTCTATCATGAACAGTAATTGAATGTGTATGGCTAATGGGTATGGAATATAGTATACAGTATAGGAGATACTGATACTTGAAGTATTCTTATTCCACCATTAATAACATTTCAGACAGAACTTTTTCATCATCACAGCCTTCCAGACTCCTCCAGTGCTTTGCTCTTTGTGCACCAAAACTCTCAGTACAATGCAAGGTGCCATAACCCTGCCTGGAAACCACTGCAGAGCTTGAAATAGAGGTGTATCCGTTCCTTGTGAACCAATTACAGCCCCAGTCATTCCCTGGTGGATCAAAGTGTGTGCATTCCTGTACTGTTTTTTCTAAAAAGACTATTTAAACATAATGCATCATGTTAGAAATAAGGATTTATATTTTATAGCCATATTCTGTGTTCATCAGATGTGTAGACAATTCAGTAAGGTCTTTTATATACCAAAAGAAATTCATCATCTTCTATGATGCCTTTATCCTTTAAAGACTCATTCTCTGGCTAAAAGTATTTTCTGGCAAACAGTTCTAACTAACTTTATGTAAACTTACATTACGTAATGTAAAAACACTGCCCAACCCATTCTCATAGAAATAACTTCTCTCTCTTAATCCATTCTTGTCTGTTTGTCCATTTCAATTTGATTAAACTTCCTCTCTGGCTCCCTAGGTATCTCGGTATTTTCTGCTTATTTAAGTATTAAGATAAATGTAGTTTCATTTTTAAGGTAACTACAGCTTTCTAAACATCAAGAGAAAGGGGAATAATTTTATTTTTGCATAATTTTAACAGTGCTACTTTTTCTGTCTGTTCATGTAAACATAAATAAGCCCGATCATTATCACAGAGTTTCAGTGCAGCTATGAATCTGTGGGGTTTTTCTATCCTAAATCAATAAGAGGACCTACAAAGATGAGGAGGGTAGGGGAACTAAGTAATCTGGGGGACTCCCAGCAGTGAGGGTTTCCTTCTTAAAAACGAGTATTAAATAAAACTTATTTGACGAAACTCTGAGATCCTTGATCTAGTTTGACCTAACTGTCCTGTCCCACTTTTGCAGTTTGTAAAATTGATTTCCTATAAATGCATAAGTATCTAATGTTTATTTAAAATCTTGATATGGTTATATTCTAGGACATAGTATCAGCTTTAGAGGATCGCCTACGTCCTCTTGTCCAGGCAGAGTTGTCAGTACTAGTAGATGTGCTTCACAGGCCTGAACTGCTCTTTCCAGAGAACACGGATGCCAGGAGGAAATGTGAAAGCGGAGGTTTCATTTGCAAGTAAGTTATCTTGAAGTCTGGCTTGTAGGGAGGAGTTTTGTTATGTTTTGCTTTTTCCCAATTTTCCCATGCCCTGTGGAATGGTGCCTCTTGCCTGGCTTTGTAAATACCTGATATACTTTGGAATACTTGTAAAGCACAGTATTTCATGATGTGGTAAAAACAATTTGTCCTTGGAGAAAGAAAATAAAAGCTCTTGAGGGGTAGGGAAAGACTGATGGATAGGCCCTCACAGCTAATGCTTTAAAACGTCAGTGTTTGCTACAGGATGCGAGTCTTGTGAACAGTAGTTCACAACTGATGATGAACACAGCGCTGATCCCTGTTATTCTATCTGTGCCTTCAGCCCTAGTAATATTTGCAAGGTTCTTGATCTTGTAGCACTTAGTGCTGGGCAAGTATGTCAGAGTCGATTGTTATTGTGTGCACCACCCAGTGCAGATGCTGTCCAAATTTGGAGGGAAGGAGAAGGAAAGATTACAAGGTCATTTAAAGGGCAATTTACAGCAGAATCTGGCTTCTCTAGGTCACCTCCTGGAGGGGTGGATTTTATAGAGTTTAAGGAAACTAGGTACCAGAGTAGTAAACAACTCTGCAGTAAGATGAATTTCCAATTGCGCTATCCAGGACTGTTTTCTAACAAAGTAGCATGTGGAATAGTTTTCTTTCTTACTGTGAAGTGCTCTGGATCAGCAAGTCCTAAATCCCACTGCCCCTTCCCCTGACTCCTTTCTGCCTGTAATTGGAGGGGTTTGTCTGGCTGTTCCCCTGTCAGGGGAGGATTCAGTTTCCTCCACAGTTTCACTGAAGCCCATGGTAGCTAGTTAAATGTTGCTCCTGAGAGAATGTTCAAGATGGTTGTGTAATATTATGATAATAAAACTTGTTTGCAGCTTAAACCAATTAAGATAGCCACATATATCTTATCCCATTTTTAGAATATCAGTACTAAAATGCGCTGTGATTGATTGGTTATTTTCAGGTTAATAAAGCATACTAAACAGCTGCTAGAGGAGAATGAGGAGAAACTATGTATTAAAGTATTACAGACGCTCAGGGAAATGATGACCAAAGATAGAGGCTATGGAGAAAAGGTAACGTAATTTACAGTTCATCATTCTGTGTTAAATGCTGTCTTTATTGTTCAGTAAAAGAAAATAAAATTCTTGCTGTTTCAAGCTGTGTTTTGTATATGTAAGGACTTCTGTAGTGAATCAGGAAATAATGTCAACTAATAACTTCAAATATAATTTGAAAGGTAAACCTGTTTCTGTTGCTTTTTAACTTTAGACTTGCAAGCTTAAGTTTAATTCCTGCCATTGCTGGCACTTTAAAAATACCTTTTTTTGAAAGATTTAATCTCTTTATCTGCTCTCTGGATCTAGGTTACTCTTCATCAGGTCACATAACAGTGCAGCAAGAGGATAATTTGTAGTTTATATACATCTGAGTCATCATCTTGTTGTGAATTACAGATGGAAACTGTCTGTACACCCACCCATGGTTTTTTTCTTTCCCTTTCCTACATACAGCTCCTTTGTCTTGTTGAGAAGGTTTTTCTGTAGGTACGGGCCTATTCTCTCTTTGCATTAGGAGCGTGTGTATATGCCTGTATGTTTGTGTATCTAGACATTCCTACAGTCAGTCTCCAAATCCTGCTCTAAGGTATTTCATGCATTTCTGAGCAGCCTCAGCCATTGCTATGCCACACGTGGCTGTGCAGAGCAGCATGCCCTTCCAGTGAGTGTGTTCATGAGCAGCTGAGAACTGGTTGGGACTGGGGGAAGCACCAGTGTGGAAGGGTGCTTGCTGCAACCGGGAGCAGATGGTGTTTCATGTCCCATTCCCGCTTGTAGTAGGGTTTAAAGTTGTTGCATAGTGCTAGATTCACAGCACAAAACAGCAGAAACTTTAGAGGTCAGGCAGTTACATAATAGTAATAATTTTTTATAGTGGTAGCTATAGCTGCAGCCGCAAGGGAGGCAGATGCTTTGAAGGCAGAGGAACCTGCCTGGCCAGCTGGGATGTGGCACAGGACCTCTGCTTTTGGCTTGCCCAGCTGGAAACAAGGAGGATGAAGGAGCAGTGTCGTGCCCTGCTGCCAGTCCAGCCTGGGAATGCTGGAGCACAGGGACCAGGCAGAGGGAGAGCCAAAGGAGCCAGGCAGCTGTGCACGTGGGTGTGCAGAGGCACGCGTGTGGGCTGGTACCCGAGCACACCCAGCTGAGCACTCAGCAGTGCCAGCGAGGGGCAGGAGGCTCCTAGGAAAATGCCCGAAGGGTAGGGATGGCTGGTGCTGTGCTCCCTGCCCAGTCAGGGGATGCTCAGCCCTTGTGCTGCTGCTGCCTCTTGGCTCTCAGGGCCAGCCCACCTCCTGGCTCCTGCTGCTGCTTTGTTCCACACCTGTGGTCCTACCTGGGGATTTTTTTTTTTTACTTTGCAGTAGCAGTAGTTTCAAATAAGCTCATTGAATTTGGGGGAATGCCCTAGTCAACTGCAAGCAAAAGGCATATATATGTGGGAAGAGAAGGGCAGCAGGGTAGGTAGGAAGGGGCAGCAACTGTGGGTTTCAACTTCACTTTCAGCAGATGTTTCTCTTCTGCTGAAGTGGCAGTATCATGTGCTGGGTCCTGACAGCACAAGATGAAGCCCGGCGAGGACCTCCTGCCCTCTCCTTCAGGTCCTTTACTAAGATGTCTCTGATACAGTGTGAGTCTGGTCTGGAATGGGACTGGCTGTAGCCTACAGAATTTAGTCTGTTCCTGCAGTAGGGGAGTTGGGCTCGGTCATCCTCCTCAGCCAGAGTAGAGTGCTGAGATTTCCTGTTGCCCAGCGCCAGGGATGGAAAAGATTAAGTGTAATCATAGGTTTAGTTTTACACTTCATTAGCACATCAGTGTACGTTATCCTGTTAAAAACAGCCAAGAGAGACTGTCCAAGGTCACCTTCAGTAACAGAGAAAAGGTGGATGATATATACTATATGTACTATACACTAACAAAACTCAAGTGAGAGCTTTGAGGTTTTTTCTCTTTCAAATGCAATATGCCACTTGGATTTTTCTAAATGGAAATTAATGTACTGCAGTTCCTTCAACTTTATTTGGCCACCTCAGGTGGAGCAGTATTTCTAGAAGATAGAGTTAACATAACTTGCACCATTCAGACCATTGAGAATCCTCCAAGACTCTCAAAATCTTCAAAGTGTGTAGAAAATGCATTAATTTCTGAAACAGTAGATCAGTTACATAATGCAAGATAAGAATATGCTTGCCTGTGAAGTGGATTTCCGAATATGAAAAAGCAGCTGATTGCTTACAGATAGACTGCTAGTAGTAGTAGAACAGCTTTTACTGTCTGGCTGTGAGAAGTGCAATCGTATTTATTCTCCCTTGTGACTCATGTAACTGTATTTAGTCACCACTTGAAAGGCAATACCTTTTGTTTTTAAAATCGTCCTGGAGTAATTAAAAAAAAAAAGGAAAAACACCTTAAGGGCCCATTCTAAATACAGGAATCCCTACGTACATGAAGATGGCAAAACTTATTCTTGTGACCAGCATATTGATTTTTTTTTTTTGACCAGTAATATTGTGTGTAGGTCAGATGTTCACAGAATTGACAGCAGTCACTTTGAAGTAGTGTTCAGCAGCAGAGCACCATGGAAGTTTTGGCATAGTGGGTGAATTTTTTTTTTTTTTTTCTGTAATACCATGTGGTGCTCGCTGGAACAATCTGATTTATAGAAAGATAGTACTCCTCCTCTCACGCTTAACCTTCCGGGACAAATAATAAAAATGCCGCGCCCTCCTGGCCTGTGCGCTTGTCCCTTTTGTAGGTGGGAAGCGTAATGAGAATGCAGCGTTGTCCGCTCCCATTAGCAAAGGCCTTCATTAAACAGCTGGGATTCCTCTGCAGCATGCAAAAACCGTGGTGAGAACACAGATGTACAGAAGCTTGTGGGAAGGCTCGAAGTTTTACATATTGCTAAAGACTCCTCGTCTTGGCACACGCTCAGGTTCGCTCCGTGATGGGAAGCATACTGTGGTATATTTAATAGGCAGAAAACTTCACTACATTGACAGTGTAGGCTAGACCCAAGTTTTTTACTTTGCTGAAACATGTCATTCATACACGTCTTCCTGGGTGCCTACCAGATGATTAGCCTCAGTTCTGCAGGACTTACATTTTAAAACTCCCATTTCTCTTCCCAAACTGGAAATCCAGCCTCTGCACGCCTACTGCTGCTCACAGCTCATGCTGGTGATGACTCTTATGCCCAAGGGTGAAGTTCTTGGATCTCGGTCAGCCAGCCCGCGTGGTTTGTCACTTGGCACAGGAACAAAGCGGGGTGCATCCTGCCTCCGAAGCTCCCTGGCTCAGTGCTTCCAGCAGTGTCGGTTCCCTAACCCGCCGCATCCCGGCGCTTGCAAATGTTACTCATGCCAACTGTGAAATACTCACCATGTTGGATTGCAGCATTAATGTGTTAAATGATTTATAAGATCCTAACATGAAATTAATTTGTCATTTATCTTACTAACGCTTGCTTTCAATTATTCCTCTTCTTTCTTTTCCGGCAGATCACCATTGAATTGGATAATGCTGAGGTTTTAATTTTATTTATTTTCTATAATGTTGTTTCGATGGTGTTTGTTTTATGAGTAGCCCTGTGATCTGTCCTGTTGTCTCTTCAGCACTCAGCTTCCCAATATGTATGCCTGTGTCAGTGAATTAGTTACCAGTCTGCCATGTGTCTGCGCTGGGAATAGTTGCCATAACTTAAGTCCATATGTCATTACTTGAAGTATTAGTTCAAAAGCAGTAATAACTTCTGGTAGCCTGCAATCATCTGGTGCCATAGTAGATCCCATGCAGTTTAGAACCAGCTCTGAGTGGATTTGGAGCACCATTGAAACATTTAGCATGTAGCAGTTGGCTGTGATTACCGCACTGTTGGTGAACAGGCTCTTTCAGCAAAACTGAATTCTGAGCTTTAATGGCATTCACACGTGTTGGAAGAAACCTGCTAAAAGCCAGTTAGAGAAGACCCTGAATGCGGTGTCTCCACTTGCTGAGGAGCGAGAGCCATTACTCACGGCACAGCTGGGTGCGGACAGCACTGCGGAGGGCTGGGTCCTCCTGCACAAACTGGATTGCTGGCTTTACCGAAAAAGGTGACAGGCACGCAATTCACCGAAGCATCGCGCTGTCCTTCCTGTTGCTTCTCAGTCTAGGTTCGGTGTATAAAGCCATGTACAATTTTTGGATGTGTTGTGAAAGCGATGTGGTGTAACCCTATGGAAATTACTGACTTGTGAAGCTATTTCTGTGTGAAAATCTTCCTACCATTAAAAACGTGCGTTCAGTTGGCAGTGGGACAGCCCAGGCTGTGTTTATGCCGTGTGTAGCCGTTTTACAGGCGGAAAAGCCATATTTGAGTGAGAACTTTCAGTTTAACTGAAATTAAGCTTTCTAAGGACTTTTAAAAGTGGTGTGTCTGGTTCAGGCACCGGTGCACGGGGTGGAGGGAGGGAGCTGAGCTGTCTCTGCTGCTGCAACTTCCTCATCCAGCTCAAAAAAACCCACGTGTGGGCACTAAATTTGAGTTTCTTTTTGCATAAATGTATAATACTGAGAAAGTGATTGACTGGCACCTTATTTTACTGAAATACCAGGCAAAAAAAAAAATATTTTCCTTTCTGTACTCTGTTTCCTGCATTCTCTCCCAAGCCAGCCTTTTATTTGGAACAAAATTCAACTACTTAAAATACTTAAAATGTTACTGTTCTTTATTCAGTAGATAATGAAATATGCTATAAATTCCTTTCTGTAGAACTTGTTAATTTTGGTGTTGATCAGCTGAATTCACTGGGTAAACTTCCTTCTGAAAACTGAATCATATTGGGGACCTCGCCTGTTGAAATGGATTTTAAATCCAGGCTATTTATCACAAGAGCAAAACCAAAAAGTGTACACGTCACCCAGGGTTCTGTTGGAGGGTCTTTTCTGTTCAGCAGGGCTTTTAGGGGAGGGAAGGAGCAGAATTTCCTGCAAGAACCAACTAGAGTTGTAACTTTTTTGGCTTGTTTTTAATTTGGCCTCTGGGTGGGACGCTCAGGTCCCTGATGCGCTGCAGGTCAGTGCTGTCATCATCATCCTGCCGTGTGCTGGGGTCCCCGCTCCAGGCTGGAGCAGAAGGTCTGGCCAGGGTCTGAGTTTCCTAAGAAAAATTTCACTAGTCTCCCATCACTGGTTTCAACTTCAATGAAAAGCTCTTTATCAGAAAATTATCATCTAGGACTGTTCAGAGTATTCACCCTTTTGTTTGTCGGTGGACATTTTCTGCTCATAGTGTGTCCCTGCTGCTGACAGGCGTGGAGTTAGCTGATGGGTAGGATGCATGCCGGGAGCGAGAGTCGGATTTTGGTGGGAAGGACAGTGTTTCATGGGGCACGAGTCCAGGTACTGCGCTGCCGTTGCCTCTGACCTGTGCTAGTACGAGACATCTCAGGTGTGACTCCAAGCTTCACCCCAGACTTCCAGTATTACACAGTTAGAGGTGCTGTAGTGTCTAACCCCTGGTGTAATTATTTTCTTTTTTTACTATATAAAACAAGATACTCCTTTTTTTTTTCCCATCTGACCTGGGGAGGACACACCAGCAGCATGCTCTGGTTTTTAAAAATTAATCTGTAGCACATTAATGTTTCCATCAGGCACTAGACCCCTTAAATTATATGGCACTACAGTTTCCCAGAATAGCATGCATATATATATATATATTTTTTTTTAATTTATTTAAATAAATAAAATTTTATCTTGGAAAAACTTCAAACAGAAAATTAAATTGTTTAATTGCAAATTAAGTCATAATATGAAACTCTTTCCCCTTCAGATTTTGGCTGTAATGTGTTGTCTTTGTCTGCAATAAATCAGCCAGAGTGTGCAGAGCAATTCAGGATTTGGTCTGGAGGCTGCAAAGGAGGAACTTTATTGCTCCTTGATGGAGCAACTGTGTGGAGGGAGTAGGTGTGTTTATAACCATCGGCAATGAGCACTGGCTGCTTACAGAAAGGGATCCAGATGGGGCTTGAACCACTGACAAGTCTCAAAGGAAATCCTGGGGTTTCCTTTTTTCCCCCTGTTTGTCAACCCTGGAAACTATAAACATTTAGGGCAAAGAATACAGAAATGTCCATTAATAGTAAAATTGTTAACTTCCTTTTCTATCAATCTATGCACAACTTAATTTTTTCTGATCAGCTGAAATGGTCCTTATTCCCTTAGGGTAAAATTCTAGTGAAGTATCTGTCTTATGGCATGATTTCATAGTATTTATGTGAATGTATACATAGATTGATTTATGTATCGTAGTTGTGAACTGTAAGGTAACTTCAGTGAGCGATGGATCCATATAATAAAAGATACTAAAAATGCCAGGATGTCCCTGCCTTAGTTACCGAGAGTCTTGATGGAAAATTGGTGTTACAGTCCCCCTTAAGATTTTTGCGAGTGAAGAAAGGGAGTGCCCTTTTTACTGTGTGAATAATGCTGGAATTTACCTCGATGGTAGGAAATCCCCTGCAGAACAGGAAGGATGGGGAAGGTTGTGACCTGAGCACGAGGTCAGCAGCATCCCCCCTGCAAATGCCTGGCAGAGTCTTTGGGGTTGCGGAGTATTTGCGGTGCTGGAGAAGGGTTGTGGGAGTGAAGGGGGAGTAGTTCATTTCAATGCTACTGGCCTACTTGCTTTTTATTAAGGGATTTATCTGCAATTTCCACTTCATTGGGAAGTCTTCCAAGGAGAAGCAGTTTAGTGTGGTGTCTTTTCAACATCTATTACTACAGTTTGAGGACCATGATGTGGTCTGCCAGAAGAAATATGGTAATGGCATCTTTAAGCTCTTGTAGATGTGTGTTTGAACCCTGCAGTATCCGTTGTTGTGGCGGGGTTCATGTAAAAGGTTTTTCTTCTGCGGACAGAAATTAGGATACATTAAGAATTAGAGTCCTCTTGCAGTATTTACGAACCATTAAGGTTCCTGTCAACTTGTAAAAGTGCACACAGACTTTTGGGATAGGGGCTGCATAAAACTGGTAGTAAAATAAAGAGCAGAAAAAGTATCTTTAAAGAGGGATGAAAAGCATGATTTTTTTGATAGAAAACCAAAACCATCAGAAACTGTAAACCATTTTGCACCTTATTTGCACCTTACTTGCAGTGTGCTTGTGTTGGGTTTTGTCCTCATCCTGGGGAGTTGTGTGCTCAGAGCTTGTCTTTCAGTTTGTGTCAGGGCCCCTGTTTCTCTGACTCCACGGGCTCTCCTGGAGTATCGGGGGGACGTTACGAGCTGAAGGGGGCTGACTTGAGCTGAAGAGATAAATAGGCTGGTCTTAACGTTGGCTCTGGGCAGGTGTCTCAAGCAATAAAGAAAGAAGAAACCCCTACGTCAGGGCACTGGCACCTTGTCTGTAAAACCCCTTGGGCTGAGTCTCTCTTGATGGACTTTTAATTGGGCTGGAACTGCTGTAATCCAGTTCTTGATGGAGCTGTTGACTTGCTGGTCTCTTGGAGAAGAGGTTCAGGACCAAGGTAAACTTTTCTTGAGTGCCATCAAGGGTGAATCTTCACACAACACTGATAACTAAACCCTGGTGGTAATTAGACACAACAGCTTTATTTACTTTTAATTCAGTCCTCAACCCGCCAAAAAGTCCAGGCATGGTACAGATGCAGATTTTACAGTGTTTCACAGCTCAAGTTGAGATGGTGAGCTCCTCCATGGGTTCCCTGTGGTCCAGGACAGCTCGGGCAGCACAGCTCCCTCCCCACTGAGGCATTTCTGTTTGCAACGTGATGTTCCCATCGGCTCTCCTGGGTCAGGATCAGTGTTTGGGGACACCGTGGACCAGATTCCACCTGCAAGTGCGAGTCTTGGGCACTGAATTGTATATGTCCTAGAGACACGCACTAATGTTTTATGGACTAAAAAGGAGAGAAGTATTAGTGCTGACCTGCAGGTGGCATGCTCAGGATGCTGAATGTGCCTGAGAGATGTCCTAGTTTTGTGGTTTGTTTTTTTTCTTTTTTCCCCCCTCCCAGCCACATTGCAGTGAGCTGCTCTGCTGGGCACCTGCCAACATTCAAGCAGCAGTTACATAAGAACAGCTTTTTTTCCTGGAATTTGGGCCCGCTGCTGATGTGTGACCTTCAGCAGTAATTGCCAATAAATGCGGTGGAGATGTTTACAGTCACCATGGGCCAGGCCGGGGCTGCTGGCCTCTGAGTCTGCACCGGTAGCTGCTGTGCCCGTGGGGCGGCTGCTGCTGCATCCTGGGACCACTAGTCCTATACCATTAAATCTGTATTTTATTTTTCAGGGTGAAGAGGGGGTGCTCTGCTGCTTCCCCCCAGCAGGGCTGGAGGGGTCAGCAAATACCAAAATGACCAAATCCAGCAAAACTATAAGCACCTGGAGTTTCCCATGTAATTATTTAGTCCTTTTTAGGATTTAAACTGAATTAAGTAAAACCCCAGGGTTTGTTGGGGTTTTTTGTTGTTGTTTTGGGGGGGTTTTCTATCTTTATTCAGTAATGACACTTCTTTATGCAGCTGATAAAATGGTGTCCAGCAAAATACACCTGCAGACCTACTCAGTATAGTTTGGGGGTTTTTTGCTTTTCACCTCTTCACTTTGGTCTTCAGGTTTCACGTAGGTGTAAAGGGAACTGAAAATCCTGGTTTAAAGGGGTTGACTGCATTAACCTTCTCAGTGCTCTTTATCAGTGGTAAACTAAAAGGAGGATGGCTGGGTAAGGTGCAAAATATGTGCTATTTTATGCATCTTCTGATTGGAGTTGGAAAATGTATTAACCTATTAAGTGCTGGAGAGATGCACTCCCAAATTATTTTGCTGTAGAGAGCTTACTCCACAGTCATTTCTCTTGTGTATTTTGCAGTTAGACAGTGCTTCACTTGTTATGTCTCAAGCAGAGGAAATGCAGGCGCTCATAAATTTTTGTGGGCTGCCTTATATTTTTTTTTCCTTCAGAAATCCTGCAATCTTTGGACCGTTTTTATTGCATGAACTGGAATTGGTGAGCTCTTTGGAAAAGGAGACTGGAACATTTCTTACAGTTATTTCTAACAAAAAAAAAGTTATACCATCTCACTAATTAATTAAAACTGCTAATGTAAAATGTGTATGAAGATAGTTTTTACTATATTCAGTTATTGTACAAGGTCTGCAAGAATGAGGATTTAAAGAGAAGCAAGTGATTGCACTCCCACTGAAGGTCAGTGGTGTATCAGAGACAGAGATCTTTAACTCTAGGAAAGCCCCAGCCCAAGTAAAACATGCTTTCTCAATTGAAAACTCTGGAAAGGGAGAGAAGGCATTCCTGTAGGCAGATCTCAGTGACCTTTCAGTGCAGGCACTGACAGCCCTTACGCCAAATTTCCCACCTCATTGTCTGGCAGCATACAAAGTCTTTGCAAATTCACTGAGATAAGATGGGGGGGGGGTGTAAAAAACATTTAGCTGCATGCCTGATCTGAGTGTGCGCCACAGCAACATGGTGAGGGGATGTAAGTGTGTGGTTGCTGCTCCATCGCGTGCCGGTGGAGCTGGGGGGCTGCATATGCCCCCTGTAAATCCCGCATGTCTTCTGTGAGGGCTGGGAGAGCTGTATGGCTCCGAGGACCTGTGCCAGGACATGGTACTGCTCCACATCTCCCACTGCCTCTTGATTTATGCAAGTGTGAGATCCTCCATCACTAAAAATACACTGCTCAGCAACTTTGATGCAGGTCTGTTACAATGGTAAACCATAATGTGGGAAGTTTGTCAAAGCAGTTCAGTGCTCTTGGTTCCCAATTATCTCCCCCTGCCCTGAAACCTACCCATAGCAAGTCAAATGTGTGTTTGACAAACACCTACACATCATCTGCAGAGGCTAGAAATTTCCTATCCAAATTTTTTCTTGGTTCTACAAAGTAACAGTATTGGCCTTACAAAGGAGACTTGGCAAGCAGGTAACCTACGTGGAGTTTTCTGGTGTTATTGAAGAACTATGAAGGACAGCAACATAGTTGGTGCTCTAGTCATGATTGGGACTAGGTGGTGCCTTTGTGTGCCTTTCAAGTAGGGACTATCTTCACTGTATTTGAAAGAGAAAAGAGGAGAAATTCAGAAGAGGGAGTTAAAAATGGAAAGGGACTTCCAGGACTCTATCTAAACTGGTAGTCCCTTGGAACTCCAGCTGAGATGGGAGATGGCAATGCAAGAGCTGAGGCAGAAGGCAGTGGTTTCAGAAAAACCTCTGCCTGAGATCTTCACTCCGGTTCTTAGCTAGGTTGTATATCCAGATGCAATCAAAAGCTTAATGTGATATTTGGCTGATTTGACTCTAGTTGTGTTTTTCCCCTTTTTCTTTCCTCCTCTATGCCAAATCTCTCCCCCCACCACCCCGATAATTAGATGCCATATGCATGGAGTTGGGTCGGTTCCTGAATTCACAGATTTCAGGACCAGAAGGGACTGCTCGGTAATTTAACCCGACTTCCTGCGCAGGGCATCTCATTTCTTGCCATTGCTTCTTTGCTAAGCCAAATCAATTTAGTTTGACTAAGCTTCTTCAAAATGCTCAGTGTTAATCTTGAAGACCTCCCAGGACAGTGTCAGTTTACTATTGCGTTGCACCAGCTAGTCGCCTTCCTATCTGATTTAGAGGGATGTTTAGAAAAAGACCTAAAGGAGATGTGTGGTAGTTTTGAAAATGGCATCAGCCTGTGCAAGTTAAGCAGTCTGAGGTTTGTCACCTCTCAATCCTTTGTACTCGGGGATGACCTTACGTGGAGGTGCTTGTAACTGTGCAGGTTTGTCCATTATTTTGTCAAAATTCCAAAGTTTGGAGAGGCTGAAGAGGAAAACATCACGGTTTTGAAAGTGTTCCTATGTGCATGCTCACACAAACATGAGGTTTTTCTGATAAGATTATTTTCCATCCATTTTTAACATTACAGTATGAGATGTTTTCCATCCTGTTTTGCTGAAGTCTCTGTTGGGAGGAGACCCAGTGTGTGAACTGGAATCTCCACTTGCCTTTTAAATGCATTTCAAGACTTGTAAGCGCTGTGTTTTCTGGATGTTTATTACATAGTTGAGTTTGGGGGGAAAAAAAAAATGAGAAGAGCAATCCTGAGTCTTTAAACATGAGTGAAAATCTTTCTGCATTTCCTCAAACCATTTTTTTTTATCCAAAGTGGTGGTAGTTTGAATTTTCTGTGAAAGACAGGATTAGACAACTTTCACCTTGATTGTTATTTTGAAAGCAAATGAAAATAAAACTTTCATACCTTCCTCAAAACCATAAAGGAAAAGGTCTGAAGCTTCCTTCCATATCTCCTAAGTTGAGATGTCATGAGTTCACACTTGAGCTGTCACTTGCTTTGGTGGTTTTTGAGGTGGATACATCCACTGTTGAGTCAGATAAAGACCATTCTGGGAAACACACTTAGTCTGTGTTGGGGAAATGGCTGCTAGAAGCATTACGGTCACCAGTGGGTCAAAGAAATTGTAATTCTCCTGTTACAGCTAATGATGAGTGGTTTATTTGCCAGCCTTGTGGGAATGGAAACTTCAAAGGAAGAGGGTTTTTTTTACACGGCAAGTTGAAGGGAACTTTAGCTACTGCTAGCAAAAAGTAAAAACGTTGTGCTCTGGCTCTGCCACCCACTGTGTTCCACTTGGAAAGCTGGCCACTGTGTCCGTGGCACTCACCTGGCCACTGTTCGGAATTCCACGAGCCTGCCCCTGCCCCCCAGATGCCATCGCTTTTCTTCCAGCTGGAGAGCTGAGGTATATGGAAGCACAAAAAATCTGGCACAATTACTACTTCAGTCTACTCTCCCACCCTATTCAGTCCTTTTTGTAAAGTGTAAGCTGATACTTTGCTGTTGCAGCACACAGGGTAGTGCAAAGTGTAGCGTGGTAACTATAGCTTTAACCAATTTTGACTGAATAACAGTTTCAGTATTTAGAGTTTATATTCTTACTGAAAGACTGCTGAAGGCCCTGCTTATTTGGAATGATCCATCCGAGCATTGCCAAGGGCAGTAGCTTTTGCTTGCAGATGAGTTTGTGGGGCTGGTTCTAACATGCTGATCTATTTATACATGCTGTCTGTGCTTCAGTGGGAAGGCACAGGAATTTGCTAGCTAGAATATGTACTTTTTCCTTCTCCAATTAAGTTGGAAAGATCAAACTAATTTCATGCTGATTCTTCGTCTGTGCTGGTTTTCAGCCCCAAAAAGTACACGTATGTTTGAATTGGGGGTGATGGTGTAAGCCCAGGAATAAGGAAACTTTCATTGGGAATCCAACGCCCAGTACATTATCTTGTGGCAGTTGTATCCAGTCAACCTGCCAGCTTGGGTCTCCCCTTCCCTAGAAGGAAGGTACTTAATTTCCCTTACAGAGGAATATGCACCATTTCCTCGCTTCTGTTGACTGCTTAAAGGAGGAATTATTTTTGCTTTGCTCTGAAGCAAATTGTGCAGACAGTGTCTGCGATCAGAACAATGTGCCCAGACTCCCTAATGACTTGCTAGGGTGTTTCTGGTGTCCAGCCTCCGAGCAGCAAGGGTGTACGGCGCGGGGAGCGCAGGAACTGCGTGTTCCTCTGCATAAACAAGGTTCTTCCTGTTAACTTCTGATCTGTGCGGCCTAAATACTCCCTGCTTCACTTGGACCAAGAGACAAATGGTTTGCATGCGTGTGAAGTTTCCAGGAGTGGTGACAATGCAAGGAAGCGGTGTACCAAATGCCGTGTGAATTCGCCAGGAGGAAAGTCCATCAGAAGGACAGAGAATGGTTCTTCCTGGCCAGGGAGCCCCTGCCCACGCAGCACCGCAGGGGAAGTGCCCGCTCCTCTGGCTCCTTCCTGGGAAGCGGAGTCTTGCCACATTTCGACTTCGGGATCTCATGTCCTTCCTCTCCCGTTGCTGTGCATTTCCTAGGCTGCAGCAAATATTAGGTTAAAATACCACGGTCGCTCTCCCAGCCTGTGCTTTATTTGTCTGTCTAGCTCGTGTGCCCTCTAGGCAGACACGGACAATGAGTGGCTGACTTAATTTGGTATTACTGTATTGTTCTTGCCTTATTTCTTAGAGTCTGTTCCTGAGAAGTTAAATCAATTTGCCCACAATGAAGTAGGCAGTTTCCTTTGAATGTTTAGGTCTCTGTTGTATGTCTAAGCTCTACTAGATAAAAGTTGCTTGTCTTCATCTGTTTCAATATGATGATCAGCATTTTAAATTTGAAAAGCTGTTACTGTTAAGCCTCTTATTTCATTGCTCGTGTTTGGTGCTGTATCATGTATCTTTTATCTCAAGCAAAGTATGTTTATAGATGAGAATCCCCTGGAAGCATTCTTTCAACTAACATTGTAAGGCTGCTGCCTGTCTGTGACATGCAGCCCTGCCTTCCTCCTCCCCTCTGGGGGTGGGTGTGCAGCCTGCGCCCTCTGCGAGTCCCAGATCCCGGGTGCGTGGTGCGAGCGGGCCGCCCAGAAGTGCATTTCTGCATTGCAGGCCTGTGTGCACCTGCAACTGAAGCTTTTTGCTTGTGCCTCTGTGTTCATGCAAAGTAGTTTGGGATGTTCAAAGGATACCTGCTAAATTTTCAAAATGTAGCCCTTTTAGGAGCATGGTGGGTGGGTGGGAGGAGGGTGTGAACAGTAATTAGGGCTGTAATTAATTTGTGATGATTCAGCTGAAGTTAAGTGCTTTGCTAGCTCCCTTCCCCTAAGTGTTGACCACTAGATTTCTGTTGGGATGAGAGATTCTTGAAGAATGACTAATTTTTCTGCATTTTACTTTCAACTAGCTGCCGCAACCTCCAGAAACGGAAAGCCCTGTAGAGGTGTGTCATCCACCTATATTTGTACAGCAGGCAAATATCGGTGTTTTGAAGTAGTCCTGGTGAAGTGTCTTGTTGGTAAAAACCCTGTGAAATGTGTGTTCCTGCGTGGTGCTAAACAGTGAAAAATAAGTAGATTTGTTGAAGTGGTTTAATCCAATACAGCATCAGCATGACAGTCTGAAAATATATAGAAGCATGTGAACCAGTCCCAAATCTTTGTTCCTGGACAAAGTAAGGAACCCAAAGGACTAATGTTCTAACCAGTCCAAGGTAGTGTGGGTCTTTCAGCTGCTTCCCTTTAGCTCTTCAGGGAGACAGAGTTTGAAAAGTCTCTCCTCTCAGCTCCTCCTGTATTTAGCAAAATGAGACTTCATTTCTCTGCTTTCTAATACAGAATTTCGTTTTCTCTTTGTCTCACATATTTAAAAACCTCAATAAGGAAATGGGGGTGTCAGAAGAAGTTTGTAGAAGCCTCATAATCCCAGAGCCAGTTAGGTGTCCCATTTGAAATGCTACAGTGCAACAGTTAATGATCACTTCCCCTTTCCCAAGTTGCTAGCTCTATAGTGAATTGGATGTGTAGCCACATCTCCTTTACGAGATACACCAGCATCAGTTCTTATAGAACAGATTTGTGGAAATGGAGACATAATATTTTATTAAATCTCCAATTCTTTTGAAATTCATGGGATGTCCCGCAATGGCCTTGGTAAATGGTACGACTGGGTGCTGTATCAGTGCAAATCTATCTGAAGCCACGTGGGAGTCTAAATCTAGGATAGTGTTGATATTCTGAGTTATATAAACAAAAAGATTATAATTGCGTTTTGAAATCGTGAAGGGAAAAAAATGCAGCTTGTGGTGGTTTAGACCTTGTATTTGTAATTTTTGTGGAATAGTGTTTAAATGTAAACTGAAAGTCTGTGTGGTCATAGAATGACTTTGAGATGTTTGGGAGATGGCTCCTGGTTTAAGATGGGTCCCCATATACAGTGGTTGTTCCTAAACATTTTCAGAGTGCTTTAAAGCAGAAAAAACTCCAACATACTTCAGGTTTACAAAGTGGAAGCTCCATCCCTGGAAATTTGCTTCCTTTAGATGCTTAATATCTGAAATGAAAGATTTGATTTGGAAACATGCACATGCCAAGGGACTTCGTTCAGGAAATCAGTGGAAGCTCCCTGAAATCTGTGGCATTGGAATAGAAACCCCAGAGGTTTCTGCAGAGGCCCTCCACAGTCTCAAAAGAGCTTCATTGACCACAGTCAGATACATTGAAGTACCTACGCTTCCCCCCAAAGTGTGTGTATAGTGGGGCGGGGTGTCCGTACGTGTGTGTGTATCTGTGTATGTGTATGCATGGGCATGCATGGTTTGGGTTCTCAAAAACTTGTGTGTTACTGGTAACTGTAAACTTAGACAGACTTTGTGTTTTCTTTAAACCCATGAGAATGTGTCGGCATATGTGCATGCCATGGTGGTCTGCTGGAGGGTGGCAGAGCAGCCTCGTTACGTGCTGCCAGAGCTAATTGAGGGCAGATGTTCTGTTCTGATAGCTTGTCAGTCGGTCTTCCTCATCTCCCCCCTTGCTTTCAGCTGTGACTTCCCTTAATATTTTCCATGAGTGCAAAGATGTTAGTGTCTCCTTAGTGTTGTTCTGCTTTAAAATGAAATTTCTGCGTGCACAGCAGGAGCTTGATCAAAGTCTACCACAGAGGCAACTGGAGGATCATAGAAGGGTACGTACAGCAGTCAAGCACGTTCAGAACTTATCCTCTACCTTTTCCTTTTAAACAGTGAAGCGTTAAGTCATGTAAAAAACTTCTGTGGTTAACTGCTTGCTGTCGGTCTCTTGGAAAATCTAAAATGATCAGTTATGCTTACAAAACGGGGTGTTGGAGCACCTTTCTTGTATTAAATGGAAGGACAAGCTTGGCTGCTCCGAATTAAACCTCAGATCCTGGTCTAGTCTGTTCACACTTGCAGAGCACTTCCCCTTGATGATGATCACACAATTATAAAGTGAGATTAATCGGTGCTGGAGGAGTTTGCCCGCTTTGGCCACACCTCCCCCTCTGTAAACAGACAAGCTGCAAAGGCAATGCCGTTAATACATTTCTCAATTTATTCTGCTCTTGTAGCTGGGAACAGAAGAGCAGCAGCTTATAACTGCTTCAATCTTAACTATTACTAAAGATTCTCTGTTTTAAAAATCACAACAGGTTTTCGATATCACATAAACAGAGTTGTGTATTGTATCTGCTTCACTGATACATGTATAGTAATGTTTGTATAGTGCTTACAAGGTAAACTAACACCTTGATGGTGAATGCAGATGAAACTGAATGCTGTTGGGGTTTTTTTGCTAGGTAGCATATTTGATTTTTCTACTTGCCGCCAAACATCTGATATTTGTTTGCATACTCTACGCATCAAAGTGGTGTACAACAGTAACATGATGGTTAAAGAACTGTTCTGGAGCCAAGCATTGCAGCTGAATTAATTATAACATTTCTTAAATACCACTTATTTTTTTCTCCCCTCTACTTTGATCACATACTCCTATACTTGTTAGCTAACACAGTGGGTTTTAATAATTTTGTAGGAAACAAAGTTTTTCTTCCCAGTTAGAATTTGAAATGCTGGTGAATGCAGATTGCCAAACCTCCAAAATCATGAATCAGCACGCTTTCGGCCTAGGAACAGCAAATGCTTGATGTGTTCCCACTTGTATTTTCTGGTTGCTTGTCCTGTTTTGGATACACTGCTCCTGTTGACAGCAGAGGGGCTGCAGGTCTGTCCTCAGAGCAGAGGCTCCCAGGGAGGTCTCTCCCAACTGTTTTGACCATGGAATAGAAGTTGCCTTCTGCTCCACAGTGGACCAGAGGGAAAGTCTAGAGACGACTTTGGGAGCTTTAGTTACCCTTCTGAATTCAGAAGGAGGTGGAGTTTACTGAACAACTGTTCTTGTGGTTGGATGTGTGTTGTTATCTTTGTAATAAGTAGTAAAAATTATTGGTTTTAAATGCCAGTTGGTATGATGAGTGCCACTTAGTTTAACAGAGGAAGAAGGTAATGTGAGAACTCCATTGTAACTTGATTTTTGGTATGGGACTTATATGGGCATCAAGTTGCCTTTCTAATCAGTACACGTGTATAAGGAAGATGTAGTTAAGGGGGTTTTTTGTCTGGCTTGACCTTGTTCTGTCATGTAGCCTTCCTTACCTGCCAGACTGAGAGCAGAAAGATGGTTAAAGCGCTACATCATGTACTAAACACTCTCATGTCGCTGTCAGTCACAGTAGCTCCTCTGGGATAAGAATTTGCTTAAGCTTTTGAATTGAGTCTCTTCCCTCCCCTATATGTTAACTATTTGGCCCAAGCAGTGATAGGCAGCGTATGCCCCTTGGAAAGGTGCTCATCTTCTTTTACTGTTGCTTCCAAAGTAGCTTGCCTTTTTTCTTTTTTTGAGGACTTTTGGAAGCAGCTGGTTGGAAAGCTTTCCTTGTGTTTTTATTTTACATCTTGTCTCCCTGCTGCTTCCCCCGTCCCCATCTGATTCTGTAAAACACAGCTCCTGTGCTGCAGCTTTCACGCTAATAACCTATAGGAACAATTTTTAATCTGTCAGATTGTAGTGACAAGAAGGGGAGCCCTGACGTTAGCACCAGCTCTGCGGGGCGGGTAGGGATCCCTCACCAACTGCAGGTGGGTGTTGGGCTTCTCTGTTTGGAAGTGATGTCTGAAATTTGGTAGAGGACTGTTAATTTCCAGACAAGTTTTTGTCCTTCCAGTGCATTGGAGTATAAGGCTTTCTTTAAGATACCTTTTGTGAGTGCCTGCTTTGTATCAAAAGCAGCATGTCTGCGATAGTGCTGGAGTTTTGTATGAGCCAATTAGTGCACGTTTACATTGTTCCATTTACTTATTTGTGTTTTAAAGGCCTCTTGTCAAAGTTCAAAACATAAGGCTTCACTTGTATGACAGCTAATGTACTAAACCTTGTAGTTAATGTCTGACTACAGATTCAAAATGTCAACTAATTTCTTTTGAAATACAACTGAAAATTAGTGTCAAACGCTTGGTTTGTGAATGGAGATCAAGATACTTTAGTTCATCCTGACGTATTTTTAATACAATAATTTTTCCTCCGCGCTCTCAAACGCTGTCTCAGGGTAGTACTGCTGTAACCGCAGCACGCTGCCATTAGCAGAGCAGTAGCTCCCGGTTAAAATAATCACTAGTCTTTGCACAAAGACCTTGTAAAAATCTGTTAATCCCACTGCGATGTTTGTGTGTCTGCCCGTTGCTGGCAGTACTGCAGCTTTTGTACGGCGCTCTGAATTACCAGGAATTCCTGTCAGACTGCAGTGAGTGCAGCACAGGGTCCGCGGGGTAAGGTTCAACCTGGGAGGTGTTTTGGTCTCCTCCGGCCCCTGCTGACAGCAGCAGCACGTACTCTGCTGGCCCGGGGTGTCGGGGTTATCCAAGGACCAGTGTCCACAGGCTCATGTGCTTGGATGCTGACTGCTGGCGTGATCAGTCGGCTGCCAGCAGGGACGCGGGGAACAAAGAGCTGGGATGCAGCGGGGATGGCTCGGTTGCCGCTCGGCGGCTGACAGCGGTAGATCGCGTCGGTTGCTGATGGACGGGAGGGAAGAGCGTGTCCCTGTAATGTTGATGAAATGGCAAAACAGGATAGGTTTGAGGAGGTGGGATTGCTCGCTGACAAAACATTTCTAATGTTACTTTAATCCTCCTCTTCATTTCGTGGTGGTGCTATACAGATGCTACTTTTCTGCATTTAAGACTTGAGACAATAGATCTTAATTTAAAAAATGTCTTTAAGAAAATAAATTGTCTACAAAGCTTTACACAAAAACTGAACTGTAGCTGTTTCTGGTGCTGGGAACCCATAATCTTATTTAAGCCCCATGAGACACTCCCACCCTGGTGTCTCAGCCTGTCCGAGCACATTGGGAGATGCTCAGCGGGTTTTTCCAAATCTCCAGGGTTTCTGTTCCCCCTCCCTCACTATGAGTAGACTAAGGATAGCAGCAGTCCCCTTGCTACTGAATATTAGTAGTTTGTTTATTCATTAAGCTCACATCTTGATTTCATTATCCTCTTTGAATCAAGGGTGAGGCGCTCAGGCAAGTTTTGGTCAACCGTTACTACGGCAACGTGAGACCGGCGGGACGGCGCGAGAGCCTCACCACCTTCGGCAATGGCCCCTTGTCTGCTGGAGGCGCCAGCAAGGCCGGGGCAGGAGGTAGGACGTGCTGCTCACCAGTGCTTCCTGTGATCTGCCCTGCCAGGTGCTCTCTGTCTGTCTCTGCCTGACAAATTGGTATCCTACAGGTGAAATATGGTTGGTTTTTTCTTCTACTGTTCTGTTCTGTGAAATCCCAAGAAAAGAAACTATCCACATCGATGGGGAAGAAGTCTTGATTGCAGGTTGCTTCTGGCTTTAGAAGCTCCTATGTGTGTTAACTCTCCTTGAGGGATTCCACTTTAGGCTGAGCTGAAGCATTGCTCTCCTGTCTCTAATCATATCAGCTGGTTTTTCCTCATGCAGATGAGAGCAGTGTCCTTTTTTCTCCTGAGCGCATTTGAGAAAGCACTTTAAAATTAAGCAGGCAGAGTGTTTTATACTTCCCAGAGACTGATTTGGGTTGGCTTGAATTTTGTGACTCTGTTTTGAAGGAATGTACTTAGAAAACCTGATCAGTTTAGTATTTGTAATAATATTTGGGGAATGGGCTCATAAGGATGTCAGATGTATTAACTGTATCTGAAACAAAAATTTCATTGTATTACAGAGAGATTTCAGGATAGGATGAACAAAAACTCTGAAGTTAATTAGGAAGAACAGTTTATTTGATTTGAGACCATTGTTGAAGTCAGTAATGTCAAGCACGTTTTGTCAAAACACAGTTCAGTGCGTTTTGCCTGTTCAAAATAAAGACCATGGGTAAACCTGTTGAAAGCAGCTCTGATCAGAAACAAGAGATACCACCTATTTGCCTGTATTTTCTGAAGTTGATAGGTATTTCCTTTGTCCTTGCATTGTGCTGCCTACTGCCATACTCTTCCACTTCGTAGAGCGCTGGCTTTGCCATCCTGTGGAATTTGTCTCACTTCTTCTCCATTCCCCTGACTGGTCCTGCAGAGCCTTTGCCTCTCTTTGCATCCCTGAATCCGTGCTCTTTCCGGAATCCTCTTCCAGTACACCAGCCCTCTGTCCACCTCTTGCCAAGGAGGGCAGCGGTGCCAGTAACCGTTTCCCATTGCCAGCCCGGGCTGTCCTCCCTCGGGACATCACCTCCGACATGTTAAAGCCATGTTAAATGTCCATCTTACAACATGCCTGATACATGCTTTAAGTTACAAAACCTTCCTTGCAGAAATGCGTAGAGCTGAGTTCATCACTGTTAATAAATGTGTATGCATCATTCAGGATAGGTTAATAATTTAAACCAGAAGAGAGGTGCCATCACCGTAGGTTGGAGGGGTTTGGATTTCAGCTGGTTTCTCATCACCTTTCTAGGAGGAAGCTCTGGATCAAGTTCAGTGAGCCGAGGTGAGATGAGTTTGGCTGATGTCCAGTGTCATCTGGATAAAGAAGGTGCATCCAACCTGGTCATAGATCTCATCATGAATGCCACCAGTGACAGAGTCTTCCATGAGAGCATCCTGCTAGCCATTGCCCTTCTGGAAGGTGGGAACACTACAATACAGGTAGGGAAATGGAAAACTTCATGCTTGCAGCTAAAACAGATTGGGAAGGGAAATGTGTTTATGAAATCCAGGGAACTTGAGGAGGTTAAGAAGAGGTGGAGGGAAATGACTAAATGATCTTTGACCTGTAATTAAGAAAAATACCAATGTCTACCATGCAAAAGTTAACATTAAATGTTTGCAAGGGCACTGGGTAATTGAGGTATTTCCCAGGGCAATACAGAGGAATGTATAACAAAACAGTTTTGTAGTGTAAGTTAATGTGACTACTTCTATGAGTAAGTTTAAGCAACTGCAGCATGCTCAGAGACATTTACAATTATCTGTTAGATTTCAGACTGGAATTTAAAATAACAGTAAACTCCAGGCCACCACCATTCTCCTGTAATTTTGAGGTCCTTTATTTCTGTGTTTCACATCAGGGTTTGGTTTCCCTAAATGGCAGTTGCGCCTGGTATGGATTTTAGTGAGCATACTCCGACCAGGTTGTATGGTACTCTTCCAAACAGAAAGTAAAACCTTATTATGGCAAAACATGCCTACAAAGATTATTGCACATGTAGTATCTTATTCTTTTGACTTTTCATGTGTTCTGTTTGCAAACAGACCGTTTCTGCTTTGGACAGCAAGCTTTATGCATAGCTATTCCAGAGAGTGTTACCCCTTTCCTACCCCGCTGCAATGTGTTTCACATGTCTGAACAAAACAATTGGTGATTTGTTTAAGGAGGTCACTTTTGCAGATTGTTCCTTCCAGTCAGAGGAGCGATAACATTCAAATGTTTGATACACATACAGATTTAGGTTTATAATTTCATGTCATTTGTGCTGCATCCTAATTAGGAACATTTAAACCACTAAAAGACACAATGTCTCACAGGAGCAGCGAAGAGTCACCACACTTACAATGTTATTCTTAACTAGACCTCCCTGGCAACTTCTGGGAGTAATGTTTGACCAGACTGAGGGTAGCGCTTCGCCGTGTGCTTAATCTAATCTCACTGTGGGCTGTTGCCAAACAGCCCATCCTGTTGTGGTCGACTGCTTGTCCCCTCTGCAGCTGTGGGGTGAGCTGAAGTAAGTGGATGATCTGATGGAAATCCAGTCTGCTGGTGAAAACAGATTTGATCCCGTAGAAAGGTCAGGCTCAAACCTGACCAGAGATGTGCTAAAGAGCAGCTATATGCTCTGGGCAGCAGCATGTGGTGAGATTTGGTTGTGTAATGTGGGGCTGAATCCTGACTAGTTATGGTTAAAACATGCACTAGATCTCTACGGCAGCACCTCTTGTGTTCATTCATGCAAGCTTCCCTTGAGAGGAGAGGGAACGTTTTTGGGCTCCTTCACTCTGTCTCTGTAATCAGAACCCTCTTTTTTTCCTCTTTGTATATGCTGTAGAGTGAAGCTTCTTTGCAAAAGACAAAGTGGGAATTAAGTGTTTAAAATCCCATGTCACCTTAAACTGCAGTGACAGGATTAACATTCCTTGGGGAGAGTCACTCCTTTAAATTTCCTGGTTTTCTCCAACGTAAAGGAAGCTGAACTTTCATCTTCCTCGCTCTGAAGCAGCCTCAGGTAACCTCACACTGTCATGCTGGAAGGAAAAACAAGTTCTGCACCAGCCTGATGTGCAGAGATCCTTTGCTTGGGCTGGACCCCAGAAGTCATGGACCAAGTCACTTCCTGCTGTGTGCGAGTCAGTGTTGGACGGAGATTCCTTAGCTCATCTGGTCAAAACAAACAGGGAAATCTGCAATCCATCTCCAAAGACACCTTTTTCACCAAAAAGGGAGATTCTTTAGTTGGCATTTGCTGTTTGGAACTAGGAGCTGGGAGTCTGTAAAATAACTGTGTAGTGAGGAACGAGCTGTTGGCATAGGATGCTTGTAGCAAATGGCGTAACGCTCTCACATCCGCGCCTCGCGGTCCTGCCAGTTTCTGTTGCACCCTTGCCTTTATAGATGTTACTTCCGCAAACCAGAGTAACTGTTTTCCGTCCTTTCCTGCTCAGCAATAAGTGCTTGGTGGCTGCCTTTACCTTTAGAAAATGTTCTGGGCAGGCAGCAGCTACTTGGTGCCTGTGTGTGTACGTGCTCTATTGCAGTGGCGCAGGGTTGGGGGGGGCTCTGGTGTAGGCTGCTTTTAAGTACAGAATGTTTTAGGAACCAAATGACTTGTGATGCCTACAGCTAATGCTGTAAGCTCCGAGGTCTTGGACACACCCAGGAGCTCTTACTCATGCATGCAAAGCACAGATGAGACTTGACTGAAAATATCCTGTGGAGCCGTTGTAATATAGATATTTTGTACTATAACAGTCCGGTGGCCTGATAGCAAAAGGCAAAAAAAGAAGGGTTTATCAGTGCACAAAGCAGTTCCTTCTGTACTGGCTCACCTCCTGGTGCGAGGGATGAGTTTGGTGGTGCTTCGCTCGCACTGGCTCTCACAGTCAGGGCCCGTGGGGACCCACTACAGTGTCAGTCAAGAACAGCAGGTATTCAGTGCTCTGATCTTTCAGTGGTATTTTAGTCATGAAAGCCAAGCAAGTAAAACTTTAATGGCAAAAAAACACCAACCACAAAGCTTAACGCCTGGGAGAACAGCTGGCTCAATGCTGGTGAATCAAAGTGAAGGTGGAGGCTTGCTCTTTAGTAAAATTATGATTTCTGGTTTGTATTTCCCAAGTAATCGCTGAATTATGTCCATGTTACGCTGGTGTTCTAAGACAGTAAATTGATGTAACTAAGCTTTTTGCTCTTCACATAGGAAGAATAGTTTATCTGCTCACCCAGGAAACACAGGAGGCCATGGGTGCAGCTCAGCTGCTGGGGAGCACTGCCTTCACAGGAGAGCTGCCCAGGGTACTCACTAGTCTGCACAGTTTCAAATCAGATGGGTTTTATAAAGCAGTCTTTCACTAAAGCACAGTAAATATTTATTGATTGCAGCAATTGTATGGTCTTCTGCTTAGTAAGATTGGATTTTTACAAAATACTCTGCAAACTTTGCCTGCTTATAGAAACTACATGCACTTAACGAAAATGAACGCAATACTTTCTGTGGTCTTTTATCCTGATCTTTCTCTAATCTGTGTTCTTTTGGTAAGCTTTGCAGATGAGGTAGGTAGGGCTTCACAGCCCCAGCAACCTGCTTGAGAGTGGATTTTCTCAAGTTCTACGGCAGTTTCCAGTAACTGCCAGTGGAAGAGTCATCTTCAGTCTCTGGACTAATAACTGTGTTCATTTTGCATCAGACGCATTTGTCATTGTGAAAGTTGACCTAGCCAAACCAGCCTGTCTTTGAGGTCTAACACAGTTTATCTTCATTTCACAATTTTTTGGGGTTGTTATTAACAGCTCTTGATTTATACTATTCTGAACAAGTTCATTCTGTGCTTAGTCTGAATAATTTTTACTGAACTTAAATTGCTTATATCTACAGGTCTTTGAGAATAGGAAACTGGTGGGATAGGGACACGTTATGTAAAAATGCTTTTTGGCAGCAAAGCCAGAAAGGTGTCATCCCTGCATGGCACTTTCTTAACTCCAGGTTTTCACACGGGAAATGAATTCAGCCTGAAGTTAAGCAAAAGGTTTGTACTGACACACAGGAACTTGCACATGATGATTGTAATATGGTTAATAATGGGAGTTCCCGGGTAACTCCCATGAGCTTCAGTGGGAGAACAGATCCCCATTTAGTTAGGAAGGGATAACTGGAATAGGTGTTACTGTTTCATTAGATATGTGCAGGGCCAATATTAAGGCTAGGCAAAGTAGGTGGTTGCCAACTCTAGCAGAAAAGCAAACCTAGAAATCTTCCTTATTATAATTGGCAGGAGTGATTTTTATTGCATTGTTGAGAAAATTAATGTGGGGGAGAAGCAGGACAAGAAATACTCCTGATTTATGTTAGGAAAGAGATGAAGCTGGTCGCGTATGGCACATCGAATCCCAGGCTGGTCTGTGGTTTGCTATAGGGGTGAACATGGGTGTGATAAACTGTTTTGGGAGAAGGGCAGAGGTCTTTGCCCACTTAAAGCTCTCTGGATAGAAACTTCTCTTTTATTTTTAGATTTTGGAATTCACTTAGAAACGCCGTCAGGTTCTTTGGTAATGGTGATAAAAGTGTCGTGGCCGTATCCGGTGAGCTCGTTGCTCCCGCGCAGCAGGAGCTCCGGTTTTCAGTGGGAAGCCTGCCCTCATTTGTAAGGAGACAGAAGCAGAGGAGGAACCGCAGGGTCAAAACCAGACAACAAATTAACTTGACAAATGCTGCAGCTCACTGAACTGAAAATTACATAAACCCATTTATTAATTTATATAACCCTCAGCATCCACCTCGAGAGCCGGCGTCAGCGGTTCTGCACACAGCAGCCCTGGGGGGGGGGGGATGCCCCGCCAGCCCCATGCTCTCCTCTGAAATGGTGAGGGGCGAGCATGCCTTGCACCCCGAGCTCGTCCCCCCGGGTGCTGGCTTGGGCACGCTTTGCTGGAGCTCACGTGGCTGGTGCTACATCTCCGTCAGGAGAGATGAAAGCTTGGTCCATTCCCTGTGCACGCTGCAACACGGCAAGTTTTCCTCCCTTAAAGCGACCCAGGCAAATGAATGACAGTGGAGGAAATTGCTGAGGACTTCTCCTGTAACGCTTGTCTCTCATCTGCTAAATAAAAATTACATGCGCTGTTACTCTGCCTCACCTCCGTAGAGTTTTGGGTTTCCTTGGTTGGTGGAAGTTAATGGCAAGTAAAGTCCCTTACATAACTGCCTCTCCATGGAGACTTTGGTGTGCTCATTTAATTAGGGATCTTCTCAAAAGTTAGATTGTGTGACAAATTACCTACACGCACATGTTGGTATTTCCAGCAAGGGAAAGTAAAACGAGGTGGTTGACATTCGTTTAGTTTCAGGCAATTTTCTAAGCACTATCCCAAAGCGACGCGATGCAGAGCGACCACTTTGAGGTGGGGTGGTGCCTTCCCCCTTCATCCAGAGTTCTTCTGCAGATGGGCCGCAAACACAGAGGATGAGGCGATGGGAGTCAGCACCCAAAGAAAAGGTGATTATTTTTCAGGAAAGAAGTAGGATTTGCTCCTAGCTTTAAGGCATCTGATGAGAGTCGCTGCTCCTGTGCAGAGGATGATGATGGAATCTGCTCTACACCCCTCCTTCCCGTAGAGTATGGGATGAGGACCAGGGGCCACCACAACTCGAGATGGCACCAAGGAACCTTTGGTGGCGGACCAGAGAGTTGTGCCTGCATCGCAGCATGTCAAGAGTGAATCTGTGTTGTGCTGAGCCAAGGTTTGGAGCTCACCATATATACGCGAGGCTTCTTTGAGATGTGACTGTACAAAAAGCTGTATGGCTTTGAGTTGCATTAACTTCCAGAGCTCTTCAGTTCAACGCGCAGAGAGAAGCTGTGCATTTTGTGTGTCCTCTTTGAGTGCTCGGTGGGGGCTGTGGCTGCACGGTACCGTGCTGCCTGATGCAGAAGTACTGTGGGGGTATCTGAACAAGTGAGATACTGAAAATTACAGCAGCCAGCTCTTCACTAGTCTGGTTTGGTAGGAAATACTCATTTGGATGAAACACTGGATTAACACGACTCTCCTGTCTCCAGCTCTGCCTAGCACCATACACAGTCTTGGACTTAGTCGACGTTGCTCCTTGTGTATTGCCACTGGTGAGAAAACTCCATCCTGGTGGATTGTGGTCTCCTTTGCTGAACTCAGTGCCTCGGACTGTCCAGGAATGATCAATAGTTACTAAATAATTGCAGAACTGATGCACAACAGGAATTTAATTCAGAGCTATCCAATTCTTGTTTGTGTTTCTGGAATCAAGTGACCGAGGTGCTACACGGCCGGTGGGGAGATGGGGCTCGCTTCTGTGGCCGTCTGCCACAGCCCCCAGGCCTGAGGGAGCAGTCACTGGGACACAGATCTGTGTCCTTCGGCTTGCTGTGGTGTGTGCTGGAAATACCGTGACAAAAATGGAAGGATAAGTGACACTAAAAAGGTCAACAGTGAAATAGCTGGAATCAGCCAGTCAACCCCCTTTATTTTTTCTTGTGTTCCCTGTTGGCCTAAATGTGTCCTGTCTGATTTGGTTGCCAAAGCACTTAGTTTCTTCTTCTCTGCCACTGCAATCGTACTTCAAAATTGGGAGAAAATTTTACAAAATACCACAGAAGTTTTGGTGGTATAAAAATGTAGACTTATTGACACAATGGTGCTTTAGGGTTTGTGCTTTAGACTTTCTAAACCAGATTTACAGCTTACAAAATTTGCAACAGTCACAGATCTCTGCAAGCACACAAAATCATACATGATGATAAATGCTTCAGAGGGAAGAATTAACTTTGGATTGCTAAACTTTTGTAAATAGCACTTGAGCTTTTTGGTTGTTGATCAGAAAAGTTCTGATAAAATTTCTACTATTTATAACAGGCAGAATTCTTTGCTATAGGACGTTACATCTTTTTCACATTGTTTTAATAATACCTCTTCAGGAAACTAAAGCAAAACCAGCAAGCTATCAGCATGTATTAAATAACCATCTATGTCTTTCACCATTTTAATGAGTTTTTCTCAAGTTAAACCACACCATCATTATTGTTTTACATTCTGAGTACATTACTTCAGAACATGACATTAAAAAAAATGTTGATAAGGACCTATGTCAACTGTCACATTCATCTGTGGGCAGTGATCTTGTCCTTTTGTGAAAGAGAGCCCTTTCCGAAATGAAGCATGCTGCACATCAGACCCTCCTTCACGGCACAGTTACCTTCAAAACACAGCGTTGAACCTGCACTAGTAATTAAGTCAGTGCTGAGGAAATCTGCGTCCTGATGCTCTGGCGATCTGCAGCACGTGAGGAGACTTGAGATGGCAAAGCCGGTAGGAGCACGCTGACTCTTTCACATGTATTTTAATGTATTTAGCACAGTGAGGTCTCAGTCTCGCTTGGCTGTTGGATACCACCACAATAAAAAGTAAGTCCTACTAATAATGCATGGAGCGACAGAGCCAAAGGCTGCGAGGAATCATTCCTGCAGAGATGATTTAATTTTTATTGGGGGCAGTAAGATGCATAGGTGAGACTGAGAACAGACTCGATGAGATTGTAACAATACCACATAGTCTTTCTATGAGCTGCAGCTGATACTACATTTTGAAGTATATTTGGGCCATCGGTATTCCTGTATCATAGCATCTTTCAGCCTTTTTGCCCAAAGGGAGGTTTTATGCTTAGATTTTGATGCGCCTATCTGTGCAACCGAGCAATGTAGGTGAAGAAAAGGAAGAGGGATGCTACGTCAGGGTTCAGCTGCATTGCTTGTTCTCCTGTCTTGGTAGCCTTGTGGTGTTCATGGTGGCTGGGTACCATGGGCCTCCTGTGCGGCGATCCTCAGCATTCAGGTGAGATCCTGGGCCTGTAAGGAACAGGGACGTAAATTGCTAATTCTCCCTATTCCTCTTGGTGGGATCCAGGTCCAACATAAACTTTTAAGATGATCCCTAGCAGGATTAAAGTCCTCCACAAGCAGGCAGAGGCAAGCTATTCAGAAAAACAAGGTCATGCTGCTTTTTTTTTTTTTTTTTTTTTTTTTTTTTTTTTTTTTTTTTTGGTAAGCACAGGAATCAACAAAGCGATGTTATATAACTTCTATTTATATCCCACTTGCTCACTAGCTGCAGGCATACAAGAGTAGCTGAGAAGGGAATTTAATGAGCTCTCAGGGCTTGCTCACCTTCCAGAGCGGGTAGGAGCCAGCTTGTTTTTGAAGTGCGTCAGCAAATGAAACTGGTGGTGGGTGGGTGGTTTGGGTAGGTGGACTGACTTGTTGCTATGGTTTTCTTTAATTCCTCTGTCTCTCAAGAAGATCTTACACTTTTTTTTTTTTCTTTTGGGGAGTCTGCAGACTTCCTTGTTTCTCACACCTACACAGAGCTTGCTGGTTCGGTAAGGAAGTGGGATTCATGCTCCTGCCATGCAGGAGCCTTGCACAGATTAACTGAGTGACCTGGCGGGTGCGTGCTCCCACATGTGTGCAGGAGGAACTCGAATAAGGCTCTGTGCCGAAAGCAGGTCAGGCCCCTGAGTCTCCCACGCTTTGGAGGCCATCTGCTCTGTCTGGGGGGGGATTTAAACCCCAAACCCAACAGTCACGTTTCTACCTGTCGTTCCCCCAGTGTGCATTCATCTCCTGGTCATCATCCAACATCACTGCCCCGGGGGTTCTGTACCGGCTCTGGAAGGGCACGAGGGGACTGTATCTCTGTGAGGTTTGTTCTTACTCTCCTCTTTCTGACATGACTTGAAATTGCATCAAGATTTTAGGCGTTGCAGTAGGAGAACATGTATGATAGAAGGGCTCTTCCTGAAACAAGTGGTGTAATTCTGCTGTTGCCTTCATTTCAAGCTGTTCAGGAAAGATGAGCATTTACATGGGTCTGTGTATGCTTGTACCCCTCCAAAAACCTCCCTAAGGTGGGGCAGAATCTCCAGCTAGGAGTAAGAGTCTTCCAGGATGGCGCGTGAATGCCCCGACAGAGAATTTGTCTTATTTGTGGAAAATAGAGCTGGGAAGTCCCCCTTCTGCTTTCAGGACAAAGTTTATTTTACAGTTTGCAAAAAAAAAAAAACGGGCAATTGAGGTGTTCTGGCAGATTTTCCTTATGGGTTTATTTCAAACTGTGAAGCATGTTCAGCATGAAATATTTCAGCTGCCATTTCCTTAAGCTATGCAAGACTAATGATATCTATCACTCACGCCCCAGAGTGATGGATCTTTAGCAAGCCAGGACGTATGAAAGATTTCAAGAAAAGAGAGGGATCGGTGATATTTAAAATAAATATCTGAGGGGGGAGAGAAAGCAAAGTTAGGTTGGAATTTTCTGCAGTGGAAGCCCTTGCAATATGTTTAGGCAGAATGTAAAGGGTTGGCATTTGTACTTATTTCAGTGCTTGTGTTAGCAGTGCAGTTCCCCTTAAAATGTGGCTGCTTTGAAGTAGTCCAGCTAGAAGAAACGGTACGGGGGTGGCAAGCTCTTTCTGCAAACATGAAGTAGCGCAGAAGTTTTGCATTAGTTCATGCTGGCAGCCTGTCCGGATAACCCAAGCAAGTTAACATCCCCGTAATAATTTCTCTCTAGTGTTGGAATAAAATGTCCTGAGTTGAAGCCAGATAGCTGATCTTTCTCCTGTATCTGGAGGGACTTTCCTCCTGAAATATCCCGGACTAGTCAAGTTCATGGGGTATTTTCACTGTCAGTAGAGAAATGGGGAGGGAGATGACAACGGTTTGCTTTAATTTGTGAAATATTTGCTGGGGCTTTGCTTTCCTTCCTTATTGGTAATCAGATATTTGTTTTCCTGGGGAATTCTTTGGGATACGTTTGGATGGTTTGGCAGGGCTTAACAGCTGTGCTCTGTTGAAACAGGGCTGTGAAGTACAGAGGGTGTGGCCCCGAAAAGGCTCTGTCCTCTGCGGGATGACGGCAGGCCCTGGTTCTGCAGCCAAATGCTCCTCTAAAATCAGGCCACCCTTCTTTTGGGAGGAAGCACGCAGCTGAGCAGATGCATCTTAAACCCAGCGCCTGCTAATAGGTTTTAGTTCTATTTCTCACGACGTGATCATTCAGACAGCACATACAGTCCAGCCTGTAATTACTGAGTCTGGGGCGGAAAGCCAAGCTATTCAATGCAAAACAATCAAACGGTTGTTCCATTTCTTGGCTGGCGAAACACTTGTGGCTTCAGGGCAGATCCAGCTAACAGGTAACAGCGTAGAGGAAGGTGTTCCCGGCAGAGGTGACAGCGCACACAGGCAAAACTGGATAAGCCTTTCAAAGGCAAGAGCAGGAAACAAACTGCCTTCAGCCAACTCGGTGGGTTTTTTTTTCCCATTTAACAATCCTACGCTGGGCACAGACTCATTCATCATTAAACTCATTGGGGATTAGTTAAATGTACAGTGGATTAGTTAGCTGGGTCTCTACTCTGTACACCTTACACAAAGGTATGTCTGCTGCGTTTTTATGGTTTTGCTCTCCAAAGGGCAGATGTCAGCTCTGCTTGTTAAAAAACCCAGTTTGCTACCGATTGCTGGTAGGTGAGATATGTTAAGGTCCATGCTGCATGGTTATCCTGCCTCCGTAATCCCACTCCCCCGAGCTGCTGGGTAGTTAGCTGAGCTTGTCTTCCACTTGTCATTGGAAATTATGTATATTCTATGTCAAGAGTCTGGAAAGCAAGGCAGGAAGGGAGAGGAGGTGAAGTGGTAATGTTAGGAAATATGACTGTTCTTTGCTGATTTTTTTTTTTTCTTTTAAAATGTGATTCTGCAATCCAGATTGTTAATGATCTGCAATATTTAAGAACATGCCAAGAAATAACCACCACAGAAAATGATATTAATTCTGAATAAAATGCTAGCAAGTAAAAAAAGTATTTTCAGTTTAGCGAAAAAAGTAGGTAGACATTCAAGAGTGTATGTAAATAATTTGAAGGGAAGAGGATACCAAGTTCCTGGGAATAACTATAGAAGAGCCATTAAAAAAATTAGTATCAGTGACTAGAAGTTAGTAACATAAAAAGGAGCTTAATCACATGTTTCTAACAGTTATTAACCACTGGAACAGACTACAGATAGATGTATTAATTGTCTCTGGCACTTTCTAAAGAAAGATAGGATGCTTTTCTCAGAGTTGTGTTATTTAAACACAACTTTGGGCTCAGTTAATGAGCGAGAGCAAAGGGCTGATGGTGCTCAAGGGTGGGCCAGGCTGTAGCTAACCAGTGTGCTGCAATTTAAACTTGGCCTTTGATTTATTTCCTAGTGAAATCAGTCACTTGGTATGCAGCTTTTCTGCAACACATTTTGTGTGGACCAAGGAAATAGTCATAGATGGAATGGTGATGGTATTTACTTACTGTCTTCCTTTGGTCAGAGGCAGTGTGCTGCAGGGGCAGAGGTGTAAGGGGGATGTTCTGTTGTGCTTGAGTTTTCTGCTTGGATTTGTTTAGGAGCACAGCTGGGTGGTGGAGAAGAGAACGAAGAAGTTATTCCACTGGTTTCCTGGTACCTAGTGGTGTTTAGTTGTTTTACTCTGTGGTATTTCAATAGACTACTTTGGATGATAGGAGAAGGAATCGGTGTGGCTGGCTTTGCAGATGTGTGGTGCCTGTGCTGGGTGGTTCTCCTTCCATCCCCTCAGAACAAATACAGCTCATCATAACGCTTGATGTATCATATGCCTGTGAAAGAAGCAGCATCCCGCTGCTTGCCCAGGGCTTCATAACCTGCATGGAAACCATGCATCACAAATATAAATCTGTTATTCTCCAGTCACCTGCAAGTCTTTGAACTTGGCGAACCTTTACACAAGAAGATTTTTCCCCTTTTTGTTTCTTAAAGCTCTTTCCGTTGCCCCAAGTTAATTTTGAATGAGTTTTTGGAGGTGGTGGTTGCTCCGTCTTTAAAAATGATTGAGAATTCTTTGTGTGTTGTCCTTGCGCATGGTGGGCATCGCTATCACGTTGGAAGCTTGTGCATGGCATCGGCGGATGTGTTTGGGTTTCTTTCATTCTGTGACTGTGTAATTAATTGTGATCACATTATCTTTGGTATTCTGACATCATAAGTCTTGATTCATTTAATCAACTGGTTGATGTGCTCTGGAGATGTACTGCTTTTGATTGACGTGTGTGTACCTGTAAAGCTGTTTGAATCCAGCATTCATAAAGCAAACTTCATGTTCTGCTGCGCATCGTGTGATTTCTTGTTTTAATGGTAATGACTTTTAACAGTCATTAACAAAACACAGTTGAAATAAAATACTGTTTCATACTGCATGATTTTAGCACTCTGTAAGGGCAGGCTACTGGTCCACTGCTAGTGTCTTGAGTATGCGATGAAGCTCCTATCTTCACTTGCCTTCCAGGTAGCTTTTCCTCTGGTACCTTGTACCAGGGTAGGCAGACATGGTCCACATACCGGAATGTTATGGGTCACGCTTGCCTGCCCTACAGTAAGCTTCCAGATCACACATCCCAGCTGGGTGGTGGCTAAGTCGGGGGGGGGGGTGTCTGTCTGGGAGATGAGGAGGCAGTCTGGCACCATTTTCCTTGGGGGACCCTTGGAGGGACAGCTGATGTCAAATGCTCCCGTGTCAGCGGTACGTTACAGCGCTGTTCTTCGAAAACACGCACAAGCGTAGAGGCTTGCTGTTCTCTTCATTCCAAGCCACTCTCCAAGCACACTTGCTTTTTCAGAAGTCTTGTTTGTGGTTGCATGATGTCTGTGCAAGCCAGGACCGTAGCATATGGTACTCTAAAATGGTCACTCTATTTCCCTTTTTAAAAAGGGAGATTTTTCCCGTTTTTGCTTTGAGGCTATATCTGTAAATAAATTTTAGGATTTCTGTCGTAATTATCACCACCAATTACCTGCTCAAGCGCAACTTGCAAGATCACACCTCTTAAAATACAGTAGCTTTGATAGCTGGCATGTGGTTGATTTATATGTGTGAAGGTGTTAGGCATCCTGACCTAAACTGAAACAATCATTTAGTGACAACCATTGAATGTATGCACAGCACGCACAAGAAAGCTTTACTGGAAACGTTCGTTTCATTTGTTTTTTTTTCTCTGAAGTGCAGTGGAAAGTCAGTTAAGAAGCTTGAAAAGATGACAAAATTCAAGCCTGTCAGCGAGTAACAATTACTCTCATGTGAGGTATTCAGCATAGTTCATTTAAAAAAACCCTTTCCTTCACCACTGCTTCATCACAGGGAAACTCCTCCTGTACCAGGCTCTTGAGATGTGCAGCCAGGTGACAACCATCGCCTGCCTGATAAGCAAATCATGCTCTTTTTGAGAAAAAGGTTACCCTTTCTAGAACCAATGGTTTATGCGCTTGTATCTGTAAAATGTTATCATCGGCATGCTTGCCATGGAATACTCTTAGAGTAAAATTTTCAAAATGCAAAGCAGATAAAAACTTTTCCTCTGTCTATACTTGTAGCCACCAAGTAAGAGACTGCTTCAGAGGGTTGGCTGTCTAAATAACCTGACCCTGGGTTTGGTTACTGGTCAGCAGCTCTGGGAAACCACGTTAATTATGACTGTAATTTGATGGTATTCTGTCCACTAAGTCTGGTCAGGTCAAAGAACCAGTTTAGAATTAAAAAAATGTCTGGAGGTATGTTTTATGAGGGGGAAAAAAAAAACTTGATATAAAGTATTGGATTAGAGAATAATTCTGCAAATACTCATAAACAAATTGGGTACCCAAATCATCTTGTGTTATATCACAGGGCCTAGCGTGGTTTCTGTTGCAAAAACTTTGGGCAGAGGGATCTCTTGCAGTGCCCCGGCATGTCTGTGCTACTAGGCTGTTTGGATGTCAGGAGAAGGGACCAGCACAGCTGGCTTTGCAGATGTGGGACACCCATGCTGGGGGGTTCTCCTTTCCCTTCTCTCTGTTAATCACTAGAAGTAAGGACAGACTCTTAAGACTTTACCTGAGATGCTCAGGGTAGGTAGAAGATATAGCAATGGTGAGAGGGATATCTCATGTGAATATTGACCAACTTCTTTAAATAGTAGTGCTCCTCCTCTGTCTGTAATCAAAGACACAACTTTATTTGTGTTTCAAAGTCATTCAGCGCTGTTCTGACTGCAGCTGCTTGGGAGTGATCAAAGGCAGGCGTAGCAGAGACGGCCTTGTGTGCTCCGCTTTGTAGAAAAGCGGGCAGGATATATTGCTATTCCCATTTTAATTTGTTTTTTCAATAAATCAGGCTTCATTCCTATTCATCATGTAAAGCTGTTGGATCGTGAGTCGCTGCAGAATGCTAACTAATTTCATAATACTCTGCATAAGGTGACCCACTTACAAGTTCATCCTTCAGTCGTGTTTAAGCTCTGGTCTTGATTTATGTAACAGCATATTGGTTTCATCAGGAATTGTCTGATCACTCACTGTGTTGGCTCCTTTTTGACCTGTACATGATTTGTATTCTCCTCAATTTTAGGAAGAACTTTCTGTCTCTGTGCACATATGGGCAGAAGAACATTAAGAAACCTTCATAAAAGTAGTCAATGCCTTGAGTCTTTCTGTCACTTAAAGATATATTAGAGTAGGAATTAAAAGGAGTTTGAAGAAGTCTGCTGTGGACAGGACAATGGAAACTTAGCACAAAATGTCCCTCATTATGTTGCCTTGTTTGTACATTTTTGGACTGCGACTTAACATTGACTATTGCATGTTGTGAGTCACAGTCCCTTTCATTTGAGGTCAGGAAGGCAGGACAGTTCTTTTTCCTCTGTATTTTGCTCATACGCTCTTGTTTCTGAGCTGAGAATCAAATTACAGGTAATTCCATTGTCCTTACCTTACTTTAATTCATTGTATTTACTTTAATTCCTGTTGTTGAGAGAGAAGTGTGCTGCCTAAATGTATTATGGGTAGTGTGATTTGTGCATGCACTTTTCTTTAAAAATACATTTGGAAGTTGTTAATAAGGGAGTTAATGTAGCTGAGACACTTGGGTGTACGAGTACGAGTTTCCATTGCTCTAGGTTTCAGTTTACTGAAAACTAATTAACCTCCCAGTCCTTCAGGATATCATGCAGTGCAGAAAGGTGAAATAATCTGTATTCAAACCTGTGTATGAAGATACAGCTCCTGTCCCATTTTCTTTTGTAGCATTCGTTCTTCTGCCGACTGACGGAAGATAAGAAATCTGAAAAGTTCTTTAAGGTTTTTTATGATCGCATGAAAGTGGCACAGCAAGAAATCAAGGCTACTGTCACAGTCAATACTAGTGACTTAGGAAATAAAAAGAAAGATGAAGACTCAGACAGAGATGTACCAAGCAGGAAGAGAGGTAATCCCCAGTTGTTCTGTTTCTGAAGTGACAAGGGAGTAAAATGCTGTGTTTTGAACTCATTTCAATTGATGCAATAATGCTCTGATCTCTGATCCCACAGAGCAAAGTTCAGAGATCAGTGGTGCCCTGGCTTGGGATTTCAAGAGCTTCATCCCCTCTTCATCCATTTGTGAGATTGTGCTATTGAAATGATGAAAAGTATTTCTGAGATGAGACTCTGCCACCTTGTCTATCATGACAAGCTGCCCCAATCTGATCTGTAGTAACGACCCTGGACTGTGGGTTGTGGTCAGTGCCTTCTCTAACATTAAGTGGAGAAATCCTAATTTTCTTCTATAGCAGGTCCTTTTATCATAACTCCTGATAGTGCTAGATGTGTGTGCCCTAACCAATTAATACCAGAATTTATAACTTTAACGTGGTTTGCATAAAAGGTGCGAAGAGAGTGACATGATATCCTTCTAAACTCAAGACCCTCACATCACACTAAACATACTTACCAGAAAGAACTGGCCCATGTGTGAAACTGTAATGGGATATGTGTGTGAATGGATTTTCTGGTCCCCTTTATTCAGGTTGCCTAAGGAAGATCTGTTCTTGTGTGTTTTAGTGAGAGAGCCTATGACCCAAATTACCGAGGAAGTCCGGGATCAGTTACTGGAGGCCTCTGCAGCTACAAGAAAGGCTTACAACACTTATCGGAGGGAGGCTGATCCCGATGACCATTATTCAGCAGGAGAAGGAGCACAGTCTGCGGCAGACAAGAGCAAAGATGACCTGGAGATGAGTGCTGTGATCTCAATAATGCAACCCATTCTCCGGTTCCTGCAGCTGCTCTGTGAAAACCACAATCGGGATTTGCAGGTACAGCAGGCATGCTTATGTTGCATCAGTCCCCCTAATCCCATGCCTTTTTAAGTTGATATATGACTGACTGTTTTCTTTGACCTTGAAGAAAATCCAGTAAAAGTATTCATACTTTGCTGGGCAAATATAGGGAAGTCCCATTACCCCGTGTTCGGTGGCCTTTTCACTGTATCTAAAAGGTGGTGGAATCAGCTCTTGTTGTGGCTTTTAAAAAGTGTATACTGCAAGCAAGTGTTCTGGAGTGAAGTTACTGATGTACTTTTGAGAGGGGAAGGAAAGAAAATTAAAAGTCACATAGAAAAAACAAGAGCATTTGGACCTTGGTTCCAGCAGCCCTTAAGCATGTGCTTACTTTCCAGTGAACAGGTTCTCCTGGGTTTTCATGGACCTGTTTGTATGCACAGAGTTGGAACACGGGATGGTATCAAGAAAGCGTCAGCTGGAGTTGAATCTAGTGAGGGACATGGAGGGCAACAAGAGGAGCTCCTGGGTTGTATCTGGGAGAGCAAGGGACTGCTGCTGAGTGGGGCAGAGGCCCTCGTGATAAAGGATGTGGAGAAGTCCCAGGGGCTTAATGCCACCTTCACCTTGCTCTTTACTGCTAGGACCAGACTTTACAAACCTTAGGTCCCTGGGACCAGAGGGGAGGTCTGAAGCAAGGAAGATGTACCCTTCCTGGAGAAGAATTGGGTCAGGAGACATCCAGCAAGCTGAATGTGCGCAAGTCCTTGGAGCCCGGTGGGATGCCCCAAGCTCCCTGTGGAGTGCGGGGGCCAGTCCTGGGCTCCTGAGTAGAGCCAAGAGTGTCCAAGGTGACGGAGGACTGGAGAGGCAGAGAGAGCTGGAAGGGGTTGGCCTGGGGAAGAGAAGGCTCGGGCTGTCTCACTGTCTGTATAACGACCCAACGGCGGGCTGTGAAGAGGACAGAGCCAGGCTGTGCTCCGTGGTGCCTCGTGACAGGGCGAGGGGTGCTGGAGTAGACAGTCTCCAAAGGTCCCTGCCAACTTGGCTGTCCTGTGATGTTCTGTGATGTGTTTGTATAATTTTAAATAGTGAGCCCAGAACTTGTGCGTTAGCAATCTTATCTAGCGCGTGCCTCCACAGGAGATAAGGTTTTTGCTTACAGACGGACTGCAATTAACGGGATTTTTGTTCAGCGTAACCACTGCTGCTGGATTAGATTTGACCGCAAGCAAGGAGCTGGTGAGATGCAGTACAATGTACTAAATGCCCTCATAAAGGAGGAATAATTGCCTTGATTGCATATTGTTGTACAGCACGCCAGAAGTGTAGGACCCTGTGTGAGTGCTTTTCAGACCTGCCAAATCACTTCCGCTGAACTCAAATGCCCTGCTGCTGGCAACATAGGAAATCAAATCTGTATGGTAATGTTCCTGTGCTGTGAACATGTAATTCCTTTAGCATTTTATAGGTGCTGAGGTTACATACATGAGGGTTTCTCCTAATTTTTTTAAAAAACTATTTGATCTTTGTTTTGTTAAACAATTTTCATGCCGTTAGCGATGTCGGAGACAAGTAGGACGGCAGTTTTAGGTGGCAGTAGTCCAAACCGCATGCACATGATCCTTCGCTGCTGCTGTCTTTGGCTAGGCACTGAAAGCTATAGGAGCAGAATTGATTTCACGCCAGCGCAGAAACTTGGCCTGAGCTGTTCACCATCCTGAACAATTAGATTTCCCAAACAGCAGGTAGTTGCGTTCAGCAATAGAAGAAAAAGGGTTTTTTTTTAAATTTGAAAAAAAAAAAAGTTGGAGGAACAAAACTATAATCATCTTGATGCTTGCCTTTCTCCTTCAGCCCTGGAGGAGAGGCAGCAGTGTCTGAAGCTCCAAGATCTTTGTGTCTGCAGCTAGTATGTTGTAACTAAACTCCTTATCAATATTGTTAATGGACTCACTGCTTAAAGGAAAAAAGTAAGACCTATTCTGGAAGCTGTGTGTCTTCCAAAACTGTGAATGTTAAATTTGAATTAGAAGTGAATAGGAATCACCTGCCCAGTGCAATTGTAGGTTTAGCAAACCCAAGTGTTTTACAAGCAGTTAGCAATTGTGAGTTGTGCAAAAACAGGAAAATGCAAGTCATGCCTGTAAGAGTTGATAGGTGTTTTAGATGAGGAGGAAGTCTTTGTGAAATGGCTTAGAGAGTTGCGATGCTATGCCTTTTGCATCACTTGGCCGTTCCCTTTGCAGATAAAACTTCGGTTTGTTCCACATTACACACGGTCAGTATGCTCTCCCCCTCCAGCCTACTCTTTGGGTCTGGAGGAGGAGTTGCAGTATCTTCTTCAAATTAATGCAAGGACCGGGGTGGATGCTTAAGGACGTTTTGTTATCCACTTTAGGCTGAATGCATCAAATTTTGCTGTGGAATACTCTTGATAGCTGTTTCTCAGCACGCAGATCCTTAGGTGCTCTTATTAAACTTGTATTAGGTCTGACCCTTGATTCTCTGCGAGAGCTCAGCCTTGAAAGCAAAGCTGTCGCAGCTCTGAATTGCTGTAGCCAGCCTGTTGTCTGGTCTGGTTTGGCTTGGCTGCAGCCCCATCAAGTTTCCTCACGAGGTCTTTTCTGTGCTTCTCGCTTCTGAGCGAAGGTGTCCCCGTGTGCTACAGAAGCAGTCACGAGAACTGAAGCCCGTGACAAGCTGAGTGAAGCACCCGGGGAACGCTTTGCTGTAGGCGCCTGGGCAGGTCATACCCCACAGCCTTCCACACTGCCACAGCCAAGCATGCATTACGCTTTAATAGCCCATCTTCCTGGGAAAAATAGCACTTCAGTTCTTTCTTTCTTTCTTACCAAGGCATTATTTCTGTGAAATAAAAATATTGTAGTAATATGCTAGCCAGTCATGCTCAAATTAAAGGTCTGAGTTGTAGGTTATATACAGCTTTTGTGCAAAAAAAGCAGGGATTGGTACACCTTTTCACATTGGATTTAACTGTTTCTTTTATTCATAATCCCTGGAGACACAGCCTAGGTGGTAACAGCTCTGCATGCTGCAGGAGGGTGATTCAGTAATTTGACTAGTGGAGCAGTACTGGTGCATGCAGAGAATGAGCTGGTTTAGGTCACCATGTTTGAGGCAGGAAGTGTGTGCAAGAACTTTATAAGACAAAGAGCAAGCCTGTATTCAGCAAAAAAAGCTTTGCCTTACCTGATTGCTTGTAAAGAAAAATCTGATCATGTGGGAATACCTCTTTACTAAGACTTTCTTTTTATTTATGTTATTTCTTTGCAAAGATTTTCCAAATAGGGATCAAGCTTTCTACTAAAACAAAGACTATCCAAAGAAAACATTTAGGTTTTGGGGGGAATTACCCACTTAAATGGTAGAACTGTGCTCCTTCCAAGGATTCTGTGTTCATCCCTGCTTCAACAAACCAAGCCAGTATTCTGAAGGTGGCCAATTTTATTTTTAGTCATTATGTTTCAGGATACTCAGCTTTAGGCTGTGTACAGGTAAGCAAAGTCTCTAGCCCTGACATGCCGTAGAGGACTGGTTGCAGATGCTGCCTCTGTCAGTGCAGCTCTATCTGGTCACGTGTCCCAGAAATGAGGAGGACTGGGATCCCTAAAAGCAAATAGTAGCAGGAAGTCTAAATATCTCCAAAAGGTCATTCACAAAGGCAGGAGCTTAAACACTGTCTGACTTTAAGTGCACTTCATCCCATCAAGAAGTATTTCTCTCTCAACTGAGTATATGGGGTCCTTAAAGTTAGGTGATATGAATGCTCTTTTCCTCATTTTCTCCAAGATCCCTCAAGGTGCATATTTTTCATATGTTCTAGCTGAATCTGCAGCTCTGTCGTCTTTATTCTGAACGCAGGGTCTTGCGGGTGGTGCACACCTCAGGTTCCTTCCCACTGAAAGCAATAGGATGGCATGTTCAATACTGAAGAGTTGTGTTCCCACGCTGTAGCCTGTGAGATGTTCTGGATGACAGAAACTGCAGAGCTCGATCTGTACCCACTGAGACAGCAACAGACATTCCCTGGGGCAGTTTCTCACAGTGCAGTGGGGTCTTGTTTTCTACAATTTTTTATTTCCCCTTCTTTAGCCATCTGATGTTGTCCTTCTGCCTCCTGTGCCTTCGTTCCTTCTCTTTCCTTTGTGTTTATTGACTTTGAATCAAGAAGCTAAGGCTGGTATAAACCTAGCTATAACCAGAATAAATGCCATACTGCAGCTGGGGAGCGTTTAGTGTCATCGCTTTCAGTATTACCTGTTATTTTTGCTTTTTTCCTGGAGGGAAGTCACAAGCTCAAATTTCTGTAGCATCAACTTTCTACACTCTGACAAGTTAATCAAAAGTCAGGATGCTAAATGAGCAATCAGTTGAAATATGCTGAATCACTGTCACCTTTAGTCTGCATTCATAGACAGCGTTTTCCTTTTTTAGCTTAGCCTTCAATTGAATCTGGCAATTTCTCAGTCTGTTTGCCTTAAAAGACTTAATAGTCTGACGCAGGCACTAGAGGCAATCAGTTAACGGTGCTCCTCTGCAGGCTGGTAGCAAAACCCTTGCTGGTTCCACAGTCCTATGCATCTTGTTTGTCTGAGGGGTTTTTTTCACCTCTGACGTGTTCTGTAACGTGCTAGAATTAAGCTAGATAGGATTTCTCCTGCTAAAACTTTGAGGAAAAGAAGGTGGTGGTGGCTATCCACTTTTACAGCACACCGCTGGGAACACAAACAGATCTGAGTCACTGGGAAGTTGTTTTTTATTAATTGTCTTTGTTTTGGTTGGGTTTGGTTTATTTCATTTGGAATAGGGGAGAGAGGAAACCTGTTTAATCCGTGTTGATAAAACTGGCGTTTCGTTTGAGGAGCTGCTCTTCATCAGCAGCTTCAAGCAGGGATTACGATAATTATGTGGGAAGAAATGCAATTGAGAGAAACGCATTTCAAGACGCCTTCCTTCAAGGCATGCAGTCGGGTGCCTCCGTGCTGCTTGCGCAGGCAGTGCTGCTGTGAAGGCAGAGCCAGGGAATTCCTGCTTGTCTTGGGAGGAGAGAGCCTGGAGGGATGGTTAGCAGTGAAATGTAGCAGGTAGGCTGGAAGGAAAGCTTCCAGGCTCAGAAGGGCTTTTGGATCCGCACTGAATGGCCTGTTCCGTGTTGAGTTTCAGTGCTCTAATGGATGTGCTCTCTTTATTGCTGCTTGTCTTCTATAAAATTTGAAGCCAACAGGCTGCTCAAGAGAGCGGTGTGTTGCAAGCTAGCCCTGGAAGAGGCTTGAATTGCTTGTACAGGCTCCAGTGAAATTAGAGCAATGTATATTATGCAGTGCAGTTGTGGCTTGATGAACTTAATAAAACGTTATGGTTCAAACATCAGTTTGTATGCTTTTTTTTCCCTCCCGTCCCACTTTTGACACTCTCCCTGCAGAATTTCCTACGCTGCCAGAACAACAAGACTAACTACAACCTGGTGTGTGAGACGCTGCAGTTTCTGGACTGTATCTGTGGAAGCACAACTGGTGGGCTTGGACTTCTTGGTCTGTATATAAATGAGAAAAACGTAGCACTGATCAACCAGACACTGGAAAGCTTGACTGAGTACTGTCAGGGGCCTTGCCACGAGAACCAGGTAATACATCCATACATAGCTGTAGAAAGCACCACCTTCCTCCCTCCACCTGCAGCGTGCACTCTGCTGGGCTTGGCTCTGTCTGCTAGGCTCGTGTTGTCTTCTTACAACCCTGCTCACTTTACTTGCCCTACAAAGGGGGTCTGGTTTTGGGGTGGTTTTTTTCTGTATGAACTCATAATAATCAACTTCTGTTTCTTAGAGCCTCCTCTGAGGACTTAAACCACTCAGAGCAGTAGAGATTTTTCTGCTTTGCTATGATTTAAGTTGTTTTATTAAGACTTGACAGAGTGGGGAATTTTTGCACTCGAAATACTTTGTTGTAAAAATGTTGTTAAAACCAAGCTCTTCCTGTCATAAATGAGGTCAGAAGTGTGGCTCCCCCAGCCTGACGGGAGAAGGTTGAGCTCTGTATCTTCGTTAATGAAGGTGATAACCATGTTGAGGTTATTTTCAAACATTGTGTTGTGTGTACAACCAGGCGTGTGTCACTGCTGACTGCCCACGCACTTGCATGGGAAATGGGCAGTGGTTCCCAGTGAGCACAGGTTGGGTGCTGGGGGACCCCCAGGTGTCTGCTGAGGGAGAGGCAGCCTCTGCCAGCTCCCCCCAGATCATACTCACGGTCAGCAGGATGTTCTGTTCTGAGCAGGAGTAACTGTTTTAAAGCAAGAATGGTGGTTTAAGTAACCGTGTTACAGGGTTACAATGAATAATGACAATAATCCTATTGGGTGATGCAGTTACTGACCCACAGATGGACTTGGTCTGCTCTATGCCTCAAAGGTTGAATCATCAACAGGGAGTATGAGAAGATACTTTGCATAAGCAGGAGGTTTTAGGTGCTCGAGAATTATGGTTTGCTCCAGTGGGAAGGGGCAGATGTACTGCTCAGCCCATGCTCTTCACCTTCCCGCAGGTTGTACAGCTGTGTGTTAGAGCAGTGTCACCAGTTAGTTGGGCCCATTTCTTCTGCCTTTAGTCTAGGTGTGACTCTTGCTACAACTGTTTCAGTGAGTCAAATGAAGTCTGAAAGTCTAGAGTAGACCATACTAAAGAGATAGCTACCCCAAAATAATTTTCCAAGCTCCAGCTGCTCTGTGGCATTGACTCAGCAAATTACATGTGTGTAGAGACGACTTTTCCCATGGGGCTGGCATGACCTGTGAAGTCTCCTGGGGTGGCTCTCACCTTTCTAACGCGCAAACCTCTGTTCTTACAAACACGGATAGCTGCTTATCTCCTCTGTGTGCCTGCTATTTGAACCATAGTATGGTACAGAAAGACTGGAATATGATTTTTTTAAAAAAAACTCTCAAGAATATCTGTCCTTTGAAGTGCCTTTTCTTTGTGCAGTCAAATGTAGTTTACAGCCAAGCTAAACATAGTGGGGGTGACCTCTTGCATAGATATGATTTCACCTGAACACCGAACACATGAGGCTGTGCATGTCAGTTCATAACGACAGTTTCTCTCTGTTATTTGGATCGGATGGAATAACAACCTTTAGATATAGGTACGGTTCTTCACAGTGGAGCTTGATGACAGAGCAGGGCTCTGGATGTTGAAGCCAGCAAGCTACTGTCTGTACATTTTAGTTACAGACCATTTTAAAGGCAGGGTTAAAGGGTAAGCAAGGAGGTTATGGAAATTCACAATCTTTGGTTAGACAGGACTGAAGTAGGTGTTGATTGGCACATCTAAAATAAAGAAAACTCTCCCTAATCTTAGTAAAACAGTGTTCTTCCTTAGCTATGTGTTCAGCCTGGATGCTTTGGCATGGAAACGCTTCGTTCATCAACTGTGTTGCTTTCTGCTTCCTGAGGCTGGGTGGTTTCAGTAGGACATACCATGGCTGATGATAGGAAAAGCTTGAAAAAAAAATGCCTTAATCTTTTGTTATTCCACTGGCTGGAGTTTTCTGTTCAGTTATCCATCTCAAACAGCTTACAGGGTGATGAAAGAGGTGACTCTTCTGTTCTGGCTGGGTCACCAGCCTAGGCTCCATTTTTAGTGTAGACAATTGGTGAAGTCTGATGAATTTTCTTTGGACAGAACTGCATTGCTACTCACGAGTCCAACGGTATTGACATCATCACAGCATTAATTCTCAATGACATCAACCCTTTGGGAAAGAAGAGGATGGACCTTGTGTTGGAACTGAAGGCAAGTGAATATTTTGTGTGATCCATGTTAACAGTAAGATGAAACATAATTTTATTGTTGGAATTATGTGGGTGTTTATTATATCCCAATATTCATAAATGCCAAAAAATTATATGCATCAGTGAGCTGGAGGCAGTGCCCAAATATTGTTTGTCACAGGTATTTCATCTTTTAAATGTCTGTGACAGTTATTTCATCTTTTAAATGACATGGAGCCACCAGTTTTCAGATGGGGGGATGCAGGCAGTCAAGATAACGCTGAGGAATTTTAAAATAATTTCCTTAAAAATTCCTTTAAAAATTTAAAGCTAATGAAAACTTCTCCGTTGTTGGTGAGCTTTTACATATACAGTGGAAGTAAAATTTCTTGTGCTGTGGCTAGTTTCCTAATACTTTATTGCTGTTGTTTAATCAGTTGATGTTTAATCATCAAGAATTTTTTAGGACTGTTTATATTAATGCTGGAATAATTAGCCCTGGTGCTGGTTTGAAAATACCCTAGCAGTTTGTCTTCTAGCAACAGTAGTCACAGAGCACTCCTGCTTCAGCATATGTTTTAGAAATGTTTCCTTTCTGACTTACTGTCTTGTCTTATAGTGCAATGTCTAGTTGCTTTCCGTTGCCGACTCACACCATTATTATGGGTAACGTGGGTTTTTTATTATTCTAAATAAAAAAATGCTTTTAGACACAATTAGCATTATGCTTCAAAATTAAATACTTTTATTGGTTTTTATTGTCAGTCATGATGGATTTTAATCTTAATTGTTTGTATTAAAGTAGTCTGGTGCCTTGTGGTAGTTTCCCATTTCCTCCCACTTATTTTTTGGCATGAGCAGGTCACAGAATAATTTTCAGTTAAAAGCAGCGAAGCACGTCTGTGTCTTCAGCCTTGGCTGTCCTTTGATTTAATCAACAGTATCTCAAGTAAAGCTGAGCTGCACCATCTTGGAGTTGAAAGCTTGTAGTAATGCTGCAGTATCTTTAAAACAAAACAAAATAATACAAGCTTGAAACCTCAGCGTTTCAGAAATCTGAACCTTCACTTGGGTTAATTTGATGGCCCCCAGTAAGTAGGGTTTGGGAAATAAACTGGTAAAAAAATCTATTGATGTATAAGTAGTATTTCTGAATAATTTGAGGAGAGGGGGTGCTCGGCAGGGTGAGGCTCTGGCTGGGAGGCTCGTACCTGTAGAAAGCGGGTCTCTCGAGCCCCTCCAGGCAGTGGGGTTGGGACCGCTCCAGCTGGGTGCCCTCATTTTCAGTGGGGCAGTGATTGGTGCTGTTCTTCCCTCCCTGCAGAACAATGCTTCAAAACTGCTCTTGGCGATCATGGAGAGCAGGCATGACAGTGAGAATGCGGAGAGGATCCTCTACAACATGAGGCCCAAAGAGCTGGTGAGTCCCTGGGTCACTCCAAAACTCCCAACTCCCTTCAAGCCAGGCGGAGACCAGGTGGCTGTGTCTGCCCCACCGTGCTGCCAGAGGTCTGTGCAACTGGAAGACCCCTCAAGGATTTGGTTGAACGAGTTCAGTATCCACAGGACTTGGGTCTGCCTAGTCCCCAGGCAGCACAAGCGATTGGGGATGCTACAGAGGAGGCACTCAGCATCCTGCATAAGGCAGGGAAGGAGCATCATCTGACACGTTGGAATCCACTGTAGAAGCCCTCTGCAAAAGAGATCAAGAGAAACAAAATTTTATTGTTACCTAAAAGCTGTTCAGTAGACTGTAGCAGGCTTTTGGGCTGGTTAACGTATTAATTGGTAAAAACACAAACAGGAGATTCAAAGTACAGCTGAAACACTGTCGGCTTGTCTTGGTGCACGTAGCTGCAGCAGGGGCTGGCGGTCAGAACAGGATACAGAGTACAGCGAGGGTGGCCCGGAATATATTACCTGGAGGGGAATGTGAGGGTTTTTTTTCTTGTGTCAGTGAGCTGGGCTGAAGGTGCTGAGTTCAGGTCTCCTGTTTCACCCTGGATGTTGAGAAGCCCACTGATCTTCCTCCTGAATGTAGACGCTCAGCTCCCTTCCACCTCTGAGTGCCCAGTGTATACTGGCTGAAAGAGACTGCAGCGCTCAGCCTGGGCTGTTTCTTCATTGGCCTGTGTCTGTCTTTCTAGGTGGAAGTGATCAAGAAGGCTTATCTGCAGGGAGAAGTAGATTTTGAGGATGGAGAGAACGGGGAAGATCTTGCGGCATCTCCAAGGAACGTGGGACACAACATTTATATATTAGCTCATCAGGTAGAATTCCACCTACAGCTTTTGTAGCACCAAGTGTCACAAACTGTGAATAGCAAGAGATCTGCTTTACCCCGAAATTGTTTTAATGGCTCACCTCTTGAGAAAAACTCTCTGTACCTTCTCTTTTTATCTGAGAAAATTCCAGCCCTTATAGAATTTTCTGTTCTGATTCCTTAATATAAAAAATATCTTGGAGGTTTTTTTAATAATGGGAAGTAGGTAGGCTCTTGACCAAGTCTCTGAAGACACGTGATGCAAGCTCTTGGCAGTACTGGGGAGCAATGTATTATTTTTCAGCTGTATCAAAGGTTACTTTATACCCCCAAAGAAATTCTGCTTGGATCAATTAAACTGTAAGCAGAAATCTCACTGCTTTTATGGTTCTTGCCACATTCTCTTTATGCTGGAGCCAGTCAGGTTTGTTGTATTGATAGTGTGGTGTTTGAAAGGTAAAAGACTAAGGGGAAAAAAAATATATTGAGATCTACTTAATATATTGATGCTACATATATCATTCCGTTAGAGACTTCTTGTTCCTTTAGGATCTGAGAAGAAAGACCATCACTCTGCTTTAAGATGAATTTAGAGCATCCAGAAGCATTTTTGGAGCAGTGCTCTGTGCATCTGCTTTTCAAATGTTGCAGATTTTCTCTTCCGACCATGCCTGGATACTTGTGTGATTAGCACACCTTTGAATTAGGGTGGGTGTAGGAGAGACTGAATGTGAATGTTCAAAAAGTTTCCCAAGTCAGGCAAGGGGTGGGAGAGGATGGGTAAAAGAGGAGTACAACACAGATATTAAAAAAAATAGATATTTGAATCATTCTGACTTGCTCCCAAAATAGAGCTGCAGGGTGTCTGGTTGGAATAGAACAAGCCTTCTGTCAACTTTGCCCTTTCTTAGCAGCTGACTGCATACTATTTCTTTTTTTATGCCAAAAATCAGAAATTTAATATCATAGAGAGACATCTGGTGTCTCCCACTCCCTTTGCATTCCTTTATTTTAGTTGGCTCGTCATAACAAAGAGCTGCAGAACATGCTGAAGCCGGGAGGTCAGATAGAGGGAGACGAGGCTCTGGAGTTTTACGCCAAGCACACGGCACAGATTGAGGTACAGGGAAACCGGTGGCTGCCGGGAGGGGTTGGGGGGGTGATCTGCTGCAGAAAGAGCCGCTCGGAAGAGAAACGGTGGAGTTAAACACCGGTTACATTATCTGTGATATTTTGATTGAACTGACTACCTATGTGTGGACTGTCATCTTTGACATGAGAATATATGTGTACTTATTTTTTTATTTTATTTTTTGACAGCCGCTGGGGGGGAGCTATTTTTGAGCTGTCATGTGTGGGCTTTAAGATGGAGCTGAGCAGAGCTCTGTTGGCAGGAGGAAGTGTAACTTCGCTTCTGTTACATTTTGGCCGGTACTATTGCTGAATCCATAAAGTTAGTGATAGCTTTTGCCATTCTTTCTGTATTAAAATGACAGTTTGGCCTGATGCACAATCTAAGAGGCTTTTTAAAAGTAAAACACGCCCAAATATGGAGAGTTCACAAAACTCTCTAATAAGCAGTATAAATATAACTATTATTCCTCATACTTGCCTGTGCAATCTGTGGCTAAAATTTGCTGAGATTCTTGAATTGGGTGACCAGATTGCTCTGAAATTCAGCACAGCTTTGGTGCAGGATTCACCGGGCCTCTTGGAAATCCCAGCTAAGAACAGTATTGCCAGGATAAAGACCACAGCATAGAAATTATCAGTCTTGGAGCTAAATGTAGGCCTGCTTTGAAAGGTAAATTAAATGAAGTCTCTATCAAGCTGCTGTTCTATGGAAATGTGTCCAAGTTTCTACATGTAGTTGGTTTGAAAGGGAGGGAAAAAAAAGACAGACAGACCAAGAAATAAAAGCACTTCAAAACTAGGAAGAACTCTAATGAGGCTGCTATTCAGATTGTCAGGTCGGACCGTACCATGGAGCAAATCGTCTTCCCTGTGCCCAGTATCTGTGAATTCCTCACGAAGGAGTCCAAGCTGCGGATATATTACACCACGGAGAGGGATGAACAAGGCAGCAAGATCAATGACTTCTTCATGAAATCAGAAGACCTCTTTAATGAGATGAACTGGCAGAAGAAATTGCGAGGTAGGTTGCCTTTGCCAGTATGGTTGTGTGGAGCGTTACCAGCAGAGCACTGAGGTCAGGTTTTCGGAGTCTGAAATATTGACTTGGTAGCAGATGGTTCCCCAGTGTGGCAACAACCTTGATAGTTGTTTGAAAGAGTCTTCTCCTCTGCACGGTGGCAACATGCTGTAATGAAGTCAAGCTTAATGCAAGAGCAATATGGACCAACTGGAGGGGATCCAGGGGAGAGCGGTAAGAAAGATCACAGGTCGTCTTTTTTAGGATCCAACAGGAAGGAGCAACTTTGTGAAGGTTTAGCTTAAATGAGAAGGCATTTGGTGGCAGGGAGAAATGGAGAGAGGACAGCTGAAGAAAGCAGCGGTCTGTTCTCCTTCCCTGTGCTGGATACACAAAGCAGTTCTTGAATGGCAAGGAGCAGTAAAGCTGGATAATGTAGCGTGGATTGATGGCATCTCCAGCAATGGAGGTATTTAAGAACAGGGGTTAAGCATGCGCTTTCCAGTAATAGTAAAAGTAGAATTCAACCTTTTTTTGGACAAGGAATAGACTGGCAGACAGGCTGATGAAGTCCTTTCCAGCCCTGTGATGCTAAAGCATCTGAAAGCAAGCATTTTGAAGCACTGCTTTTCCCTCTGAGGTTCCCACTTGCAGCTAGGAAAACTTTTAAAATTATATTTTAATTCATACAGTGCCACCACTTCCCCCAGTAAACTTTCTAACTCATTTGCTTAAATTTATTTTTTTTAAATTGATTTCTTGTTTTGCTCAAGGAGAAACATTGCACACAAGACTCGGCTTCGGTGGGCAGTGATGAGTGGTTAGAATTTACCAACATGACCCTGTGCAATGTGAGAGATAAAGCAGTTATTTCCTGCTCAAGTCAACATCTGCCATCTGATACCACTGCTGTTCCCCATGCTTGAACCAGCTAAACGCCAGTTGTTAGTGCAAAGACTGGTCCAGAACCACCTCCTAGAGTGAAATGTAAGGGTGGGCTTCTGCTGTAACCTGCTGTGAGCCACCGAAAGCTGCCTGCTGCCCGGGCACCCCACAGCAGCATGGTTAGCAACAGCTTTCTTCCTGACAGAGGCCTTGCTGGGACTCTGTCAGCATTGCCTATCATAGGAAAAAAATCAGGTGGGAACGGACCTCTTGACCTTCCGCATTGTGACAATCATTTTTTCATAAAATTATTTCACTTGTTGCAGCTTCTGATAATTGCATTTCACCCTTTCACTCTGCACCTCCAGGAAGAGCCTGGACTCTTTCCAGTTTGTTTCTAAGGGTGCATGTGCACAGTTCACACTAGAGCTGATGGTGTTGTATATTGGGTAATGGAAGCTCAGTATTTGCTTCTCATTGTTGGGGTATATATGTTAATAGATCTTTTAACAAAGAAAAGCAATTGTAATCATATTACTTACATTCGTCAAAGTCAGGCAGAGATAAGACCGCTTGAAACGTGGTCAGCTTTACTGAATTATTTTTCATGTGTATGAATACTAAATAGAGTGGAGCTATTTCCACTGAACAGTGGATTAGTACTTCTGACAGCATCAAAATCCCCGGGAAGCTGCTTCCTAAAATGACTTCTAAGACCTCTATGAGAAATATGAGAGTATATAACATCCTAAACAAACGGGCAACTTCGTCTTTGACAGCATCTGTAGACTCCGTTAGATTTTGTTGTTTGAGTGAGTTTAATTGCCTCTGAGGCTGTGTCCAGGCAAGCTGTGAGGACATCCATAATTAACAGCTGACCACAAATTAATCGAGATCCACCTGCAGAAGTGGAGAAAATTGCTTTTGTCTTGTAAGAAAAGAAACATTTAGTCTGTCTTCTAATATTCTGTTCTTGTTTAGCCTCTAAATTATATTCTACGTTTATCCAATTGTTTCTCACATCTTAAATACAGATAAAACCACAAAAATTGTGGTTTTGAGACGTGACCGGCTGGCAGTGCCCTGTGCTGTGCTCATGTGATACCACTTACAGTTTATTCAAAACTGAGAGATTTATTTTTTTTTTTAAAAAAGTCTTCATAAAGACCTGTGTACTTCCCCCTTAAGCTCTTGGTGCTGGCCAATAATCTGAGCACCATAAGTCTCCCAAGGTCTTAATTAAGAACTCAAATGAGCCTGCCAAAACCGAGCAGAAGTGCTACGCAGGGCAGACAGTCTGTGCCCATCCCCAAAGGAAGGTTTAAAGTAAAACCTGCAACTTCATAATGACCTTTTGTGTAACAATTTCATACAAATGTATTCAGCCTGCTTCCAAATTCTTCCAGTTAAAATGAAGTTGAGAACAAAAATAATAGAGAAACCAGTGTATGGTGTATTTGAAACATCGCTACACTGCATTTCAGTGAGGCTTAACATGTGCCTGGCTAATTAGGTGCAGCGAAGCTTGTGTTCTCACAGTGTCGGGGTACCTTTTTGTAGTCCTTTCCTTTGCATTCAGCTGTTCAATACATTTTCTTTTTATGTGCATTTCAACTCAGTATAATGAGGCATTGTATAAGTCTTTTAACCCATTTTTTTTTGCTTAGGATGCTAGAAGAGGTGATTTGCTGAAGAGAGGTGGTGGCTACTGTGAGGCTCAGAATTGCTGCATTCATTAGTTTACTCTTCAGCCCCAGAGTTTGCATTTTCATCTTTTCCCTAAATTTCACTGTGAGATTCTTTTCCTTTCTCTCTGATATCTGTGCACGTTGCCTCCTTCCAACAGGGAAGACATTAGTTCTTTCCCTTCTTTGAGAGCATTTTTAATGGACTTTTTTTTTTTTTTTGCCACCCTAGATTTCAGGAGTACACAGTTTGCTGTACAATAAGCCTGCAGGAGCTAAAATTGGGGATTTTGCCTTGATGCAGAGGGGATTACCGTAAGGCAGCTTCTTAGCTGTCCTTGTTGTCTTCTGGTCTGCGACCACTTCAGAAAATGGAATTTTTTTGCTTTCTGTGCCTCTTGATTCTAGCTCCAGAGATTATTAAAATTAGGAGTCTTTCTGCAAAGTGTTTATATGTAACGTTAATAATTTAAAAATGTGCAGCTGTTTAACTGTGCGCTTAGCTGTGAGCAGATGTGCTTGTGTCCTTTGCCCACAGGGCAGAGGGAAGCCAGCCGAGCTTCAGCTCCCTGGTTAATCTGGGGCTCTATGGGTCTATTATCAGCTTGAAGTAAAGTTGTCTTGGCAGCTAGTCCCAAACATTTTAGCTTTACTGCTTTGTCGCCATGCTGCATTTTGTGTCCTAATTGACCACCTTGCACTGTCTTTGCTACATTTTTTTTTTCTAGCTTGCTACAGCAGAAAACATTTGAAAGTGGGCAGCATCTCGTGTAGGTGAGCTGTTGGCAGCAGCATAACTAGGAGGGATAGGGCTGAATCTCACCATGGATAACATGTAGAATTTTTTTTTTCCTCCTAATTGTTCTTTGTGTGACACTGGGTACTAAGTATATTATTAGGGGAAACCTGAAGTCCTTGACCTCTGGCATTTCTGAACTCGTTCTCATGCTTCTGCTAAATCAGTTCATGTTTGAAAATACTTTCCATTTTAACATGAGTCCTTTGCCTTCAAGCACTATCTAGGAAACTGCAAGTACTTCAAAGATAAAAAGTAATCAAATAAACTTAGAATAACCCCTGAATATTACTGCTGTTAATGTTGTGCTTTTGGGCAAACTGAAAATAAACTGAGTTTTAGTAAAGATTTTTTTATATAAAACTTTTTTTTTTTTTTTTTTTTTTTTAAATGCTCCATTAAAAAGAATTATTTTTTCTCTTTTGCAGCTCAACCTTTCCTATACTGGTGTGCTCGCAACATGTCCTTCTGGAGCAGTATTTCCTTTAACCTGGCTGTCCTTATGAACTTGCTTGTGGCATTTTTCTATCCATTCAAAGGAATTCGAGGAGGTACCAATAATTAACATACAAAAATATGTGAACAAATAAGGTATAATGAGCCAAATTCTGTCCCCCACTTGAGTCTCAGCATCCCTCTTTACTTCAGTGAGGATAATAGAACAGAAATTAGTTTGGGTTTTTTTTTAATTGCCTTGATTTAAATCATGCTGCTATGACTTTTTCTTGAGGCATTTATAAGGAAAATGTAGAGCTGTGCTTTTTCCTAAGGGAAAAAAACATTATCGAAGACAGACATCCACCTTTAATTGCTTGACTGTTCTACTTTGTTTTAAAGTTCTGTAATTAAGTATTGAACTACAAATGTGAGAAATGTTAATTTGTTGTTTTCTTTGAGCTTGTGTTTCATTAATGCCATTTTCCACAAAACTTTTGGGGTGACATAGCACTTCAGGAGGCCTCTGAGTTATATTCCCCTGCGTGGGCAGGGGAGGTGTGTGGGAGCAGTGACCTGCCTCATGCTATCAGAAATCGATGGGGGATGCAGAAAAAGAGCCCGTTTGGCCTCTGTTACTGTCTCTTCTATGAGTCTTTCACCCTACAGGCACTTAGAGCAGGGATTGCCCAAGGGAGGGAGGAGGAGTGTGCCGGCTGTGTCCCCGGGCTCAGAGCAACCGGCCACTCCGAGGTTCCTTGCCATCGGCGGGTAGCGCCTGGGCTTGCTATCACTTCTAAAACAAAGCATGGGTTAATGCATATGGTTCATGGGGGATTGCACAATCCTGCTGTAATAGGTCTCACGGAAGTCGCTTTTGATCCAAACAGCGTGTTTGTGTGACAGCAATGATTCTTAGAGCCAGTTCAGCAAATACTCCTGGTAGAGTCCTGATGAGTTTCCGCTGCTCTTCCTTAGATCCAGCCTCTCCCAAGAGATGTACCCCAGGGCAGGTCAGAGGGTGGAGCCACGTCAGCAAGAATCTGCAAACTAGAGGAATATTCTTGTAAATGCCTCTATCATGTTTATCGCTTGCAAAGCTGGTATAGAGGCAAAGCCTGGGTAGGAGCTTCTGCCATTTCCCTGTCAACTGGAGTAAATGAGGACCCCAGCAGTAAAACCACCTGGAGAGTGATTCATGTTCAAGCCTTCTCTTCCCTTCCTTTGAGATTCATAATGCAACAGGGCCAATTAGATGCTTATCTTTTCTGATCGAACTTTTCTCTGCCTCTTTCTCCTGTTCATGGCTAGCTACAGAACCCAGAGACTCTGCAGCTCAACAATAGCAGTAACTTGAACGTAAGGCAGTTATCAGCTGAGCTCTGTGTGTGTGGCGTAAAAGCCACTTCACCCTTTTTGCATCTCACCAGTTAATTTAGATTGAGGAGAGCCAGAGTTTTGTCCAAGTAGTGGTTGATAGCACCTTATGGTCTCAGAGGGGTTAAGGCAGTGGGCATGGAAAATAGTGTTTAGGGGTTCTCTGTCCTGATAAAGCCTGTGAGAAGGTACGGGATATTTTAGACCAAATTCCAGTGTTCCTGAGAAGGCGAAGAGTATAGTTACCTTCTGCAACATCGGGCTGTGGTACCTCTGCGTCACACCCTGGCAGCAGGCTGTGGGGCTCCCCAGATCCCGTTCTGGCCGGCAGTTTGTTAAAAGGTTTTTACAAGTACAAAGAGCAACTGAATTTTCCATCTCTAGTTTCAAAGATCACAAGTTAAAATGTAAAGGTCTGTATTTATGGCTGCTAGGAAAGCTGGTAATTAAATGTGTGTGTTGAGACTGCAAGTTGCAAGACTGGAGGGATCATTTGGCATTTTGAAGATGCCCTACCCTACATATTTAAAATACCTTATCAGGTAACTTTTTGATAAAATCTCTTCCTCTAGTTACAATCAAAAAAGAAAAATAAACACATACATGTGTATTTTATATTTAGCTTTAGGAAGAAAAGAGACTCTTGAAAACAGACCGTTTGGGGGAAGTTGTCAGTGTCTTGAATTGCTCAGACATGGTGAACTGAGCATCTGATTAGCATCTGACTATAGCAGAAGCTGTAAAACTTCTGACTAGAGGAGCAGGAATGAAACTGGGTGCCTGGAATTTGGTACTGGAATGGTGAGAATTCCAGAGAGAGGGGGAGAGTTTCCTACCAGTTACATGTTCCTCCTGCCCACAGCCCTGTAATGGACTCCACGTGCCCACAGCAAGCCTTTGACGTTGGGTTGGGTGCAGACAGTTGATGTTGAGTGACTGCTGGCTTGGTGAGCTTGGATTGCTAAGGGCAAAGACTCTGCTCCCAGTCTCTCTTCATCCCCAGGAAGGAGAGACGAGCCTGCGCCCTGAGCCCACCTCTTTCCTGGGGGGTTCTCCCCTGACCCAGGTCCCCCTAAGGTCTTGTGTTGTGGCACTGCATCCCTCATGCTGCTGGGCAGCCTGAGGTGTCAGGCCTTCCCAAGGTGGGTGTTCCAAGCAACAGTTGAGGACTTCATTAACTCTAGTTATTTTTGTAGGCCTGCTGGGAACTGCTGAAACTTGTGAAAGCAAATAGATTCCTGTGCCATGGGTGGCTTCATAATAGCTGAGATGTTCAGGCACCTGTACAGGCACAGGCAAGATCCTTCAGGATCTGCCTCTCACGGCAATTCCCAAGTCATTCCTAAATAAGCTTCTGTACACGTTTTTCTCCCTCCCCTCTCTGTGGTGTTTATCATTCCCATTCAGGTGACTCTGTTTGGAGCTCTGCACCTTTTGCTGTTTGACAGCTCAAGTAGCAGTGGCAGCATTGCTCTGGGATCCCAAACTCCCTTCAGACAGCGGAAACATCTGTTCAACTTTACGCTTATTAAGTTTTAATTTCCATCTATCCTCTGCTGTCTTTATTAATCTACAGTGATTTGGAACAAAATTAAATGGCTGCTCATGGTAGTCAGATGAGAGTAATATTTCCTAAGCCTTCTGGATTTGGGCAGGGGGAGGAAAAAGCTCTCCGTGAATATCTTGCCAATAAGACACAACAGTCCTCTGAGTATGTACTTGCAGAAGGGCTGAAGAGTGCTATGAAATTTGGGGGGGTCTTGCCTTTTTGTCTGTTGAGGAACCAGTTGCTTAAAAGAAAAACTTTTTTTTTAATGTCAGTTTTAAGAAGGAGATGTCTTTTATATTCTGCATAAACTCAGGGTAAATGGTATTTTTGGCAAAGTATTTTTTTATGGCTCTCTGAGAAGTATATTTTTAGCAACACAGGCTTGATGTTATGTAAGCAGACAGTCTCATGGGACAGTCTAAATAGATCCAGAAATAGCAAGAGATGACAAAAACTGGTACGAGGTTTTTGACCAAAAGCATAATAGGAGAATCTGCTGTGAATCTGGACCTGGAGGAGTATGTTGTCTGTCTTCACCTACCCATTCAGTGCCTCTACAGAACGCATTAGCAAACTGCTTCTCCTTTTCAGCATTCAAGGTGTTTAAGTAATAAACACTAAAATGAAGACTCCTGTAATACTGGTGCCTGTAATTTACATAATGCTTTAGTAACAAGTTTGTAATTAAAATCTGCTGAAGGCATTGGGCTCATATGTTCTGCTTACTGTTTTGAAATCAGTAATGTTGAACATGAGGCTTTATGATGCTCCACCAAAGATAAGATAAAATGGCATTTATTTTGTTATTTTGGTTTTGTTTGGCTATACAAAGTACTAAAATGGGTCTTGTTTTTTCCTTTCCACCTTAGGTACCCTGGAGCCCCACTTGTCAGGCTTGCTATGGACAGCTATGCTGATATCTTTGGCCATCGTTATAGCTCTTCCCAAACCCCATGGCATCCGAGCCTTAATCGCTTCTACAATATTACGACTAATATTTTCAGTTGGTTTACAACCTACTTTATTTCTTCTGGGTGCATTCAATGTAAGAATCGAGTGGGATTTTTAAGTTCTCTTGCATCTTATGTAAGGGTTTCTTACTTGCTCGTGAAGGTGTCAGGCAAAAATAGCCTGGGACATTGTGGTGGAACTGGCAGGAGGAGTAATTCCCTCTTTGGACTGTTTCTAGCAGAAGTGCTTTGCTGTTGTTCATTTAATCCTGGTTCCCCAGGCTGGAGACCTCTAAGGTTTCGCTCAGTTTTGCCACAGTCTAGAAACAGCTCCCACCCCAGCCAGAAATGTAAAGAAGTCTCTGTGGCCCTAAAGAGCTTGGTTACTCACTCAAACCCGTCTCCTGTTCAGTGACTAAGCTGCAGTATTTACAGAGTTGTGTAAGATTCACTAAACAATGCATTTCCCAAATGTCTGTCTGCACTCTACCTGCCAGCCAAAAGCTGACACTAAGCAGTTTTGCTACAGCGATGTGTGGACTGAGCATGTAAGCTGAGCCACCGGAGAACTTCATTAAAGCTCAAACCAGGATACTTGTGGTCTCTTGTGGCGCGTGAGCCAAAAGGGTTTCTCTCTGAGTGAGTCAGCAGGAGCCATGCAGAGATGCGCCTTCTCAAAGCCCTTGCCTGTGGTACGAAGTGCCCAGCTTTCAAGTGCGTCATCTAATAGCACTCCTTGTCTTCAGAATGTGTCACTGAGCACCGTGCAGTCAGGGGTGCAGGGGGGGGATGCTTACAGGTAATTGCAGCATTTAGCAGGTTCCAGGTAAGTTGAAGGTAGCTTTCCTTTGGCATTGATGGCTGGTTCTGCACAGGAGGATTACTGGGCACGTGATCCAAGAGTGAATTGTTGAGGGAATGTGGAGCACTTGTTTATTAGCGAGTAATAGGGGATGTTTCAGAAGTATAAGGGTTGCTGTAGGCTAGAGAGTTATTTGACTGCAGAAAGTGATGTGTAGAACAGGCTTTGGTGGTTCTGGGTTTTTGGTTGGGTTGTTTTTGGGTTTTTTTAGGAAGGTTTACCTTTCGCACCAGGGAGTGTTTACTTTCTTGATGCCCTTTGACAACAAGCTGGAGGCAAGAGTCAGTACTCACATTATATTAGACACGTGCAGTTTTAGTTTTGGCTCACCGTCTCAGCTGTGCAGAGAACACAACAGAAAGCGGGTTTTGACAGATGTATAAAACGCTGTCGTGTAAAATGCTGTCATGTAACAGACAATTCAGCATGGTGGTTGATACCCTTATGGAGCTGAGTTACCTCCAGCTTTGAAAGATTGCCTTTTTTTCCTGAAAGTCACATGTTGTAACTAATTTATGGTTAATCTTTCCTTAGGTTTGTAATAAAATCATTTTTCTGATGAGTTTTGTGGGTAACTGTGGAACCTTCACTAGAGGATACAAGGCGATGATCATGGATGTAGAGTTTCTTTATCACCTGCTGTACCTTCTGATTTGTGCTCTGGGACTCTTCGTACATGAATTCTTTTATAGTTTGTTGGTAGGTATTTGTCCTCAGAATGTTCTTCTGTCTACATGTTTGTAAAGTCCCATCTGGGGCACATCTAGATGTATCATACACCGCTTGCTTTCTATTTTGCTACTGGGAGACTTGTACAGGCACTCCTAAGAACTGTACGCTGGAGATTTTGCTTGGGAGAAGTTGCAGTGGGAGGTTATGGGACTCCTGCCACATCTCTTCCTCCTGATTTGTACGGACAAGAGGAGACTTTGTTGTTGCTCTCAATTATATTACATGAGGCATGTTTAAGGTTAAATTTAGTTAAAATTGCTTGCTACAGTAAATGTGTATGCAGTTGCAATGAAGGTATTTAGCTTTTCCCCGTGTCTGTTACTCCCTGACTTCTGAGGCATAGGTTTTCTGGGTTAGATATATTGCCTGTGACGCTGCTCTGACATCCAAGATAATAAAACAATTTAAAATGTCATGACTCTAATACACCTGGTGAAGGTTTAAGCCTTCTTAAGGTCATGTAAAATCTTACATGAGGAAAAATAAAATAATGGGAAAATCGAGCCATGGAATCGTTAGCTGCACGGTAGGCACTGCTGGAGTTACTGTGCTGTGAGGGAGAGGCACACAATCCAATCTTTACAACGGTTTACTCCGTTACTGTCAATAACTGTAACGCAGCGTCCATGCTTTGTGAGCCGTTGGTTAACTATGGAGTGTCTCCTTAGCTGTAGCTAGACTCCAGACCTCACACGGCTGACACGGATGCCTGGCATACATGGTTTGTTTTTTTTTTTCCTGTTTGGTGTGGAATTCATCTTGCACAGCACAATACTTCTAAGAATAAGCACTGAAGGAGTATATCTAGTGTTGGTGGAGAAAATGTGTCACTTTTAAAGTAAACCTTAAATCTCATTCAGAAGACTATTTTTGTCCCTTTGTTGGATGCTCGCTACATCCTCTGGTGACTGAATTGGTTATTTTCTATATTCATGTAGGTCCAATTTCACAAACATGCATTCTCGCACTGTCAACCAGCATAGCCAGTAACCTGCTTGGGCTGTGTTGGTGCATTGTCACAGACCCAAGGGAGTGAAAAATGCAGGAAACGTTTGTAAAGAAATTGAAACAAAGAATTTAGGGAAAAAATATTGCTCTGTTAATTCCACACTCTAAGACTTAAAGGAAGCAGCTAATTGCACTTTGAAGTGAGCTGGTTTGAGATTGTGATGGGGCAGATAGTACTATAAAAAAGGGACAACAGCTTTATGTTTAAAGCAGGCACTGTACATCTGGCACTTTTACAAGAACACCTGCCCTCATGCCAGGCAGGGACTGCTTCCCAGGCTGCTGCTCAGGACTGGAGTCTGTGAAGTGCAGATGAAGAGGAGGCTACAGCTGCCTCCATTCCTCATGTTTCAAAGTGGATGACACAAGACTGGTACAGTGAGGGTGAGGGACCCCATCTCCCTCATCTCCTGCTATATTTTTCTTTACTATATGGCAAATTTCAGAAAACTATAAAAAGGCCAAACCAAAAGTGCTTGAAATGCTCTTTAAAACATCAGATTGGTATTGTTAACATGCTGCCCCACGTTATGCCAACACTTAGCATGCCACCAGTGGTACTGGTAGGACATGTGAGAAACAGCCTTTGCTCTTGTCTGCTGTCCCTCAGCTCTTTGACTTGGTGTACCGAGAAGAGACCTTGCTGAACGTCATCAAGAGCGTCACTCGCAATGGGCGTTCCATCATCCTGACTGCCGTTCTCGCTCTCATCTTGGTCTACCTGTTCTCCATAGTGGGGTACCTCTTCTTCAAAGATGACTTTATCCTGGAAGTCGACAAGCTCCCTAATGAAACGTTATTGCCAGGTTGGTACCAGCAACTCGTTTTGATGGTTTCTGTTGAAGAAAGTAACGGGCTTTTGTTGCCCAGGGCATGCTGAGCGTCTTCCACCTTTTGCAAGACATATCGATTACCTCACCAGTTTGACAATTTCTTCCTTACAAAGGACACTGTTTAAATAGAGAATAAAATGTAAAAAAACCTCTTAACTGATAGGGACAAATGGATACCCCAGCATTTTTACAAAACGCTGCAATCTGCTGGAGCACCAAGAGGTATGGGGAGAAGGAACCCCTGGAGACAGCACTTGGACTCTTCTGCACATGGCTGAGATTTCTCCCCTCACTGTTTGCTTAAAACAGTTGAGATTATCTAATTCATCTACACCTACTCCCTCTCCCAGTTTAATTACAACCAGACTTAAGGTAGGTCATCATGGAGAAGGCTCTGCACTGGGACAATTCACTTCTGTCTCCGTTTACCAGATCCTGAATGCTTATATTGGCTTTTAATGGTGGGGTTTGGTTTCAACGTAACAAAAATTAATATTTTATCTGAAATAACAGACTGAATATAAATGAAGGGCATCAAAGGGCGTCAAAGAGATGCTTCTGTGAAGCAGAGGTTTATCTCTCTAATTCTGTTTGGTCGTAATTTTATACACTGTATTAACCTCCCTCAAAAACTTGCTACGATTTAAATTCTGCAGCAGTCTTCTCCCTGCTGACCTTAGATTGCTTATTGTAAGTGAAATTTTTTTTTTTCTTTTTCCCCACCCTGCATCATCAAGCTATTAACTTGGTAGGAAGCACAGAAATGAAATTTGTTAGAGGAGAGGTTTGGGGTTTGTCTTGTTCTGTTTTTGGTTTCTTCTCTGACACTTCAGCTATTCAGACAAATATTATTTGACATTGCCACTGTTTTTTTTAATTTTACGGCCAACCCTGTGAGAGACCCGAACCTCACTGACCCTATCATTTCACATTTCCATGCAGCTGGAGAAATGCCAAAAACATCTTACTATGTGGCAGTAGGTTTGTTCTGATGCTCACAAGGCATTGAAAGGCAAGTTTTCAAGGCACCTCCAAAACTCACTGTGCGCTATAATATAGTAATTTCAGAACAATTTCAATTACTCAACTTTGGAGGTGATGCAAAATAAATTCACAACTTTGGTCTTTAATACATAGAAATAAGAATTTTATGTTTGAATTTTAAATCACTGAATGTGTAAATCAAAGTGCTGTGCTTTTCTAGACCCTAGGATAATATACGTTCTAAATCTGCCTTGTAATTGCACACTGAATATGATGGGGTACCTTAATATCTGAGGAGTAATCTTGCAAAACGTTAAACTATCCATTTGATTCATCACCTTCTGTTTTTAGATCGCACAGAACCGGGCGAGACCATGACCGGAGAGTTTCTCTATTCAGATGTATGCAAAGCAGGTAGCAGTGAAAACTGTTCTTCAATCATTCCTTCAGATCGTAAGTATCTGCTGTTGAATTCATACCTCACACCCTGAGTTTTTCTAGTCAAGTATCTTAAATTTTAAAAATATCCTTTTAAAAATTTCCGTTCAATAAATTGGGGAACAAAGCTATCGGTATCTAACTTGAAAAAGGATTAATTTGGGCCAATTTTATTACATGAAGTTATTAAATAGAAAAACTTATAAAATGCACTTGGATAAACCACCGTCATATTCCTAAATTTTCTACCTTATCAATTTGAGAAGGAAGTGATGCAGTTTACTTCTTTGCAAAGTTTATTATTTTAAAATATTAGGCTATTAAATGTGTTTTCAGAGGATAATACCCTGTGAAATACCGAGCAAAACTTTGTTTATTGTCAGCTATTATTCTATCTAGCTAAGGAAACTTTTTAATATCATGGCAGGAAGTACTCAATGGATTAACTCAACAGGGTAGGTTTGGGGGGTTTTGAGATCGAAAAAGTGCCTGCAAGATATTACTTGCAGCGTAATCGCCATCCTCAGATTGGGTATTGATATATTTCAGGTTTATTTTCTAGAAAATGTAATTTACTTCTTGGAGATTTATGATGCTGGCTGTGAAAGCCAGACAGAACATCACTATTTCTCTTAGAAGTGGAGCATTTATATGGTCAGATGTTTCAAAGGTCAATAATGGCCACGAGCCCCTGCTCGCAAGAGGATATGGCTCTGTTTTGTTCAAGTGTCCTCTTTGATCAGCTGAGATTCAACACTGATACAAGAACAGCTGCTTTATTCTGCTCTAGGAGGAGTGTGCTGCTTTGTCTTTATACACTCTGGCTGCAGAAAGGGAAACTCCAGAGATGGTTTTATGTCGTAAATAATCAACCTGATACGAGGGTCTTATGTGGCCGGGGATATTAATGATGCCCAAATCTTTGGCCATTTCTCTGCCATCTTGGGTTTTGGCTATTTCTGGATTGCACGGGGATTTGGGCCTTTCTAAGGCTGTCTGTGGGAAGGTGGGATCCGCTCATGAGCATTTTTATGATGAAATGAAAGTCATGAGCCTTTTAATGTGTACAGGGAGAGTATATGAGATTAGGTAATTAATTTTAGCAGTTCTGCAACTGAAACAGTGAAGTTGGAGGCTTCCGCCAAATGGAGAGGGGTCAAAAAAAGTGTGTTACTTTTTCAGTAAAATGCTGTTTCCATAAGCAGTGATATTTTAGCCATTTGAAAAATACGAGTCGAAGTTGCCATTTTGAGTGCAGCCCAAAGGCTGTGCAATCTGTTAGGCACCAAGGGAGAGTGTAAGAGGCAACACTTTGTCCTCTGAGCTGTCAAAAAGCTATGATTCTGTATAAACAGGCATCTGGTGATCTGAGCTATGCATGCTAACAGAAATGGAAAGAGAGATTTAACCAAGTCAAAGACAGCAGTACAAGCACACAAGAAAACTCTGCTGGTGGGGCGGGAAGGGCAGGCTGGAGCCAGAGCAGAGACCCACTCCCACAGTTGGCTCTTCGCAAGAACTAAGGGGGTTTGCAGCACTGGTCGGAAATCTGGCAGTTTTTTCAAACGGGAGAGATAGCATAACCAGCAGAGAATGGAGAGAATTATTTAAAACTGATCTTCTTGCCTTTGAAACATGTCTTTGCTTGCTGTGTTAATAGAACTGATTGCTGAAGAAATGGAGGAAGAGAATAAAGAGCATACGTGCGAGACATTGCTGATGTGCATTGTTACTGTACTGAGTCATGGGCTGAGGAGTGGGGGTGGAGTAGGTGATGTGCTCAGGAAACCATCCAAAGAGGTAAATTATCACTGAATGGGGGCGGAAGAGTGATAACCATGTAGGGCTGGGGATCTAATTCTGCTGGGGAAAATGCATATACACTCCCTTTAAAGAGATGTAGGATACATTGCAACTAAAAGGGACCACAGTTTCTCTCTGTGTCGTGTAGTTAAATCTCTGTAGAATGAGACTAAACAGCAGCCAGTTCAAACAAGCATCTACCCATCCGTTTTCTAGGGACTTTTTAGCTTGAGGGCTGTCCAAAATGGGGCCCAAAGGAACAGAGATGGGATAGCCAACAGTCTGTACTTTGGGAGTTCAGGATCTGAAGTAGTAAGATGAGTACAAGCTGGTGAGAGAGTAACATGAGGTAGCAGAATGAAAATGTGGTGAGAGCTGATACCATGCTAGTGGCATGAGTTTCTGTGGGGAGCGTCGCTAGGTAAGGTGTGTGAAACAGGGAATGGGTGAGGGGACAGGGACCGAGGCAGGCTGGAGGCTGGGACTGTGGGAAGGAAGGAGGGTGGTTGTTTGGAGCCATCATCAGAAAGCCAGGACCAGGCAAAGCAGCAGGAACTTTTCATAATACCTGTTTGAGTCTTAAGCTGTTCTCCCTCATGTCATTCCCCAAAACCACCTTAGGGGCTGATGGAGCAGTCTTGGTCAGTGATTGCTTCTCTGTATTGTCTGCAGTTTCAAAGTGTGTTCTAATATTTAGCCTTATTTTCAGCTTACAATGGTTTAAAAGTTACACAATTCTTAATAAAAGTTTGGCACCCAACTGGCAGGATGATTCTGAAAATGGGGGTTATTTGTGTATTTAGGCCTGCAATAAATAAGAAATGGGTACTGGGAAGCCCAATCTGATGTCCACGTACATGGTTGTTAGCATAAAATAAATTAATACTCCTAAATTCCAGGAGAAGACTTTCTGGTCTGGAACTGTATTGATACAGAGCTGATTAATACAAGGATAGAGTTTGGATGGGCTTGCAGGGCAGGGGTGAGAACAAATTTCAGCGTGTGTGAAAGAGAAGAGGACAGACTTGGACACATTAAGGAGAAAGAGCGACTCCGCAGAGATCGCGTGCTGGTAGCTGACTAATTTGGCTTTTCTTCCAGTAAGCATTTTAGTTTCACTTAATGTTTTGAGCTGTAGGTTATCATTGGAGAGCATCAGAAATGGAGATTCTAAAAGGAGGGGTTGTGGGGCAGTGTAGTCTGTTGCTGAACTGAGAAAGGCATGGTGAGGGCGAGATGTGCATGTATTTGAGTTGTTAATGATCAAAATACGTATCTTGCAGGAACCTCTCTTTGCTGCTAGAGTGATATATGATCTGTTATTCTTCTTCATGGTCATCATTATTGTCCTTAACCTGATTTTTGGTGTGATCATTGACACTTTTGCTGATCTAAGGAGTGAAAAACAGAAGAAAGAAGAAATCTTAAAAACAACTTGCTTTATTTGTGGTAAGTGTAGAAACACACTTAAAAATAAGTCAAAGTCAGATAGCTGCAAACTCGCATGAAACAGGAGTCTTGTGTTACTGGCGGATCCTACCTTGCATTCCTCAGCTAGCTGATATTCTTGGGTACCACGTGCATAGGAGCTTGGCAGCAGGAAGAGATGGGGAGTGTATGCTCAATATACCATTTTTCCCTAAAATCCTTAGTTTATGTTTCTCTTCTGCTTCAAAGATTTGTTTCCTACTGGAATGGGAGAGATTTTTATAAACGGTTGTTTTTTCCAAAGGTGCAGACTGTTGAGTAGTGGCTGTGAAAGTGTTTCCCATCAGTAGAGTGGGAATTAATCTGCCGAGCCTTCAGGGCCAGTGTGGTTTAATGACATGGTCATGCAGAAGTTGCATAACACACAGACTGACAGAAGTAACCTTTGGAAGTCTGCTGCAAAGCAAGTGTTGCTTTTGGTATCGTTTTGCCTAAAAATAGGAGGTGCGTTACGAAATCCAACAAACTGATTGCATACAAGGTAGCTACCTTTTTTTAACTGAAAGTTTTCTGTTATGTATCAGTATGAGCAGTGCTTGTTATGCCTTCTGCCCCCTTCTTGCTGCATTGTGACCATTTCTTGGAGACTTTATCCCTTTACTCAGTGTTCATTTAAGAATGATTGTGACTGTTTAGTGCAGCAGACTGTAGAAACAGGTTTTGTTTTTAGAGCTCATTTTCTTAGTACCAGTTTGTAAATACTAAGGGTTGTATATGTGTCACTCTTGTAGGTTTGGAAAGAGATAAGTTTGATAACAAGACAGTCACATTTGAAGAGCACATTAAAGAAGAGCACAATATGTGGCATTATTTGTGCTTTATTGTGTTAGTGAAAGTAAAAGATTCAACAGAATATACAGGACCAGAAAGTTATGTGGCAGAAATGATCAAGGTGAGTTTGGAGTTTTGCCTTTTTTTCCTAGATAGACCAATCTACTGGCATATTTGGTAAATATAGTGATCTGTATTTTATTTATTCTGTCGTCAAAAACTTGAAGTGAGACTTTTTCTACAGTAATAGGCTCAATCCAATGCCTTCCCTTTTAGAAGCTTCTTCTAAAGAGAATATACTTAAGATGTTCTTGGCCAGGTAACTTGATAAAAGACGTTGTCTTGATGGCAGCACGCTGCAGGGGGATGGTGCAGGCAGGGGCAGTGGTGGGAGCCGACGTGTGCTGCCACGCCGCAGTCACACAGCGATCGGCGCCTGCGTACCTGCACCTTCTCACCTCTGACCCGCTGCCGTGTGTTTGCCAGAGCCAGCCGTGACAGCTGGGTGGGCTCCGGGGCTTTCAGTCAGGTCAAGAGGAGCTAGTCTGGTTTGAAAACTGATGTTTAAGGGAGAATATTTTCAAGCCAGTGGAAGTGTCTGAAGCACAACAAACAGCTTATAACCCATCCCAGTATAAATATCTTAAACTGACTTGTAGGATTTGTTGTCATATGATTTTAGCTTAATATTGTAAGAAACTAAAATTAATATCTATTCAATTGTCAGGCCTTTTAATGAGAGAATTAAAAGGCTCGTCCCTGCCAAGCTGCAGGTTCAGAGCTCCTGGAATTAGATCCTTAAACCCCGGTTATTAATTTGTGTGTCTTCTGGCTGGTTAGCAAAGGCTCCTTCTGATTTACAACATTTCAATTATTTCTTCATTTGCCTTCAGGCAAATAAATAGCAGGATACTTTGATTATTTGTCTCTAGGGTGTTTTTTTTTTTTGCTGCAGAGGCACAACCTACCTTTAAGTGGGCAATCTGTCATGGCCCGGTCAGTGTGTAAATCCCACCAAGATCTCTGAGGTTAAACATGTTACTTTGGGGTCACTACAATGTATGTTCTAGTTCGGGATCTCTGCCTCTGTAATGAGGGCTTAAAGAAATCTTGTGAGCAGTCACCTGATACAGGATTAGCACAGCGAGATAACTTAGTACATCACTGCTGCTTTCTGGTCCGACTGATTATATTGCTCCCTTTTTTTACCCCACTACAACAAGCATTACTTTAGGGGGAAGCACCGTTTGTGTTGAGTTAAAGCTAGTTTTTAAAAAAAGTTTCAGTTAACAAACAATTTATTAACAAATTATTATTTCAGATTAACAATTCAAATTAGATAAGAACCAAAAACTAGTTATGGGATATGTTTGCAATAAATGCAAAAACTGGAGAACTTCTATTAGAATTCCCTTTCATAGAAGTGTCAGCAAGGGCAAATTACTCTGTATTGAATGGGAATATGGATAAATTATGCATAGACCAAGTGTCTCATACAGATGCAGTTTTATATAACTGCACTCTAGGTAGAGGTTTGGAATATGTCTTGTAGTTGGTGGTTTTTTGCATTTCATGAGCCAGTTTTAAATTGCGAACTAACAGCAGGGTCTCACTGCCATGCTGTTGAAAGCGTGGTGTAACCGTACGAGCCATGGAATAAGAAGTAAATTTGATTTGCACATCAGTGGTGTGCCACGACCCAGCACAGGCATGACCGGGGCAGCTGCTGCCCTGACGCTCTAGTCCTCAGCGGCATTTTGCAGTCAACATGTTCCTTAGGACTGATCTGTCAGAGCTTACTCTGAAAATCAAAAGCAATTCTTTCCATCATCCTTTAACATTGAAAACATTCTTTGCTGCCCTAGAAAATCTGCGTGTAAAGCATGGTGAATATATTTCTTTACCAGACCTGTTTTAAATACTTCTGTAAGAGTCAGAAATCCTTTTTATTTTTTTTGCCTAAGGTGTACCTAGGAGTAACTTGGGGCATGTTCATCTTTTACTCAAGCCTTCTGTCGTTGTCCCATGAATGTAGAAGCACAGGCAAAAGCCTTAAACATGTCAGTGGTTCCAAAGATTGAGAGTCACCCGTGGGAGGTGATGTTTTATTTTGTTCTTCATACAGAGGACGAATGGAAACCTGTGGTTGCTTAATGTCTGCAGCTCCCAGATTCTCCTGGAAAGCCTGCTTGTGTCATGGTTAGATTTAAAAGGGATTTTCTCCCCACATTTTCAGACTGAAGGTGGCACTCTAACATCTTTGATAATGACAAAGATGGGGTATGTCTGTTCCATGGGCTGTTATGCGGTACCATTGTTCAGCTGCAATTTATACCCATTTTTAGTAGTTGAGGGTAGGAAGCATAATGTGCTCAAAACCATACTGTGATCTCAGAATACACCTCAAATATGCTTCACCTTTGCTCTGACTCCCAACAGAGTATCTTTAGAAAACTTTGGGATTTATGCCTTTTGGCAATAGTGGAAAAAAAAAATTAAAAAACTGACTCTGCCATTTAGTTAAAAAAAAAAAAAAACAAAACAAACAACCAAAAAAACACCAACCAAAAAAAACCCCAAAAATCACCAAACCCAAAACCATGGATTCAGGACACTAAAATTACATACACCATCAGCTTGTGAGTTGCATCCAGTGCTGCTTCTACAGTGCTTGAAAGATATTTTAAGCACTGTGGTATCAAAAGAATCCTGGACAATTTCACTTATGCCAGTTAGTGAATATTCAGAAGCTTTAAGAGTGATCTTGAATTTTGATGTTTTCTTGTCTAAAAATAATGTGTGTAGAAAGGCAATTTTAAGGATATCCACCCTACTGGAGGTGGCAGAGCTGAATCTTGCCCGTAGAAGTCATCTTGTAGCCTGTAGGAATCTGACCCAGCTTAAAAAAGTTGTAGCCTTGAAAATGAATGGCTAATTCTTTAGCGAATTTTTTTTATTTCTTCATAGATAGAAGCTCATCGAGTTAAAATGCAGTGTGTGGCAAGAAGTCAACAGTTCAACCTGAGAACAGAGTTTAAGGTTTAGAAGTAGCGTGAACACAGTAAGCCTGATCAAAATAACCATTCCAAAAGCCGGTGATCTGACAAAATCTGGAATGCTGTACTGATAGCACTGATTTGTACTTCCATAAGGTTTGTCTGGTACAGCTATGGGTCTGTTAGTGCTTGTGACCTCAGGTTGGTTTTGCTCAAGCTCCCCCGAGTTTGTGGAGCCCATTACGTTTGTGTCCCCCCACGTGGGAAACAGGGCTGCAGTGGTCTTGTAGCTGCGAGCCCAGACTGTGGATAGGAGGCCTAGAATTCATCACCAGCTTTTCTCCCTGTAAATACGGATAATAATCACTTTCATCAGTAAGGTGAGCGTGTGCCTGCTGTGATATGTGATGTAAACCGGGATATCTTAAGAATCTTTGCTGGGAATCACTAGAGCAGTGCTAGGGGGGAAATTGCTAGGGGTTGCTGGTTCTGTTTGATGTAGAAGCTGAGCTTGGGTACACACCCGAGCTGCTGCCGTGACTCATCTGCTGTCCTGAAGTCCTCACCAGCCCTGGCGAGGTTGATAACCTCGTGGATTTCAGGAGATGGCATGCAGAAGCAGCTCACCTTTGAAATGCATTCTTGAGCCACCTCCTAATATCTGTTTAGTAGCACACACATTACTGTAGGATGTGAGAAAACATCTAGTGCCAGAGATGGCCTTTAATTCCTGGTGTTTATAAAGCCCTCCTGATGACCTAACTTCTGTTCATCCAGCTAAATCACTGCAGATGTGCACTTAAGATAGTGAGGCTTCAAGATGGATCAATGTCTTTTGAAAAGTGTTTATCTGGAAGGTATGCTAATGGTGCTGCAGAGCTGGAAGCCTGGTGCCTCCTGTGTTTCCCAGGAACAAAGGCACAGGGTTCAGCTGCTGTGTTGCTTTGTAGTCACCAGGGAAGATCAGGTGATGTCTGAATAAGACCGAGTGTGTAGGAGGTGGGGGGATCCACTTATCGTGTTGGCCAGACATTGACATCCACACCCAAATGACTAACGTGAACTCCGTGCAACTCCCTCCAGATTAGTTCATTTAAATGTCTTATCTACCCATCCTGTCTTGAGAATTTCTTCTTAATTTTTCTGCATTTGCCTGCAGTTGCTGTGGCAGCCTTGCTAGCAGCAGCCCCATCAGTACAGCTGCCACTTGAGTCTTGGCAAAGGTCTACTATAAACAGCTGTTTGCAGGCATTTAAAATACGTTAAAAAAATCTTACTCTGAAGCTCGAAGCATACAATATCACATATACACTTCGGTTTTCTGTGCATTCATGTTGTGCATGCAGCTGCAGTGTGCTGTCACTTGCATGGACAAGTATTTGCATGCACAGCTGCTGCACACCCTGACGGGAGGATTTGCATGTACACCTTCACGCCAGCATTTGATCAGTGCGGGGAAGAGCCGCGTGGCTGTGGGTGATTTTATGCACGCAGATGTGCATATTAAAAAATAAAGACTTGTTTGGGAAAGTTTTTAGCACAAAGCTTCCTAACTAGCTCTTGCAGTTTCCACAGATTTTTAATCCAGTGTTGCACCAAGCAGGATACATGTCATTAACATTTATTACAAAAGTGGGGTAGAGAGGTGTATGGGATTGCCCAAGCTCACATGTCCAGATTGAGAGTGCTGAGTCCTGAATCTTTAACTGGATTGTGTTGTCATTTGAAAATGAAACATTTATAAATAGGAGTGATGGTGCAGATATCCTTGATGGAATTTGGAATGGAAATGAAAGCTAAAAGTTTCCTTTTGTGCCCTAATTAACCTCTTCGTACAAAACTGGAGATCAAAATGTACTATTGGGCTTTTCTTTTTGTCTTGAGCTGTGTGCTGTTGGAGGGTAATTTTTATTACTGTTTTGAGTGTCCAGTGTAGCCTGTAACTTCTGCCAAGACACAGCTTCCTCAGCCTAAGCAAAGACAAGATTTCATTAATTCTTTTAAAATTACATTTCTCCCAAAAGTGCAAGTTTGACTTGAAACCTCTCCTCAGGAGTTAAACATCCAGCCATGATTGTTGCTGGGCTCTGGAAGTCAGGAGGAGTGTGTGATTCACAGCCTGCGCAAGGCTCACATGATGCTGGCTTTGAAGGGTTACCGTGTCCCCAGGCCCTGCATCGGGCGTAACTTGGTTGCAGATGGCCAAGGCTGGATCAGAACTGCAGCACCTGTAGGAATAAGAAGGGGGCAGACCAAATGCTTCAAAGCTGAGGCATTTCAAAAGGGGCTTAATGATTCCAGCATTGGTGAAAAACATGTATACAGCTGAAAGTATAGTCTGAGAAAGTATTAGTAACTGTTACATGTGTGTGTGATTTGTACTTGGAAATCCTGTACTTTGGGGTCACGTTAAATAGAAAAGATTTATTGTGTCTGTACCTACCAAACCAACTGCAGATGCAGAAGAGAGCAGCCTGTACAAATAACTTGTTTGTGGTCGCTCGGTTACAGATGAAGAAATGGGTTTCAGAGATCCTGGTCGTCCTGACGCAGGGTGCAGGCCGGGAGGGGAGGACTGAGGAGGTCGCGATCTGAACTGGAGCTGATGGTGCCTGGTTTGGTGGTACCTTCCAAACAAGCTGCATCTTGAGACACCTTGCCAGATTTAGCCAATATAATTGCAGGGTTAATAAAAATTAGCAGAGGCATTAGAAGAGTCAAGAGGTGTGGTTGGCAGAAGGCCCTTGGCTGCTGGAAACACTGTGTCACAGGCCCTGGGTCCCAGCTTTGCATTTAGATAGCGAAGCAACTTGTTCCACCCTTGACATAGGTGTTAAGGTGCAAACCAGAAGCTGCACAGGGAGAAATGGTTGGTCAACCTCGTCTTCCCCACGCAGCAGCAGTATTAGTGTGCTCTCCCCTCCGGAGGTGTGCAAGCTGCCGTGCCCTGCAGCGTGCTTCAGAAAAAATCCCTCCTCTTGCTGGCGCTAACCTTACATGGCTGAGTTCTTGGTTTTCCCTGATAAATCACCTGGGCAGGCATCCGTGCTGGGAATACTGGGTTACACCCCCTCTGCCGAGTGAAAGGTTTCACTCTGGCTCAGCATGTGGCAGAAAAAGGGCCTGGGCAGGTGAAAACAGAAGCAAAGGCTTCAGCCCAATTCTGTGTTAATGGTTTGTTTGCATAACGTGTTGGGGTTCGGGTGGATCCCAAAGCAGCTCGCAGGGTGGGTGCCGTGTCCTGGCTGCTGGGGCACTGCCAGTGCCTGCCTGGGAGGGACTGGGAAGGTTTCCAACTGGAAACCATCAAGAGTGACATGCTGGGGAAAACAAACCGCTCGGTCTGCAACACCGGCTGGGCCAAAAAAGCCCCGTGGGGCTGTGTGTGCCGAGGAGGTGGCCCAGGGCTGGGGCGAGGTGGCCACCGCCTGAGTCAGCCCGTGACCCCGTGCCACAGGGTGCTCCGTGGGCCGCCCGGGCCGTGCCGGACGCGTTGTGCAAGAGGAGGTGGGTGACATCGCCACCAGCAGCTGTTTGTTCAGCCTTTGCATGCTTCATCATTCTGTCCTGCCCAGCAGATCGTGGTGTAACACGTCCTACTTTAAATGTAGAGCTCAACAGCCAGAAGTAGGTTGCTGCGGGGAAGCGGCACTGGCCGTTCGGCAGGAGTAAGGAGATCACCCTCAGGGTTTCCCACCGTGGCCCTCTGCCTCGGTCGCATCCAGCCGGGTGATGCTTGGTGGTGTAACTTCACCACTCGGCTCGAGTCACCCACAGCAGAGCTGTCACGGGGACGTACGGGGGAATCACTTCATCCAGCGACACCGTCACCTCCCACCTTGGGAAATGGTGACTGTTGTCCAGGCTCTCTGCTCTGCACCTGTGTAAAAGCCACTTAGGCATTTAATCTGTGGTGACAGTGAAAAAGGAGATGATTATACTGTTAACCTCATATCACCAGCCTCCTGTTTAAAGTCATGGTGTGTCTGAGGATTTGGAAATCTTCTTAGTGTGGAGGGGGGATGCTGTCAAGTGCTGCTGTTCATGGTGAGGGGAGAAGTGTGGCTTGGTGTGGAAGAAGTGATGGCGAGCCCTTTGCAGAAGGGAGAGAGAACCTGACGTGGGGCTTTTTCCAGGAAGCACAAGAAAGAACCAAGAGGAGTTTCGTCTCACCACAAACATAAAAAATAATTTTCAAAGCGCTTCACAGAGCTCTTTATTAGCTGTATGGGTATGATTTTTCACAACAAATGACAGAAACTGAAATTTGCTGCTGCTGCTTTCTCCTACTAAACAATGGCTGCTGGGCAGCCTTCTGATGGCAGGCTATAGGGGTTTATTTTGACGAGCACTGAATTAGCCCTTCAGCACCCCATAAATATTAGGCACAGGGATGGCTGAGTAAACAGAGACCCAGAAGAGTGGTGACTTCCTCGGGGTGACCAGCAGCGAGGACGAGCCGTGGTCCCTGGCCGTTAGCGGCCGCCTCCTGCTCGAGGAGCAGAGCTAATGCATCTCTTGGCACAGCTCGCGTTGAGGTTGCCTCAGAAACCTTTCTTAGAATAAACTCTTCGGCAGAAGCAGGGAGGAGCAGGCGCTTCTCAGAATGAATTGCATCTGCATCATGCAGCGCCGCTTCCTCTTTTTCAAATTTCCAATCGTGGACGGTCAGCATCGCCCCCATGTCTGAGATTTAATGATGTTTGTTTTACAAGAGGGACTTTTCCAACTTTACCTAGAAAAGAGCTAACCCGAAACCCCAGCGCTTGTGGTTAGCCAGCTTCCGTCAGTGGCTTTAGTCAGTCAGTCAGTTCATCTGTTGAAGCAGAGGAAGCTGCGACTGTGACGGGAAGAAGGAGCTGATGCAGCCCAGGATCCTGGTGCCTGCGCTTGCAGGAGGACCGCAGCAGACAGTGCATAACTGTGTTGGTATGCGAGGTGCCAGCAGCCGGGGAGGGAGCGCGGCGGGACGAGGGGCAGGCGGGGAAATAGGCATCAAAGGGCAGCCTTTCCCTTCACAGCTCACTTGGTGCCTCTAAAACCCTCCCAAACCCCCAGTGCAGGCTGCATCTTTAAAGGCGCCCCGGTGTTCAGTTAAAGTTCAGCAGAAACTAGATCATGACGATATAAATCTTTTATTCAGCCTCGCGCAGAAGCGCGCTGCAGAGGCAGCGCTGCTGGCAGGCGTGGGGCTGGGAGCCGGGCTGGCTGCTGCACGCCGGCCCAGCGGGCTCGTCAGTGACTGACCTTTCTGCATTCCTCCTTATTTCCGTTTTCGCTGTCTCTGCTTGAGGCATCGTTATTTATTTATTCAACAGAAAACACCCCCGCAACGCCTTCCCCCCCACACCAGCAGTGCGTTCGGGCAGAAGCGTGCGTTTCAGCAGGCTGGTCACATCCAGGTGCTCCAGCTTCTCTGCGGTGCTGGTGGAGGTTGTAGCAACAGGCTGAAGGTTTCCCATGCGAAGCCAGAGCAGAGGGGTGCGGGACTGCCAGTGCAGAGAGGAGGAGGAGGAGGAGGAAGAGGTGTGCCCCTGCATGCTGGCAGCATCCCCGCTGCTCCCTCCAGAGAGGTCCCAGCTCAGCGAGTTCTCCGGTGCTCATTTTACCTGCACTGATGCAATTCTACCAGCACATCTGTCCCCACAGCTCCTCACCTCAGGGTTTTTGCCCAGGCTCTTCGAACGTCCCCTTATTTTTTACTGGGTGGCAGCTGGATGCTTCTAGGTGTGAACTTTGCGTTTGACAAGCTCCATGAAACCTGAGCAGGAGCGCAGGTTCAGCCCAGTGACAGGGTTGGCAAAGTGATGTGTATAGGTCCTTCCCTAAGCCTGGCCCTGCACAGAAAGTTTCCAGGTACTCCTATTAACTCTTTCACAGATGGATCAGGACTGAGCAGGGATATTTGCCAGTTCCAGGCTCAAAAATGAGTCCTATCCTCACGGCTCAGCAGGCCATGAGTCTTGTCTCCTTTTCACTTACCTTCTTTCTCAGCTGGTGGAGTTCACACGGAGGATTTTTGTTTTTAATCTTTCACCATTGCCATGAGTACTAGAGAGGCACTTGGCTTTCACTTGAAAAAAACAACAAAGATTTCCCATACTCGGGTGACTTGGAGAGCTGGGGCTTTCAGAAAGCCAGTGAGTGTGAAACTTGTGATGAGCCTGCAGAAGCCGTCAGTGCTACAGTGCTTGCTGGTGTGATTTCACCATCAGAGACTGGCTGTCACCTTCTCTCCCTGCAGTGATCAAGTTGCAGCCTCTGCAGCAGCTACAGCTTATATTGCAGAGTAATGCCAGAAAATATGTTGGGATATTCATCAATAAAATGTTGCAGCTAGGGAAAGATGTTTCCAGGTCCTGCTCCCCTCGTCCCCTTCATCCTTCACACGGATGGGGCTTGGGAGCACTCTGGGGATGGGCTCAGAAAACTCACCTCTTTGGGACCAAGTAAAATAACAATATTTCTACAGCAAGTAAGGAGTGGGCAGGAGCTTCAGGGCTCTGCTGTTGCATCTGCCTAGAAACCTCAGGATGTGGACCTGAGAGCCCAGGCAAACCTGCAAATATAAACTGTGTTTTAGTCTAATTTATCTTGTCCTTGAAAACCTCTTGCCTGGAGGAGAGCAGGGAAGGGAATAGCAGTTGGTTTGGTTTGTTTTCCCTGGGTGGGGGGGAAATAATTTGCGGGGGAGGTGCTGGACCTGAGCACAAGTGAGGAGCTTGCCCTCTCTTCCCTAACGAGGGTTTTGCTACAGCTGAAAGAACGCAGTGAAATCTTGCCTGTTGCTACTATTAAATTTTAATTGTGGACTGTTGTTTCCTAAAGTCCAAAATATTTTGGCACTTGTCTTGATAAAGGCATATTTTTTTGTACATATATTTTTTCTTTTACTAGCAGAAACCATCTGCCCTGTAAACAGAGATCGGGAGAAAAAAGCCTTCCTGGCAGTTTTGCATCATGTGGGAATCCTGTGGTGCGCTGCATGGGAAAGGGCCTGCTTTCTGCCTTTAATCTCAGCAATAGTAAACTCCAGGCAGATCAGAAGCAACTAATTTAAGATGATGAGTCTTGGCATCGCATCTGAATTGCAGAAAGGACGTGACTGTAACTCTCAGTAGAGGTGCACAGCCTTGATCTAAACAGGATGGATGCTCCTGGGAATGAGTGAGGGGGGGAGGGGGGGGCAGAGAGATGGGGAGCAGGTTCAAGTTGGAGATTTAGGCAGGGAATGGCAAAAAGCCAAAGAGTTTGCAGTGTTGCAGAAATAAGCTGTAGGTTTAAGTGAGAGAGCCCAGCTAAGAGCCTGGCCTGTGAAGCAGGGCGTTCTTTGGTCGCTGTGAATCAGTGATGTTGATCGATCTCTGGTTTGGGACACTGTTAATCCGGTAACCTATTACCGTTTGATCTGGTCCGTTTATAACGTTACCAGTTCTTGCAGTGGCACCTATGAGAGTGCACACGCATCCTTACCCTATCCAGCGTTAGTTCAACTTCCCCTTCAGAGAGTCTCTCCAGCGTGGGAAGAGAACCGGAGTAGATAGGAAACCAGTTCAGTCTTGAAATATAAGGTGTCAAGATGTGGTATGCACCCCTCCTCCTCTTTTGTGGCTTTCTATTCCGTTCCCGCTTTTATTTTTAATGTCACTGGCATGTACGTGAGCGTATGTGTGAGCCTCTGCGTACGTACTAATAAAACAGAGCACGTGTGCGCTGAAGTTCCTGACTTTAACTTAAACATGGAATATTAGAGAATTTGTATGCATGAACGAAAACTTAATTATAAGCAATTCATTGCAACTTAATATGTCCCACATTTTAGCCTGAACTATTCGGTCAGAATATGTATTTTTTCCTTTTTTCTTTTTCATTAAAAAGGAAGTATTTTCAACTATTTCCAAGTAGAACATAGGTTTTTTCCTTAGAAAGCACAGCCAAACTGCTTGACCAAAAAAGCAAACCAGCTTTATCAGCAGAAAAATCTTCAGCAAAAAGAAATTAAAAAGACTAAGCAGCAGATTTCTAGCACTAGAAAATGCTTGCCCAGATGTGAAATCCGGGCTGATTTAATGTCCAGTGTTCATGTATTACACTGAAGTGTATCTGAGGAAGAAATGGCTGGGCAGAGTGAGTTGCTGGAAAGGAAAACCAACAATAAGCAGCCTTAATTTTCAGTAGTTATGTCTGAAGTGCCTCGTTGCCTCTAGCAGGCGATTTTGCAAACTTTGCAGTAAGATGCAGATGCAAATAAGTACAGAGCTTGTATCTGAGGAATGTCCCCGCGTGGCATTAAAGATCCGTCTGCACTCAGCCACTCGAGTGCAGGTTTTAATTTGGCAAACGCTAATTGTGAACTCGTGTCTGATTCTCAGGAGAGAAACCTGGACTGGTTCCCCCGGATGCGGGCCATGTCGCTTGTGAGCAGCGACTCGGAAGGAGAGCAGAACGAGCTGAGGAACTTGCAGGAGAAGTTGGAGTCCACTATGAAGCTTGTGACCAACCTCTCTGGCCAGCTGTCAGAGCTTAAAGATCAGGTAAGGGAGAGCTGGCTGTGAACAAAGCTGGTGTTTTACAGCCCTGTGTCTTCTGCAAACCCCGTGAAGTTTTTCTAAAGTAGGTTGTGTATAGGAAAGAAGTGAACAAACAAAATGTCCTGAAGCCCTGTACCCCAGCTGACCTGCCTGGTGGCACTAACCAAACCAGTGTTGTCCAAAGTGGCACCTCCAGAAAGGGAAAACTTGCATTAAAAATATCAAAGCTGAAGTTAACTTCAATCAGTCGCCGCTGGTGCAGGCACCCTCTATATTTAGGTGGTGGTGGTTGTTACAGGTTTTAACCCTAAGACCGTAGCACGATCCTCTAAGTCAAGAGGGTTTGATACTGATAGAAGCGCTGTGTTGCTGCACGGACCTCAAAACCCACTGAGAAACTGGATAAATACTTGAGTGGTTAGCTTGCCCTGGCCTCCTCCGTGCTATCGCTGCGCTGATAATGCAGATACAATTTGGCTGCTGTCATGCTTTCAGCTGCAGCACAGAAAGACATACCCACAGAAATGTTTTGCATTGCAGCATGTTTTGCTGCTCCTCAGCACATCAACCTCTGGGTGTTTTTTCAGTGCACCAGTTTTTCTGCAGTGAGAGTTTCAGGACGTGTGTTTAACTTTTGGTTTGGCTTGAGGGGATCATGGGGAGTGTTCCCAGGCCGAACCCAGCAATGGCTTTGTGAAAGCCACAGAGGCAGCGGGGATTTATTCCCTGTTGTCCATAGGGATTACAGCCTAACTGGAAGTGAAAGGGAAAACGCTCTTGCCTGCCCTGGTGAGAGCTGTCTGTGGCAGCAGAGTGACTATCTGCTTATCTTTATGGATTAATAACCTGAGCCAGATGGTTCAATTACTTAAGTTTATATAGATATTGGCACTGGATAAAATGAATTGCGGACTTGCACACGATGGTATCCCAGGGCAGTCGATGGAATCGCACAGGGCAGAAATGGCCAACAGATTTGGTTCGTTATCATTTCAGATGCGATCTGCCTACCGTAGTGCAGCTGGCACGACTCTCTCCAATACTAATCCGATTCCTGCTTCCCATCCTGCTCCGGGTTGGCTAGGTGTCTAAGCCGGTTATCTTCATGGAGATGTGAGTCTCTGGAAGCCAGTATTGACTCAGATCCCAGCTCCCTGCCTTCCGATCACGCTCTGCATTTCTGATGGAGCTGGGCCCTTTTACCCGACACCCCGCAGAGCACAAGGAAGGGATTAATGTGTGGGATTAAGAGCAGCAAACCTTGCTGCTCTTGGCTGTAATTAGTTTTCAGCCACTGTGCCATGGACCCCCTTGCCCTAGTTGGTTTTGAGGATGGAGGATAGAGGCAGTTGCTCTTTTGTCTGTGTTTTAATACTTGCTGGGTAGTGGTTTTGCTGTTTTGCCTGGATACAATTATCTTGAAACATGTGTCTTACGTCGTCTTGTTGAAGAGTCTGACAAAGTGGTCTTCAGTCACCAGGAGTCTTTCCATCAGCCGCAGCCAGCTCTGGATCAGGATGCATTTATTTCTGAAGCTTGCAGCTCTTGGCTGACCAAGCACTAAAAACCCTTCTCGCTCTTTGTGAAAATAAGAATGAAGGATTTAGCTTTTAGAGAGCTATTTGACTGTAAAAGCAAAAGAGGAAACCAGCTTCATTAATGTTGCGATAGCTTTTAGGAATTCCCCTAAGTACCATTATTGAGGGCCCTGCTTAAGTTGCAGGATGCTCCAATTATGTGACAAAACCAGTATATCCCTCCTCCTGATCAGGAACTGTCTCCAGGAAAAGGAACTAACTCAGGGAACTTTTATTTGTGTTTATTTTCTTGTAATTAAATAAAGGGAAAACCTCTCATTCATTTGCTCTTCAAGCTCGTTGGGGTCCTGGAGACTGTAATTGTTAGAAACTGAAATCCAGCATGCCTGGGCATGCTTTCACAAAGAAGTGAACCAAGAGCCATTAAAATCTTGATCACTTTAATTCTGTGCGAAAAGATGACAACATAATTGTCTGCAATAGCAGGGGATTAGATGTAATCATCCAGAAGTCCTTCCCAGCGCCGTCCTCTGATGTCCGTGAGTGTGAGGCGTCTCTAACAGACGCTGGCTTCTCGCTCAGGACGGGACCCCTGACCTGTCGCCGCCAGCGTGCCTCGCTGCTGGAGCCGCTGCGCAGGTTGCCTGGATCGTGCCCGGGTCGGAATCGTGCTCCTGCGCTCCACACGTGCCCTGCTCCTGTTCCCGGAGTTAACTCCAACTCACATGTAACCTTTGGAGCTAGGCAGCCTGCGTCTGGGCAGTTACATACGATTATCAGAGAGGCCAGCTTGACTCAGATGAACTTCAGGCCCCTTGGTTTCATTTTTTCATCCTGTCAGCATTATTCCAGTGGCTGACAGCTCCCTTGCAACACGCTGTGCGTAGCTCTGATTGCGTTTTAGGCCCAGGTGTACAGTTGCTGCAGCTGTAAAGCTTTTTCAAGAGATTCACTCTCCAGGTAAATGTGATAGAGATTAAAGTTGCTCTATCTTGCAGCTCTGTGCCCTCCAGACAAGCGTTACGCATCTTGCAGGATTAATAATGTTCTGCATCGACATTGCAATCGCATTTCTCTCTCTGCTTTACACTCGGTTGCTTTATTCTTCCCTTTTTTTAAAAGGCACATCTTCTGTGTACACCTGTGTCAGGGTGCACCATCCATTTTTCTACACAGCATGAAAAATAACTATTACAGTCCCTTTTCACTGATCTTTTTCCATTTTTATTTAACTTGTCTTCTGAATCAGTTTATTGGCTGTGTGAAATCACGGCTCTTAGTTTGCTCACTGAAACTAATTAGTGTAAATTTTAAAATGAAGTCCTCGTTGCCTCTTTGCCTTTCCAACTTGTCGGTTATCTTTAGAAGCAGTTTAAAAAAGCCCCAGCTGGTTCAGCAGGGGAGTAGTCTGTGTGTCTGAGACCAGAGAGCGATGGGAAGGCCCCTCTCCTCCTGCTCCCATTTGCCTGTGAAGCGTTACGAGCCTTTTGTGAAAACAGACTTCCAGAAATGTGGCACAGAGGACTGGGAGGTGTGACCCATCCTCGTGAGGCTGCGGTCATCTTCCTGGAAAGGTACAATAACAGTTCTGCCTCCCTTGGGCCAGCCGATGAGCAAGGCGCTGGGCTGCAGTTGAGTTTAATTATGGTTTCAAGAGGAATTACCGTATTTCAGTCCTTTCCCCAGTGGTTAAACGAGTGTAATTACACCCAGCTAGCCCGAGTGGAACCAGCAGTGTGTGCAGTGCTGTACAGCCCACGGGACATGGAGGAGCCTTTTGAAGGTTGCCCAGAATTGCCTGTTTTGACCAATTCCTTTCCCCACAATGAGCTCCAGACCTAGGGTAGGCCACTGGCCAGCTGCCCCACCATGCCAGGCACCCTGTGCCAGAGATGGGAAGGCTATTCATCACCAAAACTGGAGTCTTTAGACAAATGTGTTCAAGTGCATAGACAAATACATTCAGGTGCGTGCTACAAATAAACTGAATGTGCAAATGTGCTGTCTCCCTTCTCCTGGAGTTACTTCCGTAATCCTATTGGCTGACATTTGGGATTAAGTACCTGAAAATTGAAAAAATTAAATGGTTGTGGATGGAGATGTTACAGGAAAAGCTTGCAGGGGACTCCCTGAATTCTCTTGAAGAAAAATACTCTCAATTGTATCTTACGCTTGAATGAAAGATGACTTTTTGGGGTGAATGCACCTTCAGGACAGGTTTTTCAGTGCACAGGCGTGCAATGGCGTGGTTGTGGTTTTGCACGTTGTGGGGGCTCTCAGTAGAGCCCGAGTGCTTGAGGAGCGATGTTGGGCTCCCCTCGCCCCAGTGGTCCAGGGCGAAGGGCTGCCCTGGCATCCTCCTTGGCACAGCTGCTGCGAGCCAGCCCTCGCCCTGCCTCCTCTGAAGCAGAGATGTGGTGGCAGAGGGAGCCATGAGGAGCCTCTGGTGATCCAGCTGTTTGCTGCCGGAGACCCTGCCCACACCAGAGTTGGTCCTTGCGTGACATGTCGGCTTACACTAGTTGTCAGAAACCTCCCAAGGTTTGAAAAAAAAGGGTGTGGAGAACTGGATTGTGACCATTTTTCAATGTCAGTAATAAAAAACAACGATCCATTTTCAGGTCGTGATTGCACTAGTTGGGAGGAATGTTATTTTATCTGATGGGAAGTGCTGTCAAAGGTTTGGTTGTCTGGCAGTGAGGTGGTTAACCTTGCGTCTTGGCTTTTGGCAGATGGAGAGGGATGTTGGCTCACTCCTGCTGAGAGCAGGAGCACTCGAGTCTATTCCAGCAAAGACAAGGGTATTCCCAGGCTGACTTGAGGGCTCGCCCCTTTTTTTCTGTCCTCTGCGTCTTGTCTGCCTTGAACGTTGGACCAGTGACAAAGAATTTCTGACAGGGGAGGTTCCTGCGAGCTGCTCTCTGCACTAATTCGTGCTGCCCGCCTGGCTCTCCCGAGCAATTTTCTTGCAAAACAGTAGTCAAGCTTCCCGAGCAAGTTCATGGACGTCCCCGATCAGTGCACGAGACAGGCTGCAGTTGCCTCTCATCTGTTGGCGCTTGGCACAGTGGACAGAGGAGCATTATGTGTAGAAAGTGGGTTTCAGAGTAAACACTAACCACAACAGGCAGCGCTGGGTCCTTCAGTGAGCTGACGCACGGGAAGCGTCTAGGCCTAATGAGCAAACTTTTCAATTTTCCAGATGACGGAGCAGAGGAAGCAGAAACAGCGCATCGGTCTCCTAGGACACCCTCCGCCTATGAATGTGAACCCACAGCAACCGGCATAAGTCAGAAGGGTCACTTACCCCTCTCGCAACAGCGCCAATAACGCTCCCCCAGAGCTCAGATCCAACCACTGAGGCTGCTTCTGTGTACGTTCGGTTCATTTTGTAAATAACCTGTTTTTATACTATATGTATATGACTGCTACTTATATAAAGTTTGGGGCATATGTATTGTAATTAGAACCGTTGGCACGGATGGAGGTTAAACTTTGTGCCAAAACTATCAAAATTGCCTTTTTCTTGGAAGGACTAAAGAGAGCACCTGAATTGCACTTGAAAAGAATATTTGACTATGTGACATGTATTTTGTATTTAAAAAAAAAAAAATAGAATAGCTAGTATTTATGTTTTTATACAATTGTGCAATATGAATTATGCAATCACAATATATTTGTAACTCCTGAATGTCCTAAAGGGAGTGCACATCTTTGAATCTGGTGTGTTAGTACAATGTAATAAATGGTATAAAATTACAGGTGTAAATGAGGCTGCTGCAAAATTGTGTAACTGGTGATTTTTCATACCCTTGGACATTTTTGTACCATGTGTGTAAATATCTTGCAATGCCATAACTGTTGCCTCTTCCTCCCAGAGAGAACACTGGGAATCCGTGAGCTGTTAAATTGGTATCAATTAAAGCAAAACATTACTTTGAAGCTTCCAAATGAGGAAAGCAGGAGGTATTTTTCAAGTGACTTCTTCAAAGTATTGAGGCTAGAAGAGCTCAGATACCAGGTTTTTTAAATGCTAAGATTTCTTAAAGGGAACTTTTTATGCAAAATGAAGCTTGAGATGAGGATGCGCTCCTGGTGAGTCGGTGCAGTCTCCTACGGGCATTTCATGCCATGACACCTAAAACCTCTCACGAGGCTGTCCAGGCTTTGCATTCTCAGAGTGTAGGATCCTTTCCTTTTATTTTTTCGTTAAGAGACCTACGTGCCTGCTACAGCTGTAGCAAACAGGCATTGCACCGACTGTCCCGTTAGGACTGTAGCTGAGCACTGACATGTGTAATGCTTGTGAGAGAGCCACTGGTTTGAGGTTGGTCTGTCCCACCCGTCCTCTCTCTCTCCCCCTCCATTCAGTCACTTACTTTGGTTTCTGATTCTAGCGAGTATGAAAGGCGACTTGGTTTGTTGGGTTTTTTTTCTCCAATCCATTGCATAGTTTTATACATGGACCTCATTTTACAGAAGCTAACTTCTCTGCAATACTGTCTACAAAAAAAGAAAAAAAAAAGCTACAGAGCTATGAAAATTTGTAAATGCATAAATATAGGTATTTAAATAAATGATGCAAAATACTCTACAGTCAGAGGCTGCTGGTGGTTTATCTCCCTGCTCCAAGGGGGTGTGGGGGTGTGTTTGCTGCTGTGCTTGCCCACACACCCTGGAAAGCCAAGTTGCAGGTAAGGACAGTGCTTTTCCCCCTTCCAAGAGCAGCAGGGGCAGAAGTTGGTCTTTTAATACCAGAGCAAATCCTTCCTCCTGTGGCAGTGAGAGGCACTGGTGTCCCGGGAACCTCACTGCGATCACTGCAATTTTGGGTACTACAGAGCCTTAAACTGATATTTTAGGCCTGTTGCCCTCAAACTGGAGTGTGTGAATTGGAAAAAAAACAAAACAAAACAAAACAAACCATCCCACTCCAGCTCCCAAGTATCGTGTGTGCAGGAGTGTTGTTGCTCATTATGTGTATTTGATTAAGATGTAGCAGGAACTACCTGGTACAATTAATCATCTTTAATCTGGTAAGTGCGCACAACTGTCTGAGAAGGGTGCGTCTCCCCGCCACAGGTCATCACCAAACGTCAAAGCGAGCGCAGCCGAGGGGCGAGGGAGGGAGGGAAGGCAGCCTGACCGGCAGGCTCCCAGTCAGAGATTCATTGCTGAGATTGTGACTTTTTAATCCTGCGTACTTTCCATACGTATCCTGGTAAATCTGTCTTACTCCCCTCTGCAGCAAGGTGTATGCAGAGGGAGCGTGATGGATGCGACAGCCATCGGCGTTGTGCAATGAAGGAGCAGGATTTCATTTTTTCTGAGCAGCAGAGACATGTATCTGACTCACTTCTTCCCTCCGTGCCATCCAGGGATAAGCAGACACACACAAATTTGTCAGGCTTCCCGGAATCTCCGCCAGTCAGGTGAGGGGGAGGAGGCTGCAGCACAGCCTGGGAGAGCAGCCGCTTCAAGAGGGCATCCATACAAATGCTCAACGTTGCTTCATCTTTACCTTAAAAAGGCAAAAACACCAGGCACTTCAGCAAAAGCACAAACCCCGGCCTGTGCGGTGATCCGTGTGAAAATCAGCTGTGTAAAAATCAGGTGTTTTCACGTGTGGTTGTCCTTTCCCAAGAGATGAGGGGAGATGCAAAAAGCGGTGGTTGATTTTCTGTCCCTCTGGTACAGCTGCAGCACAGCGACTGAAGCGAAGCACAGCCTCCGCCCTGAGAGCAGCACGGAGCCGCGGCACGGGGCGGGTGCGTTGGCTTTGGGGGGGTCTGCGTGACCACGCTTTTTCTCCGGCTGTATTAGCTCCTGCTCAACAGAACCAGCTTACTGGCACCTTCCTTCCCTCCATCAACAAACAGCTCATCCATTTCTGCCAATTCATTATTGCAATGAACTTTCATGCATAACCATCACCCATTTTTACAGTTTTCTTCTTGCACTATTTGGTTTTCAAGATTTCTTTGGATTTTTTTTCTTTCTGGTTGCATCGATCTGGATGTGCTGAACTCCTCTGCCTGCCACGGTCATGGCAGCGGAGGTGAGGAATGGAGAAAACTCTCTTCTGGCTGGCAGCATTTTTGACCGTGCAGCTTCCCAGGTTAATGACTGTGTAAGGGTTTTCCCGTTTTGGAGGAAGATCTGGCACCTCATGACAATTTGCCATTGACCTCAAGGAAAAGCTGCATGAGGGCTCTTTAATGCCACATTTTGGGTATACTTTTCCACAAAAGCTGAGTATCTCAATCACAAAAAGTTCACAATTTGTGGATTCTCAAGTGGAAAAAAAAACCTTCAAAACCTGAGATTAGCATCTGTAACAATGCCTTTAGTTTCTTTAGACCAAGACCTAGGAAGCTGAGCATCACCCCTGGAGCTGCTGAGAGGTTTTTGCAGTTGTATTTGTCAGGCTCATTGGAAATGAACTGAACATGGGGAATCCGTCAGAAGTGCTGGGGTTGGTGTGTGCTGTTAATTGGCAACTTCAAGGAACAAAGCCGGCACTTACAGCAGTGTGGACGGGGCAAAGGAGTGGACGGTCACAGAATCAGAGAATCATCTAAGTTGGAAAAGACCTTGAAGATCACCCAGTCCAACCATTAACCTCACACTGACTGTTCCTGACTACACCAGATCCCTCAGTGCTATGCCAACGTGACTCTTCAACCCCTCCAGGGATGGGGACTCCACCACTGCCCTGGGCAGCCCATTCCAATGCCCAACAACACTTCTGGAAAGAAATGCTTCCTGATATCCAGTCTAAACCTTCCCTGGGGCAAATTGAGGCCATTCCCTCTTGTCCTATTGCTTGTTACTTGGTTGAAGAGGCTCATCCCCATCTCTCTGCACCCTCCTTTCAGGGAGCTGTAGAGGGCGATGAGGTCTCCCCTCAGCCTCCTCTTCTCCAGACTAAACACCCCCAGTTCCCTCAGCCGCTCCCCGTACGACCTGTGCTCCAGACCCTGCCCCAGCTCCGTTGCCCTTCTCTGGACACGCTCGAGTCACTCAATGGCCTTTTTGTAGTGAGGGGCCCAAAACTGAACACAGGAATCGAGGTGCGGCCTCACCAGTGCCGAGTACAGGGGTCAGATCCCTTCCCTGTCCCTGCTGGCCACGTTAGTGCTGACACAAGCCAGGATGCCATTGGCCTTCTTGGCCACCTGGGCACACTGCTGGCTCCTGTTCAGCCGGCTGTCAATCAACCCCCCCCAGGTCCCTCTCTGACTGGCAGCTCTCCAGCCACTCCTCCCCAGGCCTGTAGCGCTGCTGGGGGTTGTTGTTGACATTCCTCTCAATAAGGAGCCCACAGGTGGCAGTGGCCAGGAAGAGGGCTACTCTGTGCTCCAACGCCAATGGCCTAGCACTGGGTGTAGGGCAAGGAGAGCTGGTGGGGCAGAACCCCTCCAGAGCAGGTATCGGGGTGACAGCAGGACCCCAGCGAGGGGGGGTGCTGCTGTGGAAGAGGGTAGCTTGCTCCCGGGTGTAGGGCAGGGTGCAAATAGGTACAGAAGGTGCCTGCTCAGCTCCAGCTGGTGCCCCTAAAGCCCTTCTGGAGGGTCTCTTGGTTTGGTCCCACCTTCAGAAAAAATGTTGTGGGCATGCTGGAGGGGGAAAGGAAGGATTTCTGGATTTGGGAAAATCTTGTGAGGAACTAGGATTACGGTAGCCTAGAAAATGGGGAAGGTGGAAGGAAGGAAGATCTCTCCTATGCTATCAGAGCGAAGGCAATGTTTGCTGGGGATGTAAGGAGAGCGACCCACTCAGCTGAACCCAGGAGGTTTAGGTTTGACACAGTGGGGAGCTTCTGGACTCTAAAAATGCTTCCCTGACATCCAATCAAATTAATGATTTGGTGACACTGACAGATGGCAGTCAGCATCGGAATTAGATTGAAACTGGGGAGTTCCACCTGCCTTGCATGCACCTGAGATTGCTTTGCTTGGAATCAGATTTCTTTAGGCAGGACTGCTGTATGTTAAAGTTTGGGAAGACAATTATTTTGTCTTTTAAATAAGAACTTTCATTCGAGGTGAAAATGAAAGTGACCTTCCGAAGAGGAAGGAACAAAAAGAATCTACCAATTTTGCTAATAATGGAAAGTCCTAGAGGGGAAGGATCTCCGTGTATTCTTCAATTTGCATGAATGGCTGAGTCTGTGGATGAGAATTTTCTTCGCTAATGAAGCAGCTGACACGCTAATCAAGGCAATGCAAATAACTGCTCCGAAAGCACAGCCCGTGGTGCCGCGGCCCCAAGACCACCACAATGGCAAATTCAAACCTCGTCCTCAATCTTGCAGCAAATTGGCAGAGGGCAGGACAAAGGAGCCAGGATTACAGACTCTGTGCTCGCGGCAGGGACTCGCGATGGGGCGCGTGTGATGGATACCTCGTTACATAATGGGGGCTTGATTGATACCGTGTTGGGAAAGTCATAATATAGTTCCATATAACAATTCAACTTCTCTCCTAGAATGGGAAATGCTCCTACACACATGCTTAATAGGGTTTTTTAAATTGCCCATTGTATTTCTGAACAAGAGAAACTTATTTGGAGTACTTTCCCTTTTCCGTCTCCAACATAAGCATCTGAAGACATTGCCATGCGTGGTCTTTGCATTCCTACAGCCTGGCTTGCTGTTCTTCCAGGCAGCTATATGACCACCCAAAGCAAGGTGTTAACAGGATGCCCGTGAAGTGAACCCATGCCAAAACATCCAAGAGGAGCGCTGCATCACGTAGCTGCTGTGACACGGGCCACAGAAGGACCATAATCGTGACTGATTAGGGTGGCTTCTTGTTTTAATTGGAGACTACTTGGCTTTGAGCCGATGTGATTAGGTTCTGATGTGCCGCAATGGAAGTTCAGTCCTGAACTGTGAATTTCCTGGCCCTGAACAGTGTAGAGTGTCACCTCCACATTGAACGTGGTGCATTTACTTTTACAGACTGACCCATGTCACTAATCTTTGAACTTGGTCAGCACGCGATGTTGATATTTGGAGTAAAATCAGTACAAATACTCCACCTCTGTAAAACTGTCATTTTAACTGAGTCATAAGGAGTAACTTCTGGAGAGATGCAGTACTTCTGTGTCCAATTTTTTATTTACTACCTTTCCAACCTTTTTTCAGACTAAACATGTTAATGAGATGAATGTCAAAGCCACCCACAAGTAAACTGAGTTGTCCCATCCAGTAGGCTAATGTTGATTTGTTTTTAGTAACTCGCGAGGATGCTGGAAAACCCCTATAAAGATTTCATTTTTAACAAAAAGTACCAAAAACTCCACCAGTTTTGCATCACAAAGTAGTGGTTAAAGTAAAGATTTGAGTAAAGCAGCATGTCTGTGGTTTTTGTGGGTGGATGCATCTCGGAATGACTATCAATCTGTCAGAGGGGAGATCTGCATGTCATCTCTGCATATGACAAGCAAAATCTGCAGTGACAAATATCTTTCCAGTACTCAGCTGCGTTGTGAGCCTCATACCCCTCCTGCCATCCATAATAGTGAAGTCTTGTCAGCACATAGCGTATGAGCCCACTTTTTTTTTTTTTTTAAACTGAGACAAACTGAGGAAGGAAAGACAAATATGGAGCAGTACTCTGAAGATGCAATCAAACCCCACTGCCAATGTGCTTAGTCATATAGAAATTCAACTCTGATATGCATACAGGAGATGCCACGCTGAATAGTTGTATTAGACCAGCTAGCCTACTTTTGGCATGCTCTCATGAGTTTTTGCGATGCTTCTCTGCTGCAGTTACGTGCGTGAGTGGGACGCTTGGAAATGAAATTATGTAAAAAAGATGAGAACAACTCTTGACCGAATCAAAGGAAGTTTGAATATGGATGCAATTGGAACTACACCTAGAAAAGTTCGCAGAAAGAAAACAGAAAATACTGCTTGATTTAGACTGTAACTGCTGGTAGGAAAAGGCACAAAACCTACAGTGCTTTTGCTGCATGTGATGAGGCCATAGAGACAGTCCCCCAGCTGTGTGATGCCATTGCTGCAGCTTGGCTCTGCTGGCAGCTGGAGCTGCTTCTTCCCGTGCTCAGGTCTCCATGGGAAAATGGAAGTGGTTTGTGGCAGTGCAATATGGGAAAAAGGTCTGAATTTTCAAAAATAATCACGAGATGGGAAAACCATGCTGTGCCTAGCTGAAGTCACAATCCCAGGACACATTGATGGTCTGTGTGAAAACAAGCTGACAGCTGGATAAATTGCCGTGAGGCAGGTGCTTCCCCAGGAGCAGCACAGGGCAGGAACAGCCTGACCTGCTGCAAGCCAGCCGTTCCATCCAGAAGAGCTGTCACGCTTCAGATCCCAGCTTTCTCACCCATTAGTCCTCAGCTGGCTGTTCTCACTCTGACACTCAGTCCTTTTCTTTCTTTCTTTCTTTTTTTTTTTTTTTTTTTTTTTTTTTTTCCCCTTTCTCTTTGTTGACTCATTTCGGGAAATGACTTTGCAGCTCTTGCCCAGAGCCCTTCCACTGCCTGGAAATGGTACCCGGTCCTGAGGGAAAGGACAACAGCAAAGCCTGTTCCTGGGGCCTATTGAGGAAACGGGTTTGTTTTCACTTTCTTTTCTAGCGCTAAGTAAACACACAGAGCACCAAATCTGAAGGCAGCGAAGAGTGGAATTGCGTATCTGTTCCATGTGTTTCAATATGACTCTTAAAATAGTGGAGATGCTGTGTTATGATTTCCATTCCGCTTGTGTCCATAATACTGTTTTTACCCAACAGAGATGGAAACACAATCTGTTAAGTCTGTAAGAAACTTTTACTTATGAATGATGGGAGCAAACATTGTGTACAATTAAATTACAGAAAGAAAATTATATCCCCTCAGTGTTAGCATACCTGAAAGTAGTTAAAAACTGCAGTTTGCCTCTATTTACACACCATGGGAGTTTTCACATCAGTTGAATCACAGGATGATTCATTATTCATAAATCAGAAGAACCATTATAATCAAGAAGCACAACTACCTGCAGGATCTAAATCATGGAGTATCTCCCAGTGGTTCCTGTGTCCAGCCCCATAACGGGTGGGTAAACTGCCCTACATTTTTGAGAACATCTCCCCATGAAAGTAAATTTGGTGTAGACCTTTGCAATGTGCCCCAGTGCCTCACTGCCTTTACTGGTAAATGTACTTATTGCCTTTACTTCAATTTTTGCAGCCATTGAATCTCATCTGCATATGAAAGGTGACCTCAATGGCTAGGAGATTTTTGCAGAGAGCAATCTAGATTGTGTCTGCTTAGATCTAGAGTTGACAAGAGGACTGATCTATCTAAACCCAAAATGCAGATCCTCAGAAATCCAGACTTAGCCCAAAGACACTCCAAAACCTATGGCTGCTCTGTGTCCGGAAGAAGCCAGGACTAGAGCTATGGAAAACCCAAGCAGGCAGGGCTGGGCGGGCGGGAGGACTTGTCCGCAGGGAAATGCTGCTGATGGGCTCATCCTGAATGTGCTCCCAGACATCCGCTCTGCTACGTCAAGGAGCCTCTCCTAAAGGTGAGGTAGGAAACAAGAGCTTGCTCGTCTTTTCACCTAAAATTAGGAAGTGGGAGGAATAGAAGGACATGGTGGCCTCCAAAGCCTGCTCAATGTAAATGTTGGGAAGGGAGATAGAAATGCAGGTTCCTCCCAGTGCCTTTGATGGCAGTGCCATCACGGCCGCTCTTAAGTTTCTTCGTGGCCCTGTGAAGATTTTCTGCATGGAGCCAACAGCATGGGTGCAGAGGATGCCCGGGATGGATGGTCCTGAAGGAGGGGGACCTGGCTTGCACCACCCTGAATAGAACAGTCCATTTTTTGAGGGAATGCTCTACCGACTAACAACCAGTCCTCACCATTACCAGTGAGAAATCGCCATTGGGACCTTCTCCTTGTGCCCTACCAGCTCCCTCTGAAGGGCAAACAGGAGGTGCTGCTGCTTGTGGGCAGCTCTCCGTTTTGTCAGAAACGGTTTGGTGTGCTCCAGCCTTGAAGGCTCAAACCCAGCTGGGACTGGATGAGCTCCCCGGCGCTGCAGGCACAAACCGAGGGCAAGTATTACGGGAAATACTGACGTGCCCGGGGAGTTGGAGCAAACGCAGGCAAGGACCAAGCAGAGTGGGGATTTGTGTCAGGCTGTTCGTGCTGACTCAGCACACGTACCTGTGTCACTCAGAGCCCCCTCTCTGGCAGTGACCAGCCAAAACAGTGCTACCAGAGATCTGAGAGTCTGTCTTTCCTGGCCGGCTCCTCTCTACCAAGTTACTGCCATCCTTGGGACAGTCTAAGCTTTGACAATGCCTCACACCTTGCATGTGTCCAAGCCCCCGAGCCCTTACCTGTTTGATCTGCTCAAGTGCACGTTTTCAGAGCCAGGACAGGGTCAGAACTGTTTAAAATGTAACAGAGAGCAGGGCCAGGTGCTAGAAATACTAATGGTTCAACCTTGCTTCTGTTGGTGCCTACCTTCCATATAAACATTTCCATAGCCAGAGCAGGGAGAATGCCACTGTCTCCTCCTGAAACTGTTCTGCTTTGCATCTGGTAGCATTTACTGGGCTGAAGGGAGTGGTGATAGCACTGGTAGCACTCCCAGAAGCAGATATAGGTGCAGTTGATATTTTAGTGAATATTGAATAAAAATACTTACCTGTTGCCAGGAGCAGGCACGGACAGCAAGGTTGCTGCACCCCTCAGCAGTATGCTGGCTGAACCTGGGGAACAATCAAGTGTTACAGGGTTCAAAGGAGTACACATACAATGTGGAATGAAGGAGTTCCTATTTCAGGGATCTCTTGCCAGTCAGAGATTTTACCTGGAACAAACAGATTAAAATCTTCCCAGGGCATGAAAGGGCATTGTGCCCAGTCCCCACTCTGGGAGTGCTCTGTGTGGCTCTTCCACGCTGCTGCCCAGAGTATACTGTGGTTTAGTTCCCACCTCACCCCTGGGCAGAGCTCCCAGCTGTGAATCCAGCGTGGAAAAAGCAGCTCAGAGCCTGGTCAGCTGCTGACCAGAGGCTACACCTCTGCCAGCTACTGCAGGAGGCTCTCCCGCCTCCTGCATACAACCACCCTTCTCTCCCCATTGCCTGTCTTGGAACCAAGACCCCAAACTCGGGGTTTGAGCTGGTGCCTACAAGCTAAGAAATGAAACACTCAAATATTTGTTTTTCAGGCCTTCTGTGAGTCTAGTTCCTGTGGGTCTAGTACTCAGTCTGACAGGACAGGAGGGGAAAGTCTTGCTCCTTACTGCATCCTCACCCTAATTCTTACCAATTGGAATTGTAAAGCAAAAAGGGAGATTACATACTTGTAAGATACCTACAGTGCTACCCCCTAAACTCTCTCCCAGATCCTCTCTTTGGGATAGGAAGGTTATCTCAGCCTATGCCAAAACCAAATTTTATATGGTGGAAGAAATAAGTAGGCAGAATGTTAAATTTTCCTGAACCAAAAAACCAGAGGCGGTGCATGAAATCGTGCAAGAGCAAGCCGGGCAGACAGAATGAATCAGAGGGACCAGTGACAACATGGAGGAGGAAAGCCCTTCTGGCGGCCAGCCAGGCCGAGGCAGAGCTCCTATGGTGTGTATTCCCGCAGCATCCTGCCCACCCAGCCTGACAAACCCTCTCAGGCAATAACGAATAACAGCGGGAACCTGGCAACCAGCGTCCCTCATCAGGTGGCTCAGGCGTCTCATTTGGGGTGACTATCTGAGAGAGAATTGCTCTTAAATTCAGAGTTACCACGTTTTGGCTTGCATGGGGTAGACCAGTGATTCAAGTCTATCGTATATGAAAAGGAAGTATGCATGATGAATAACCATAGAGTAACAGACCAGAAATATAAGGTTGCCACCTCCAGAAATGAAAAGCACCTGGTTTCAGTTCTAAATGCCCTCGAGCACACAGCTCAGCTGCTAATTGTTGCCAAAGGCAGGAAGAGGTATGGCCCCTTCACTGCTGCCCTGGTGCACCAGCCCTTGCAGTCAACCTTCCCCGGCTGCAGGTTAAATTCAGCTGCCTCTCCCTGCTGAGTTGGTTATGCTCTGCACAGCTGCTGACCTGGCTCTTAACCTTCGTACATCATGTTTATGGTAACTATGGGATGACTGTTGTCTATAAATCATTGTACTTGCATTACATTTGACTGTTATTACACCTTTTTTGGGGGGGATTAACTTAATTTTTAACTCAAAAGCAAGACAGAACTGATATAAGGCATTAACCCATTAATCTTGCTTACATTACTCTATTGCAGTGTTTTAACATATATACAGCTAACCCTCCCGAGATGGGTTATGAAAGGAGAGGGCCTTTTCTGCTCTGCTCTCACTATTAAAATGCCAGGCCTGGCTTTGCGGGGCTGCGAGGCTGTAACGCGCTGCTGGGCTGTCCCTCCACAGCAGCGGTGACCGTAAAGGTTAAGCCTGCCACAGACTATTGTACCCAGCGGCACTGCTTGGCTGGTCTTTGCAGTCTAATTGCCACTGACCCCGTGACAATGAGGTAATGTCTCTGACTCCTGGGTCAGATAAATACTGCTCATTTTATAACCACCAGACATGTTACTGAAAAACAGATAGGAACCAACCGAAAGTCCCATGATTGGTAGAATATGAACTCTACTACAGCTGTTACTCCTGTCCTTCATTTGAATGCTCAGGGTTTTTTCTCCTAACACCCACTTAGAGTCAGAGCCCTCACCCAGCCTCCGGCCGGTGATTCTTCTCCTCCAGCCTTGGCCTCAGGTGGCCTCACTAAAGGGGGAAAGGTGGGGAACTGCCAGGAAAATGCGTGAGTGGAAGGACGCCGTCGGTGAGAAACAACATGGCTGAAGGTGGTGTTCAGACAGATTTCTAAAGCCTAGCCCAGCGCCTGTTGATGTGCTGCCTAAGCCACCAGACCAACCAAGACAGGAATTCAAGCAAAGATCTGTGCCAGGGACTGACAACCAGCAGCCCTCACACAGGTTCAAGGGAGCTGGCAAAGCATCTCTGAACATCAGAAAAGTTCCACGCTGGCCTTAATAAACTGTGGGTTGTAGTCCTGCCGGTGTGGTTTCAGCCCAAAGTCCTCCTTCCCACCTCCCTCCCTCTGCTTCATTTTAGCTGTGTAACAACCGGAGCCTTTGAAAATAAACGCCTGAGTGACGCCAGAATGACGACAAGGACTTTGCACCCCTCCTGAATAGGCGTAGCACCAGTGGGACACAGGTGGTGATGAGCACAGCACAGGACACCAATAACCCTCAGTCCAAATCCATCCCCCTACCACCAAGCCCTCGGCTGAGCCAGCCACAGCCTCCCCTTTCAGAAAGAGGCCCTGCCACCCCTAGAGAGATGAGCCGGGAGAACTGCACGGAAAGCTAGAAGTTGTTTTTCTGGACTAGCACTGCAGCATTTCTCCCCACGGCCTCCAGAGCCACAAACACCCTCCAGCACCGTTCTGCGTCCTCAGCACTGGGAGAACCAGGGTTAAGATAAACCCGGCTGGAGAGGCATGCAATCCATCTATGTGTGGTTTTAAACCAGAAACTCTGCAGAACAACCTCAAAATATTTAGGAAAAATTAACTCTTAAACTTGACTTAAATAATCACCTCCTTTTCATTGATACATTCTTATTTTATACAAAATAAACCCCGAGCTGCTAGTTGGTTTTGCTACTATTTAGATTTTTACCCATCTACTCTGCCCTACCTTTGATTTTAAGAAGTTGGGGGCTTTTTTTTTTTTAAGCTCTTGAAGGATGCTGAGATGAAAAATATTTTAGCTGTTCCTTACCTGATACTTACAATAATTTTGGATATTTAAGTGTTTCATTTAAATTGTTAAAGTGTTTAATCCTACCTTGCTATGCTGTCCCCTAACTGCGACATTCCACACAAAATTCAAAAGCTGCATGATGATTTTTTTCTTTCTCTCATGTTAGTTTTCAGGTCACATTTTAAAGTTACTTTTTTTTCCCCACTCTGTCCATGACTCAGCAGTGTTAATTTGCATTGGTCTGACACTTTGCATACAAGCTGCACGGAAGCTACTTAAATACGAAACGGTCACAGATTTCGCAGACTTTCTTTGACCTTCCCCTCCATTCCTCTACTACCATTTTCTTTTCTGCACGTGTTTTGGTGGGAAGGGCAGTTCCTGGCATGGGATGTTAGAGAGCTCTGCCACGTTTCTTCACATAATCATCACCTCTCTGCACCAGCACTGCTGGTATGTGGATTTACCATCTCTTGCACTATCAAAAAAATTTCCTGATCAATATGAAGATGCACAACGGATCCGCTTTTTGTGCAATTAGTATGATTTTAATAGTTTCTCCTCTATAGATGCCAACAGCTCTAGAGAAAGTTTTGCAGTCTTGTATCTCCAGCCTGGTTTGCTCTAGTTGTCTAGCAGCATTCATTGTTAGTTACTTTGGTGGCTGGGAAGGCACCGGGGTACCTGCAGAGGCTGCTGCTGAACTTCTAGGTGAGTCTGAGCACAGCTATGCCAGTTCTGCTGTGCTTCCTTGCAGGTAAGCCACTACTGCAGGAGCTGCAGATTCTAGTCCCAGAAAATACATGTTGTATAAAACGTAGCTATCAAATAGAAGAAGTGGTACAATGAAACAGAAATACATTCGGAAAAGCTACTAGTACTTGCAATAACCATTTGCTGAAACATTTTAAAAGAAAGCTTTAAAATAAGTAGCCCCACATAGCATTAAACTTCCTTTTTCATAGCCTTACAAAACCTCTCCAAAGTATCTTGCTTAAACATAAGTTTTAACTGCTACAGTACCAGGGAAAAGAATCAAATCAAACTAAGCTCCACCAGCTCTACTTAATTCCTCGTTCCTGTGTCAACAGGTCAGAGAGGGGTTTCTGCATGGCCCAGTGCAATGCCGGGTAGCAAATCTGGGGACCGGCCACCCCCAAAGCTCCGACCGCACAGAGGCTGCAAGGAGGTCGCCACTCAGATCCCTCACAGTCCTTCACGTCTCTGTCTGGCAAGCCTAACCCAAGTTTTAATCCACTGATGGCTATTTGAACAGGAAAGGCAGTGGCGATTTCTTCAAAACTCCTTGATGTCCCAGTCATGTGAAAATATGGCAGAAAATCTTTTCCCTCTTGGCTTGGCACAACCTATGCGTCTGACTTTGAAAATGACTGTGCTTTTTTTTTTTTTTTTTCTTTTTTTTTTTCTTTGGTTCTTGTTAATGATCATCGCCTTTTCCCTTATTACTGGAACAAACATATTTGAACTGCATTGCATACTGTTTTAAAGAGAGATAATGTCAAACGCTTTTGCTGTGCACTCGGTGTTACAGGACATTTATATAAGGCATGGGCTATATATTAAACACATTTTATTAAAGAGATGGAACAACATTTTTTTTTCAGGATTATATTGGGGAAATACAATACCTGCAGCAGGTTAGGAGACACTGAATTAAAAACCCTGAAAGGTTTCTTTCTTAAAGGAAGCAAGACATTGATTGAGCAACGGTGCTCAATTACCAGTTTCTGCTGAACCAAGCTAATGCATTGATTTGGGCAGCAGCAGCATTTAGGACCATCCCAGGTTGCCACTAATGGACACTGGCACATTGGACATGACATTGCAGCCATAAATCTCCCGCAAGGTTCCAAATATTTAAGCCCTACCACAATACAAAGACTCTGTCGGGAAAATCACATCATCTTTGCGAGCCCGAGTCAAGTGGATGAGTTCAATACCCAAGTAAGTGCAATTCTGCACTGATACACGGCAAGGTAACAGTCTGAGGAACAGGCCTTTTCATTAATAAGTTAAAAACTTTTAAGTAGAATCTTAACCATAAAATGTTAAAAAGTAGGAACATTGGTTTCTGCTAAGTGAAGTTCTAACTGAACTTATTTTTATTGAGGAAAGTAAAAAGCTAATGTAATTACAGGGATAACATTCCAATATTATGCAAGTGCATGCTCAGGCCTTTTGGAAAGAACAAGGTCTCACATGTTCTTCTATTTTAGATGCCTGCTGCACCTCCCGAAATCTCTGGGGAATGCGCTTAGCAAAAGGTGAGCTCAACGTTTCCAAAATAACACACTCCACACGACTGTACTCGAAAATTAAAAGCGGTGCCGATGTTCAGCACAACATGCACGTTCACAGGCGGTTACTTGGGAGCCTGGGTCGGGTTGGTGGAGCTGCAACGTGACATTTCCTCCTCTCGGTGCTGTCGGCGAGACGATTCCATGGTTTAACTAACTGGTGACACGCTGAAGATACTTTATTTAAATCTTAAGACGGACACGGAAAGCTCGGCGGATACAAAAGCCTGCAGCGGGTTTAAGAAGCGGACGGTGACGTGGTGCGAAGCAGCGGCTACCTGCCTGGCTACTGCCTTCCCGCACCCCCCCCTTTTCAAACACACCCCAGCTTAGGAGGGGTCATCTGCCATCTGTTTGCGATCCTTCGCTACGCAGGCTAACCACATCCTGGCATTAAAATGGTATTTCATAAACAGGCAGCACACCCAGCCGCGACCGCGTCCAGCCCAGCTGGCTGATCCTGGGGGGCCTCCCCCCTTTTCTTCCCCCATTCCCCCGCGCACCGACCCGGCCTGCGGGGGCTCGGGGGCTT